>NC_064642.1:839562199-840187199 GCF_023864345.2 Schistocerca serialis cubense
GGGATACAGTAAACCAGAAGTGAAGCATCGGAATCCATAACTAGTGTCACAGGAATGTTTCAAAACATAGACAGTAAGAAGATTCAGTTTTCTTGTACTTAAGTCGGCATTGTGCCTTTTTTATTTAATTCCGATGCAATTTCTGTGTTTCATCGTCAATAGGAAGGTCAGAGGGATACAGTAAACCTGAAGTGAAGCATCGGAATCTATAACTAGGGTCTCAGGAATAATTCAAAATATAGACAGTAAGAGGAGTCAGTTTTCTTGTACTTAAGTCGGCATTGTGCCTTTTGCATTTAATTCCGATGAAATTTCTGTGTTTCATCGTCAATAAGAAGGTCGGAGGGATACAGTAAACCTGAATTGAAGCATCGGAATCTATGACTAGTGTCACAGGAATGGTTCAAAGCATAGACAGTAAGAAGAGTCAGTTTCCTTGTACTTAAGTCATCATTGTGCATTTTGTTATTAATTCCGATGAAATTCCTGTGTTTCATCGTCAACAAGAAGGTCAGAGGCATACAGTAAACCTGAAGTGAAGCATCGGAATCTATAACTAGTGTCACAGGAATGGTTCGAAACATACACAGTAAGAAGAGTCAGTTTACTTGTACTTAATTCGGCATTGTGCCTTTTTTATTTTATTCCGATGCAATTTCTATGTTTCATCGCCAATACGAAGGTCAGAGGGATACACTAAACTTGAAGTGAAGCATCGGAATCCGTAACTAGTGTCACAGGAATGGTTCAAAGCATAGACAGTAGGAAGAGTCAGTTTACTTGTACTTAAGTTGGCATTGTGCCTTATGTATTTAATTCCGATGCAATTTCTGTGTTTCATCGTCAATAAGAAGGTCAGAGGGATACAGTAAACCTGATGTGAAGCATCGGAATCTATAACTAGTGTCACAGGAATGGTTCAAAACATAGACAGTAAGAAGAGTCAGTTTACTTGTACTCAAGTCGGCATTGTGCCTTTTGTATTTGATTCCGATGCAATTTCTGTGTTACATCGTCAATAAGAAGGTCAGAGGGATACAGAAAAACCTTAAGTGAAGCATCGGAATCTATAACTAGTGTCACAGGAATGGTTCAAAACATAAACAGTAAGAAGAGTCAGTTTTCTTGTACTTACGTCAACATTGTGATTTTTGTATTTAATTCCGTTGCAATTTCTGTGTTCCATCGTCAATAAGGTCAGAGGGATACAGTAAACCTGAAGTGAAGCATCGGAATCTATAACTAGTGTCACAGGAATGGTTCAAAACATAGAAAGTAAGAAGAGTCCGTCTTCATGTACTTAAGTCGGCATTGTGCCTATTGCATTGAATTCCGATGTAATTTCAGTGTTTAATCGTCAATACGAAGGTCAGAGGGATACAGTAAACCAGAAGTGAAGCATCGGAATCCATAACTAGTGTCACAGGAATGTTTCAAAACATAGACAGTAAGAAGATTCAGTTTTCTTGTACTTAAGTCGGCATTGTGCCTTTTGTATTTAATTCCGATGCAATTTCTGTGTTTCATCGTCAATAAGAAGGTCAGAGGGATACAGTAAACCTGAAGTGAAACATCGGAATCTATAACTAGTGTCTCAGGAATAATTCAAAATATAGGCAGTAAGAAGAGTCAGTTTTCTTGTACTTAAGTCGGCATTGTGCTTTTTGCATTTCATTCCGATGAAATTTCTGTGTTTCATCGTCAATAAGAAGGCCGGAGGGACACAGTAAACCTGAAGTGAAGCATCGGAATCTATGAGTAGTGTCACAGGAATGGTTCAAAGCATAGACAGTAAGAAGAGTCAGTTTTCTTGTACTTAAGTCATCATTGTGCATTTTGTTATTAATTCCGATGAAATTCCTGTGTTTCATCGTCAACAAGAAGGTCAGAGGCATACAGTAAACCTGAAGTGAAGCATCTGAATCTATAACTATTGTCACAGGAATGGTTCGAAGCATACACAGTAAGAAGAGTCAGTTTACTTGCACTTAATTCGGCATTGTGCCTTTTTTATTTAATTCCGATGCAATTTCTGTGTTTCATCGCCAATACGAAGGTCAGAGGGATACACTAAACTTGAAGTGAAGCATCGGAATCCGTAACTAGTGTCACAGGAATGGTTCAAAACATAGACAGTAGGAAGAGTCAGTTTACTTGTACTTAAGTTGGCATTGTGCCTTATGTATTTAATTCCGATGCAATTTCTGTGTTTCATCGTCAATAAGACGGTCAGAGGGATACAGTAAACCTGATGTGAAGCATCGGAATCTATAACTAGTGTCACAGGAATGGTTCAAAGCATAGGCAGTAAGAAGAGTCAGTTTTCTTGTACTTACGTCAACATTGTGATTTTTGTATTTAATTCCGTTGCAATTTCTGTGTTCCATCGTCAATAAGGTCAGAGGGATACAGTAAACCAGAAGTGAAGCATCGGAATCCATAACTAGTGTCACAGGAATGTTTCAAAACATAGACAGTAAGAAGATTCAGTTTTCTTGTACTTAAGTCGGCATTGTGCCTTTTGTATTTAATTCCGATGCAAGTTCTGTGTTACATCGTCAATAAGAAGGTCAGAGGGATGCAGAAAAACCTTAAGTAAAGCATCGGAATCTATAACTAGTGTCACAGAAATGGTTCAAATCATAGACAGTAAGAAGAGTCAGTTTTCTTGTACTTACGTCAACATTGTGATTTTTGTATTTAATTCCGTTGCAACTTCTGTGTTCCATCGTCAATAAGAAGGTCAGAGGGATACAGTAAACCTGAAGTGAAGCATCGGAATCTATAACTAGTGTCACAGGAATGGTTCAAAACATAGACAGTAAGAAGGGTCAGTCTTCATGTACTTAAGTCGGCATTGTGCCTATTGCATTTAATTCCGATGAAATATCTGTGTTTCATCGTCAATAAGAAGGTCGGAGATATACAGTAAACCTGAAGTGAAGCATCAGAATCTATAACTAGTGTCACAGGAATGGTTCAAAGCATAGACAGTAAGAAGAGTCAGTTTTCTTGTACTTAAGTCGGCATTGTGATTTTTGTAATTAATTCCGATGCAATTTCTGTGTTTCATCGTCACCAAGAAGGTCAGAGGGATACAGTAAACCTGAAGTGAAGCATCGGAATCTATAACTAGTGTCACAGGATTGGTTCAAAGCACAGACAGTAAGAAGAGTCAGTTTTCTTGTGCTTAAGTCGGCATTCTGCCTTTTTTATTTAATTCCGATGCAATTTCTGTGTTTCATCGCCAATACGAAGGTCAGAGGGATACACTAAACTTGAAGTGAAACATCGGAATCCGTAACTAGTGTCACAGGAATGGTTCAAAACATAGACAGTAGGAAGAGTCAGTTTACTTGTACTTAAGTTGGCATTGTGCCTTATGTATTTAATTCCGATGCAAATTCTGTGTTTCATCGTCAATAAGAAGGTCAGAGGGATACAGTAAACCTGATGTGAAGCATCGGAATCTATAACTAGTGTCACAGGAATGGATCAAAACATGGACAGTAAGAAGAGTCAGTTTTCTTGTACTTAAGTCGGCATTGTGCCTTTTGTATTTAATTCCGATGCAATTTCTGCGTTTCATCATCAACAAGAAGGTCAGAGGTATACAGTAAACCTGAAGTGAAGCATCGGAATCTATAACTAGTGTCACAGGAATGGTTCAAAAGATAGACAGTAAGAAGAGTCAGTTTTCTTGTACTTAAGTCGGCATTTTACCTTTTGTTTTTAATTCCGATGCAATTTCTGTGCTTCGTCGTCAATAAGAAGATCCAAGGGATACAGTAAACCTGAAGTGAAGCATCGGATTCTAAAACCGGTCACACAGGAAAGGTTCAAAACGTAAACAGTAAGAAGAGCCAGTCTTCTTGTACGTGAGTCGGCATTGTACCTTTTCTATTGAATTCCGATGCAATTTCTGTGTTTCATCGTCAATAAGAAGGTCAGAGGCATACAGTAAACCTGAAGTGAAGTATCGGAATCTATAAGGAGTGTCACAGGAATGGTTCAAACCATAGACTGTAAGAAGAGTCAGTTTTCTTGTACTTAAGTCGGCATTGTGCCTTTTGTATTTAATTCCGATATAGTTTCTGTGTTTCATCGTCAATAAGAAGGTCAGAGGGATATAGTAAACCTGAAGTCAAGCATCGGAATCTATCATTAGTGTCACAGGAATGGTTCAAAACATAGACAGTAAGAAGGGTCAGTTATATTTTACTTAAGTCGGCATTGTGCCTTTTGTATTTAATTCCGTTGCAATTTCCGTGTTTCATCGTCAATAAGAAGGTCAGAGAGATACAGTAATCCTGAACTGAAGCATAGGAATCTGTAACTAGTGTCACAGGAATGGTTCAAAACATAGACAGTAAGAAGAGTCAGTTTACTTGTGCTTAAGTCGGCATTGTGCCTTTTGTAATTAATTCCGATGCAATTTCTGCGTAACATCGTCAATAAGAAGGTCAGAGGGATACAGAAAAACCTTAAGTGAAGCATCGGAATCTATAACTAGTGTCACAGGAATGGTTCAAAACATAGACAGTAAGAAGAGTCAGTTTTCTTGTACTTACGTCAACATTGTGATTTTTGTATTTAATTCCGTTCAATTTCTGTGTTTCATCGTCAATAAGAAGGTCAGAGGGATACAGTAAACCTGAAGTGAAGCATCGGAATCCGTAACTAGTGTCACAGGAATGGTTCAAAACATAGACAGTAGGAAGAGTCAGTTTACTTGTACTTAAGTTGGCATTGTGCCTTATGTATTTAATTCCGATGCAATTTCTGTGTTTCATCGTCAATAAGAAGGTCAGAGGGATACGGTAAACCTGATGTGAAGCAATGGAATCCATAACTAGTGTCACAGGAATGGTTCAAAACATAGACAGTAAGAAGAGTCAGTTTACTTGTACTTAAGTCGGCATTGTGCCTATTGCATTTAATTCCGATGCAATTTCTGTATTTCATCGTCAATAAGAAGGTCGGAGATATACAGTAAACCTGAAGTGAAGCATCAGAATCTATAACTAGTGTCACAGGAGTGGTTCAAAGCATAGACAGTAAGAAGAGTCAGTTTTCTTGTACTTAAGTCGGCATTGTGATTTTTGTATTTAATTCCGATGCAATTTCTGTGTTTCATCGTCACCAAGAAGGTCAGAGGGATACAGTAAACCTGAAGTGAAGCATCGGAATCTATACCTAGTGTCACAGGAATGGTTCAAAGCATAGACAGTAAGAAGAGTCAGTTTTCTTGTACTTAAGTCGGCATTGTGATTTTTGTATTTAATTCCGATGCAATTTCTGTGTTACATCGTCAATAAGAAGGTCAGACGGATACAGAAAAACCTTAAGTGAAGCATCGGAATCTATACCTAGTGTCACAGGAATGGTTCAAAGCATAGACAGTAAGAAGAGTCAGTTTTCTTGTACTTAAGTCGGCATTGTGATTTTTGTATTTAATTCCGATGCAATTTCTGTGTTTCATCGTCACCAAGAAAGTCAGAGGGATACAGTAAACCTGAAGTGAAGCATCGGAATCTATAACTAGTGTCACAGGATTGGTTCAAAACACACACAGTAAGAAGAGTCAGTTTTCTTGTACTTAAGTCGGCATTGTGCCTTTTGTATTTAATTCCGATGCAATTTCTGCGTTTCATCGTCAATAAGAAGGTCGGAGGGATACAGTAAACCTGAAGTGAAGCATCGGAATCTATCACTAGTGTCACAGGAATTGGTCAAAACATAGACAGTAAGAAGGGTCAGTTTTCTTTTACTTAAGTCGGCATTGTGCCTTTTGTATTTAATTCCGTTGCAATATCTGTGTTTCATCGTCAATAAGAAGGTCAGAGAGATACAGTAATCCTGAACTGAAGAATGGGAATCTGTAACTAGTGTCACAGGAATGGTTCAAAACATAGACAGTAAGAAGAGTCAGTTTACTTGTGCTTAAGTCGGCATTGTGCCTTTTGTATTTAATTCCGATGCAATTTCTGTGTAACATCGTCAATAAGAAGGTCAGAGGGATACAGAAAAACCTTAAGTGAAGCATCGGAATCTATAACTAGTGTCACAGGAATGGTTCAAGACATAGACAGTAAGAAGAGTCAGTTTTCTTGTACTTACGTCAACATTGTGATTTTTGTATTTAATTCCGTTTAATTTCTGTGTTTCATCGTCAATAAGAAGGTCAGAGGGATACACTAAACTTGAAGTGAAGCATCGGAATCCGTAACTAGTGTCACAGGAATGGTTCTAAACATAGACAGTAGGAAGAGTCAGTTTACTTGTACTTAAGTTGGCATTGTGCCTTATGTATTTAATTCCGATGCAAATTCTGTGTTTCATCGTCAATAAGACGGTCAGAGGGATACAGTGAACCTGATGTGAAGCATCGGAATCTATAACTAGTGTCACAGGAATGGTTCAAAACATAGCCAGTAAGAAGAGTCAGTTTACTTGTACTTAAGTCGGCATTGTGCCTTTTGTATTTAATTCCGATGCAAGTTCTGTGTTACATCGTCAATAAGAAGGTCAGAGGGATACAGTAAACCTGAAGTGAAACATCGGAATCTATAACTAGTGTCTCAGGAATAATTCAAAATATAGACAGTAAGAAGAGTCAGTTTTCTTGTACTTAAGTCGGCATTGTGATTTTTGCGTTTCATTCCGATGAAATTTCTGTGTTTCATCGTCAATAAGAAGGTCGGAGGGATACAGTAAACCTGAAGTGAAGCATCGGAATCTATGACTAGTGTCACGGGAATGGTTCAAAGCATAGACAGTAAGAAGAGTCAGTTTTCTTGTACTTAAGTCATCATTGTGCAATTTGTTATGAATTCCGATGAAATTCCTGTGTTTCATCGTCAACAAGAAGGTTAGAGGCATACAGTAAACCTGAAGTGAAGCATCTGAATCTATAACTATTGTCACAGGAATGGTTCGAAACATACACAGTAAGAAGAGTCAGTTTACTTGTACTTAATTCGGCATTGTGCCTTTTTTATTTAATTCCGATGCAATTTCTGTGTTTCATCGCCAATACGAAGGTCAGAGGGATACACTAAACTTGAAGTGAAGCATCGGAATCCGTAACTAGTGTCACAGGAATGGTTCAAAACATAGACAGTAGGAAGAGTCAGTTTACTTGTACTTAAGTTGGCATTGTGCCTTATGTATTTAATTCCGATGCAATTTCTGTGTTTCATCGTCAATAAGACGGTCAGAGGGATACAGTAAACCTGATGTGAAGCATCGGAATCTATAACTAGTGTCACAGGAATGGTTCAAAACATAGACAGTAAGAAGAGTCAGTTTACTTGTACTTAAGTCGGCATTGTGCCTTTTGTATTTAATTCCGATGCAAGTTCTGTGTTACATCGTCAATAAGAAGGTCAGAGGGATACAGAAAAACCTTAAGTGAAGCATCGGAATCTATAACTAGTGTCACAGAAATAGTTCAAATCATAGACAGTAAGAAGAGTCAGTTTTCTTGTACTTACGTCAACATTGTGATTTTTGTATTTAATTCCGTTGCAACTTCTGTGTTCCATCGTCAATAAGAAGGTCAGAGGGATACAGTAAACCTGAAGTGAAGCATCGGAATCTATAACTAGTGTCACAGGAATGGTTCAAAACATAGACAGTAAGAAGGGTCAGTCTTCATGTACTTAAGTCGGCATTGTGCCTATTGCATTTAATTCGGATGAAATATTTGTGTTTCATCGTCAATAAGAAGGTCAGAGATATACAGTAAACCTGAAGTGAAGCATCAGAATCTATAACTAGTGTCACAGGAATGGTTCAAAGCATAGACAGTAAGAAGAGTCAGTTTTCTTGTACTTAAGTCGGCATTGTGATTTTTGTATTTAATTCCGATGCAATTTCTGTGTTTCATCGTCACCAAGAAGGTCAGAGGGATACAGTAAACCTGAAGTGAAGCATCGGAATCTGTAACTAGTGTCACAGGATTGGTTCAAAGCACAGACAGTAAGAAGAGTCAGGTTTCTTGTGCTTAAGTCGGCATTGTGCCTTTTTTATTTAATTCCGATGCAATTTCTGTGTTTCATCGCCAATACGAAGGTCAGAGGGATACACTAAACTTGAAGTGAAGCATCGGAATCCGTAACTAGTGTCACAGGAATGGTTCA
The DNA here is from genome assembly GCF_023864345.2 of Schistocerca serialis cubense. NCBI lineage: Eukaryota > Metazoa > Arthropoda > Insecta > Orthoptera > Acrididae > Schistocerca > Schistocerca serialis. The sequence continues at coordinate 839,570,344 of NC_064642.1, forward strand.
AAACATAGATAGTAGGAAGAGTCAGTTTACTTGTACTTAAGTTGGCATTGTGCCTTATGTATTTAATTCCGATGCAATTTCTGTGTTTCATCGTCAATAAGAAGGTCAGAGGGATACGGTAAACCTGATGTGAAGCATCGGAATCTATAACTAGTGTCACAGGAATGGTTCAAATCATGGACAGTAAGAAGAGTCAGTTTTCTTGTACTTAAGTCGGCATTGTGCCTTTTGTATTTAATTCCGATGCAATTTCTGCGTTTCATCATCAACAAGAAGGTCAGAGGTATACAGTAAACCTGAAGTGAAGCATCGGAATCTATAACTAGTGTCACAGGAATGGTTCAAAAGATAGACAGTAAGAAGAGTCAGTTTTCTTGTACTTAAGTCGGCATTTTACCTTTTGTTTTTAATTCCGATGCAATTTCTGTGCTTCGTCGTCAATAAGATGATCCAAGGGATACAGTAAACCTGAAGTGAAGCATCGGATTCTAAAACCGGTCTCACAGGAAAGGTTCAAAACGTAACCAGTAAGAAGAGCCAGTCTTCTTGTACTTGAGTCGGCATTGTACCTTTTCAATTGAATTCCGATGCAATTTCTGTGTTTCATCGTCAATAAGAAGGTCAGAGGTATACAGTAAACCTGAAGTGAAGTATCGGAATCTATAAGGAGTGTCACAGGAATGGTTCAAACCATAGACTGTAAGAAGAGTCAGTTTCCTTGTACTTACGTCAACATTGTGATTTTTGTATTTAATTCCGTTCAATTTCTGTGTTTCATCGTCAATAAGAAGGTCGGAGATATACGGTAAACCTGAAGTGAAGCATCAGAATCTATAACTAGTTTCACAGGGATGGTTCAAGGCATAGGCAGTAAGAAGAGTCAGTTTTCTTGTACTTAAGTCGGCATTGTGATTTTTGTATTTAATTCCGATGCAATTTCTGTGTTTCATCGTCAATAAGAAGGTCAGAGGGATACAGTAAACCTGATGTGAAGCATCGTAATCTATAACTAGTGTCACAGGAATGGTTCAAAACATGGACAGTAAGAAGAGTCAGTTTACTTGTACTTAAGTCGGCATTGTGCCTTTTGTATTTAATTCCGATGCAATTTCTGTGTTACATCGTCAATAAGAAGGTCAGAGGGATACAGAAAAACCTTAAGTGAAGCATCGGAATCTATAACTAGTGTCACAGGAATGGTTCAAAACATAGACAGTAAGAAGAGTCAGTTTTCTTGTACTTACGTCAACATTGTGATTTTTGTAGTTGATTCCGTTGCAATTTCTGTGTTCCATCGTCAATAAGAAGGTCAGAGGGATACAGTAAACCTGAAGTGAAGCATCGGAATCCATAACTAGTATCAGAGGAATGGTTCAAAACATAGACAGTAGGAAGAGTCAGTTTACTTGTACTTAAGTTGGCATTGTGCCTTATGTATTTAATTCCGATGCAATTTCTGTGTTTCATCGTCAATATGAAGGTCAGAGGGATACGGTAAACCTGATGTGAAGCAATGGAATCCATAACTAGTGTCACAGGAATGGTTCAAAACATAGACAGTAAGAAGAGTCAGGTTACTTGTACTTAAGTCGGCATTGTGCCTATTGCATTTAATTCCGATGCAATTTCTGTATTTCATCGTCAATAAGAAGGTCGGAGATATACAGTAAACCTGAAGTGAAGCATCAGAATCTATAACTAGTGTCACAGGAGTGGTTCAAAGCATAGACAGTAAGAAGAGTCAGTTTTCTTGTACTTAAGTCGGCATTGTGATTTTTGTATTTAATTCCGATGCAATTTCTGTGTTTCATCGTCACCAAGAAGGTCAGAGGGATACAGTAAACCTGAAGTGAAGCATCGGAATCTATACCTAGTGTCACAGGAATGGTTCAAAGCATAGACAGTAAGAAGAGTCAGTTTTCTTGTACTTAAGTCGGCATTGTGATTTTTGTATTTAATTCCGATGCAATTTCTGTGTTACAACGTCAATAAGAAGGTCAGACGGATACAGAAAAACCTTAAGTGAAGCATCGGAATCTATACCTAGTGTCACAGGAATGGTTCAAAGCATAGACAGTAAGAAGAGTCAGTTTTCTTGTACTTAAGTCGGAATTGTGATTTTTGTATTTAATTCCGATGCAATTTCTGTGTTTCATCGTCACCAAGAAAGTCAGAGGGATACAGTAAACCTGAAGTGAAGCATCGGAATCTATAACTAGTGTCACAGGATTGGTTCAAAACACAGACAGTAAGAAGAGTCAGTTTTCTTGTACTTAAGTCGGCATTGTGCCTTTTGTATTTAATTCCGATGCAATTTCTGCGTTTCATCGTCAATAAGAAGGTCGGAGGGATACAGTAAACCTGAAGTGAAGCATCGGAATCTATCACTAGTGTCACAGGAATTGGTCAAAACATAGACAGTAAGAAGGGTCAGTTTTCTTTTACTTAAGTCGGCATTGTGCCTTTTGTATTTAATTCCGTTGCAATATCTGTGTTTCATCGTCAATAAGAAGGTCAGAGAGATACAGTAATCCTGAACTGAAGAATGGGAATCTGAAACTAGTGTCACAGGAATGGTTCAAAACATAGACAGTAAGAAGAGTCAGTTTACTTGTGCTTAAGTCGGCATTGTGCCTTTTGTATTTAATTCCGATGCAATTTCTGTGTAACATCGTCAATAAGAAGGTCAGAGGGATACAGAAAAACCTTAAGTGAAGCATCGGAATCTATAACTAGTGTCACAGGAATGGTTCAAGACATAGACAGTAAGAAGAGTCAGTTTTCTTGTACTTACGTCAACATTGTGATTTTTGTATTTAATTCCGTTTAATTTCTGTGTTTCATCGTCAATAAGAAGGTCAGAGGGATACACTAAACTTGAAGTGAAGCATCGGAATCCGTAACTAGTGTCACAGGAATGGTTCTAAACATAGACAGTAGGAAGAGTCAGTTTACTTGTACTTAAGTTGGCATTGTGCCTTATGTATTTAATTCCGATGCAAATTCTGTGTTTCATCGTCAATAAGACGGTCAGAGGGATACAGTGAACCTGATGTGAAGCATCGGAATCTATAACTAGTGTCACAGGAATGGTTCAAAACATAGACAGTAAGAAGAGTCAGTTTACTTGTACTTAAGTCGGCATTGTGCCTTTTGTATTTAATTCCGATGCAAGTTCTGTGTTACATCGTCAATAAGAAGGTCAGAGGGATACAGTAAACCTGAAGTGAAACATCGGAATCTATAACTAGTGTCTCAGGAATAATTCAAAATATAGACAGTAAGAAGAGTCAGTTTTCTTGTACTTAAGTCGGCATTGTGCTTTTTGCGTTTCATTCCGATGAAATTTCTGTGTTTCATCGTCAATAAGAAGGTCGGAGGGATACAGTAAACCTGAAGTGAAGCATCGGAATCTATGACTAGTGTCACGGGAATGGTTCAAAGCATAGACAGTAAGAAGAGTCAGTTTTCTTGTACTTAAGTCATCATTGTGCAATTTGTTATGAATTCCGATGAAATTCCTGTGTTTCATCGTCAACAAGAAGGTTAGAGGCATACAGTAAACCTGAAGTGAAGCATCTGAATCTATAACTATTGTCACAGGAATGGTTCGAAACATACACAGTAGGAAGAGTCAGTTTACTTGTACTTAATTCGGCATTGTGCCTTTTTTATTTAATTCCGATGCAATTTCTGTGTTTCATCGCCAATACGAAGGTCAGAGGGATACACTAAACTTGAAGTGAAGCATCGGAATCCGTAACTAGTGTCACAGGAATGGTTCAAAACATAGACAGTAGGAAGAGTCAGTTTACTTGTACTTAAGTTGGCATTGTGCCTTATGTATTTAATTCAGATGCAATTTCTGTGTTTCATCGTCAATAAGACGGTCAGAGGGATACAGTAAACCTGATGTGAAGCATCGGAATCTATAACTAGTGTCACAGGAATGGTTCAAAACATAGACAGTAAGAAGAGTCAGTTTACTTGTACTTAAGTCGGCATTGTGCCTTTTGTATTTAATTCCGATGCAAGTTCTGTGTTACATCGTCAATAAGAAGGTCAGAGGGATACAGAAAAACCTTAAGTGAAGCATCGGAATCTATAACTAGTGTCACAGAAATAGTTCAAATCATAGACAGTAAGAAGAGTCAGTTTTCTTGTACTTACGTCAACATTGTGATTTTTGTATTTAATTCCGTTGCAACTTCTGTGTTCCATCGTCAATAAGAAGGTCAGAGGGATACAGTAAACCTGAAGTGAAGCATCGGAATCTATAACTAGTGTCACAGGAATGGTTCAAAACATAGACAGTAAGAAGGGTCAGTCTTCATGTACTTAAGTCGGCATTGTGCCTATTGCATTTAATTCCGATGAAATATTTGTGTTTCATCGTCAATAAGAAGGTCGGAGATATACAGTAAACCTGAAGTGAAGCATCAGAATCTATAACTAGTGTCACAGGAATGGTTCAAAGCATAGACAGTAAGAAGAGTCAGTTTTCTTGTACTTAAGTCGGCATTGTGATTTTTGTATTTAATTCCGATGCAATTTCTGTGTTTCATCGTCACCAAGAAGGTCAGAGGGATACAGTAAACCTGAAGTGAAGCATCGGAATCTATAACTAGTGTCACAGGATTGGTTCAAAGCACAGACAGTAAGAAGAGTCAGGTTTCTTGTGCTTAAGTCGGCATTGTGCCTTTTTTATTTAATTCCGATGCAATTTCTGTGTTTCATCGCCAATACGAAGGTCAGAGGGATACACTAAACTTGAAGTGAAGCATCGGAATCCGTAACTAGTGTCACAGGAATGGTTCAAAACATAGACAGTAGGAAGAGTCAGTTTACTTGTACTTAAGTTGGCATTGTGCCTTATGTATTTAATTCCGATGCAATTTCTGTGTTTCATCGTCAATAAGAAGGTCAGAGGGATACAGTAAACCTGATGTGAAGCATCGGAATCTATAACTAGTGTCACAGGAATGGTTCAAATCATGGACAGTAAGAAGAGTCAGTTTTCTTGTACTTAAGTCGGCATTGTGCCTTTTGTATTTAATTCCGATGCAATTTCTGCGTTTCATCATCAACAAGAAGGTCAGAGGTATACAGTAAACCTGAAGTGAAGCATCGGAATCTATAACTAGTGTCACAGGAATGGTTCAAAAGATAGACAGTAAGAAGAGTCAGTTTTCTTGTACTTAAGTCGGCATTTTACCTTTTGTTTTTAATTCCGATGCAATTTCTGTGCTTCGTCGTCAATAAGAAGATCCAAGGGATACAGTAAACCTGAAGTGAAGCATCGGATTCTAAAACCGGTCTCACAGGAAAGGTTCAAAACGTAACCAGTAAGAAGAGCCAGTCTTCTTGTACTTGAGTCGGCATTGTACCTTTTCTATCGAATTCCGATGCAATTTCTGTGTTTCATCGTCAATAAGAAGGTCAGAGGTATACAGTAAACCTGAAGTGAAGTATCGGAATCTATAAGGAGTGTCACAGGAATGGTTCAAACCATAGACTGTAAGAAGAGTCAGTTTCCTTGTACTTAAGTCGGCATTGTGCCTTTTGTATTTAATTCCGATACAGTTTCTGTGTTTCATCGTCAATAAGAAGGTCAGAGGGATACAGTAAACCTGAAGTGAAGCATCGGAATCTATCACTAGTGTCACAGGAATGGTTCAAAACATAGACAGTAAGAAGGGTCAGTTATCTTTTACTTAAGTCGGCATTGTGCCTTTTGTATTTAATTCCGTTGCAATATCCGTGTTTCATCGTCAATAAGAAGGTCAGAGAGATACAGTAATCCTGAACTGAAGCATAGGAATCTGTAACTAGTGTCACAGGAATGGTTCAAAACATAGACAGTAAGAAGAGTCAGTTTACTTGTGCTTAAGTCGGCATTGTGCCTTTTGTAATTAATTCCGATGCAATTTCTGTGTAACATCGTCAATAAGAAGGTCAGAGGGATACAGAAAAACCTTAAGTGAAGCATCGGAATCTATAACTAGTGTCACAGGAATGGTTCAAAACATAGACAGTAGGAAGAGTCAGTTTTCTTGTACTTACGTCAACATTGTGATTTTTGTATTTAATTCCGTTCAATTTCTGTGTTTCATCGTCAATAAGAAGGTCGGAGATATACAGTAAACATGAAGTGAAGCATCAGAATCTATAACTAGTTTCACAGGGATGGTTCAAGGCATAGACAGTAAGAAGAGTCAGTTTTCTTGTACTTAAGTCGGCATTGTGATTTTTGTATTTAATTCCGATGCAATTTCTGTGTTTCATCGTCAATAAGAAGGTCAGAGGGATACAGTAAACCTGATGTGAAGCATCGTAATCTATAACTAGTGTCACAGGAATGGTTCAAAACATGGACAGTAAGAAGAGTCAGTTTACTTGTACTTAAGTCGGCATTGTGCCTTTTGTATTTAATTCCGATGCAATTTCTGTGTTACATCGTCAATAAGAAGTGTCAGAGGGATACAGAAAAACCTTAAGTGAAGCATCGGAATCTATAACTAGTGTCACTGGAATGGTTCAAAACATAGACAGTAAGAAGAGTCAGTTTTCTTGTACTTACGTCAACATTGTGATTTTTGTATTTGATTCCGTTGCAATTTCTGTGTTCCATCGTCAATAAGAAGGTCAGAGGGATACAGTAAACCTGAAGTGAAGCATCGGAATCCATAACTAGTGTCACAGGAATGGTTCAAAACATAGACAGTAAGAAGAGTCAGTCTTCATGTACTTAAGTCGGCATTGTGCCTATTGCTTTTAATTCCGATGCAATTTCTGTGTTTCATCGTCAATAAGAAAGTCAGAGGGATACAGTAAACCCAAAGTGAAGCATCTGAATCTATAACTAGTGTCACAGGAATGGTTCAAAGCATAGACAGTAAGAAGAGTCAGTTTTCTTGTACTTAAGTCGGCATTGTGATTTTTGTATTTAATTCCGATGCAATTTCTGTGTTTCATCGTCACCAAGAAGGTCAGAGGGATACAGTAAACCTGAAGTGAAGCATCGGAATCTATAACTAGTGTCACAGGATTAGTTCAAAACACAGACAGTAAGAAGAGTCAGTTTTCTTGTACTTAAGTCGGCATTGTGCCTTTTTTATTTAATTCCGATGCAATTTCTGTGTTTCATCGCCAATACGAAGGTCAGAGGGATACACTAAACTTGAAGTGAAGCATCGGAATCCGTAACTAGTGTCAGAGGAATGGTTCAAAACTTAGGCAGTAGGAAGAGTCAGTTTACTTGTACTTAAGTTGGCATTGTGCCTTATGTATTTAATTCCGATGCAATTTCTGTGTTTCATCGTCAATAAGAAGGTCAGAGGGATATAGTAAACCTGATGTGAAGCATCGGAATCTATAACTAGTGTCACAGGAATGGTTCAAAACATGGACAGTAAGAAGAGTCAGTTTACTTGTACTTAAGTCGGCATTGTGCCTTTTGTATTTAATTCCGATGCAATTTCTGTGTTACATCGTCAATAAGAAGGTCAGAGGGATACAGAAAAACCTTAAGTGAAGCATCGGAATCTATACCTAGTGTCACAGGAATGGTTCAAAGCATAGACAGTAAGAAGAGTCAGTTTACTTGTACTTAAGTCGGCATTGTGCCTATTGTATTTAATTCCGATGCAAGTTCTGTGTTACATCGTCAATAAGAAGGTCAGAGGGATACAGAAAAACCTTAAGTGAAGCATCGGAATTTATAACTAGTGTCACAGGAATGGTTCAAATCATAGACAGTAAGAAGAGTCAGTTTTCTTGTACTTACGTCAACATTGTGATTTTTGTAGTTGATTCCGTTGCAATTTCTGTGTTCCATCGTCAATAAGAAGGTCAGAGGGATACAATAAACCTGAAGTGAAGCATCGGAATCCATAACTAGTGTCACAGGAATGGTTCAAAACATAGACAGTAGGAAGAGTCAGTTTACTTGTACTTAAGTTGGCATTGTGCCTTATGTATTTAATTCCGATGCAATTTCTGTGTTTCATCGTCAATAAGAAGGTCAGAGGGATACGGTAAACCTGATGTGAAGCAATGGAATCCATAACTAGTGTCACAGGAATGGTTCAAAACATAGACAGTAAGAAGAGTCAGGTTACTTGTACTTAAGTCGGCATTGTGATTTTTGTATTTAATTCCGATGCAATTTCTGTGTTTCATCGTCACCAAGAAGGTCAGAGGGATACAGTAAACCTGAAGTGAAGCATCGGAATCTATACCTAGTGTCACAGGAATGGTACAAAGCATAGACAGTAAGAAGGGTCAGTTTTCTTGTACTTAAGTCGGCATTGTGATTTTTGTATTTAATTCCGATGCAATTTCTGTGTTACATCGTCAATAAGAAGGTCAGACGGATACAGAAAAACCTTAAGTGAAGCATCGGAATCTATACCTAGTGTCACAGGAATGGTTCAAAGCATAGACAGTAAGAAGAGTCAGTTTTCTTGTACTTAAGTCGGCATTGTGATTTTTGTATTTAATTCCGATGCAATTTCTGTGTTTCATCGTCACCAAGAAAGTCAGAGGGATACAGTAAACCTGAAGTGAAGCATCGGAATCTATAACTAGTGTCACAGGATTGGTTCAAAACACAGACAGTAAGAAGAGTCAGTTTTCTTGTACTTAAGTCGGCATTGTGCCTTTTGTATTTAATTCCGATGCAATTTCTGCGTTTCATCGTCAATAAGAAGGTCGGAGGGATACAGTAAACCTGAAGTGAAGCATCGGAATCTATCACTAGTGTCACAGGAATTGGTCAAAACATAGACAGTAAGAAGGGTCAGTTTTCTTTTACTTAAGTCGGCATTGTACCTTTTGTATTTAATTCCGTTGCAATATCTGTGTTTCATCGTCAATAAGAAGGTCAGAGAGATACAGTAATCCTGAACTGAAGAATGGGAATCTGTAACTAGTGTCACAGGAATGGTTCAAAACATAGACAGTAAGAAGAGTCAGTTTACTTGTGCTTAAGTCGGCATTGTGCCTTTTGTATTTAATTCCTATGCAATTTCTGTGTAACATCGTCAATAAGAAGGTCAGAGGGATACAGAAAAACCTTAAGTGAAGCATCGGAATCTATAACTAGTGTCACAGGAATGGTTCAAGACATAGACAGTAAGAAGAGTCAGTTTTCTTGGTCTTACGTCAACATTGTGATTTTTGTATTTAATTCCGTTTAATTTCTGTGTTTCATCGTCAATAAGAAGGTCAGAGGGATACACTAAACTTGAAGTGAAGCATCGGAATCCGTAACTAGTGTCACAGGAATGGTTCTAAACATAGACAGTAGGAAGAGTCAGTTTACTTGTACTTAAGTTGGCATTGTGCCTTATGTATTTAATTCCGATGCAAATTCTGTGTTTCATCGTCAATAAGACGGTCAGAGGGATACAGTGAACCTGATGTGAAGCATCGGAATCTATAACTAGTGTCACAGGAATGGTTCAAAACATAGACAGTAAGAAGAGTCAGTTTACTTGTACTTAAGTCGGCATTGTGCCTTTTGTATTTAATTCCGATGCAAGTTCTGTGTTACATCGTCAATAAGAAGGTCAGAGGGATACAGTAAACCTGAAGTGAAACATCGGAATCTATAACTAGTGTCTCAGGAATAATTCAAAATATAGACAGTAAGAAGAGTCAGTTTTCTTGTACTTAAGTCGGCATTGTGCTTTTTGCGTTTCATTCCGATGAAATTTCTGTGTTTCATCGTCAATAAGAAGGTCGGAGGGATACAGTAAACCTGAAGTGAAGCATCGGAATCTATGACTAGTGTCACGGGAATGGTTCAAAGCATAGACAGTAAGAAGAGTCAGTTTTCTTGTACTTAAGTCATCATTGTGCAATTTGTTATGAATTCCGATGAAATTCCTGTGTTTCATCGTCAACAAGAAGGTTAGAGGCATACAGTAAACCTGAAGTGAAGCATCTGAATCTATAACTATTGTCACAGGAATGGTTCGAAACATACACAGTAAGAAGAGTCAGTTTACTTGTACTTAATTCGGCATTGTGCCTTTTTTATTTAATTCCGATGCAATTTCTGTGTTTCATCGCCAATACGAAGGTCAGAGGGATACACTAAACTTGAAGTGAAGCGTCGGAATCCGTAACTAGTGTCACAGGAATGGTTCAAAACATAGACAGTAGGAAGAGTCAGTTTACTTGTACTTAAGTTGGCATTGTGCCTTATGTATTTAATTCCGATGCAATTTCTGTGTTTCATCGTCAATAAGACGGTCAGAGGGATACAGTAAACCTGATGTGAAGCATCGGAATCTATAACTAGTGTCACAGGAATGGTTCAAAACATAGACAGTAAGAAGAGTCAGTTTACTTGTACTTAAGTCGGCATTGTGCCTTTTGTATTTAATTCCGATGCAAGTTCTGTGTTACATCGTCAATAAGAAGGTCAGAGGGATACAGAAAAACCTTAAGTGAAGCATCGGAATCTATAACTAGTGTCACAGAAATAGTTCAAATCATAGACAGTAAGAAGAGTCAGTTTTCTTGTACTTACGTCAACATTGTGATTTTTGTATTTAATTCCGTTGCAACTTCTGTGTTCCATCGTCAATAAGAAGGTCAGAGGGATACAGTAAACCTGAAGTGAAGCATCGGAATCTATAACTAGTGTCACAGGAATGGTTCAAAACATAGACAGTAAGAAGGGTCAGTCTTCATGTACTTAAGTCGGCATTGTGCCTATTGCATTTAATTCCGATGAAATATTTGTGTTTCATCGTCAATAAGAAGGTCGGAGATATACAGTAAACCTGAAGTGAAGCATCAGAATCTATAACTAGTGTCACAGGATTGGTTCAAAGCACAGACAGTAAGAAGAGTCAGGTTTCTTGTGCTTAAGTCGGCATTGTGCCTTTTTTATTTAATTCCGATGCAATTTCTGTGTTTCATCGCCAATACGAAGGTCAGAGGGATACACTAAACTTGAAGTGAAGCATCGGAATCCGTAACTAGTGTCACAGGAATGGTTCAAAACATAGACAGTAGGAAGAGTCAGTTTACTTGTACTTAAGTTGGCATTGTGCCTTATGTATTTAATTCCGATGCAATTTCTGTGTTTCATCGTCAATAAGGTCAGAGGGATACAGTAAACCTGATGTGAAGCATCGGAATCTATAACTAGTGTCACAGGAATGGTTCCAATCATGGACAGTAAGAAGAGTCAGTTTTCTTGTACTTAAGTCGGCATTGTGCCTTTTGTATTTAATTCCGATGCAATTTCTGCGTTTCATCATCAACAAGAAGGTCAGAGGTATACAGTAAACCTGAAGTGAAGCATCGGAATCTATAACTAGTGTCACAGGAATGGTTCAAAAGATAGACAGTAAGAAGAGTCAGTCTTCTTGTACTTAAGTCGGCATTTTACCTTTTGTTTTTAATTCCGATGCAATTTCTGTGCTTCGTCGTCAATAAGAAGATCCAAGGGATACAGTAAACCTGAAGTGAAGCATCGGATTCTAAAACCGGTCTCACAGGAAAGGCTCAAAACGTAACCAGTAAGAAGAGCCAGTCTTCTTGTACTTGAGTCGGCATTGTACCTTTTCTATTGAATTCCGATGCAATTTCTGTGTTTCATCGTCAATAAGAAGGTCAGAGGTATACAGTAAACCTGAAGTGAAGTATCGGAATCTATAAGGAGTGTCACAGGAATGGTTCAAACCATAGACTGTAAGAAGAGTCAGTTTCCTTGTACTTAAGTCGGCATTGTGCCTTTTGTATTTAATTCCGATACAGTTTCTGTGTTTCATCGTCAATAAGAAGGTCAGAGGGATACAGCAAACTTGAAGTGAAGCATCGGAATCTATCACTAGTGTCACAGGAATGGTTCAAATTATAGACAGTAAGAAGGGTCAGTTATCTTTTACTTAAGTCGGCATTGTGCCTTTTGTATTTAATTCCGTTGCAATATCCGTGTTTCATCGTCAATAAGAAGGTCAGAGAAATACAGTAATCCTGAACTGAAGCATAGGAATCTGTAACTAGTGTCACAGGAATGGTTCAAAACATAGACAGTAAGATGAGTCAGTTTACTTGTGCTTAAGTCGGCATTGTGCCTTTTGTAATTAATTCCGATGCAATTTCTGTGTAACATCGTCAATAAGAAGGTCAGAGGGATACAGAAAAACCTTAAGTGAAGCATCGGAATCTATAACTAGTGTCACAGGAATGGTTCAAAACATAGACAGTAGGAAGAGTCAGTTTTCTTGTACTTACGTCAACATTGTGATTTTTGTATTTAATTCCGTTCAATTTCTGTGTTTCATCGTCAATAAGAAGGTCAGAGATATACAGTAAACATGAAGTGAAGCATCAGAATCTATAACTAGTTTCACAGGGATGGTTCAAGGCATAGACAGTAAGAAGAGTCAGTTTTCTTGTACTTAAGTCGGCATTGTGATTTTTGTATTTAATTCCGATGCAATTTCTGTGTTTCATCGTCAATAAGAAGGTCAGAGGGATACAGTAAAGCTGATGTGAAGCATCGTAATCTATAACTAGTGTCACAGGAATGGTTCAAAACATGGACAGTAAGAAGAGTCAGTTTACTTGTACTTAAGTCGGCATTGTGCCTTTTGTATTTAATTCCGATGCAATTTCTGTGTTACATCGTCAATAAGAAGGTCAGAGGGATACAGAAAAACCTTAAGTGAAGCATCGGAATCTATAACTAGTGTCACAGGAATGGTTCAAAACATAGACAGTAAGAAGAGTCAGTTTTCTTGTACTTACGTCAACATTGTGATTTTTGTAGTTGATTCCGTTGCAATTTCTGTGTTCCATCGTCAATAAGAAGGTCAGAGGGATACAGTAAACCTGAAGTGAAGCATCGGAATCCATAACTAATGTCACAGGAATGGTTCAAAACATAGACAGTAAGAAGAGTCAGTCTTCATGTACTTAAGTCGGCATTGTGCCTATTGCTTTTAATTCCGATGCAATTTCTGTGTTTCATCGTCAATAAGAAAGTCAGAGGGATACAGTAAACCCAAAGTGAAGCATCAGAATCTATAACTAGTATCACAGGAATGGTTCAAAGCATAGACAGTAAGAAGAGTCAGTTTTCTTGTACTTAAGTCGGCATTGTGATTTTTGTATTTAATTCCGATGCAATTTCTGTGTTTCATCGTCACCAAGAAGGTCAGAGGGATACAGTAAACCTGAAGTGAAGCATCGGAATCTATAACTAGTGTCACAGGATTAGTTCAAAACACAGACAGTAAGAAGAGTCAGTTTTCTTGTACTTAAGTCGGCATTGTGCCTTTTTTATTTAATTCCGATGCAATTTCTGTGTTTCATCGCCAATACGAAGGTCAGAGGGATACACTAAACTTGAAGTGAAGGATCGGAATCCGTAACTAGTGTCAGAGGAATGGTTCAAAACTTAGACAGTAGGAAGAGTCAGTTTACTTGTACTTAAGTTGGCATTGTGCCTTATGTATTTAATTCCGATGCAATTTCTGTGTTTCATCGTCAATAAGAAGGTCAGAGGGATACAGTAAACCTGATGTGAAGCATCGGAATCTATAACTAGTGTCACAGGAATGGTTCAAAACATGGACAGTAAGAAGAGTCAGTTTACTTGTACTTAAGTCGGCATTGTGCCTTTTGTATTTAATTCCGATGCAATTTCTGTGTTACATCGTCAATAAGAAAGTCAGAGGGATACAGTAAACCTGAAGTGAAGCATCAGAATCTATAACTAGTGTCACAGGAATGGTTCAAAGCATAGACAGTAAGAAGAGTCAGTTTTCTTGTACTTAAGTCGGCATTGTGATTTTTGTATTTAATTCCGATGCAATTTCTGTGTTTCATCGTCACCAAGAAGGTCAGAGGGATACAGTAAACCTGAAGTGACGCATCGGGATCTATAACTAGGGTCACAGGATTGGTTCAAAACACAGACAGTAAGAAGAGTCAGTTTTCTTGTACTTAAGTCGGCATTGTGCCTTTTGTATTTAATTCCGATGCAATTTCTGCGTTTTATCATCAACAAGAAGGTCAGAGGTATACAGTAAACCTGAAGTGAAGCATCGGAATCAATAACTAGTGTCACAGGAATGGTTCAAAAGATAGACAGTAAGAAGAGTCATTTTTCTTGTACTTAAGTCGGCATTTTACCTTTTGTTTTTAATTCCGATGCAATTTCTGTGTTTCGTCGTCAATAAGAAGATCCAAGGGATACAGTAAACCTGAAGTGAAGCATCGGAATCTAAAACCGGTCTCACAGGAAAGGTTCAAGACGTAGACAGTAAGAAGAGCCAGTCTTCTTGTACTTGAGACGGCATTGTACCTTTTCTATTGAATTCCGATGCAATTTCTGTGTTTCATCGTCAATAAGAAGGTCGGAGGGATACAGTAAACCTGAAGTGAAGTATCGGAATCTATAACGAGTGTCACAGGAATGGTTCAAACCATAGACTGTAAGAAGAGTCAGTTTTCTTGTACTTAAGTCGGCATTGTGCCTTTTGTATTTAATTCCGATACAGTTTCTGTGTTTCATCGTCAATAAGAAGGTCAGAGGGATACAGTAAACCTGAAGTGAAGCATCGGAATCCATCACTAGTGTCACAGGAATGGTTCAAAACATAGACAGTAAGAAGGGTCAGTTTTCTTTTACTTAAGTCGGCATTGTGCCTTTTGTATATAATTCCGTTGCAATATCTGTGTTTCATCGTCAATAAGAAGGTCAGAGAGATACAATAATCCTGAACTGAAGCATAGGAATCTGTAACTAGTGTCACAGGAATGGTTCAAAACATAGACAGTAAGAAGAGTCAGTTTACTTGTGCTTAAGTCGGCATTGTGCCTTTTGTATTTAATTCCGATGCAATTTCTGTGTAACATCGTCAATAAGAAGGTCAGAGGGATACAGAAAAACCTTAAGGGAAGCATCGGAATCTATAACTAGTGTCACAGGAATGGTTCAAAACATAGACAGTAAGAAGAGTCAGTTTTCTTGTACTTACGTCAACATTGTGATTTTTGTAGTTGATTCCGTTGCAATTTCTGTGTTCCATCGTCAATAAGAAGGTCAGAGGGATACAGTAAACCTGAAGTGAAGCATCGGAATCCATAACTAGTGTCACAGGAATGGTTCAAAACATAGACAGTAAGAAGAGTCAGTCTTCATGTACTTAAGTCGGCATTGTGCCTATTGCTTTTAATTCCGATGCAATTTCTGTGTTTCATCGTCAATAAGAAAGTCAGAGGGATACAGTAAACCCGAAGTGAAGCATCAGAATCTATAACTAGTGTCACAGGAATGGTTCAAAGCATAGACAGTAAGAAGAGTCAGTTTTCTTGTACTTAAGTCGGCATTGTGATTTTTGTATTTAATTCCGATGCAATTTCTGTGTTTCATCGTCACCAAGAAGGTCAGAGGGATACAGTAAACCTGAAGTGAAGCATCGGAATCTATAACTAGTGTCACAGGATTAGTTCAAAACACAGACAGTAAGAAGAGTCAGTTTTCTTGTACTTAAGTCGGCATTGTGCCTTTTTTATTTAATTCCGATGCAATTTCTGTGTTTCATCGCCAATACGAAGGTCAGAGGGATACACTAAACTTGAAGTGAAGCATCGGAATCCGTAACTAGTGTCAGAGGAATGGTTCAAAACTTAGACAGTAGGAAGAGTCAGTTTGCTTGTACTTAAGTTGGCATTGTGCCTTATGTATTTAATTCCGATGCAATTTCTGTGTTTCATCGTCAATAAGAAGGTCAGAGGGATACAGTAAACCTGATGTGAAGCATCGGAATCTATAACTAGTGTCACAGGAATGGTTCAAAACATGGACAGTAAGAAGAGTCAGTTTACTTGTACTTAAGTCGGCATTGTGCCTTTTGTATTTAATTCCGATGCAATTTCTGTGTTACATCGTCAATAAGAAGGTCAGAGGGATACAGAAAAACCTTAAGTGAAGCATCGGAATCTATACCTAGTGTCACAGGAATGGTTCAAGTCATAGACAGTAAGAAGAGTCAGTTTACTTGTACTTAAGTCGGCATTGTGCCTATTGTATTTAATTCAGATGCAAGTTCTGTGTTACATCGTCAATAAGAAGGTCAGAGGGATACAGAAAAACCTTAAGTGAAGCATCGGAATTTATAACTAGTGTCACAGGAATGGTTCAAATCATAGACAGTAAGAAGAGTCAGTTTTCTTGTACTTACGTCAACATTGTGATTTTTGTATTTAATTCCGTTGCAATTTCTGTGTTCCATCGTCAATAAGAAGGTCAGAGGGATACAGTAAACCTGAAGTGAAGCATCGGAATCTATAACTAATGTCACAGGAATGGTTCAAAACATAGACAGTAAGAAGGGTCAGTCTTCATGTACTTAAGTCGGCATTGTGCCTATAGCATTTAATTCCGATGAAATTTCTGTGTTTCATCGTCAATAAGAAGGTCGGAGATATACAGTAAACCTGAAGTGAAGCATCAGAATCTATAACTAGTTTCACAGGGATGGTTCAAGGCATAGACAGTAAGAAGAGTCAGTTTTCTTGTACTTAAGTCGGCATTGTGATTTTTGTATTTAATTCCGATGCAAATTCTGTGTTTCATCGTCACCAAGAAGGTCAGAGGGATACAGTAAACCTGAAGTGAAGCATCGGAATCTATAACTAGTGTCACAGGATTGGTTCAAAACACAGACAGTAAGAAGAGTCAGTTTTCTTGTACTTAAGTCGGCATTGTGCCTTTTGTATTTAATTCCGATGCAATTTCTGTGTTTCATCGTGACCAAGAAGGTCAGAGGGATACAGTAAACCTGAAGTGACGCATCGGGATCTATAACTAGGGTCACAGGATTGGTTCAAAACACAGACAGTAAGAAGAGTCAGTTTTCTTGTACTTAAGTCGGCATTGTGCCTTTTGTATTTAATTCCGATGCAATTTCTGCGTTTCATCATCAACAAGAAGGTCAGAGGTATACAGTAAACCCGAAGTGAAGCATCGGAATCTATAACTAGTGTCACAGGAATGGTTCAAAAGATAGACAGTAAGAAGAGTCATTTTTCTTGTACTTAAGTCGGCATTTTACCTTTTGTTTTTAATTCCGATGCAATTTCTGTGTTTCGTCGTCAATAAGAGGATCCAAGGGATACAGTAAACCTGAAGTGAAGCATCGGAATCTAAAACCGGTCTCACAGGAAAGGTTCAAAACGTAGACAGTAAGAAGAGCCAGTCTTCTTTTACTTGAGACGGCATTGTACTTTTTCTATTGAATTCCGATGCAATTTCTGTGTTTCATCGTCAATAAGAAGGTCGGAGGGATACAGTAAACCTGAAGTGTAGTATCGGAATCTATAACGAGTGTCACAGGAATGGTTCAAACCATAGACTGTAAGAAGAGTCAGTTTTCTTGTACTTAAGTCGGCATTGTGCCTTTTGTATTTATATCCGATACAGTTTCTGTGTTTCATCGTCAATAAGAAGGTCAGAGGGATACAGTAAACCTGAAGTGAAGCATCGGAATCCATCACTAGTGTCACAGGAATGGTTCAAAACATAGACAGTAAGAAGGGTCAGTTTTCTTTTACTTAAGTCGGCATTGTGCCTTTTGTATATAATTCCGTTGCAATATCTGTGTTTCATCGTCAATAAGAAGGTCAGAGAGATACAAAATCCAGAACTGAAGCATAGGAATCTGTAACTAGTGTCACAGGAATGGTTCAAAACATAGACAGTAAGAAGAGTCAGTCTTCATGTACTTAAGTCGGCATTGGGCCTATTGCTTTTAATTCCGATGCAATTTCTGAGTTTCATCGGCAACAAGAAGGTCAGAGGGATACAGTAAACCTGAAGTGAAACATCGGAATTTATAACTAGTGTCACAGGAATGGTTCAAAACACAGACAATAAGAAGAGTCAGTTTTCTTGTACCTAAGTCGGCATTGTGCCTATTGTATTTAATTCCGATGCAATTTCTGTGTTTCATCATCAGCAAGAAGGTCAGAGGGATACAGTAAACCTGACGTGAAGCATCGGAACCTATAACTAGTGTCACAGGAATGGTTCAAAACATAGACAGTAAGAAGGGTCAGATTTCTTTTACTTTAGTCGGCATTGTGCCTTTTGTATTTAATTCCGGTGCTATTTCTGCGTTTCATCGTCAATAAGAAGGTCAGAGGGATACAGTAAACCTGAAGTGAAGCATCGGAATCTATAACCAGTGTCACAGGAATGGTTCAAAATATAGACGGTAAGAAGAGTCAGTTTTCTTGTACTTAGGTCGGCATTGTGCCTATTGTATTTAATTCCGATTCAATTTATGTGTGTCGTCGTCAATAAGAAGATCCAAGGGATACAGTAATCCTGAAGTGAAGCATCGGAGTCTAAAACCGGTCTCACAGGAAAGGTTCAAGGCGTAGACAGTAAGAAGAGCCAGTCTTCTTGTACTTGAGTCGGCATTGTGCCTTTTGTATTGAATTCCGATGCAATTTCTTTGTTTCATCGTCAATAAGAAGGTGGGAGGGATACAGTAAACCTGAAGTGAAGCATCGGAATCTATAACTAGTGTCTTAGGAATGGTTCAAAACATACACAGTAAGAAGAATCAGTTTACTTGTACTTAATTCGGCTTTGTGCCTTTTGTATTTAATTCCGATACAATTTCTGTATTTCATCGTCAATAAGAAGGTCAGAGGGATACAATAAACTTGAAGTGAGGCATCGGAATCCATAACTAGTGTCACAGGAATGGTTCAAAACATAGACAGTAAGAAGAGTCAGTTTACTTGTACTTAAGTTGGCATTGTGCCTTTTGTATTTAATTCCGATGCAATTTCTGTGTTTCATCGTCAATAAGAATGTCAGAGGGATACAGTAAACCTGATGTGAAGCATCGGAATCTATAACTAGTGTCACAGGAATGGTTGAAACATAGACAGTAAGAAGAGTCAGTTTTCTTGTACCTAAGTCGGCATTGTGCCTATTGTATTGAATTCCGATGCAATTTCAGTGTTTCATCGTCAATAAGAAGGTCAAGGGATACAGCAAACCAGAAGTGAAGCATCGGAATCCATAACTAGTGTCACAGGAATGGTTCAAAACATGGACAGTAAGAAGATTGAGTTTTCTTGTACTTAAGTCGGCTTTGTGCATTTTGTATTTAATTCCGATGCAATTTCTGTGTTTCATCGTCAATAAGAAGGTCAGAGGGATACAGTAAACCTGAAGTGAAGCATCGGAATCTATAACTAGTGTCAGAGGTATATAGACAGTAAGAAGACTCAGTTTTCTTGTACTTAAGTCGGCATTGTGCGTTTTGCATTTAATTCCGATGAAATTCCTGTGTTTCATCGTCAATAAGAAGGTCGGAGGGATACAGTAAACCTGAAGTGAAGCATCGGAATCTATGACTAGTGTCACAGGAATGGTTCAAAGCATAGACAGTAAGAAGAGTCAGTTTTCTTGTACTTAAGTCATCATTGTGCATTTTGTTATTAATTCCGATGAAATTCCTGTGTTTCATCGTCCACAAGAAGGTCAGAGGCATACAGTAAACCTGAAGTGAAGCATCGGAATCTATAACTAGTGTCACAGGAATGGTTCAAAACATACACAGTAAGAAGAGTCAGTTTACTTGTACTTAATTCGGCATTGTGCCTTTTTTATTTAATTCCGATGCAATCTCTGTGTTTCATCGTCAATACGAAGGTCAGATGGATACAGTAAACTTGAAGTGAAGCATCGGAATCCGTAAGTAGTGTCACAGGAATGGTTCTAAACATAGACCGTAAGAAGAGTCAGTTTTCTTGTACTTAAGTCGGCATTGTGCCTTTTGTATTTAATTCCGATGCAATTTCTGTGTCTCATCGTCAATAAGAAGGTCAGAGGGATACAGTAAACCTGAAGTGAAGCTTCGGAATCTATAACTAGTGTCACAGGAAAGGTTCAAAACATAGACAACAAGAAGAGCTAGTCTTCCTGTTCTTAAGTCGGCATTGTGCCTTTTGTATTTAATTCCGATGCAATTTCTGTGTTTCATCGTCGATAAGAAGGTCAGAGGGATACAGTAAACCTGAAGTGAAGCGTCGGAATCCATAACTAGTTTCACAGGAATGGTTCAAAACATAGACAGTAAGAAGAGTCAGTTTTCTAGTACTTAAGTCGGCATTGTGATTTTTGTATTTAATTCCGATGCAATTTCTGTGTTTCAACATCAGCAAGAAGGTCAGACGGATACAGTAAACCTGAAGTGAAGCATCGGAATCTATAACTAGTGTCACAGGAATGGTTCAAAAGATAGACAGTAAGAAGAGTCAGTTTTTTTCTACTGAAGTCGGCATTTTGCCTTTTGTACTTAATTCCGATGCAATTTCTGTGTTTCGTCGTCAATACGAAGATCCAAGGGATACAGTAAACCTGAAGTGAAGCATCGGAATCTACAACCGGTCTGACAGGAAAGGTTCAAAACGTAGACAGTAAGAAGAGCCAGTCTTCTTGTACTTGAGTCGGCATTGTGGCTTTTCTATTGAATTCCGATGCAATTTCTGTGTTTCATCGTCAATAAGAAGGTCAGAGGGATACAGTAAACCTGAAGTGAAGTATCGGAATCTATGACTAGTGTCTTAGGAATGGTTTAAAACATACACAGTAAGAAGAGTCAGTTTACTTGTACTTAATTCGGCATTGTGCCTTTTGTATTTAATTCCGATACAATTTCTGTATTTCATCGTCAATAAGAAGGTCAGAGGGATACAATAAACTTGAAGTGAGGCATCGGAATCCATAACTAGTGTCACAGGAATGGTTCAAAACATAGACAGTAAGAAGAGTCAGTTTACTTGTACTTAAGTTGGCATTGTGCCTTTTGTATTTAATTCCGATGCAATTTCTGTGTTTCATCGTCAATAAGAATGTCAGAGGGATACAGTAAACCTGATGTGAAGCATCGGAATCTATAACTAGTGTCACAGGAATGGTTCAAACATAGACAGTAAGAAGAGTCAGTTTTCTTGTACTTAAGTCGGCATTGTGCCTATTGTATTGAATTCCGATGCAATTTCAGTGTTTCATCGTCAATAAGAAGGTCAGAGGGATACAGTAAACCAGAAGTGAAGCATCGGAATCCATAACTAGTGTCACAGGAATAGTTCAAAACATATACAGTAAGAAGATTCAGTTTTCTTGTACTTAAGTCGGCATTGTGCCTTTTATATTTAATGCCGATGCAATTTCTGTGTTTCATCGTCAATAAGAAGGTCAGAGGGATACAGTAAACCTGAAGTGAAACATCGGAATCTATAACTAGTGTCACAGGAATATAGACAGTAAGAAGAGTCAGTTTTCTTGTACTTAAGTCTTCATTGTGCATTTTGTTATTAATTCCGATGAAATTCCTGTGTTTCATCGTCAACAAGAAGGTCAGAGGCATACAGTAAACCTGAAGTGAAGCATCGGAATCTATAACTAGTCTCACAGGAATGGTTCGAAACATACACAGTAAGAAGAGTCAGTTTACTTGTACTTAATTCGGCATTGTGCCTTTTTTATTTACTTCCGATGCAATTTCTGTGTTTCATCGCCAATACGAAGGTCAGAGGGATACACTTAACTTGAAGTGAAGCATCGGAATCCGTAACTAGTGTCACAGGAATGGTTCAAAACATAGACAGTAGGAAGAGTCAGTTTCCTTGTACTTAAGTTGGCATTGTGCCTTATGTATTTAATTCCGATGCAATTTCTGTGTTTCTTCGTCAATAAGAAGGTCAGAGGGATACAGTAAACCTGATGTGAAACATCGGAATCTATAACTAGTGTCACAGGAAAGGTTCAAAACATAGACAACAAGAAGAGCTAGTCTTCCTGTACTTAAGTCGGCAATGTGCCTTTTGTATTTAATTCCGATGCAATTTCTATTTTTCATCGTCAATAAGAAGGTCAGAGGGAAATAGTAATCCTGAAGTGAAGCATCGGAATCTGTAACTAGTGTCACAGAATTGGTTCAAAACATAGACAGTAAGAAGAGTCAGTTTACTTGTGCTTAAGTCGGCATTCTGCCTTTTGTATTTAATTCCGATGCAATATCTGTGTTTCATCGTCAATAAGATGGTCAGAGGGATACAGAAAAACCTTAGGTGAAGCATCGGAATCTATAACTATTGTCACAAGAATGGTTTAAAACATAGTCAGTAAGAAGGGTCACTTTTCTTTTACTTAAGTTGGCATTGTGCCTTTTGTATTTAATTCCGACGCAATGTCTGTGTTTCATCGTCAATAAGAAGGTCAGAGGGATACAGTAAACCTGAAGTGAAGCATCGGAATCTATAACCAGTGTCGCTGAATCTGTTCAAAACATAGATAGTAAGAAGAGTCATTTTTCTTGTACTTAGGTCGGCATTGTGCCTTTTGTATTTAATTCCGAAGCAATTTCTGTGTTTCATCGTCAATAAGAAGGTCAGAGGGATACAGTAAACGTGAAGTGAAGCATCGGAATCTATAACTAGTGTCACAGGAATGATTCAAAACATAGACAGTAAGAAGAGTCAGCTTACTTGTACTTAAGTCGGCATAGTGCCTTTTGCATTTAATTCCGATGAAATTTCTGTGTTTCATCGTCAATAAGAAAGTCAGAGGGATACAGTAAACCTGAAGTGAAGCATCGGAATCTATAACTAGTGTCATAGGAATGGTTCAAAACATAGACAGTAAGAACAGTCAGTTTTCTTGTACTTAAGTCATCATTTTGCCTTTTGTAATTAATTCCGATGAAATTTCTGAGTTTCATCGTCAATAAGAAGGTCAGAGGGATACAGTAAACCTGAAGTGAAGCATCGGAATCTATAACTAGTGTCACAGGAATGGTTCAAAACATAGACAGTAAGAAGAGTCAGTTTTCTTGTACTTAAGTCGGCATTGTGCCTTTTGTATAGAATTCCGATGCAATTTCTGTGTTTCATTGCCAATAAGAAGGTCAGAGGGATACAGTAAACCTGAAGTGAAGCATCGAAATCTATAACTAGTGTCACAGGAATGGTTCAAAACATAGAAAGTAAGAAGAGTCAGTTTTCTTGTACCTAAGTCGGCATTGTGCCTTTTGTATTTAATTCCGATGGAATTTCTGTGTTTCATCGTCAATAAGAAGGTCAGAGGGATACAGTAAACCTGATGTGAAGCATCGGAATCTATAACTAGTGTCACAGGAATGGTTCAATCATAGACAGTAAGAAGAGTCGGTTTTCTTGTACTTAGGTCGGCATTGTGCCCTTTGTATTTAATTCCGATGCAATTTCTGTGTTTCATCGTCAATAAGAAGGTCGGAGGGATACAGTAAACCTGAAGTGAAGCATCGGAATCTATAACTGGTGTCACAGGAATGGTTCAAAACATATACAGAAAGAAGAATCAGTTTACTTGTACTTAAGTGGGCATTGTGCCTTTTCTATTGAATTCCGATGCAATTTCTGTGTTTCGTCGTCAATAAGGTCAGACGGATACAGTAAACCTGAAGTGAAGCATCGGAATCTATAACTAGTGTCACAGGAATGGTTCAAATCATAGACAGTAAGAAGAGTCAGTTTTCTTGTACTTAAGTCGGCATTGTGCCCTTTTTTTAAATTCCGATGCAATTTCGGTGTTTCATCGTCAATAAGAAGGTCAGAGCGATACAGTAAACCTGATGTGAACCATCGGAATCTATAGCTAGTGTCACAGGAAAGGTTCAAAACATAGAAAGTAAGAAGAGTCAGTTTACTTGTACTTAAGTCGGCATTTGTATTTAATTCCGATGCGATTTCTGTGTTTCATCGTGAATATGAAGGTCAGAGGGATACAGTAAACCTGAGGTGAAGCATCGGAATCTATAACTAGTGTCACAGGAATGGTTCAAAACATAGACAGTAAGATGAATCAGTTTTCTTGTACTTAAGTCGGCATTGTGATTTTCGTATTTAATTCCGATGCAATTTCTGTGTTTCATTGTCAATAAGAAGGTCAGAGGGATACAATAACCCCGAAGTGAAGCATCGGAATCTATAACTAGTGTCAGAGGAATGGTTCAAAACATAGACAGTAAGAAGAGCCAGCTTTCTTGTACCTAAGTCGGCAATGTGCCTTTTGTATAGAATTCCGATGCAATTTCTGTGTTTCATCGTCAATAAGAAGATCAGAGGGATACAGTAAACCTGAAGTGAAGCATCGGAATCAATTAACTAGTGTCACAGGAATGGTTCAAAACAAAGACAGTAAGAAGAGTCAGTTTTCATGTACTTAAGTCGGCATTGTGCCTTTTGTATAGAATTCCGATGCAATTTCTGTGTTTCATCGTCAATAAGAAGGTCAGAGGGATACAGTAAACCTGAAGTGAAGCATCGGAATCTATAACTAGAGTCACAGGAATGGTTCAAAACATAGACAGTAAGAAGAGTCAGTTTTCTTGTACTTAAGTCGGCATTGCGCGTTTTCTATTTAACTCCGATGCAATTTCTGTGTTTCATCGTCATTAGGAAAGTCAGAGGGATACAGTAAACCTGAAGTGAAGTATCGGAATCTATAACTAGTGTCACAGGAGTGGTTCAAAACATAGACAGTAAGATCAATCAGTTTTCTCGTTCTTAAGTCGGCATTGTGCCATTTGTATTTAATTCCGATGCAATTTCTGTGTTTCATCGTCAATAAGAAGGTCAGAGGGATACAGTAAACCTGAAGTGAAGCATCGGAAACTATAACTAGTGTCACAGGAATGGTTCAAATCATAGACAGTAAGATGAGCCAGCCTTCTTGTACTTGAGTCGGCATAGTGCATTTTGTATGTAATTCCGATGCAATTTCTGTGTTTCATCGCCAATAAGGAGGTCAGAGTAATACAGTGAACCTGAAGTGAAGCATCGGAATCTATAACTAGTGTCACAGGAATGGTTCAAACATAGACAGTAAGAAGAGCCACTCTTCTTGTACTTGATTCGGAATTGTGCCTTTTTTATTTAATTCCGATGCAATTTCTGTGTTTCATCGTCAATAAGAAGGTCAGAGGGATACAGTAAACCTGAAGTGAAGCATCGAAATCTATAACTAGTGTCACAGGAATGGTTCAAAAGATAGACAGTAAGAAGAGTCAGTTTTCTTGTACTTAAGTCGGCATTGTGCCTTTTGTATAGAATTCCGATGCAATTTCTGTGTTTCATCTTCAATAAGAAGGTCAGAATGATACAGTAAACCTGAAGTGAAGCATCGAAATCTGTAACTAGTGTCACAGGAATGGTTCAAAACATAGAAAGTAAGAAGAGTCAGTTTTCTTGTACCTAAGTCGGCATTGTGCCTTTTGTATTTAATTCCGATGGAATTTCTGTGTTTCATCGTCAATAAGAAGGTCGGAAGGATACAGTAAACCTGAAGTGAAGCATGGGAATCTATAACTAGTGTCACAGGAATAGTTCAAAACATAGACAGTAAGATGAGTCAGTCTTCTTGTACTTAAGTTTGCATTGTTCCTATTGCATTTAATTCCGATGCAATTTCTGTATTTCATCGTCAATAAGAAAGTCTGAGGGATACAGTAAACCTGAAGTGAAGCATCGGAATCTATAACTAGTGTCACAGGAATGGTTCAAAACATAGACAGTAAGAAGAGTCAGTTTTCTTGGACTTAAGTCGGGATTGTGCCTTTTGTATTTAATTCCGATGCATTTCCTGTGTCTCATAGTCAACAATAAAGTCAGAGGGATACAGTAAACCTGAAGTGAAGCATCGGAATCTATTACTAGTGTCACAGGAATAGTTCAAAACAAAGAGAGTAAGAAGAGTCAGTTTACTTGTACTTAAGTCGGCATTGTGCCTTTTGTATTTAATTCCGATGTAATTTCTGTGTTTCATCGTCAATATGAAGGTCAGAGGGACACAGTAAACCTGAGGTGAAGCATCGGAATCTATAGCTAGTGTCACAGGAATGGTCCAATACATAGACAGTAAGATGAGTCAGTTTTCTTGTACTTAAGTCGGCATTGTGCCTTTTGTATAGAATTCCGATGCAATTTCTGTGTTTCATCGTCAATAAGAAGGTCAGAGGGATACAGTAAACCTGAAGTGAAGCATCGAAATCTATAACTAGTGTCACAGGAATGGTTCAAAACATAGAAAGTAAGAAGAGTCAGTTTTCTTGTACTTAAGTCGGCATTGTGCCTTTTGTATTTAATTCCGATGGAATTTCTGTGTTTCATCGTCATTAAGAAGGTCAGAGGGATACAGTAAACCTGATGTGAAGCATCGGAATCTATAACTAGTGTCACAGGAATGGTTCAAACATAGACAGTAAGAAGAGTCGGTTTTCTTGTACTTAGGTCGGCATTGTGCCCTTTGTATTTAATTCCGATGCAATTTCTGTGTTTCATCGTCAATAAGAAGGTCGGAAGGATACAGTAAACCTGAAGTGAAGCATGGGAATCTATAACTAGTGTCACAGGAATAGTTCAAAACATAGACAGTAAGAAGAATCAGTTTTCTTGTACTTAAGTAGGCATTGTGCCTTTTCTATTGAATTCCGATGCAATTTCTGTGTTTCGTCGTTAATAAGAAGGTCAGAGGGATACAGTAAACCTGAAGTGAAGCATCGGAATCTATAACTAGTGCCACAGGAATGGTTCAAATCATAGACAGTAAGAAGAGTCAGTTTTCTTGTACTTAAGTCGGCATTGTGCCTTTTCTATTTAATTCCGATGCAATTTCTGTGTTTCATCGTCAATAAGGAGGGCAGAGGGATACAGTAAACCTGAAGTGAAGCATCGCAATCTATAACTTGTGTCACAGGAGTGGTTCAAAACATAGGCAGTAAGAAGAGTCAGTTTTCCTGTTTTTAAGTCGGCATTGTGCGTTTTGTATTTAATTCCGATGCAATTTCTGTGTTTCATCGTCAATAAGGAGGTCAGAGGGATACAGTAAACCTGAAATGAAGCATGGGAATCTATAACTAGTGTCACAGGAATGGTTCAAAAGATAGACAGTAAAAAGAGTCGTTTTTCTTGTACTTAAGTCGGCATTGTGCCTTTTGTATAGAATTCCGATGCAATTTCTGTGTTTCATCGACAATAAGTAGATCAGAGGGATACAGTAAACCTGAAGTGAAGCATCGAAATCTATAAGTAGTGTCACAGGAATGGTTCATAACATAGAAAGTAAGAAGAGTCAGTTTTCTTGTACCTATGTCGGCATTGTGCCTTTTGTATTTAATTCCGATGGAATTTCTGTGTTTCATCGTCAATAAGAAGGTCAGAGGGATACAGTAAACCTGAAGTGAAGCATCGGAATCTATAACTAGTGTCACAGGAACGGTTCAAAACATAGACAAAAAGAAGAGTCAGTTTTCTTGTACTTAATTCGGCATTGTGCCTTTTGTATTTAATTCCGATGCAATTTCTGTGTTTCATCGTCAATAAGAAGGTCAGAGGGATACAGTAAACCTGAAGTGAAGCATCGGAATCTATAACTAGTGTCACAGGAATGGTTCAAAACATAGACAGTAAGAGGAGTCAGTCTTCTTGTACTTAAGTCGGCATTGTTCCTATTGCTTTTAATTCCGATGCAATTTCAGTGTTTCATTGTCAATAAGAAAGTCAGAGGGATACAGTAAACCTGAAGTGAAGCATCGGAGTCTATAACTAGTGTCACAGGAATGGTTCAAAACATAGACAGTAAGAAGAGTCAGTTTTCTTGTACTTAAGTCGGGATTGTGCCTTTTGTATTTAATTATGATGCAATTTCTGTGTCTCATCGTCAACAATAAGGTCAGAGGGATACAGTAAACCTGATGTGAAGCATCGGAATCTATTACTAGTGTCACAGGAATGGTTCAAAACAAATACAGTAAGAAGAGTCAGTTTTCATGTACTTATGTCGGCATTGTGCCTTTTGTATTTAATTCCGATGAAATTTCTGTGTTTCATCGCGAATAAGAAGGTCATAGGAATACAGTAAACCTGATGTGAAGCATCGGAATCTATAACTAGTGTCACAGGAACGGTTCAAAACATAGACAGTAAGAAGAGTCAGTCTTCTTGTACTTAAGTTGGCATTGTTCCTATTGCATTTAATTCCGATGCAATTTCTGTGTTTCATCGTCAATAAGAAAGTCAGAGGGATACAGTAAACCTGAAGTGAAGCATCGGAATCTATAACTAGTGTCACAGGAATGGTTCAAAACATAGACAGTAAGAAGAGTCAGTTTTCTTGTACTTAAGTCGGGATTGTGCCTTTTGTATTTAATTCCGATGCATTTCCTGTGTCTCATAGTCAACAATAAAGTCAGAGGGAAACAGTAAACCTGAAGTGAAGCATCGGAATCTATTACTAGTGTCACAGGAATGGTTCAAAACAAAGAGAGTAAGAAGAATCAGTTTACTTGTACTTAAGTCGGCATTGTGCCTTTTGTATTTAATTCCGATGGAATTTCTGTGTTTCATCGTCATTAAGAAGGTCAGAGGGATACAGTAAACCTGAAGTGAAGCATCGAAATCTATAACTAGTGTCACAGGAATGGTTCAAAACATAGAAAGTAAGAAGAGTCAGTTTTCTTGTACCTAAGTCGGCATTGTGCCTTTTGTATTTAATTCCGATGGAATTTCTGTGTTTCATCGTCATTAAGAAGGTCAGAGGGATACAGTAAACCTGATGTGAAGCATCGGAATCTATAACTAGTGTCACAGGAATGGTTCAATACTTAGACAGTAAGATGAGTCAGTTTTCTTGTACTTAAGTCGGCATTGTGATTTTTGTATTTAATTCCGATGCAATTTCTGTGTTTCATTATCAATAAGATGGTCAGAGGGATACAATAAGCCTGAAATGAAGCATCGGAATCTTTAACTAGTGTCAGAGGAATGGTTCAAAACATAGACAGTAAGAAGAGCCAGTTTACTTGTACTTAAGTCGGCATTGTGCCTCTTGTATAGAATTCCGATGCAATTTCTGTGTTTCATCGTCAATAAGAAGATCAGAGGGATACAGTAAACCCGAAGTGAAGCATCGGAATCTATAACTAGTGTCACAGGAATGGTTCAAAATATAGACAGTAAGAAGAGTCAGTTTTCTTGTACTTAAGTCGGCATTGTGCCTTTTGTATAGAATTCCGATGCAATTTCTGTGTTTCATCGTCAATAAGAAGGTCAGAGGGATACAGTAAACCTGATGTGAAGCATCGGAATCTATAACTAGTGTCACAGGAATGGTTCAAACATAGACAGTAAGAAGAGTCGGTTTTCTTGTACTTAGGTCGGCATTGTGCCCTTTGTATTTAATTCCGATGCAATTTCTGTGTTTCATCGTCAATAAGAAGGTCGGAAGGATACAGTAAACCTGAAGTGAAGCATGGGAATCTATAACTAGTGTTACAGGAATGGTTCAAAACATAGACAGTAAGAAGAATCAGTTTTCTTGTACTTAAGTAGGCATTGTGCCTTTTCTATTGAATTCCGATGCAATTTCTGTGTTTCGTCGTTAATAAGAAGGTCAGAGGGATACAGTAAACCTGAAGTGAAGCATCGGAATCTATAACTAGTGCCACAGGAATGGTCAAATCATAGACAGTAAGAAGAGTCAGTTTTCTTGTACTTAAGTCGGCATTGTGCCTTTTCTATTTAATTCCGATGCAATTTCTGTGTTTCGTCGTTAATAAGGAGGTCAGAGGGATACAGTAAACCTGAAGTGAAGCATCGCAATCTATAACTAGTGTCACAGGAATGGTTCAAAAATAGACAGTAAGAAGAGTCGGTTTTCTTGTACTTAGGTCGGCATTGTGCCCTTTGTATTTAATTCCGATGCAATTTCTGTGTTTCATCGTCAATAAGAAGGTCGGAGGGATACAGTAAACTTGAAGTGGAGCATCGGAATCTGTAACTAGTGTCACAGGAATGGTTCAAAACATAGACAGTAAGAAGAATCAGTTTTCTTGTACTTAAGTAGGCATTGTGCCTTTTCTATTGAATTCCGATGCATATTCTGTGTTTCGTCGTCAATAAGAAGGCCAGAGGGTTACAGTAAACCTGAAGTGAAGCATCGGAATCTATAACTAGTGTCTCAGGAATGGTTCAAATCATAGACAGTAAGAAGAGACAGCTTTCTTGTACATAAGTCGGCATTGTGCCTTTTCTATTTAATTCCGATTCAATTTCTGTGTTTCATCGTCAATAAGAAGGTCAATGGGATACAGTAAACCTCAAGTGAAGCATCGGAATCTATAACTTGTGTCACAGGAGTGGTTCAAAACATAGGCAGTAAGAAGAGTCAGTTTTCCTGTTTTTAAGTCGGCATTGTGCGTTTTGTATTTAATTCCGATGCAATTTCTGTGTTTCATCGTCAATAAGAAGGACAGAGGGATACAGTAAACCTGAAGTGAAGCATGGGAATCTATAACTAGTGTCACAGGAATGGTTCAAAAGATAGACAGTAAAAAGAGTCAGTTTTCTTGTACTTAAGTCGGCATTGTGCCTTTTGTATAGAATTCCGATGCAATTTCTGTGTTTCATCGACAATAAGAAGATCAGAGGGATACAGTAAACCTGAAGTGAAGCATCGAAATCTATAAGTAGTGTCACAGGAATGGTTCATAACATAGACAGTAAGAAGAGTCAGTTTTCTTGTACTAAAGTCGGGATTGTGCCTCTTGTATTTAATTCCGATGCATTTCCTGTGTCTCATAGTCAACAATAAAGTCAGAGGGATACAGTAAACCTGAAGTGAAGCATCGGAATCTATTACTAGTGTCACAGGAATGGTTCAAAACAAAGAGAGTAAGAAGAGTCAGTTTACTTGTACTTAAGTCGGCATTGTGCCTATTGTATTTAATTCCGATGTAATTTCTGTGTTTCATCGTCAATATGAAGGTCAGAGGGATACAGTAAACCTGAGGTGAAGCATCGGAATCTATAACTAGTGTCACAGGAATGGTTCAATACATAGACAGTAAGATGAGTCAGTTTTCTTGTACTTAAGTCGGCATTGTGATTTTTGTATTTACTTCCGATGCAATTTCTGTGTTTCATTATCAATAAGAAGGTCAGAGGGATACAATAAGCCTGAAATGAAGCATCGGAATCTTTAACTAGTGTCAGAGGAATGGTTCAAAACATAGACAGTAAGAAGAGCCAGTTTACTTGTACTTAAGTCGGCATTGTGCCTTTTGTATAGAATTCCGATGCAATTTCTGTGTTTCATCGTCAATAAGAAGATCAGAGGGATACAGTAAACCTGAAGTGAAGCATCGGAATCTATAACTAGTGTCACAGGAATGGTTCAAAATATAGACAGTAAGAAGAGTCAGTTTTCTTGTACTTAAGTCGGCATTGTGCCTTTTGTATAGAATTCCGATGCAATTTCTGTGTTTCATCGTCAATAAGAAGGTCAGAGGGATACAGTAAACCTGAAGTGAAGCATCGAAATCTATAACTATTGTCACAGGAATGGTTCAAAACATAGAAAGTAAGAAGAGTCAGTTTTCTTGTACCTAAGTCGGCATTGTGCCTTTTGTATTTAATTCCGATGGAATTTCTGTGTTTCATAGTCATTAAGAAGGTCAGAGGGATACAGTAAACCTGATGTGAAGCATCGGAATCTATAACTAGTGTCACAGGAATGGTTCAAACATAGACAGTAAGAAGAGTCGGTTTTCTTGTACTTATTTCGGCATTGTGCCCTTTGTATTTAATTCCGATGCAATTTCTGTGTTTCATCGTCAATAAGAAGGTCGGAAGGATACAGTAAACCTGAAGTGAAGCATAGGAATCTATAACTAGTGTCGCAGGAATGGTTCAAAACATTGACAGTAAGAAGAATCAGTTTTCTTGTACATAAGTAGGCATTGTGCCTTTTCTATTGAATTCCGATGCAATTTCTGTGTTTCGTCGTTAATAAGAAGGTCAGAGGGATACAGTAAACCTGAAGTGAAGCATCGGAATCTATAACTAGTGCCACAGGAATGGTTCAAATCATAGACAGTAAGAAGAGTCAGTTTTCTTGTACTTAAGTCGGCATTGTGCCTTTTCTATTTAATTCCGATGCAATTTCTGTGTTTCGTCGTCAATAAGGAGGTCAGAGGGATACAGTAAACCTGAAGTGAAGCATCGCAATCTATAACTAGTGTCACAGGAATGGTTCAAAAATAGACAGTAAGAAGAGTCGGTTTTCTTGTACTTAGGTCGGCATTGTGCCTTTTGTATTTAATTCCGATGCAATTTCTGTGTTTCATCGTCAATAAGAAGGTCGGAGGGATACAGTAAACTTGAAGTGGAGCATCGGAATCTGTAACTAGTGTCACAGGAATGGTTCAAAACATAGACAGTAAGAAGAATCAGTTTTCTTGTACTTAAGTAGGCATTGTGCCTTTTCTATTGAATTCCGATGCATATTCTGAGTTTCGTCGTCAATAAGAAGGCCAGAGGGTTACAGTAAACCTGAAGTGAAGCATCGGAATCTATAACTAGTGTCTCAGGAATGGTTCAAATCATAGACAGTAAGAAGAGACAGCTTTCTTGTACTTAAGTCGGCATTGTGCCTTTTCTATTTAATTCCGATGCAATTTCTGTGTTTCATCGTCAATAAGAAGGTCAATGGGATACAGTAAACCTCAAGTGAAGCATCGGAATCTATAACTTGTGTCACAGGAGTGGTTCAAAACATAGGCAGTAAGAAGAGTCAGTTTTCCTGTTTTTAAGTCGGCATTGTGCGTTTTGTATTTAATTCCGATGCAATGTCTGTGTTTCATCGTCAATAAGAAGGTCAGAGGGATACAGTAAACCTGAAGTGAAGCATGGGAATCTATAACTAGTGTCACAGGAATGGTTCAAAAGATAGACAGTAAAAAGAGTCAGTTTTCTTGTACTTAAGTCGGCATTGTGCCTTTTGTATAGAATTCCGATGCAATTTCTGTGTTTCATCGACAATAAGAAGATCAGAGGGATACAGTAAACCTGAAGTGAAGCATCGAAATCTATAAGTAGTGTCACAGGAATGGTTCATAACATAGACAGTAAGAAGAGTCAGTTTTCTTGTACTTAAGTCGGGATTGTGCCTTTTGTATTTAATTCCGATGCATTTCCTGTGTCTCATAGTCAACAATAAAGTCAGAGGGATACAGTAAACCTGAAGTGAAGCATCGGAATCTATTACTAGTGTCACAGGAATGGTTCAAAACAAAGAGAGTAAGAAGAGTCAGTTTACTTGTACTTAAGTCGGCATTGTGCCTATTGTATTTAATTCCGATGTAATTTCTGTGTTTCATCGTCAATATGAAGGTCAGAGGGATACAGTAAACCTGAGGTGAAGCATCGGAATCTATAACTAGTGTCACAGGAATGGTTCAATACATAGACAGTAAGATGAGTCAGTTTTCTTGTACTTAAGTCGGCATTGTGATTTTTGTATTTACTTCCGATGCAATTTCTGTGTTTCATTATCAATAAGAAGGTCAGAGGGATACAATAAGCCTGAAATGAAGCATCGGAATCTTTAACTAGTGTCAGAGGAATGGTTCA
Organism: Schistocerca serialis cubense; assembly: GCF_023864345.2. NCBI lineage: Eukaryota > Metazoa > Arthropoda > Insecta > Orthoptera > Acrididae > Schistocerca > Schistocerca serialis. The sequence goes on from NC_064642.1 coordinate 839,603,851, forward strand.
AAACATAGACAGTAAGAAGAGCCAGTTTACTTGTACTTAAGTCGGCATTGTGCCTTTTGTATAGAATTCCGATGCAATTTCTGTATTTCATCGTCAATAAGAAGATCAGAGGGATACAGTAAACCTGAAGTGAAGCATCGGAATCTATAACTAGTGTCACAGGAATGGTTCAAAATATAGACAGTAAGAAGAGTCAGTTTTCTTGTACTTAAGTCGGCATTGTGCCTTTTGTATAGAATTCCGATGCAATTTCTGTGTTTCATCGTCAATAAGAAGGTCAGAGGGATACAGTAAACCTGAAGTGAAGCATCGAAATCTATAACTATTGTCACAGGAATGGTTCAAAACATAGAAAGTAAGAAGAGTCAGTTTTCTTGTACCTAAGTCGGCATTGTGCCTTTTGTATTTAATTCCGATGGAATTTCTGTGTTTCATCGTCATTAAGAAGGTCAGAGGGATACAGTAAACCTGATGTGAAGCATCGGAATCTATAACTAGTGTCACAGGAATGGTTCAAACATAGACAGTAAGAAGAGTCGGTTTTCTTGTACTTAGGTCGGCATTGTGCCCTTTGTATTTAATTCCGATGCAATTTCTGTGTTTCATCGTCAATAAGAAGGTCGGAAGGATACAGTAAACCTGAAGTGAAGCATAGGAATCTATAACTAGTGTCGCAGGCATGGTTCAAAACATTGACAGTAAGAAGAATCAGTTTCCTTGTACATAAGTAGGCATTGTGCCTTTTCTATTGAATTCCGATGCAATTTCTGTGTTTCGTCGTTAATAAGAAGGTCAGAGGGATACAGTAAACCTGAAGTGAAGCATCGGAATCTATAACTGGTGCCACAGGAATGGTTCAAATCATAGACAGTAAGAAGAGTCAGTTTTCTTGTACTTAAGTCGGCATTGTGCCTTTTCTATTTAATTCCGATGCAATTTCTGTGTTTCGTCGTCAATAAGGAGGTCAGAGGGATACAGTAAACCTGAAGTGAAGCATCGCAATCTATAACTAGTGTCACAGGAATGGTTCAAAAATAGACAGTAAGACGAGTCGGTTTTCTTGTACTTAGGTCGGCATTGTGCCCTTTGTATTTAATTCCGATGCAATTTCTGTGTTTCATCGTCAATAAGAAGGTCGGAGGGATACAGTAAACTTGAAGTGGAGCATCGGAATCTGTAACTAGTGTCACAGGAATGGTTCAAAACATAGACAGTAAGAAGAATCAGTTTTCTTGTACTTAAGTAGGCATTGTGCCTTTTCTATTGAATTCCGATGCATATTCTGAGTTTCGTCGTCAATAAGAAGGCCAGAGGGTTACAGTAAACCTGAAGTGAAGCATCGGAATCTATAACTAGTGTCTCAGGAATGGTTCAAATCATAGACAGTAAGAAGAGACAGCTTTCTTGTACTTAAGTCGGCATTGTGCCTTTTCTATTTAATTCCGATGCAATTTCTGTGTTTCATCGTCAATAAGAAGGTCAGAGGGATACAGTAAACCTGAAGTGAAGCATGGGAATCTATAACTAGTGTCACAGGAATGGTTCAAAAGATAGACAGTAAAAAGAGTCAGTTTTCTTGTACTTAAGTCGCATTGTGCCTTTTGTATAGAATTCCGATGCAATTTCTGTGTTTCATCGACAATAAGAAGATCAGAGGGATACAGTAAACCTGAAGTGAAGCATCGAAATCTATAAGTAGTGTCACAGGAATGGTTCATAACATAGACAGTAAGAAGAGTCAGTTTTCTTGTACTTAAGTCGGGATTGTGCCTTTTGTATTTAATTCCGATGCATTTCCTGTGTCTCATAGTCAACAATAAAGTCAGAGGGATACAGTAAACCTGAAGTGAAGCATCGGAATCTATTACTAGTGTCACAGGAATGGTTCAAAACAAAGAGAGTAAGAAGAGTCAGTTTACTTGTACTTAAGTCGGCATTGTGCCTATTGTATTTAATTCCGATGTAATTTCTGTGTTTCATCGTCAATATGAAGGTCAGAGGGATACAGTAAACCTGAGGTGAAGCATCGGAATCTATAACTAGTGTCACAGGAATGGTTCAATACATAGACAGTAAGATGAGTCAGTTTTCTTGTACTTAAGTCGGCATTGTGATTTTTGTATTTAATTCCGATGCAATATCTGTGTTTCATTATCAATAAGAAGGTCAGAGGGATACAATAAGCCTGAAATGAAGCATCGGAATCTTTAACTAGTGTCAGAGGAATGGTTCAAGACATAGACAGTAAGAAGAGCCAGTTTACTTGTACTTAAGTCGGCATTGTGCCTTTTGTATAGAATTCCGATGCAATTTCTGTATTTTAACGTCAATAAGAAGATCAGAGGGATACAGTAAACCTGAAGTGAAGCATCGGAATCTATAACTAGTGTCACAGGAATGGTTCAAAATATAGACAGTAAGAAGAGTCAGTTTTCTTGTACTTAAGTCGGCATTGTGCCTTTTGTATAGAATTCCGATGCAATTTCTGTGTTTCATCGTCAATTATAAGGTCAGAGGGATACAGTAAACCTGAAGTGAAGCATCGAAATCTATAACTTGTGTCACAGGAGTGGTTCAAAACATAGGCAGTAAGAAGAGTCAGTTTTCCTGTTTTTAAGTCGGCATTGTGCGTTTTGTATTTAATTCCGATGCAATTTTTGTGTTTCATCGTCAATAAGAAGGTCAGAGGGATACAGTAAACCTCAAGTGAAGCATGGGAATCTATAACTAGTGTCACAGGAATGGTTCAAAAGATAGACAGTAAAAAGGGTCAGTTTTCTTGTACTTAAGACGGCATTGTGCCTTTTATATAGAATTCCGATGCAATTTCTTTGTTTCATCGACAATAAGAAGATCAGAGGGATACAGTAAACCTGAAGTGAAGCATCGAAATCTATAAGTAGTGTCACAGGAATGGTTCATAACATAGAAAGTAAGAAGAGTCCGTTTTCTTGTACCTATGTCGGCATTGTGCCTTTTGTATTTAATTCCGATGGAATTTCTGTGTTTCATCGTCAATAAGAAGGTCAGAGGGATACAGTAAACCTGAAGTGAAGCATCGGAATCTATAACTAGTGTCACAGGAACGGTTCAAAACATAGACAGTAAGAAGAGTCAGTTTTCTTGTACTTAATTCGGCATTGTGCCTTTTGTATTTAATTCCGATGCAATTTCTGTGTTTCATCGTCAATAAGAAGGTCAGAGGGATACAGTAAACCTGAAGTGAAGCATCGGAATCTATAACTAGTGTCACAGGAATGGTTCAAAACGTAGACAGTAAGAGGAGTCAGTCTTCTTGTACTTAAGTCGGCATTGTTCCTATTGCTTTTAATTCCGATGCAATTTCAGTGTTTCATCGTCAATAAGAAAGTCAGAGGGATACAGTAAACCTGAAGTGAAGCATCGGAATCTACAACTAGTGTCACAGGAATGGTTCAAAACATAGACAGTAAGAAGAGTCAGTTTTCTTGTACTTCAGTCGGGATTGTGCCTTTTGTATTTAATTATGATGCAATTTCTGTGTCTCATCGTCAACAATAAGGTCAGAGGGATACAGTAAACCTGATGTGAAGCATCGGAATCTATTACTAGTGTCACAGGAATGGTTCAAAGCAAATACAGTAAGAAGAGTCAGTTTTCATGTACTTATGTCGGCATTGTACCTTTTGTATTTAATTCCGATGAAATTTCTGTGTTTCATCGCGAATAAGAAGGTCATAGGAATGCAGTAAACCTGATGTGAAGCATCGGAATCTATAACTAGTGTCACAGGAATGGTTAAAAACATAGACAGTAAAAGGGTCAGTTTTCTTGTACTTCAGTTGGCATTGTGATTTTTCTATTTAGTTCCGATGGAATTTCGGCGTTTCATCGTCAATAAGAAGGTCAGAGGGATACAGTAAACCTGAAGTGAAGCTTTGGAATCTATAACTAGTGTCACAGGAGTGGTTCAAAATATAGACAGTAAGAAGAGTCAGTTTTCTTGTACACAAGTCGGCATTGTGCCATTTGTATTTATTTCCGATTAAATTTCTGTGTTTCATCGTCAATAAAAAGGTCAGAGGGATACAGTAAACCTGAAGTGAAGCATCGGAATCTATAACTAGTGTCACAGGAATGGTTAAAAACATAGACAGTAAGAAGAGTCCGTTTACTTGTACTTAAGTCGGCATTGTGCCTTTTGTATTTAATTCCGATGCAATTTCTGTGTTTAATCGTCAATAAGAAGGTCAGAGGGATACAGTAAACATGAAGTGAAGCATCAGAATCTGTAACTAATGTCACAGGAATGGTTCAAAACATGGACAGTAAGAAGAGTCAGTTTACTTGTACTTAAGTCGGCATTGTGCCTTTCGTATTTAATTCCGATGCAATTTCTGTGTTTCATCGTCAATAAGAAGGTCAGAGGGATACAGTAAACCTGAAGTGAAGCATCGGAATCTATAACTAGTGTAACAGGAATGGTTCAAAACATAGACAGTAAGTAGAGTTAGTTTTCTTGTACTTAAGTCCGCATTGTGCCCTTTGTATTTAATTCCGACGCAATTTCTATGTTTCATCGTCAATAAGAAGGTCAGAGGGATACAGTAAACCTGAAGTGAAGCATCAGAATCTGTAACTAATGTCACTGGAATGGTTCAAAACATAGACAGTAGGAAGAGTCAGTTTTCTTGTACCTAAATCGGCATTGTGCCTTTTGTATTTAATTCCGATGCAATTTCTGTGTTTCATCGTCAATAGGAAGGTCAGAGGGATACAGTAAACCTAAAGTGAAGCATCGGAATCTATAACTAGTGGCACAGGAATGGTTCAAAACATAGACAGTAAGAAGAGTTAGTTTTCTTGTACATAAGTCAGCATTGTGCCTTTTCTATTTAGTTCCGATGCAATTTCTGTGTTTCATCGTCAATAAGAAGGTCGGAGGGATACAGTAAACCTGAAGTGAAGCATCGGAATCTATAACTAGAGTCACAGGAATGGTTCAAATCATAGACAGTAAGAAGAATCTGTTTTCTTGTACTTAAGTAGGCATTGTGCCTTCTGTATTTAATTGCGATGCAATTTCTGTGTTTCGTCGTCGATAAGAAAGTCAGAGGGATCCAGTAAACCTGAAGTGAAGCATCGGAATCTATAACTAGTGTCACAGGAATGGTTCAAAATATAGACAGTAAGAAGAGTCAGTTTTCTTGTACTTAAGTCGGCATTGTGCATTTTCTTTAGAATTCCGATGCAATTTCTGTGTTTCGTCGTCACTAAGAAGGTAAGAGGGATACAGTAAACCTGAAGTGAAGCATCGGAATGTATAACTAGTGTCAGAGGAATGGTTCAGAACATAGACAGTAAGAAGAGTCAGTTTACTTGTACTTAAGTTGGCATTGTGCCTTTTGTATTTAATTCCAATGCAATATCTGTGTTTCATCGTCAATGGGTAGGTCAGAGTGATACAGTAAACCTGAAGTGAAGCATCGGAATCAATAACTAGTGTCACAGGAATGGTTCAAAACATAGACAGTAAAAAGAGTCAGTTTTCTTGTACTTAACCCGGCAGTGAACCATTTCTACTCAATTCCGATGCAATTTCTGTGTTTCGTCGTGAATAAGAAGGTCCAAGGGATAAAGTTAACCTGAAGTGAAGCATAGAAATCTAAAACCGGTCTCACAGGAAAGGTTCAAAACATAGACAGTAAGAAGAGCCAGTCTTCTTGTACTTGAGTCTGCATTTTGGCTTTTGTATTTAATTCCGATGCAATTTCTGTGTTTCATCGTCAATCGGACGGTCAGAGGGATACAGTAAACCTGAAGTGAAGCATCGGAATCTATAACTAGTGTCACAGCAATGGTTCAAAACATAGACAGTAAGAAGGGTCAGTTTTCTTGTACTTAGGTAGGCATTGTGCCTCTTCTATTTAATTCCGATGCAATTTCTGTGTTTCGTCGTCAATAAGAATGGCCAAGGGATACAGTAAACCTGAAGTGAAGCATCGGAATCTAAATCTGGTGTCATAGGAAAGGTTCAAAGCATAGACAGTAAGAAGAGCCAGTCTTTTTGTACTTGAGGCGGCATTGTGCCTTTTGTATTTATTTCCGATGCAATTTCTCGGTTTCATCGTCAATAAGAAGGTCAGAGGGATACAGTAAACCTGAAGTGAAGCATAGGAATCCATATCTAGTGTCACAGGAATGTTTCAAAGCATAGACAGTAAGAAGTGTCAGTTTTCCTATAATTAAGTCGGCATTGTGGCTTTTGTATTTAATTCCGATGTAATTTCTGTGTTTCATTGTCAATAAGAAGGTCAGAGGGATATAGTAAACCTTTAGTGATGCATCGGAATCTATAACTAGTGTCGCAGGAATGGTTCAAAACAATGACAGTAAGAAGAGTCAGTTTTCTTGTACTTAATCCGGCATTGTGCCATTGCTATTTAATTCCGATGCAATTTCTGTGTTTCGTCGTGAATCAGAAGGTCCAAGGGATACAGTAAACCTGAAGTGAAGCATCGGAATCTAAAACTGGCATCACGGGAAAGTTTCAAAACATAGACAGTAAGAAAGGCCAGTCTTCTTGTACTTGAGTCTGCATTGTACCTTTTGTATTTAATTCCGAAGCAATTTCTGTGTTTCATCGTCAATAAGACGGTCAGAGGGATACAGTATACCTGAAGTGAAGCATTGGAATCTATAACTAGTGTCACCGGAATGGTTCAAAACATAGACAGTAAGAAGAGTCAGTTTTCTTGTACTTAAGTCGGCATTGTGCCTTTTCTATGTAATTCCGATGCAATTTTTGTGTTTCGTCGTCAATAAGAGGGGCCAAGGGATACAGTAAACCTGAAGTGAAGCATCGGAATCTAAAACCGGTGTCATAGGAAAGGTTCAAAACATAGACAGTAAGAGGAGCCAGTCTTTTTGTACTTCAGTCGGCAATGTGAATTTTGTATTTAATTCCGATGCATTTTCAGTGATTCGTCGTCAATAAGAAAACCAGAGGGATACAGTAAACCTGAAGTGAAGCATCGGAATCTATAACTAGAGTCACAGCAATGGTTCAAATCATGGACAGTAAGAAGAATCAGTTTTCTTGTACTTAAGTAGGCATTGTGCCTTTTGTATTGAATTGCGATGCAATTTCTGCGTTTCATCCTCAATAAGAAGGTGAGAGGGATACAGGAAACCTGAAGTGAAGCATCGGAATCTATAACTAGTGTCACAGGAATGGTTCAAAACATAGACAGTAAGAAGAGTCAGTTTTCTTGTACTTAACCCGGCATTGTACCTTTTCTATTTAATTCCGATGCAATATCGGTGTTTCGTCGTGAATAAGAGGGTCCAAGGGATACAGTAAACCTGAAGTGAAGCATCGGAATCCTAAACCGGTCTCACAGGAAAGGTTCAAAACATAGGCAGTAAGAAGAGCCAGTCTACTTGTACTTGAGTCTGCATTGTGCCTTTTGTAATTAATTCCTATGCAATTTCTGTGTTTCATCGTCAATCAGACGGTCAGAGGGATACAGTAAACCTGAAGTGAAGCATCGGAATGTGTAACTAGTGTCACAGGAATGGTTCAAAACATAGACAGTAAGAAAAGTCAGTTTTCTTGTACTTAAGTCGGCAATGTGCCTTTTATATTTAATTCCTATACAATTTCTGTGTTTCGTCGTCAATAAGAATGGCCAAGGGATACAGTAAACCTGAAGTGAAGCATCGGAATCTAAAACCGATCTCATACGATAAATTCAAAACATAGACAGTAAGAGGAGCCAGTCATTTTGTACTTCAGTCAGCATTGTAAATTTTGTATTTAATTCCGATGCAATTTCAGTGTTTCATCTTCAATAAGAAAGCCAGAGGGATACAGTAAACCTAAAGTGAAGCATCGGAATCTATAACTAGTGTCACAGGAATGGTACAAATCGTAGACAGTAAGAGGAGTCAGTCTTCTTGTACTTAAGTCGGCTTTGTGCCTTTTGTTTGTATTCCGATGCAATTTCTGTGTGTCATCGTCAATAAGAAGGTCAGAGGGATACAGTAAACCTGAAGTGAAGCATCGGAATCTAAAACCGGTCTCACAGGAAAGGTTCAAAACATAGGCAGTAAGAAGAGCCAGTTTTCTTGTACTTAACCCGGCATTGTACCTTTTCTATTTAATTCCGATGCAATATCGGTGTTTCGTCGTGAATAAGAGGGTCCAAGGGATACAGTAAACCTGAAGTGAAGCATCGGAATCTAAAACCGGTCTCACAGGAAAGGTTCAAAACATAGGCAGTAAGAAGAGCCAGTCTACTTGTACTTGAGTCTGCATTGTGCTTTTGTATTTAATTCCTATGCAATTTCTGTGTTTCATCGTCAATCAGACGGTCAGAGGGATACAGTAAACCTTAAGTGAAGCATCGGAATCTATAACTAGTGTCACAGGAATGTTTCAAAACATAGACAGTAAGAAGAGTTAGTTTTCTTGTACATAAGTCGGCATTGTGCCTTTTCTATTTAGCTCCGATGCAATTTCTGTGTTTCATCGTCAATAAGAAGGTCGGAGGGATACAGTAAACCTGAAGTGAAGCATCGGAATCTATAACTAGAGTCACAGAAATGGTTCAAATCATAGACAGTAAGAAGAATCAGTTTTCTTGTACTTAAGTAGGCATTGTGTCTTCTGTATTGAATTGCGATGCAATTTCAGTGTTTCGTCGTCGATAAGAAGGTCAGAGGGATCCAGTAAACCTGAAGTGAAGCATCGGAATCTATAACTAGTGTCACAGGAATGGTTCAAAACATAGACAGTAAGAAGAGTCAGTTTTCTTGTACTTAAGTCGGCATTGTGCATTTTCTATAGAATTCCGATGCAATTTCTGTGTTTCGTCGTCAATAAGAACGTAAGAGGGATACAGTAAACCTGAAGTGAAGCATCGGAATCTATAACTAGTGTCAGAGGAATGGTTCAAAACATAGACAGTAAGAAGAGTCAGTTTACTTGTACTTAAGTCGGCATTGTGCCTTTTGTATTTAATTCCAATGCAATATCTGTGTTTCATCGTCAATGGGTAGGTCAGAGTGATGCAGTAAACCTGAAGTGAAGCATCGGAATCAATAACTATTGTCACAGGAATGGTTCAAAACATAGACAGTAAGAAGAGACAGTTTTCTTGTACTTAACCCGGCATTGAACCTTTTCTACTTAATTCCGATGCAATTTCTGCGTTTCGTCGTGAATAAGAAGGTCCAAGGGATACAGTAAACCTGAAGTGAAGCATAGAAATCTAAAACCGGTCTCACAGGAAAGGTTCAAAACATAGACAGTAAGAAGAGCCAGTCTTCTTGTACTTGAGTCTGCATTTTGGCTTTTGTATTTAATTCCGATGCAATTTCTGTGTTTCATCGTCAATCAGACGGTCAGAGGGATACAGTAAACCTGAAGTGATGCATCGGTATCTACAACTAGTGTCACAGCAATGGTTCAAAACATAGACAGTAAGAAGGGTCAGTTTTCTTGTACTTCGGTAGGCATTGTGCCCTTTCTATTTAATTCCAATGCAATTTCTGTGTTTCGTCGTCAATAAGAATGGCCAAGGGATACAGTAAACCTGAAGTGAAGCATCCGAATCTAAAACTGGTCTCATAGGAAAGGTTCAAAGCATAGACAGTAAGAAGAGCCAGTCTTTTTGTACTTGAGGCGGCATTGTGCCTTTTGTATTTATTTCCGATGCAATTTCTCGGTTTCATCGTCAATAAGAAGGTCAGAGGGATACAGTAAACCTGAAGTGAAGCATAGGAATCCATATCTAGTGTCACAGGAATGTTTCAAAGCATAGACAGTAAGAAGTGTCAGTTTTCCTATAATTAAGTCGGCATTGTTCCTGTTGTATTTAATTCCGATGTAATTTCTGTGTTTCATCGTCAATAATAAGGTCAGAGGGATATAGTAAACCTGATGTGATGCATCGGAATCTACAACTAGTGTCACAGGAATGGTTCAAAACAATGACAGTAAGAAGAGTCAGTTTTCTTGTACTTAATCCGGCATTGTGCCATTGCTATTTAATTCCGATGCATTTTCTGTGTTTCGTCGTGAATCAGAATGTCCAAGGGATACAGTAAACCTGAAGTGAAGCATCGGAATCTAAAGCTGGTCTCACGGGAAAGTTTCAAAACATAGACAGTAAGAAGGGCCAGTCTTCTTGTACTTGAGTCTGCATTATACCTTTTGTATTTAATTCCGATGCAATTTCTGTGTTTCATCGTCAATAAGACGGTCAGAGGGATACAGTAAACCTGAAGTGAAGCATCGGAATCTATAACTAGTGTCACCGGAATGGTTCAAAACATAGACAGTAAGAAGAGTCAGTTTTCTTGTACTTAAGTCGGCATTGTGCGTTTTCTATGTAATTCCGATGCAATTTCTAAGTTTCGTCCTCAATAAGAGGGGCCAAGGGATACAGTAAACCTGAAGTGAAGCATCGGAATCTAAAACCGGTCTCATAGGAAAGGTTCAAAACATAGACAGTAAGAGGAGCCAGTCTTTTTGTACTTCAGTCGGCATTGTGTATTTTGTATTTCATTCCGATGCAATTTCAGTGTTTCATCGTCATTAAGAAAGCCAGAGGGATACAGTAAACCTGAAGTGAAATATCGGAATCTATATCTAGTGTCACAATAATGGTTTAAATCGTAGACAGTAAGAAGAGTCAGTCTTCTTTTACTTAAGTCGGCTTTGTGCCTTTTGTTTTTATTCCGTTGCAATTTCTGTGTGTCATCGTCAATATGAAGGTCAGAGGGATACAGTAAACCTGAAGTGAAGCATCGGAATCTATAACTAGTGTCACATGAATGATTCAAATCGTAGACAGTAAGAAGAGTCAATCTTCTTGTACTTAAGTCGGCTTTCTGCCTTTTGTATTTAATTCCAATGCAATATCTGTGTTTCATCGTCAATGGGTAGGTCAGAGTGATACAGTAAACCTGAAGTGAAGCATCGGAATCAATAACTAGTGTCACAGGAATGGTTCAAAACATAGACAGTAAGAAGAGTCAGTTTTCTTGTACTTAAGCCGGCATTGAACCTTTTCTTTTTAATTCCGATGCAATTTCTGTGTTTCGTCGTCAATAAGAATGGCCAAGGGATACAGTAAACCTGAAGTGAAGCATCGGAATCTAAAACCGGTCTCATAGGAAAGGTTCAAAACATAGACAGTAAGAAGAGTCAGTTTTCTTGCACTTAAGTCGGCATTGTGCCCTTTGTATTAAATCCGATGCAATTTCTGTGTTTTATCGTCAATAAGAAGGTCAGAGGGATACAGTAAACCTGAAGCGAAGCATCAGAATCAGTAACTAATGTCACAGGAATGGTTCAAAACATAGACAGTAAGAAGAGTCAGTTTTCTTGTACTTAAATCGGCATTGTGCCTTTTGTATTTAATTCCGAAGGAATTTCTGTGTTTCATCGTCAATAAGAAGGTCAGAGGGATACATTAAACCTGAAGTGAAGCAACGGAATCTATAAGTAGTGTCCCAGGAATGGATAAAAACATAGACAGTAAGAAGAGTCAGTTTTCTTGTACTTGAGTCTGCATTTTGGCTTTTGTATTTAATTCCGATGCATTTTCTGTGTTTCATCGTCAATCAGACGGTCAGATGGATACAGTAAACCTGAAGTGAAGCATCAGAGTCTGTAACTAGTCTCACAGCAATGGTTCAAAACATAGACAGTAAGAAGAATCAGTTTTCTTGTACTTAGGTAGGCATTGTGCCTTTTCTATTTAATTCCGATGCAATTTCCGTGTTTCGTCGTCAATAAGAATGGCCAAATGATACAGTAAACCTGAAGTAAAGCTTCGGAATATAAAACTGGTATCATAGGAAAAGTTCAAATCATAGACAGTAAGAAGAGCCAGTCTTTTTGTACTTGAGGCGGCACTGTGTCTTTTGTATTTATTTCCGATGCAATATCTCTGTTTCATCGTCAATAAGAAGGTCAGAGGGATACAGTAAACCTGAAGTGAAGCATAGGAATCCATATCTAGTGTCACAGGAATGTTTCAAAGCATAGATAGTAAGAAGTGTCAGTTTTCCTATAATTAAGTCGGCATTGTGCCTTTTGTATTTAATTCCGATGTAATTTTTGTGTTTCATCGTCAATAACAAGGTCAGTAGGATACAGTAAACCTGACGTGATGCATCAGAACCTACAACTAGTGTCACAGGAATGGTTCAAAACATAGACATTAAGAAGAGTCAGTTTTCCTGTACTTAAATCGGCATTGTGCCTTTTCTATGTAATTCCGATGCAATTTCAGTGTTTCATCGTCAGTAAGAAAGCCAGAGGGATACAGTAAACCTGAAGTGAAGCATAGGAATCTATAACTAGTATCACAGGAATGGTTCAAATCGTAGACAGTAAGAAGAGTCAGTCTTCTTGTACTTAAGTCGGCTTTGTGCCTTTTGTTTTTATTCCGATGCAATTTCTGTGTGTCATCGTCAATATGAAGGTCAGAGGGATACAGTAAACCTGAAGTGAAGCATCGGAATCTATAACTAGTGTCAGAGGAATGGTTCAAAACATAGACAGTAAGAAGAGTCAGTTTACTTGTACTTAAGTCGGCATTGTGCCTTTTGTATTTAATTCCAATGCAATATCTGTGCTTCATCTTCAATGGGTAGGTCAGAGTGATACAGTAAACCTGAAGTGAAGCATCGGAATCAATAACTATTGTCACAGGAATGGTTCAAAACATAGACAGTAAGAAGAGACAGTTTTCTTGTACTTAACCCGGCATTGAACCTTTTCTACTTAATTCCGATGCAATTTCTGCGTTTCGTCGTGAATAAGAAGGTCCAAGGGATACAGTAAAGCTGAAGTGAAGCATAGAAATCTAAAACCGGTCTCACAGGAAAGGTTCAAAACATAGACAGTAAGAAGAGCTAGTCTTCTTGTACTTGAGTCTGCATTTTGGCTTTTGTATTTAATTCCGATGCAATTTCTGTGTTTCATCGTCAATCAGACGGTCAGAGGGATACAGTAAACCTGAAGTGATGCATCGGTATCTATAACTAGTGTCACAGCAATGGTTCAAAACATAGACAGTAAGAAGGGTCAGTTTTCTTGTACTTCGGTAGGCATTGTGCCCTTTCTATTTAATTCCAATGCAATTTCTGTGTTTCGTCGTCAATAAGAATGGCCAAGGGATACAGTAAACCTTAAGTGAAGCATCGGAATCTAAAACTGGTCTCATAGGAAAGGTTCAAAGCATAGACAGTAAGAAGAGCCAGTCTTTTTGTACTTGAGGCGGCATTGTGCCTTTTGTATTATATTTCCGATGCAATTTCTCTTTTTCATCGTCAATAAGAAGGTCAGAGGGATACAGTAAACCTGAAGTGAAGCATAGGAATCCATATCTAGTGTCACAGGAATGTTTCAAAGCATAGACAGTAAGAAGTGTCAGTTTTCCTATAATTAAGTCGGCATTGTGGCTGTTGTATTTAATTCCGATGTAATTTCTGTGTTTCATCGTCAATACGAAGGTCAGAGGGATATAGTAAACCTGAAGTGATGCATCGGAATCTATAACTAGTGTCACAGGAATGGTTCAAAACAATGACAGTAAGAAGAGTCAGTTTTCATGTACTTAATCCGGCATTGTGCCATTGCTATTTAATTCCGATGCATTTTCTGTGTTTCGTCGTGAATCAGAATGTCCAAGGGATACAGTAAACCTGAAGTGAAGCATCGGAATCTAAAGCTGGTCTCACGGGAAAGTTTCAAAACATAGACAGTAAGAAGGGCCAGTCTTCTTGTACTTGAGTCTGCATTATACCTTTTGTATTTAATTCCGATGCAATTTCTGTGTTTCATCGTCAATAAGACGGTCAGAGGGATACAGTAAACCTGAAGTGAAGCATCGGAATCTATAACTTGTGTCACCGGAATGGTTCAAAACATAGACAGTAAGAAGAGTCAGTTTTCTTGTACTTAAGTCGGCATTGTGCGTTTTCTATGTAATTCCGATGCAAGTTCTAAGTTTCGTCCTCAATAAGAGGGGCCAAGGGATACAGTAAACCTGAAGTGAAGCATCGGAATCTAAAACCGGTCTCATAGGAAAGGTTCAAAACATAGACAGTAAGAGGAGCCAGTCTTTTTGTACTTCAGTCGGCATTGTGTATTTTGTATTTAATTCCGATGCAATTTCAGTGTTTCATCGTCAATAAGAAAGCCAGAGGGATACAGTAAACCTGAAGTGAAGTATCGGAATCTATATCTAGTGTCACAATAATGGTTTAAATCGTAGACAGTAAGAAGAGTCAGTCTTCTTGTACTTAAGTCGGCTTTGTGCCTTTTGTTTGTATTCCGTTGCAATTTCTGTGTGTCATCGTCAATATGAAGGTCAGAGGGATACAGTAAACCTGAAGTGAAGCATCGGAATCTATAACTAGTGTCACATGAATGATTCAAATCGTAGACAGTAAGAAGAGTCAATCTTCTTGTACTTAAGTCGGCTTTGTGCCTTTTGTATTTAATTCCAATGCAATATCTGTGTTTCATCGTCAATGGGTAGGTCAGAGTGATACAGTAAACCTGAAGTGAAGCATCGGAATCAATAACTAGTGTCACAGGAATGGTTCAAAACATAGACAGTAAGAAGAGTCAGTTTCCTTGTACTTAACCCGGCATTGAACCTTTTCTTTTTAATTCCGATGCAATTTCTGTGTTTCGTCGTCAATAAGAATGGCCAAGGGATACAGTAAACCTGAAGTGAAGCATCGGAATCTAAAACCGGTCTCATAGGAAAGGTTCAAAACATAGACAGTAAGAAGAGTCAGTTTTCTTGCACTTAAGTCGGCATTGTGCCCTTTGTATTAAATCCGATGCTATTTCTGTGTTTTATCGTCAATACGAAGGTCAGAGGGATACAGTAAACCTGAAGCGAAGCATCAGAATCAGTAACTAATGTCACAGGAATGGTTCAAAACATAGACAGTAAGAAGAGTCAGTTTTCTTGTACTTAAATCGGCATTGTGCCTTTTGTATTTAATTCCGAAGCAATTTCTGTGTTTCATCGTCAATAAGAAGGTCAGAGGGATACATTAAACCTGAAGTGAAGCAACGGAATCTATAAGTAGTGTCCCAGGAATGGATAAAAACATAGACAGTAAGAAGAGTCAGTTTTCTTGTACTTAAGTCGGCATTGTGCCTTTGCTATTTAAGTCCGATGCAATTTCTGTGTTTCATCGTCAATAAGAAGATCGGAGGGATACAGTAAACCTGAAGTGAAGCATCGGAATCTATAACTAGTGTCACCGGAATGGTTCAAAACATAGACAGTAAGAAGAGTCAGTTTTCTTGTACTTAAGTCGGCATTGTGCCTTTTCTATGTAATTCCGATGCAATTTCTGTGTTTCGTCGTCAATAAGGCTGGCCAAGGAATACAGTAAACCTGAAGTGAAGCATCGGAGTCTAAAACCGGTTTCATAGAAAAGGTTCAAAACATAGACAGTAAGAAGAGCCAGTCTTCTTGTACTTGAGTCTGCATTTTGGCTTTTGTATTTAATTCCGATGCATTTTCTGTGTTTCATCGTCAATCAGACGGTCAGAGGGATACAGTAAACCTGAAGTGAAGCATCAGAGTCTGTAACTAGTCTCACAGCAATGGTTCAAAACATAGACAGTAAGAAGAGTCAGTTTTCTTGTACTTAGGTAGGCATTGTGCCTTTTCTATTTAATTCCGATGCAATTTCCGTGTTTCGTCGTCAATAAGAATGGCCAAATGATACAGTAAACCTGAAGTAAAGCTTCGGAATATAAAACTGGTCTCATAGGAAAAGTTCAAATCATAGACAGTAAGAAGAGCCAGTCTTTTTGTACTTGAGGCGGCACTGTGTCTTTTGTATTTATTTCCGATGCAACATCTCTGTTTCATCGTCAATAAGAAGGTCAGAGGGATACAGTAAACCTGAAGTGAAGCATAGGAATCCATATCTAGTGTCACAGGAATGTTTCAAAGCATAGACAGTAAGAAGTGTCAGTTTTCCTATAATTAAGTCGGCATTGTGCCTTTTGTATTTAATTCCGATGTAATTTTTGTGTTTCATCGCCAATAACAAGGTCAGAGGGATACAGTAAACCTGAAGTGATGCATCAGAACCTATAACTAGTGTCACAGGAATGGTTCAAAACATAGACAGTAAGAAGAGTCAGTTTTCCTGTACTTAAATCGGCATTGTGCCTTTTCTATGTAATTCCGATGCAATTTCAGTGTTTCATCGTCAGTAAGAAAGCCAGAGGGATACAGTAAACCTGAAGTGAAGCATCGGAATCTATAACTAGTGTCAGAGGAATGGTTCAAATCGTAGACAGTAAGAAGAGTCAGTCTTCTTGTACTTAAGTCGGCTTTGTGCCTTTTGTTTTTATTCCGATGCAATTTCTGTGTGTCATCGTCAATATGAAGGTCAGAGGGATACAGTAAACCTGAAGTGAAGCATCGGAATCTATAACTAGTGTCACAGGAATGGTTCAAAACATAGACAGTAACAAGAGTCAGTATACTTGTACTTATGTCGGCACTGTGCCTTTCGTATTTAATTCCGATGCAATTTCTGTGTTTCATCGTCAATAAGAAGGTCAGAGGGATACAGTAAACCTGAAGTGAAGCATCAGAATCTGTAACTAATGGCACAGGAATGGTTCAAAACATAGACAGTAAGAAGAGTCAGTTTACTTGTACTTGAGTCGGCATTGTGCCTTTCGTATTTAATTCCGATGCAATTTCTGTGTTTCATCGTCAATAAGAAGGTCAGAGGGATACAGTAAACCTGAAGTGAAGCATCGGAATCTATAACTAGTGTCACAGGAATGGTTCAAATCATAGACTGTAAGAAGAGTCAGTTTTCTTGTACTTAACCCGGCATTGAACCTTTTCTATTTAATTCCGATCAATTTCTGTTTTTCGTCGTCAATAAGAATGGCCAAGGGATACAGTAAACCTGAAGTGAAGGATCGGAATCTAAAACCGGTGTCATACGAAAGGTTCAATGCATAGACAGTAAGAAGAGCCAGTCTTTTAGTACTTGAGGCGGGATTGTGCCTTTTGTATTTAATTCCGATGCAATTTCTGTGTTTCATCGTCAATAAGAAAGTCAGAGGGATACAGTAAACCTGAAGTGAAGCTTCGGAATCTATAACTCGTGTCACAGGAATGGTTCAAAACGTAGACAGTAAGATGAATCAATCTTCTTGTACTTAAGTCGGCATTGTGCCTTTTGTATTTAATTCCGAAGCAATTTCTGTGTTTCATCGTCAGTAAGAAGGTCAGAGGGTTACAGTAAACCTGAAGTGAAGCATCGGAATCTATAACTAGTGTCACAGGAATGGTTCAAAACATAGACAGTAAGAAGAGTCAGTTTACTTGTACATAAGTCGGCATTGTGCCTTTTGTATTTAATTTCGATGCAATTTCTGTGTTTCATCGTCAATAAGAAGGTCAGAGAGTTACAGTAAACCTGAAGTGAAGCATCGGAATCTATAACCGGTCTCACAGGAAAGTTTCAAAACATAGACAGTAAGAAGGGCCAGTCTTCTTGTACTTGAGTCTGCATTGTGCCTTTTGTATTTAATTCCGATGCAATTTCTGTGTTTCATCGGCAATAAGACCGTCAGAGGGATACAGTAAACCTGAAGTGAAGCATCGGAATCTATAACTAGTGTCACCGGAAAGGTTCAAAACATAGACAGTAAGAAGAGTCAGTTTCCTTGTACTTAAGTCGGCATTGTGCCTTTTCTATGTAATTCCGATGCAATTTCTGTGTTTTGTCTTCAATAAGACTGGCCAAGGAATACAGTAAACCTGAAGTGAAGCATCGGAATCTAAAACCGGTTTCATAGAAAAGGTTCAAAACATAGACAGTAAGAAGAGCCAGTCTTCTTGTACTTGATTTGGCATTGTGATTTTTGTATTTAAATCCGATGCAATTTCTGTGTTTCATCGTCAATAAGTAGGTCCGAGGGATACAGTAAACCTGAAGTGAAGCATCGGAATATATAACTAGTGTCACAGGAATGGTTCAAAGCATAGACAGTAAGAGGAGTCAGTTTTCTTATACTGAAGTCGGCATTGTGCCTTTTGTATTTAATTCCGAAGAAATTTCTGTGTTTCATAGTCAATAACAGGGTCAGAGGGATACAGTAAACCTAAAGTGATGCATCTGAATCTATAACTAGTGTCACAGGAATGATTCAAAACATAGACAGTAAGAAGAGTCAGTTTTCTTGTACTTAAGTCGTCATTGTGCCCTTTCTACTTAATTCCCATGCAGTTTCTGTGTTACGTCGTCAATAAGAAGGTCAGAGGGATTCAGTAAACCTGAAGTGAAGCATCGGAATCTAAAACCGGTCTTACAGGAAAGGATCAATCTTACACAGAAAGAAGGGTCAGTTTTCTTGTACTTAAGTCGGCATTGTGCCTTTTCTAATTCATTCCGATGCAGTTTCTGTGTTTCATCGTCAATAAGAAGGGCGGAGGGATACAGTAAACATGAAGTGAAGCAGCGGAATCTATAACTAGTGTCACAGGAATGGTTCAAAACATAGACAGTAAGAAGAGTCAGTTTACTTGTACTTAAGTCGGCATTGTGCCTTTTGTATTTAATTCCAATGCAATATTTGTGTTTCATCGTCAATGGGTAGGTCAGAATGATACAGTAATTCTGAAGTGAAGCATCGGAATCAATAACTAGTGTCACAGGAATGGTTCAAATCATAGACTGTAAGAAGAGTCAGTTTTCTTGTACTTAACCTGGTATTGAACCTTTTCTATTTAATTCTGATGCAATTTCTGTGTTTCATCGTCAATAAGTAGGTCCGAGGGAAACAGTAAACCTGAAGTGAAGCATCGGAATATATAACTAGTGTCACAGGAATGGTTCAAACCATAGACAGTAAGAAGAGTCTGTTTTCTTATACTGAAGTCGGCATTGTGCCTTTTGTATTTAATTCCGAAGAAATTTCTGTGTTTCATCGTCAATAACAGGGTCAGAGGGATACAGTAAATCTAAAGTGATGCATCGGAATCTATAACTAGTGTCACAGGAATGATTCAAAACATAGACAGTAAGAAGAGTCAGTTTTCTTGTACTTAAGTCGTCATTGTGCCCTTTCTACTTAATTCCCATGCAGTTTCTGTGTTACGTCGTCAATAAGAAGGTCAGAGGGATACAGTAAACCTGAAGTGAAGCATCGGAATCTAAAACCGGTCTTACAGGAAAGGATCGAAATATACACAGAAAGAAGTGTGAGTTTCCTTGTACTTAAGTCGGCATTGTGGCTTTTCTAATTCATTCCGATGCAGTTTCTGTGTTTCATCGTCAATAAGAAGGGCGGAGGGATACAGTAAAGCAGAAGTGAAGCATCGGAATCTATAACTAGTGTCACAGGAATGGTTCAAACCATAGACAGTAAGAAGACTCAGTTTCCTTGTGCTTAAGTCGGCATTGTGCCTTTTGTATTTAATTCCGATGCAATTTCTGTTTTTCATCGTCAATAAGAATATCCAAGGGTTACAGTAAACCTAAAGTCAAGCATCGGAATCTTAAACTTGTCTCACAGGATAGGTTCAAAATATAGACAGTAAGAAGAGCCAGTCTTCTTGTACTTGAGTCATCATTGTGCCTTTTGTATTTATTTCCGATGCAATTCCTGTGTTTCATCGTCAATAAGAAGGTCAGAGGGATACAGTAAACCTGAAGTGATGCATCGGAATCCATAACTAATGTCACAGGAATGGTTCAAAGCATAAAGAGTAAGAAGTGTCAGTTTTCTTATAATTAAGTCGGCATTGTGCCTTTTGTATTTAATTCCGATGCAATTTCTGTGTTTCATCTTCAATAGGAAAGTCAGAGGGATACAGTAAACCTGAAGTGAAGCATCGGAATCTGTAACTAGTGGCACAGGAATGGTTCAAAACATAGACAGTAAGGAGAGTCAGTTTGCTTGTACTTACGTCGGCATTGTGCCTTTTCTGTTTATTCCGATGCAATTTCTGTGTTTCATCGTCAATAAGAAAGTCAGATGGATACAGTAGACCAGAAGTGAAGCATCGGAATCTATAACTAGTGTCACAGGAATGGTTCAAACATAATCAGTAAGAAGTGTCAGTTCTCATGTACCTAAGTCGGCATTGTGCCTTTTGTATTTAATTCCGATGCAATTTCTGTGTTTCATCGTCAATAAGAAGGTCCGAGGGATACAGTAAAGCTGAAGTGAAGAATCGGAATGTATAACTACTGTCACAGGAATGGTTCCAAACATAGACAGTAAGAAGAGTCCGTTTTCTTGTACTTTAGTCGGAATTGTGACTTTTCTATTTAATTCCGATGCAATTTCTGTGTTTCATCGTCTATAAGAATGTCAGAGGGATACAGTAAACCTGAAGCGAAGCATCGGAATCTATAACTAGTGTCACAGGAATCGTTCAAATCATAGACAGTAAGGAGAGTCAGTTTTCTTGTACTTACGTCGGCATTGTGCCTTTTGTGTTTAATTCCGATGCAATTTCTGTGTTTCATCGTCAATAAGAAAGTCAGATGGATACAGTAGACCAGAAGTGAAGCATCGGAATCTATAACTAGTGTCACAGGAAAGGTTCAAACATAGACAGTAAGAAGAGTCAGTTCTCATGTACCTAAGTCGGCATTGTGCCTTTTGTATTTAAATCCGATGCAATTTCTGTGTTTCATCGTCAATAAGAAGGCTCGGGGGATACAGTAAACCTGAAGGGAAGCATCGGAATGTATAACTACTGTCACAGGAATAGTTCAATACATAGACAGTAAGAAGAGTCAGTTTTCTTGTACTTAAGTCGGCATTGTGCCTAATCTATTTCATTCCGATGCTATTTCTGTTTTTACCGTCAATAAGAATGTCAGAGGGATACAGTAAACCTGAAGTGAAGCATCGGAATCTATAACTAGTGTCACATGAATGGTTCAAAACATAGACAGTAAGAAGAGTCAGTTTTCTTGTACTTAAGTCGGCATTGTGCCTTTTGTATTTAATTCCGATGCAATTTCTGTGTTTCATCGTCAATAAGAAGGTCAGAGGGATACAGTAAACCTGAAGTGAAGCATCGGAAGCTATAACTAGTGTCTCAGGAATGGTTCAAAGCATAGACAGTAAGATGAGCCAGCCTTCTTGTACTTGAATCGGCACTGTGCCTTTTGTATTTACTTCCGACGCAATTTCTGTGTTTCATCGTCAATACGAAGGTCAGAGGGATACAGTTAACCTGAAGTGAAGCATCGGAATCTATAACCAGTGTCACAGGAATGGTTCAAAACATAGACAGTAAGACGAGCCAGCCTTCTTGTACTTGAGTCGGCATTGTGCCTTTTGTATTTAATTCCGATGCAATTTCTGTGTTTCATCATCAATAAGAAGGTCCGAGGGATACAGTAAACCTGAAGTGAAGCATCGGAATGTATAACTAGTGTCACAGGAATGGTTCAAAACATAGACAGTAAGAAGAGTGAGTTTTCTTGTACTTAAGTCGGCATTGTGCCTTTTGTATTTAATTCCGATGCAATTTCTTGGTTTCATCGTCAATAAGAAGGTCAGAGGGATACAGTAGACCTGAAGTGAAGCATCGTAATCTATACCTAGTGTCACAGGAATGGTTCAAAACATAGAAAGTAAGAAGAGTCAGTTCTCATGTACGTAAGTCGGCATTGTGCCTTTTGTATTTACTTCCGATGCAATTTCCGTGTTTCATCGTCAATAAGAAGGTCGGAGGGATACAGTAAATCTGAAGTGAAGCATCAGAATCTATAAATAGTGTCACAGGAATGGTTAAAGCATAGTAAGAAAAGAGTTTTCTTGTACTTAAGTCGGCATTGTGACATTGTATTTGTTTCCGATGCAATTTCTGTGTTTCATCGTCAATAAGAATGGTCCAAGGGATACAGTAAACCTGAAGTCAAGCATCGGAATCTAAAACTGGTCTCACAGGAAAGGTTCAAAACATTGACAGTAAGAAGAGCCAGTCTTCCTGTACATGAGTTGTCAAAGTGCGTTTTGTATTTATTTCCGATGCAATTTCTGTGTTTCATCGTCAATAAGAAGGTCAGAGGGATACAGTAAACCTGAAGTGAAGCATCGGGATCTATAACTAGTGTCACAGGAATGGTTCAAACCATAGACAGTAAGAAGAGTCAGTTTTCTTATACTGAAGTCGGCATTGTGCCTTTTGTATTTAATTCCGAAGAAATTTCTGTGTTTCATCGTCAATAACAGGGTCAGAGGGATACAGTAAATCTAAAGTGATGCATCGGAATCTATAACTAGTGTCACAGGAATGATTCAAAACATAGACAGTAAGAAGAGTCAGTTTTCTTGTACTTATGTCGTCATTGTGCCCTTTCTACTTAATTCTTATGCAGTTTCTGTGTTACGTCGTCAATAAGAAGGTCAGAGGGATACAGTAAACCTGAAGTGAAGCATCGGAATCTAAAACCGGTCTTACAGGAAAGGATCGAAATATACACAGAAAGAAGGGTCAGTTTTCTTGTACTTAAGTCGGCATTGTGCCTTTTCTAATTCATTCCGATGCAGTTTCTGTGTTTCATCGTCAATAAGAAGGGCGGAGGGTTACAGTAAAGCAGAAGTGAAGCATCGGAATCTATAACTAGTGTCACAGGAATGGTTCAAACCATAGACAGTAAGAAGACTCAGTTTCCTTGTGCTTAAGTCGGCATTGTGCCTTTTGTATGTAATTCCGATGCAATTTCAGTTTTTCATCGTCAATAAGAATATCCAAGGGTTACAGTAAACCTAAAGTCAAGCATCGGAATCTTAAACATGTCTCACAGGATAGGTTCAAAATATAGACAGTAAGAAGAGCCAGTCTTCTTGTACTTGAGTCATCTTTGTGCCTTTTGTATTTATTTCCGATGCAATTCCTGTGTTTCATCGTCAATAAGAAGGTCAGAGGGATACAGTAAACCTGAAGTGATGCATCGGAATCCATAACTAATGTCACAGGAATGGTTCAAAGCATAAAGAGTAAGAAGTGTCAGTTTTCTTATAATTAAGTCGGCATTGTGCCTTTTGTATTTAATTCCGATGCAATTTCTGTGTTTCATCTTCAATAGGAAAGTCAGAGGGATACAGTAAACCTGAAGTGAAGCATCGGAATCTGTAACTAGTGGCACAGGAATGGTTCAAAACATAGACAGTAAGGAGAGTCAGTTTGCTTGTACTTACGTCGGCATTGTGCCTTTTCTGTTTATTCCGATGCAGTTTCTGTGTTTCATCGTCAATAAGAAAGTCAGATGGATACAGTAGACCAGAAGTGAAGCATCGGAATCTATAACTAGTGTCACAGGAATGGTTCAAACATAGTCAGTAAGAAGTGTCAGTTCTCATGTGCCTAAGTCGGCATTGTGCCTTTTGTATTTAATTCCGATGCAATTTCTGTGTTTCATCGTCAATAAGAAGGTCCGAGGGATACAGTAAAGCTGAAGTGAAGAATCGGAATGTATAACTACTGTCACAGGAATGGTTCCAAACATAGACAGTAAGAAGAGTCCGCTTTCTTGTACTTTAGTCGGAATTGTGACTTTTCTATTTAATTCCGATGCAATTTCTGTGTTTCATCGTCTATAAGAATGTCAGAGGGATACAGTAAACCTGAAGCGAAGCATCGGAATCTATAACTAGTGTCACAGGAATGGTTCAAATCATAGACAGTAAGGAGAGTCAGTTTTCTTGTACTTACGTCGGCATTGTGCCTTTTGTGTTTAATTCCGATGCAATTTCTGTGTTTCATCGTCAATAAGAAAGTCAGATGGATACAGTAGACCAGAAGTGAAGCATCGGAATCTATAACTAGTGTCACAGGAAAGGTTCAAACATAGACAGTAAGAAGAGTCAGTTCTCATGTACCTAAGTCGGCATTGTGCCTTTTGTATTTAAATCCGATGCAATTTCTGTGTTTCATCGTCAATAAGAAGGCTCGGGGGATACAGTAAACCTAAAGGGAAGCATCGGAATGTATAACTACTGTCACAGGAATAGTTCAATACATAGACAGTAAGAAGAGTCAGTTTTCTTGTACTTAAGTCGGCATTGTGCCTAATCTATTTCATTCCGATGCTATTTCTGTTTTTACCGTCAATAAGAATGTCAGAGGGATACAGTAAACCTGAAGTGAAGCATCGGAATCTATAACTAGTGTCACATGAATGGTTCAAAACATAGACAGTAAGAAGAGTCAGTTTTCTTGTACTTAAGTTGGCATTGTGCCTTTTGTATTTAATTCCGATGCAATTTCTGTGTTTCATCGTCAATAAGAAGGTCAGAGGGATACAGTAAACCTGAAGTGAAGCATCGGAAGCTATAACTAGTGTCTCAGGAATGGTTCAAAGCATAGACAGTAAGATGAGCCAGCCTTCTTGTACTTGAATCGGCACTGTGCCTTTTGTATTTACTTCCGACGCAATTTCTGTGTTTCATCGTCAATACGAAGGTCAGAGGGATACAGTTAACCTGAAGTGAAGCATCGGAATCTATAACTAGTGTCACAGGAATGGTTCAAAACATAGACAGTAAGACGAGCCAGCCTTCTTATACTTGAGTCGGCATTGTGCCTTTTGTATTTAATTCCGATGCAATTTCTGTGTTTCATCATCAATAAGAAGGTCCGAGGGATACAGTAAACCTGAAGTGAAGCATCGGAATGTATAACTAGTGTCACAGGAATGGTTCAAAACATAGACAGTAAGAAGAGTGAGTTTTCTTGTACTTAAGTCGGCATTGTGCCTTTTGTATTTAATTCCGATGCAATTTCTTGGTTTCATCGTCAATTAGAAGGTCAGAGGGATACAGTAGACCTGAAGTGAAGCATCGTAATCTATACCTAGTGTCACAGGAATGGTTCAAAACATAGAAAGTAAGAAGAGTCAGTTCTCATGTACGTAAGTCGGCATTGTGCCTTTTGTATTTACTTCCGATGCAATTTCCGTGTTTCATCG
Organism: Schistocerca serialis cubense; assembly: GCF_023864345.2. Lineage (NCBI taxonomy): Eukaryota > Metazoa > Arthropoda > Insecta > Orthoptera > Acrididae > Schistocerca > Schistocerca serialis. The sequence continues at coordinate 839,628,856 of NC_064642.1, forward strand.
TCAATAAGAAGGTCGGAGGGATACAGTAAACCTGAAGTGAAGCATCAGAATCTATAAATAGTGTCACAGGAATGGTTAAAGCATAGTAAGAAAAGAGTTTTCTCGTACTTAATTCGGCATTGTGACATTGTATTTATTTCCGATGCAATTTCTGTGTTTCATCGTCAATAAGAATGGTCCAAGGGATACAGTAAACCTGAAGTCAAGCATCGGAATCTAAAACTGGTCTCACAGGAAAGGTTCAAAACATTGACAGTAAGAAGAGCCAGTCTTCCTGTACATGAGTTGTCAAAGTGCGTTTTGTATTTATTTCCGATGCAATTTCTGTGTTTCATCGTCAATAAGAAGGTCAGAGGGATACAGTAAACCTGAAGTGAAGCATCGGGATCTATAACTAGTGTCACAGGAATGGTTCAAACCATAGACAGTAAGAAGAGTCAGTTTTCTTATACTGAAGTCGGCATTGTGCCTTTTGTATTAAATTCCGAAGAAATTTCTGTGTTTCATCGTCAATAACAGGGTCAAAGGGATACAGTAAATCTAAAGTGATGCATCGGAATCTATAACTAGTGTCACAGGAATGATTCAAAACATAGACAGTAAGAAGAGTCAGTTTTCTTGTACTTATGTCGTCATTGTGCCCTTTCTACTTAATTCTTATGCAGTTTCTGTGTTACGTCGTCAATAAGAAGGTCAGAGGGATACAGTAAACCTGAAGTGAAGCATCGGAATCTAAAACCGGTCTTACAGGAAAGGATCGAAATATACACAGAAAGAAGGGTCAGTTTTCTTGTACTTAAGTCGGCATTGTGCCTTTTCTAATTCATTCCGATGCAGTTTCTGTGTTTCATCGTCAATAAGAAGGGCGGAGGGTTACAGTAAAGCAGAAGTGAAGCATCGGAATCTATAACTAGTGTCACAGGAATGGTTCAAACCATAGACAGTAAGAAGACTCAGTTTCCTTGTGCTTAAGTCGGCATTGTGCCTTTTGTATGTAATTCCGATGCAATTTCTGTTTTTCATCGTCAATAAGAATATCCAAGGGTTACAGTAAACCTAAAGTCAAGCATCGGAATCTTAGACATGTCTCACAGGATAGGTTCAAAATATAGACAGTAAGAAGAGCCAGTCTTCTTGTACTTGAGTCATCATTGTGCCTTTTGTATTTATTTCCGATGCAATTCCTGTGTTTCATCGTCAATAAGAAGGTCAGAGGGATACAGTAAACCTGAAGTGATGCATCGGAATCCATAACTAATGTCACAGGAACGGTTCAAAGCATAAAGAGTAAGAAGTGTCAGTTTTCTTATAATTAAGTCGGCATTGTGCCTTTTGTATTTAACTCCGATGCAATTTCTGTGTTTCATCTTCAATAGGAAAGTCAGAGGGATACAGTAAACATGAAGTGAAGCATCGGAATCTGTAACTAGTGGCACAGGAATGGTTCAAAACATAGACAGTAAGAAGAGTCCGTTTTCTTGTACTTTAGTCGGAATTGTGACTTTTCTATTTAATTCCGATGCAATTTCTGTGTTTCATCGTCTATAAGAATGTCAGAGGGATACAGTAAACCTGAAGCGAAGCATCGGAATCTATAACTAGTGTCACAGGAATGGTTCAAATCATAGACAGTAAGGAGAGTCAGTTTTCTTGTACTTACGTCGGCATTGTGCCTCTTGTGTTTAATTCCGATGCAATTTCTGTGTTTCATCGTCAATAAGAAAGTCAGATGGATACAGTAGACCAGAAGTGAAGCATCGGAATCTATAACTAGTGTCACAGGAATGGTTCAAATCATAGACAGTAAGGAGAGTCAGTTTTCTTGTACTTACGTCGGCATTGTGCCTCTTGTGTTTAATTCCGATGCAATTTCTGTGTTTCATCGTCTATAAGAATGTCAGAGGGATACAGTAAACCTGAAGCGAAGCATCGGAATCTATAACTAGTGTCACAGGAATGGTTCAAATCATAGACAGTAAGAAGAGTCAGTTTACTTGTACTTAAGTCGGCATTGTGCCTTTTGTATTTAATTCCAATGCAATATCTGTGTTTCATCGTCAATGGGTAGGTCAGAGTGATACAGTAATTCTGAAGTGAAGCATCGGAATCAATAACTAGTGTCACAGGAATGGTTCAAATCATAGACTGTAAGAAGAGTCAGTTTTCTTGTACTTAACCTGGTATTGAACCTTTTCTATTTAATTCCGATGCAATTTCTGTGTTTCATCGTCAATAAGTAGGTCCGAGGGAAACAGTAAACCTGAAGTGAAGCATCGGAATATATAACTAGTGTCACAGGAATGGTTCAAACCATAGACAGTAAGAAGAGTCTGTTTTCTTATACTGAAGTCGGCATTGTGCCTTTTGTATTTAATTCCGAAGAAATTTCTGTGTTTCATCGTCAATAACAGGGTCAGAGGGATACAGTAAATCTAAAGTGATGCATCGGAATCTATAACTAGTGTCACAGGAATGATTCAAATCATAGACAGTAAGAAGAGTCAGTTTTCTTGTACTTAAGTCGTCATTGTGCCCTTTCTACTTAATTCCCATGCAGTTTCTGTGTTACGTCGTCAATAAGAAGGTCAGAGGGATACAGTAAACCTGAAGTGAAGCATCGGAATCTAAAACCGGTCTTACAGGAAAGGATCAAAATATACACAGAAAGAAGGGTCAGTTTTCTTGTACTTAAGTCGGCATTGTGGCTTTTCTAATTCATTCCGATGCAGTTTCTGTGTTTCATCGTCAATAAGAATTGCGGAGGGATACAGTAAAGCAGAAGTGAAGCATCGGAATCTATAACTAGTGTCACAGGAATGGTTCAAACCATAGACAGTAAGAAGACTCAGTTTCCTTGTGCTTAAGTCGGCATTGTGCCTTTTGTATTTAATTCCGATGCAATTTCTGTTTTTCATCGTCAATAAGAATATCCAAGGGTTACAGTAAACCTAAAGTCAAGCATCGGAATCTTAAACTTGTCTCACAGGATAGGTTCAAAATATAGACAGTAAGAAGAGCCAGTCTTCTTGTACTTGAGTCATCATTGTGCCTTTTGTATTTATTTCCGATGCAATTCCTGTGTTTCATCGTCAATAAGAAGGTCAGAGGGATACAGTAAACCTGAAGTGATGCATCGGAATCCATAACTAATGTCACAGGAATGGTTCAAAGCATAAAGAGTAAGAAGTGTCAGTTTTCTTATAATTAAGTCGGCATTGTGCCTTTTGTATTTAATTCCGATGCAATTTCTGTGTTTCATCTTCAATAGGAAAGTCAGAGGGATACAGTAAACCTGAAGTGAAGCATCGGAATCTGTAACTAGTGGCACAGGAATGGTTCAAAACATAGACAGTAAGGAGAGTCAGTTTGCTTGTACTTACGTCGGCATTGTGCCTTTTCTGTTTATTCCGATGCAATTCCTGTGTTTCATCGTCAATAAGAAAGTCAGATGGATACAGTAGACCAGAAGTGAAGCATCGGAATCTATAACTAGTGTCACAGGAATGGTTCAAACATAGTCAGTAAGAAGTGTCAGTTCTCATGTACCTAAGTCGGCATTGTGCCTTTTGTATTTAATTCCGATGCAATTTCTGTGTTTCATCGTCAATAAGAAGGTCCGAGGGATACAGTAAAGCTGAAGTGAAGAATCGGAATGTATAACTACTGTCACAGGAATGGTTCCAAACATAGACAGTAAGAAGAGTCCGTTTTCTTGTACTTTAGTCGGAATTGTGACTTTTCTATTTAATTCCGATGCAATTTCTGTGTTTCATCGTCTATAAGAATGTCAGAGGGATACAGTAAACCTGAAGCGAAGCATCGGAATCTATAACTAGTGTCACAGGAATGGTTCAAATCATAGACAGTAAGGAGAGTCAGTTTTCTTGTACTTACGTCGGCATTGTGCCTTTTGTGTTTAATTCCGATGCAATTTCTGTGTTTCATCGTCAATAAGAAAGTCAGATGGATACAGTAGACCAGAAGTGAAGCATCGGAATCTATAACTAGTGTCACAGGAAAGGTTCAAACATAGACAGTAAGAAGAGTCAGTTCTCATGTACCTAAGTCGGCGTTGTGCCTTTTGTATTTAAATCCGATGCAATTTCTGTGTTTCATCGTCAATAAGAAGGCTCGGGGGATACAGTAAACCTGAAGGGAAGCATCGGAATGTATAACTACTGTCACAGGAATAGTTCAATACATAGACAGTAAGAAGAGTCAGTTTTCTTGTACTTAAGTCGGCATTGTGCCTAATCTATTTCAGTCCGATGCTATTTCTGTTTTTACCGTCAATAAGAATGTCAGAGGGATACAGTAAACCTGAAGTGAAGCATCGGAATCTATAACTAGTGTCACATGAATGGTTCAAAACATAGACGGTAAGAAGAGTCAGTTTTCTTGTACTTAAGTCGGCATTGTGCCTTTTGTATTTAATTCCGATGCAATTTCTGTGTTTCATCGTCAATAAGAAGGTCAGAGGGATACAGTAAACCTGAAGTGAAGCATCGGAAGCTATAACTAGTGTCTCAGGAATGGTTCAAAGCATAGACAGTAAGATGAGCCAGCCTTCTTGTACTTGAATCGGCACTGTGCCTTTTGTATTTACTTCCGACGCAATTTCTGTGTTTCATCGTCAATACGAAGGTCAGAGGGATACAGTTAACCTGAAGTGAAGCATCGGAATCTATAACTAGTGTCACAGGAATGGTTCAAAACATAGACAGTAAGACGAGCCAGCCTTCTTATACTTGAGTCGGCATTGTGCCTTTTGTATTTAATTCCGATGCAATTTCTGTGTTTCATCATCAATAAGAAGGTCCGAGGGATACAGTAAACCTGAAGTGAAGCATCGCAATGTATAACTAGTGTCACAGGAATGGTTCAAAACATGGACAGTAAGAAGAGTGAGTTTTCTTGTACTTAAGTCGGCATTGTGCCTTTTGTATTTAATTCCGATGCAATTTCTTGGTTTCATCGTCAATAAGAAGGTCAGAGGGATACAGTAGACCTGAAGTGAAGCATCGTAATCTATACCTAGTGTCACAGGAATGGTTCAAAACATAGAAAGTAAGAAGAGTCAGTTCTCATGTACGTAAGTCGGCATTGTGCCTTTTGTATTTACTTCCGATGCAATTTCCGTGTTTCATCGTCAATAAGAAGGTCGGAGGGATACAGTAAACCTGAAGTGAAGCATCAGAATCTATAAATAGTGTCACAGGAATGGTTAAAGCATAGTAAGAAAAGAGTTTTCTTGTATTTAAGTCGGCATTGTGACATTGTATTTATTTCCGATGCAATTTCTGTGTTTCATCGTCAATAAGAATGGTCCAAGGGATACAGTAAACCTGAAGTCAAGCATCGGAATCTAAAACTGGTCTCACAGGAAAGGTTCAAAACATTGACAGTAAGAAGAGCCAGTCTTCCTGTACATGAGTTGTCAAAGTGCGTTTTGTATTTATTTCCGATGCAATTTCTGTGTTTCATCGTCAATAAGAAGGTCAGAGGGATACAGTAAACCTGAAGTGAAGCATCGGGATCTATAACTAGTGTCACAGGAATGGTTCAAACCATAGACAGTAAGAAGAGTCAGTTTTCTTATACTGAAGTCGGCATTGTGCCTTTTGTATTTAATTCCGAAGAAATTTCTGTGTTTCATCGTCAATAACAGGGTCAGAGGGATACAGTAAATCTAAAGTGATGCATCGGAATCTATAACTAGTGTCACAGGAATGATTCAAAACATAGACAGTAAGAAGAGTCAGTTTTCTTGTACTTATGTCGTCATTGTGCCCTTTCTACTTAATTCTTATGCAGTTTCTGTGTTACGTCGTCAATAAGAAGGTCAGAGGGATACAGTAAACCTGAAGTGAAGCATCGGAATCTAAAACCGGTCTTACAGGAAAGGATCGAAATATACACAGAAAGAAGGGTCAGTTTTCTTGTACTTAAGTCGGCATTGTGCCTTTTCTAATTCATTCCGATGCAGTTTCTGTGTTTCATCGTCAATAAGAAGGGCGGAGGGTTACAGTAAAGCAGAAGTGAAGCATCGGAATCTATAACTAGTGTCACAGGAATGGTTCAAACCATAGACAGTAAGAAGACTCAGTTTCCTTGTGCTTAAGTCGGCATTGTGCCTTTTGTATGTAATTCCGATGCAATTTCTGTTTTTCATCGTCAATAAGAATATCCAAGGGTTACAGTAAACCTAAAGTCAAGCATCGGAATCTTAAACATGTCTCACAGGATAGGTTCAAAATATAGACAGTAAGAAGAGCCAGTCTTCTTGTACTTGAGTCATCATTGTGCCTTTTGTATTTATTTCCGATGCAATTCCTGTGTTTCATCGTCAATAAGAAGGTCAGAGGGATACAGTAAACCTGAAGTGATGCATCGGAATCCATAACTAATGTCACAGGAATGGTTCAAAGCATAAAGAATAAGAAGTGTCAGTTTTCTTATAATTAAGTCGGCATTGTGCCTTTTGTATTTAACTCCGATGCAATTTCTGTGTTTCATCTTCAATAGGAAAGTCAGAGGGATACAGTAAACCTGAAGTGAAGCATCGGAATCTGTAACTAGTGGCACAGGAATGGTTCAAAACATAGACAGTAAGAAGAGTCCGTTTTCTTGTACTTTAGTCGGAATTGTGACTTTTCTATTTAATTCCGATGCAATTTCTGTGTTTCATCGTCTATAAGAATGTCAGAGGGATACAGTAAACCTGAAGCGAAGCATCGGAAACTATAACTAGTGTCACAGGAATGGTTCAAATCATAGACAGTAAGGAGAGTCAGTTTTCTTGTACTTACGTCGGCATTGTGCCTCTTGTGTTTAATTCCGATGCAATTTCTGTGTTTCATCGTCAATAAGAAAGTCAGATGGATACAGTAGACCAGAAGTGAAGCATCGGAATCTATAACTAGTGTCACAGGAAAGGTTCAAACATAGACAGTAAGAAGAGTCAGTTCTCATGTACCTAAGTCGGCATTGTGCCTTTTGTATTTAAATTCGATGCAATTTCTGTGTTTCATCGTCAATAAGAAGGCTCGGGGGATACAGTAAACCTGAAGGGAAGCATCGGAATGTATAACTACTGTCACAGGAACAGTTCAATACATAGACAGTAAGAAGAGTCAGTTTTCTTGTACTTAAGTCGGCATTGTGCCTAATCTATTTCATTCCGATGCTATTTCTGTTTTTACCGTCAATAAGAATGTCAGAGGGATACAGTAAACCTGAAGTGAAGCATCGGAATCTATAACTAGTGTCACAGAAATGGTTCAAATCATAGACAGTAGGATGAGCCAGCCTCCTTGTACTTGAGTCGACATTGTGCCTTTTGCATTTAATTCCGATGCAATTTCTGTGTTTCACCGTCAATAAGAAGGTCAGAGGGATACAGTAAACCTAAAGTGAAGCATCGGAATCTATAACTAGTGTCACATGAATGGTTCAAAACATAGACAGTAAGAAGAGTCAGTTTTCTTGTACTTAAGTCGGCATTGTGCCTTTTGTATTTAATTCCGATGCAATTTCTGTGTTTCATCGTCAATAAGAAGGTCAGAGGGATACAGTAAACCTGAAGTGAAGCATCGGAAGCTATAACTAGTGTCTCAGGAATGGTTCAAAACATAGACAGTAAGATGAGCCAGCCTTCTTGTACTTGAGTCGGCACTGTGCCTTTTGTATTTACTTCCGACGCAATTTCTGTGGTTCATCGTCAATACGAAGGTCAGAGGGATACAGTTAACCTGAAGTGAAGCATCGGAATCTATAACTAGTGTCACAGGAATGGTTCAAAACATAGACAGTAAGATGAGCCAGCCTTCTTATACTTGAGTCGGCATTGTGCCTTTTGTATTTAATTCCGATGCAATTTCTGTGTTTCATCATCAATAAGAAGGTCCGAGGGATACAGTAAACCTGAAGTGAAGCATCGGAATGTATAACTAGTGTCACAGGAATGGTTCAAAACATAGACAGTAAGAAGAGTCAGTTTTCTTGTACTTAAGTCGGCATTGTGCCTTTTGTATTTAATTCCGATGCAATTTCTTGGTTTCATCGTCAATAAGAAGGTCAGAGGGATACAGTAGACCTGAAGTGAAGCATCGTAATCTATACCTAGTGTCACAGGAATGGTTCAAAACATAGACAGTAAGAAGAGTCAGTTCTCATGTACGTAAGTCGGCATTGTGCCTTTTGTATTTACTTCCGATGCAATTTCCGTGTTTCATCGTCAATAAGAAGGTCGGAGGGATACAGTAAACCTGAAGTGAAGCATCAGAATCTATAAATAGTGTCACAGGAATGGTTAAAGCATAGTAAGAAAAGAGTTTTCTTGTACTTAAGTCGGCATTGTGACATTGTATTTATTTCCGATGCAATTTCTGTGTTTCATCGTCAATAAGAAGGTCCAAGGGATACAGTAAACCTGAAGTCAAGCATCGGAATCTAAAACTGGTCTCACAGGAAAGGTTCAAAACATTGACAGTAAGAAGAGTCAGTTTTCTTGTTCTTATGTCGGCTTTGTGCCTTTTCTATTTAATTCCGATGCAATTTCTGTGATTCGTCATCAATAAGAAGGTCCAAGGGATACAGTAAACCTGAAGTCAAGCATCAGAATCTAAAACTGGTTTCACAGGAAAGGTTCAAAACATAGACAGTAAGAAGAGCAAGTCTTCTTGTACTTGAGTCGGCATTGTGCCTTTTGTATTTCATTCGGATGCAATTTCTGTGTTTCATCGTCAATAAGAAGGTCAGAGGGATACAGTACACCTGAAGTGAAGCATCGGAATCTAAAACCGGTCTCACAGGAAAGGTTCAAAACATAGACAGTAAGAAGAGCCAGTTTCCTTGTACTTGAGACGGCATTGTGCCTTTTGTATTATATTCCGATGCAATTTCTGTGCTTCAACGTCAATAAGACGGTCAGAGGGATACAGTAAACCTGAAGTGAAGCATCGGAATCTATAACTAGTGTCACAGGAATTGTTCAAAACATAGACGGTAAGAAGAGTCAGATTTCTTGTACTTAAGTCGGCATTGTGCTTTTCTGTTTAATTCCGATGCAATTTCAGTGGTTCGTCGTCAATAAGAAGGTCCAAGGGATACAGTAAACCTGAAGTGAAGCATCGGAATCGAAAACTGGTGTCACAGGAAAGGTTAAAAACGTAGACAGTAAGAAGAGCCAGTCTTCTTGTACTTGAGTCGGCATTGTGCCTATTGTATTTAATTCCGATGCAATTTCTGTGTTTCATCGTCAATAAGAAGGTCAGAGTGATACAGTTAACCTGAAGTGAAGCATCGGAATCTATAACTAGTGTCACAGGAATGGTTCATAGCATAGACAGTAAGAAGAGTCAGTTTTTTTATACTTAAGTCGGCATTGTGGATTTTGTATTTAATTCCGATGCAATTTCTGTGTATCGTCGTCAATAAAAAGGTCCAAGGGATACAGTAAACCTGAAGTGAAGCATCGGAATCTAAAACCGGTCTCACAGGAAAGGTTCATAACATAGACAGTAAGAAGAGCCAGTCTTATTGTAGTTGAGTCGGCATTGTGCTTTTTGTATTTAATTCCGATGCAATTTCTGCGTTTCATCGTCAATAAGAAGGTCAGAGGGATACAGTAAACCTGAAGTGAAGCATCGGAATCTAAAACCGGTGTCACAGGAAAGGTTCAAATCATAGACAGTAAGAAGAGCCAGTCTTCTTGTACGTGGGTCGGCATTGTGCCTTTTGTATTTAATTCCGATGCAATTTCTGTGTTTCATCGTCAATAAGAAGGTCAGAGTGATACAGTAAACCTGAAGTGAAGCATCGTAATCTATAACTAGTATTACAGTAATACTTCAAACATAGACAGTAAGGAGAGTCAGTCTTCTAGTCCTTAAGTCGGCATTGTGCCTTTTCTTTGTATTCCGATGCAATTTCTGTGTTTCATCGTCATTAAGAAAGTCAGAGGGATACAGTAAACCTGAAGTGATGCATCGGAATCTATAACTAGTGTCACAGGAATGGTTCAAAACATAGACAGTAGGAAGAGTCAGTTTTCTTGTCTTAAGTCGGCATTGTGCCTTTTCTATTTAATTCCGATGCAATTTCTGTATTTCGTCGTCAATAAGAAGGTCCAAGGGAACAGTAAACCTGAAGTCAAGCATAGGAATATAAAACTGGACTCACAGGAAAGGTTCAAAACATAGACAGTAAGATGAGCCAGTCTTCTTGTACTTGAGTCGGCATTGTGCCTTTTGTATTTAATTCCGTTGCAATTTATGTGTTTCATCGTCAATAAGAAGGTCAGAGGGATACAGTAAACCTGAAGTGATGCATCGGAATCTATAACTAGTGTCACAGGAACGGTTCAAAACATAGACAGTAAGAAGAGTCAGTTTTCTTGTACTTGCGTCGACATTGTGCCTTTTCTATTTAATTCCGATACAGTTTCTGTGTTTCGTCGTCAATAAGAAGGTCCAAGGGATACAGTAAACCTGAAGTGAAGCATCGGAATCTAAAACCGGCCTCACAGGAAAGGTTCAAAACATAGACAGTAAGAAGAGTCAGTCTTCTTGTACTTGACTCAGCATTGTGCATTTTGTATTTAATTCCGATGCAAATTCTGTGTTTCATCGTCAATAAGACGGTCAGAGGGATACGGTAAACCTGAAGTGAAGCATCGGTATCTATAACTAGTGCCACAGGAATGGTTCAACATAAAGACTGTAAGAAGAGTCAGTTTTCTTGTACTTAAGTCGGCATTGTGCATTTCTATTTAATTCCGATGCAATTTCTGTGTTTCGTCGTCAATAAGAAGGAACAAGGGATACAGTAAAAATGAAGTGAAGCATCGGAATCTAAAACCGGTCTCACAGGAAAGGTTCAAAACATAGACAGTAAGAAGAGCCAGTTTCCTTGTACTTGAGACGGCATTGTGCCTTTTGTATTATATTCCGATGCAATTTCTGTGTTTCAACGTCAATAAGACGGTCAGAGGGATACAGTAAACCTGAAGTGAAGCATCGGAATCTACAACTAGTGTCACAGGAATTGTTCAAAACATAGACGGTAAGAAGAGTCAGATTTCTTGTACTTAAGTCGGCATTGTGCTTTTCTGTTTAATTCCGATGCAATTTCAGTGGTTCGTCGTCAATAAGAAGGTCCAAGGGATACAGTAAACCTGAAGGGAAGCATCGGAATCGAAAACCGGTGTCACAGGAAAGGTTCAAAACGTAGACAGTAAGAAGAGCCAGTCTTCTTGTACTCGAGTCGGCATTGTGCCTATTGTATTTAATTCCGATGCAATTTCTGTGTTTCATCGTCAATAAGAAGGTCAGAGTGATACAGTTAACCTGAAGTGAAGCATCGGAATCTATAACTAGTGTCACAGGAATGGTTCATAGCATAGACAGTAAGAAGAGTCAGTTTTCTTATACTTAAGTCGGCATTGTGGATTTTGTATTTAATTCCGACGCAATTTCTGTGTTTCGTCGTCAATAAGAAGGTCCAAGGGATACAGTAAACCTGAAGTGAAGCATCGGAATCTAAAACCGGTCTCACAGGAAAGGTTTATAACATAGACAGTAAGAAGAGCCAGTCTTATTGTACTTGAGTCGGCATTGTGCATTTTGTATTTAATTGTGATGCAATTTCTGCGTTTCATCGTCAATAAGAAGGTCAGAGGGATACAGTAAACCTGAAGTGAAGCATCGGAATCTAAAACCGGTGTCACAGGAAAGGTTCAAATCATAGACAGTAAGAAGACCCAGCCTTCTTGTACGTGGGTCGGCATTGTGCCTTTTGTATTTAATTCCGATGCAATTTCTGTGTTTCATCGTCAATAAGAAGGTCAGAGTGATACAGTAAACCTGAAGTGAAGCATCGTAATCTATAACTAGTATTACAGTAATAGTTCAAACATAGACAGTAAGGACAGTCAGTCTTCTAGTCCTTAAGTCGGCATTGTGCCTTTTCTTTGTATTCCGATGCAATTTCTGTGTTTCATCGTCATTAAGAAAGTCAGAGGGATACAGTAAACCCGAAGTGAAGCATCGGAATCTATATTTAGTGTCACAGGAATGGTTCAAAACATAGACAGTAAGAAGAGTCAGTTTTCTTGTTCTTAAGTCGGCATTGTGAATTTTCTATTTAATTCCGATGCAATTTCTGTGTTTCGTCGTCAATAAGAAAGTCCAAGGGAACAGTAAACCTGAAGTCAAGCATAGGAATATAAAACTGGACTCACAGGAAAGGTTCAAAACATAGACAGTAAGATGAGCCGGTCTTCTTGTACTTGAGTCGGCATTGTGCATTTTGTATTTAATTCCGATGCAATTTATGTGTTTCATCGTCAATAAGAAGGTCAGAGGGATACAGTAAACCTGAAGTGATGCATCGGAATTTATAACTAGTGTCACAGGAATGGTTCAAAACATAGACAGTAAGAAGAGTCAGTTTTCTTGTACTTGAGTCGACATTGTGCCTTTTCTATTTAATTCCGATGCAGTTTCTGTGTTTCGTCGTCAATAAGAAGGTCCAAGGGATACAGTAAACCTGAAGTGAAGCATCGGAATCTAAAACCGGCCTCACAGGAAAGGTTCAAAACATAGACAGTAAGAAGAGTCAGTCTTCTTGTACTTGACTCAGCATTGTGCATTTTGTATTTAATTCCGATGCAAATTCTGTGTTTCATCGTCAATAAGACGGTCAGAGGGATACAGTAAACCTGAAGTGAAGCATCGTAATCTATAACTAGTATTACAGTAATAGTTCAAACATAGACAGTAAGGAGAGTCAGTCTTCTAGTCCTTAAGTCGGCATTGTGCCTTTTCTTTGTATTCCGATGCAATTTCTGTGTTTCATCGTCATTAAGAAAGTCAGAGGAATACAGTAAACCTGAAGTGAAGCATCGGTATCTATAACTAGTGCCACAGGAATGGTTCAACTGAAAGACTGTAAGAAGAGTCAGTATTCTTGTACGTAAGTCGGCATTGTGCATTTCTATTAAATTCCGATTCAATTTCTGTGTTTCGTCGTCAATAAGAAGGCCCAAGGGATACAGTAAAAATGAAGTGAAGCATCGGAATCTAAAACCGGTCTCACAGGAAAGGTTCCAAACATAGACAGTAAGAAGAGCCAGTCCTCTTGTACTTGAGTTGGTATTGTGCCTTTAGAAATTAATTCCGATGCAATTTCTGTGTTTCATCGTCAATAACGAGGTCAGAGGGATGCAGTAAACCTGAAGTGAAGCATCGGAATCTATAACTAGTGTCACAGGAGTGGTTGAAAGCATAGACGGTAAGAAGATTCACTCTTCCTGTACTGAAGTCGGCATTGGGCCTTTTGTATTTAATTAAGATGCAATTTCTGTGTATCATCGTCAATAAGAAGGTCAGAGGGATACAGTAAACCTGAAGTGAGCATCGCAATCTATAACTAGTGTCACAGGAATGGTTCAAATCATAGACAGTAAGAAGAGCCAGTCCTCTTGTACTTGAGTCGGCATTGTGCTTTTAGAAATTAATTCTGATGCAATTTCTGTGTTTCATCGTCAATAAGAAGGTCAGAGGGATGCAGTAAACCTGAAGTGAAGCATCGGAATCTATAACTAGTGTCACAGGAATGGTTCAACACAAAGACTGTAAGAAGAGTCAGTTTTCTTGTACTTAAGTCGGCATTGTGCATTTCTATTTAATTCCGATGCAATTTCTGTGTTTCGTCGTCAATAAGAAGATCCAAGGGATACAGTAAAAATGAAGTGAAGCATCGGAATCTAAAACCGGTCTCACAGGAAAGGTTCCAAACATAGACAGTAAGAAGAGCCAGTCCTCTTGTACTTGAGTTGGTATTGTGCCTTTAGAATTTAATTCCGATGCAATTTCTGTGTTTCATCGTCAATGACAAGGTCAGAGGGATGCTGTAAACCTGAAGTGAAGCATCGGAATCTATAACTAGTGTCACAGGAAAGGTTCAAATCATAGACGGTAAGAAGAGTCAGTCTTCCTGTACTTAAGTCGGCATTGTGCCTTTTGTATTTAATTAAGACGCAATTTCTGTGTTTCATCGTCAATAAGAAGGTCAGAGGGATACAGTAAACCTGAAGTGAAGCATCGGAATCTATAACTAGTGTCACAGGAATGGGTCAAAACATAGACAGTAAGATGAGCCAGTCTTCTTGTACTTATTTCAGCATTGTGCCTCTTGTATATAATTCCGGTGCAATTTCTGTGTTTCATCGTTAATATGAAGCTCAGAGGGATACAGTAAACCTGAAGTGAAGCATTGGAATCTATAACTAGTGTCACAGGAATGGTTCAAAACATAGACAGTAGGATGAGTCAGTCTTCTAGTAATTAATTCGGCATTGGGCCTTTTGTATTTAATTCCGATGCAATTTCTGTGTTTCATCGGCAATAAGAAGTTCCAAAGGATACAGTGAACCTGAAGTTAAGCATCGGAATCTATAACTAGTGTCACAGGAATGGTTCAAAACATAGAGAGTGAGAAGAGTCAGTCCTTTGGTCCTTAAGTCGGCATTGTGCCTCTTGTATTTAATTCCAATGCAATTTCTGTGTTTCATTGTCAATACGTAGGTCAGAGGGATACAGTAAACCTGAAGTGAAGCATCGGAATCTATATCTAGTGTCACAGGAATGGTTCAAAACATAGACGGTAAGAAGAGTCAGTCTTCCTGTACTTAAGTCGGCATTGGGCCTTTTGTATTTAATTAAGATGCAATTTCTGTGTATCATCGTCAATAAGAAGGTCAGAGGGATACAGTAAACCTGAAGTGAGCATCGCAATCTATAACTCGTGTCACAGGAATGGTTCAAACATAGAGAGTAAGAAGTATCAGTTTTCTTGTACTTAAGTCGGCATTGTGCCTTTTGTATTTAAATCCGATGCAATTTCTGTGTTTCATCTTCAATAAGAAGGTCAGAGGGATACGGTGAACCTGAAGTGAAGCATCGGAATCTAAAATCGGTCTCACAGGAAAGGTTCAAATCATAGACAGTAAGAAGAGCCAGTCTTCTTGTACTTGAGTCGGCATTGCGCCTTTTGGATTTAATACCGATGCAATATCTATATTTCATCGTCAACAAGAAGGTCAGAGGCATACAGTAAACCTGAAGTGAAGCATCAGAATCTATAACTAGTGTCACAGGAATGGTTCAAACATAGACAGTAAGATGAGTCAATCTTCTTGTACTTAAGTCAGCATTGTGCCTCTTGTATATAATTCCGATGCAATTTCTGTGTTTCATCGTCAATATGAAGCTCAGAGGGTTACAGTAAACCTGAAGTGAAGCATCGGAATCTATAACTAGTGTCACAGGAATGGTTCAAAACATAGTCAGTAGGAAGAATCAGTCTTCTAGTACTTAATTCGGCATTGGGCCTTTTGTATTTAATTCCGATGCAATTTCTGTGTTTCATCGGCAATAAGAAGTTCCAAAGGATACAGTAAACCTGAAGTGAAGCATCGGAATCTATAACTAGTGTCACAGGAATGGTTGAAAACATAGAGAGTGAGAAGAGTCAGTCTTTTTGTCCTTAAGTCGGCATTGTGCCTCTTGTATTTAATTCCAATGCAATTTCTGTGTTTCATCGTCAATACGTAGGTCAGAGGGATACACTAAACCTGAAGTGAAGCATCGGAATCTAAAATCGGTCTCACAGGAAAGGTTCAAATCATTGACAGTAAGAAGAGCCAGTCTTCTTGTACTTGAGTCGGCATTGCGCCTTTTGGATTTAATTCTGATGCAATTTCTGTATTTCATCGTCAACAAGAATGTCAGAGTGATACAGTAAGCCTGAAGTGAAGCATCGTAATCTATTACTAGTGTCACAGGAGTAGTTCAAAACATAGACAGTAAGGAGAGTCAGTCTTCTAGTACTTAAGTCTGCATTGTGCCTTTTGTTTGTATTCCGATGCAATTTCTGTGACTCATCGTCATTAAGAAGGTCAGAGGGATACAGTAAACCTGAAGTGAAGCATCGCAATCTATAACTAGTGTCACAGGGATGGTTCATAACATAGACAGTAAGAAGAGTCAGTTTTCTTGTACTTAAGTCGGCATTGTGCCTTTTGTATTTAATTCTGATGCAATTTCTGTGTTTCATCGACAATAAGAAGGTCAGAGGGTTACAGTAAACCTGAAGTGAGGCATCGGAATCAATAACTAGTGTCACAGAATGGTTCAAAGCATAGACAGTAAGAACAGTCAGTTTTCTGATAATTAAGTAGGCATTGTGTCTTTTGTATTTAATTCCGATGCAATTTCTGTGTTTCATCGTCAATAAAAAGGTCAGAGGGATACAGTAATCCTGAAGTGATGCATCGGAAACTATAACTAGTGTCACAGGAATGGTTCAAAGCATAGACAGTAAGAAGAGTCAGTTTGCTTATAATTAAGGCTGCATTGTGCCTTTTTTATTTATTCCGATGCAATTTCTGTGTTTCATCGTCAATAAGAAGGTCAGAGGGATACAGCAAATCTGAAGTGAAGCATCGGAATCTAAAATCGGCATCACAGGAAAGGTTCAAAACATAGACAGTAAGAAGAGCCAGCCTTCTTGTACTTGAGTCGGCATTGTGCCTTTTTGGATTTAATTCCGATGCAATTTCTGTGTTTCATCGTCAACAAGAAGGTCAGAGAGTTACAATATAGCTGAAGTGATGCATCGGAATCTATAACTAGTGTCGCAGGAATGGTTCAAAACAAAGACTGTAAGAAGAGTCAGTTTTCTTGTACTTAAGTCGGCATTGTGCTTTTCAATTTAATTCCGATTCAATTTCTATGTTTCGTCGTCAATAAGAAGGTCCAAGGGATACAGTAAACCTGAAGTGAAGCATCGGAATCTATAACTGGTCTCACAGGAAAGCTTCAAAACATAGACAGTAAGAAGAGCCAGTCCTCTTGTACTTGAGTCGGCATTGTGCCTCTTGTATTTAATTCCAATGCAATTTCTGTGTTTGATCGTCAATAAGAAGGTCAGAGGGATGCAATAAACCTGAAGTGTAGCATCGGAATCTATAACTAGTGTCACAGGAATGGTTCAAAACATAGACGGTAAGAAGAGTCAGTCTTCCTGTACTTAAGTCGGCATTGTGCCTTTTGTATTTAATTAATATGCAATTTCTGTGTTTCATCGTCAATAAGAAGGTGAGAGGGATACAATAAACCTGAAGTGAAGCATCGGAATCTATAACTAGTGTCACAGGAATGGTTCAAAACATAGACGGTAAGAAGAATCAGTCTTCCTGTACTTAAGTCTGCATTGTGCCCTTTGTATTTAATTAAGATCCAATTTCTGTGTTTCATCGTCAATAAGAAGGTCAGAGGGATACAGTAACCCTGAAGTGATGCTTCGGAATCTATAACTAGTGCCACAGGAATGGTTCAAAACATAGACAGTAAGAAGAGTCAGTTTTCTTGTACTTAACACGGCATTCTGCTTTTCTATTTAATTCCGATGCAATTTCTGTATTTCGTCGTCAATAAGAAGGTCCAAGGGATGCAGCAAACCTGAACCGAAGCATCGGAATCTAAAACCGGCCTCACAGGAAAGGTTCAAATCATAGACAGTAAGAAGAGCCAGTCCTCTTGTACTTGAGTCGGCATTGTGCCTTTTGTATTTAATCACGATGCAATTTCGGTGTTTGATCTTCAATAAGAAGGTCTGAGGGATGCAGAAAACCTGAAGTGAAGCATCGGAATCTATAACTAGTGTCACAGGAATGGTTCAAACATAGACGGTAAGAAGAGTCAGTCTTCCTGTACTTATGTCGGCATTGTGCCTTTTGTATTTATTTAAGATGCAATTTCTGTGTTTCATCGTCAATAAGAAGGTCAGAGGGATACAGTAAACCTGAAGTGAAGCATCGGAATCTAAAACCGGTCTCACAGGAAAGGTTCCAAACATAGACAGTAAGAAGCGCCAGTCCTCTTGTACTTGACTCGGCATTGTGCCTTTTGTAATTAATTAAGATGCAATTTCTGTGTTTCATCGTTAATAAGAAGGTCAGAGGGATACAGTAAACCTGAAGTGAAGCATCGGAATCTATAACTAGTGTCACAGGAATTGTTCAAATCATAGAGAGTAAGAAGAGTCAGTCTTTTTGTACTTAAGTCGGCATTGTGCCTTTTGTATTTAATTAAGATGCAATTTCTGTGTTTCATCGTTAATAAGAAGGTCAGAGGGTTACAGTAAATCTGAAGTGAAACATTGGAATCTATAACTAGTGTCACAGGAATGGTTCACAACTTAGACAGTAAGAAGAGTAAGTTTACTTGTACTTAAGTCGGCATTGTGGCTTTTGTATTTAATTCCGATGCCGTTTCTGTGTTTCGTCGTCAATAAGAAGGTCCAAGGGATACAGTAAACCTAAAGTGAAGCAACGGAATCTAAAAAAGGGCCACATCGGATAGGTTCAAAACATAGACAGTAAGCAGGGTCAGTCTTCTTGTACTTGAGTCGGCATTGTGCCTTTTGTATTTAATTCCGATGCAATTTCGGTGTTTCATCGTCAATAAGACGGTCAGAGGGATACAGTAAACCTGAAGTGAACCATCGGTATCTATAACTAGTATCACGGGAATGGTTCTAAACAAAGGCTGTAAGAAGAGTCAGTTTTCTTGTACTTAAGTCGGCATTGTGCATTTCTATTTAATTCCGATGCAATTTCTGTGTTTCGTCGTCAATATGAAGGTCCAAGGGATACAGTTAACCTGAAGTGAAGCATCGGAATCTAAAACCGGTCTCACAGGGAAGGTTAAAAGCATAGACAGTAAGAAGAGCCTGTCCTCTTGTACTTGAGTCGGCATTGCGCCTTTTGTATTTAATTCCGATGCAATATCTGTGATTGATCGTCAATAAGAGGGTGAGAAGGATACAGTAAACCTGAAGTGAAGCATCGGAATCTATAACTAGTTTCACAGGAATGGTTCAAAACATAGACGGTAAGAAGAGTCAGCCTTCCTGTACTTAAGTCGGCATTGTGCCTTTTGTATTTAATTAAGATGCAATTTCTGTGTTTCATCGTCAATACGAAGGTCAGAGGGATCCAGTAAACCTGAAGTGAAGCATCGGAATCTATAACTAGTGTCACAGGAATGGTTCAAAACATAGACAGTAAGAAGAGTCAGTTTACTTGTACTCAAGTCGGCATTTTGCCTTTTGTATTTAATTCCGATGCAATTTCTGTGTTTCATCGTCAATAAGAAGGTCAGAGGGATGCAGTAAACCTGAAGTGAAGCATCGGAATCTATAACTAGTGTCACGGGACTGGTTCATAACATAGACTGTAAGAAGAGTCAGTCTTCTTGTACTTAAGTCGGCATTGTGCCTTTTGTATTTAATTCCGATGCGATTTCTGTGTTTCATCGTCAGTAAGATGGTCAGAGGGTTACAGTAAACCTGAAGTGAAGCATTGGAAACTATAACTAGTGTCACAGGAATGGTTCTCAACTTAGACAGTAAGAAGAGTAAGTTTACTTATACTTAAGTCGGAATTGTGGCTTTTGTATTTAATTCCGATGCCGTTTCTGTGTTTCGTCGTCAATAAGAAGGTCCAAGGGATACAGTAAACCTAAAGTGAAGCAACGGAATCTAAAACCGGCCACACCGGATAGGTTCAAAACATAGACAGTAAGCAGGGCCAGTCTTCTTGTACTTGAGTCGGCATTGTGCCTTATGTATTTAATTCCGATGTAATTTCGGTGTTTCATCGTCAATAAGACGGTCAGAGGGATACAGTAAATCTGAAGTGAAGCATCGGTATCTGTAACTAGTATCACGGGAATGGTTCTAAACAAAGGCTGTAAGAAGAGTCAGTTTTCTTGTACTTAAGTCGGCATTGTGCATTTCTATTTAATTCCGATGCAATTTCTGTGTTTCGTCGTCAATATGAAGGTCCAAGGGATACAGTTAACCTGAAGTGAAGCATCGGAATCTAAAACCGGTCTCACAGGAAAGGTTAAAAACATAGACAGTAAGAAGAGCCTGTCTTCTTGTACTTGAGTCGGCATTGCGCCTTTTGTATTTAATTCCAATGCAATATCTGTGATTGATCGTCAATAAGAGGGTGAGAAGGATACAGTAAACCTGAAGTGAAGCATCGGAATCTATAACTAGTTTCACAGGAATGGTTCAAAACATAGACGGTAAGAAGAGTCAGCCTTCCTGTACTTAAGTCGGCGTTGTGCCTTTTGTATTTAATTAAGATGCAATTTCTGTGTTTCGTCGTCAATAAGAAGGTCAGAGGGATACAGTAAAACTTAAGTGAAGCATCGTAATCTATAACTAGTGTCACAGGAATGGTTCAAAACATAGATAGTAAGAAGAGTCAGTCTTCTTGTATTAAGTCGGCATTGTGCCTCTTCTATATAATTCCGATGCAATTTCTGTGTTTCATCGTCAATATAAAGGTCAGAGGGATACAGTAAACCTGAAGGGAAGGATCGGAATCTATAACTAGTGTCACAGGAATGGTTCAAAACATAGACAGTAAAAAGAGCCAGTCTTCCTGTAGTTAAGTCGGCATTGTGCCTTTTGTATTTAATTCTGATGCAATATCTGTTTCATCGTCAATAAGAAGGTCAGAGGGATACAGTAAACCTGAAGTGGAGCATCGGAATCTATAACTAGTGTCACAGGAATGGTTCAAAGCATAGACAGTTATAAGAGTCAGTTTTCTTATAATTAAGTAGGCATGGTGCCTTTTGTATTTAATTCCGATGCAACTTCTGTGTTTCATCGTCAATATGAACGTCAGAGGGATGGAGTAAGCCTGAAGTGATGCATCGGAATCTACAACTAGTGTCACAGGAGTGGTTCAAAACATAGACAGTAAGAAGAGTCAGTTTTCTTGTACTTAACCAGGCATTGTGCCTTTTCTATTTAATTCCGAGGCAATTTCAGTGTTTCATCGTCAATAAGAAGGTCAGAGGTATACAGTAAACCTGAAGTGAAGCATCTGAATCTATAACTAGTGTCACAGGAATGGTTCAAAACATAGACAATAGGAAGAGTCAGTTTTCTTATACTTAAGTCGGCATTGTGCCTTTTGTATTTAATTCCGATGCAATTTCTGTGTTTCATCATCAATACGAAGGTCAGAGAGATACAATATAGCTGAAGTGATGCATCGGAATCTATAACTAGCGTCACAGGAATGGTTCAAAACAAAGACTGTAAGAAGAGTCAGTTTTCTTGTACTTAAATCGGCATTGTGCTTTTCTATTTAATTCCGATGAATTTTCTGTGTTTCGTCGTAAATAAGATGGTCCAAGGGATACAGTAAACCTGAAGTGAAGCATTAGAATCTATAACCGGTCTCACAGGAAAGGTTCAAAACATAGTCAGTAAGAAGAGCCAGTCTACTTGTACTTGAGTCGGCATTGTGCCTTTTGTATTTAATTCCGATGCAATTTCTGTTTTTGATCGTCAAAAAGACGGTCAGAAGGATACAATAAACCTGACGTGAAGCTTCGGAATCTATAACTAGTGTCACAGGAATGGTTCAAAACATAGACGGTAAGAAGAATCAGTCTTCCTGGACTTAGGTCTGCATTGTGGCCTTTGTATTTAATTAAGATGCAATTTCTGTGTTTCATCGTCAATAAGAAGGTCAGAGGGATACAGTAACCGTGAAGTGATGCATCGGAATCTATAACTAGTGTCACAGGAATGGTTAAAAAAATAGACAGTAAGAAGAGTCAGTTTTCTTGTACTTAACACGGCATTGTGCTTTTCTATTTAATTCCGATGCAATTTCTGTATTTCATCGTCAATAAGAAGGTCCAAGGGATACAGTAAACCTGAAGTCATGCATAGGAATCAAAAACTGGATTCACGGGAAAGGTTCAAATCATAGACAATAAGAAGAGCCAGTCTTCTTGTACTTGAGTCGGCATTGTGCCTTTTCTATTTAATTCCGATGCAATTTATGTGTTTCGTCGTCAATAAGAAGGTCAGAGGGAAACAGTAAAAATGCAGTGAAGCATCGGAATCTATAACTAGTGTCACAGGAATGGTTCAAAGCATAGACCGTAAGAAGAGTCAGTTTTCTTATACTTAAGTCGGCATTGCGCCTTTTGTATTTAATTCCGATGCCATTTCTGTGTTTCATCATCAATAAGAAGGTCAGAGGGATACAAAAAACCTGAAGTGATGCATCGGAATCTATAACTAGTGTCACAGGAATGGTTCAATACAAAGACTGTATGAAGAGTCAGTTTTCTTGTACTTAAGTCGGCACTGTGCTTTTCTATTTAATTCTCATGCAATTTCTGTGTTTCGTCGTCAATAAGAAGGTCCAAGGGATGCAGCAAACCTGAACTGAAGCATCGGAATATAAAACCGGCCTCACAGGAAAGGTGCAAAACATAGACAGTAAGAAGAGCCAGTCCTCTTGTACTTGAGTCGGCATTGTGCCTTTTGTATTTAATTCCGATGCAATTTCTGTGTTTGATCGTCAATAAGAAGGTCAGAGGGATGCAGTAAACCTGAAGTGAAGCATCGGAATCTATAACTAGTGTCACAGGAATGGTTCAAAACATAGACGGTTGAAGAGTCAGTCTTCCTGTACTTAAGTCGGCATTGTGCCTTTTGTATTTAATTAAGATGCAATTTCTGTGTTTCATCGTCAATAAGAAGGTCACAGGGATACAGTAAACCTGAAGTGAAGCATCGGAATCTGTAACTAGTGTCACAGGAATGGTTCAAAACATAGACAGTAAGATGAGTCAGTCTTCTTGTACTTGAGTCGGCATTGTGCCTTTTGTATTTAATTCCGAGGCAATTTCTGTGTTTCATCGTCAATAAGAAGGTCAGAGGTATACAGTAAACCTGAAGTGAAGCATCTGAATCTATAACTAGTGTCACAGGAATGGTTCAAAACATAGACAATAGGAAGAGTCAGTTTTCTTATACTCAAGTCGGCATTGTGCCTTTTGTATTTAATTCCGATGCAATTTCTGTGTTTCATCATCAATACGAAGGTCAGAGTGATACAATATAGCTGAAGTGATGCATCGGAATCTATAACTAGCGTCACAAGAATGGTTCAAAACAAAGACTGTAAGAAGAGTCAGTTTTCTTGTACTTAAGTCGGCATTGTGCTTTTCTATTTAATTCCGATGCATTTTCTGTGTTTCGTCGTAAATAAGATGGTCCAAAGGATACAGTAAACCTGAAGTGAAGCATTAGAATCTATAACCGGTCTCACAGGAAAGGTTCAAAACATAGGCAGTAAGAAGAGCCGGTCCTCTTGTACTTGAGTCGGCATTGTGCCTTTTGTATTTAATTCCGATGCAATTTCTGTGTTTGATCGTCAAAAAGAAGGTCAGAAGGATACAATAAACCTGAAGTGAAGCTTCGGAATCTATAACTAGTGTCACAGGAATGGTTCAAAACATAGACGGTAAGAAGAATCAATCTTCCTGGACTTAGGTCTGCATTGTGGCCTTTGTATTTAATAAAGATGCTATTTCTGTGTTTCATCGTCAATAAGAAGGTCAGAGGGATACAGTAACCCTGAAGTGATGCATCGGAATCTATAACTAGTGTCACAGGAATGGTTCAAAAAATAGACAGTAAGAAGAGTCAGTTGTCTTGTACTTAACACGGCATTGTGCTTTTCTATTTAATTCCGATGCTATTTCTGTATTTCATCGTCAATAAGAAGGTCCAAGGGATACAGTAAACCTGAAGTCATGCATAGGAATCAAAAACTGGATTCACGGGAAAGGTTCAAAACATAGACAGTAAGAAGAGCCAGTCTTCTTGTACTTGAGTCGGCATTGTGCCTTTTGTATTTAATTCCGATGCAATTTATGTGTTTCGTCGTCATTAAGAAGGTCAGAGGGAAACCGTAAACCTGCAGTGAAGCATCGGAATCTATAACTAGTGTCACAGGAATGGTTCAAAGCATAGACCGTAAGAAGAGTCAGTTTTCTTATACTTAAGTCGGCATTGTGCCTTTTTTTGTTTAATTCCGATGCCATTTCTGTGTTTCATCATCAATAAGAAGGTCAGAGGGATACAAAAAACCTGAAGTGATGCATCGGAATCTATAACTAGTGTCACAGGAATGGTTCAAAACAAAGACTGTATGAAGAGTCAGTTTTCTTGTACTTAAGTCGGCATTGTGCTTTTCTATTTAATTCTCATGCAATTTCTGTGTTTCGTCGTCAATTAGAAGGTCTAAGGGATGCAGCAAACCAGAACTGAAGCATCGGAATGTAAAACCGGCCTCACAGGAAAGGTTCAAAACATAGACAGTAAGAAGAGCCAGTCCTCTTGTACTTGAGTCTGCATTGTGCCTATTGTATTTAATTCCGATGCAATTTCTGTGTTTGATCGTCAATAAGAAGGTCAGAGGGATGCAGTAAACCTGAAGTAAAGCATCGGAATCTATAACTAGTGTCACAGGAATGGTTCATAACATAGACGGTTGAAGAGTCAGTCTTCCTGTACTTAAGTCGGCATTGTGCCTTTTGAATTTAATTAAGATGCAATTTATGTGTTTCATCGTCAATAAGAAGGTCACAGGGATACAGTAAACCTGAAGTGAAGCATCGGAATCTGTAACTAGTGTCACAGTAATTGTTCAGAACATAGACAGTAAGATGAGTCAGTCATCTTGTACTTAAGTCAGCATTGTGCCTCTTGTATATAATTCCGATGCAATTTCTGTGTTTCATCGTCAATATGAAGCTCAGAGTGATACAGTAAAACTGAAGTGAAGCATCGGAATCTATAACTAGTGTCACAGGAATGGTTCAAATCATAGACAGTAAGAAGACCTTGTCTTCTTGTACTTGAGTCGGCATTGTGCCTTTTGTATTTAAATCCTATGCAATTTCTGTGTTTCATCGTCAATAAGAAGGTCAGAGGGATACAGTAAACCTGAAGTGAAGCATCGGAATCTATAACTAGTGTCACAGGAATGGTTCAAAACATAGACAGTAAGAAGAGTCAGTTTTCTTGTACTTAAGTCGGCATTGTGCCTTTTGTATTTAATTCTGATGCAGTTTCTGTCTTTCATCGACAATAAGAAGGTCAGAGGGATACAGTAAACCTGAAGTGAAGCATCGGAATCTGTAACTAGTGTCACAGGAATGGTTCAAATCATAGACAGTAAGAAGAGTCAGTTTTCTTATAATTAAGTCGGCCTTGTGCCTTTTATATTTAATTCCGATGCAATTTCTGTGTTTCATCGTCAATAAGAAGGTCAGAGGGATACAGTAACCCTGAAGTGATGCATCGGAATCTGTAACTAGTGTCACAGGAATGGTTCAAAACATAGACAGTAAGAAGTGTCAGTTTTCTTGTACTTAAGTCGACATTGTGCCTTTTCTATTTAGTTACGATGCAGTTTCTGTGTTTCGTCGTCAATAAGAAGGTCCAAGGGATGCAGTAAACCAAAACTGAAGCATCGGAATCTAAAACCGGCCTCACAGGAAAGGTTCAAAACATAGACAGTAAGAAGAGCCAGTCCTCTTGTACTTGAGTCGGCATTGTGCCTTTTGTATTTAATTACGATGCAATGTCTGTGTTTGATCTTCAATAAGAAGGTCAGAGGGATGCAGAAAACCTGAAGTGAAGCATCGGAATCTATAATTAGTGTCACAGGAATGGTTCAAAACATAGACGGTAAGAAGAGTCAGTCTTCCTGTACTGATGTCGGCATTGTTCCTTTTGTATTTAATTCCGATGCAATTTCTGTTTTTCATCGGCAATAAGACGTTCCAAAGGATACAGTAAACCTGAAGTGAAGCATCGGAATCTATAACTAGTGTGACAGGAATGGTTCAAATCATAGAGAGTAAGAATAGTCAGTCTTTTTGTACTTAAGTCGGCATTGTGCCTTTTGTATTTAATTCCAATGCAATTTCTGTGTTTCATCGTCAATACGTAGGTCAGAGGGATCCAGTAAACCTGAAGTGAAGCATCGGAATCTATAACTAGTGTCACAGGAATGGTTCAAAACATAGACAGTAAGAAGAGTCAGTTTACTTGTACTCAAGTCGGCATTTTGCCTTTTGTATTTAGTTCCGATGCAATTTCTGTGTTTCATCGTCAATAAGAAGGTCAGAGGGATGCAGTAAACCTGAAGTGAAGCATCGGAATCTATAACTAGTGTCACGGGAATGGTTCATAACATAGACAGTAAGAAGAGTCAGTCTTCCTGTACTTAAGTCGGCATTGTGCCTTTTGTATTTAATTAAGATGCAATTTCTGTGTTTCATCGTCAATAAGAAGGTCACAGGGATACAGTAAACCTGAAGTGAAGCATTAGAATCTATTACCGGTCTCACAGGAAAGGTTCAAAACATAGGCAGTAAGAAGAGCCAGTCCTCTTGTACTTGAGTCGGCATTGTGCCTTTTGTATTTAATTCCGATGCAATTTCTGTGTTTGATCGTCAAAAAGAAGGTCAGAAGGATACAATAAACCTGAAGTGAAGCTTCGGCATCTATAACTAGTGTCACAGGAATGGTTCAAAACGTAGACGGTAAGAAGAATCAGTCTTCCTGGACTTAGGTCTGCATTGTGGCCTTTGTATTTAATTAAGATGCAATTTCTGTGTTTCATCGTCAATAAGAAAGTCAGAGGGATACAGTAACCCTGAAGTGATGCATCGGAATCTATAACTAGTGTCACAGGAATGGTTCAAAAAATAGACAGTATGAAGAGTCAGTTTCCTTGTACTTAACACGGCATTGTGCTTTTCTATTTAATTCCGATGCAATTTCTGTATTTCATCGTCAATAAGAAGGTCCAAGGGATACAGTAAACCTGAAGTCATGCATAGGAATCAAAAACTGGATTCACGGGAAAGGTTCAAAACATAGACAGTAAGAAGAGCCAGTCTTCTTGTACTTGAGTCGGCATTGTGCCTTTTGTATTTAATTCCGATGCAATTTATGTGTTTCGTCGTCAATAAGAAGGTCAGAGGGAAACAGTAAACCTGCAGTGAAGCATCGGAATCTATAACTAGTGTCACAGGAATGGTTCAAAGCATAGACCGTAAGAAGAGTCAGTTTTCTTATACTTAAGTCGGCATTGTGCCTTTTGTATTTAATTCCGATGCCATTTCTGTGATTCATCATCAATAAGAAGGTCAGACGGATACAAAAAACCTGAAGTGATGCATCGGAATCCATAACTAGTGTCAAAGGAGTGGTTCAAAACAAAGACTGTATGAAGAGTCACTTTTCTTGTACTTAAGTCGGCATTGTGCTTTTCTATTGAATTCTCATGCAATTTCTGTGTTTCGTCGTCAATAAGAAGGTCCAAGGGATGCAGCAAACCTGAACTGAAGCATCGGAATCTATAACTAGTGTCACAGGAATGGTTCAAAACATAGACAGTAAGAAGAGTCAGTTTTCTTGTACTTAAGTCGACATTGTGCCTTATCTATTTTATTGCGATGCAGTTTCTGTGTTTCGTCGTCAATAAGAAGGTCCAAGGGATGCAGTAAACTCAAACTGAAGCATCGGAATCTAAAACCGGCCTCACAGGAAAGGTTCAAAACATAGACAGTAAGAAGAGCCAGTCCTCTTGTACTTGAGTCGGCATTGTGCCTTTTGTATTTAAGTACGATGTAATTTCTGTGTTTGATCTTCAATTTATAAGGTCAGAGGGATGCAGAAAACCTGAAGTGAAGCATCGGAATCTATAACTAGTGTCACAGGAATGGTTCAAAACATAGACAATAGGAAGAGTCAGTCTTCTAGTACTTAAGTCGGCATTGTGCCATTTGTATTTAATTAAGATGCAATTTCTGTGTTTCATCGTCAATAAGAAGGTCAGCGGGATACAGTAAACCTGAAGTGAAGCATCGGAATCTATTACTAGTGTCACAGGAATGGTTCAAAACATAGACAGTAAGAAGAGTCGGTCTCCTTGTACTTAATACGGCATTGTGCCTCTTGTATATAATTCCGAAGCAATTTCTGTGTTGTATCGTCAATATGAAGGTCAGAATGATACAGTAAACCTGAAGTGAAGCATCGGAATCTATAACTAGTGTCCCAGGATCGGTTCAAAACATAGACAGTAAGATGAGCCAGTCTTCTTGTACTTGAGTTCGCATTGTGCCTTTTGTATTTAGTTCCGATGCAATTTCTGTGTTTCATCGTCAATAAGACGGTCGGAGGGATACAGTAAACCTGAAGTGAAGCATCGGAATCTATTACTAGTGTCACAGGAATGGTTCAAAACATAGACAGTAAGAAGAGTCAGTTTTCTTGTACTTAAGTCGGCATTGTGCCTTTTGATTTTAATTAAGATGCAATTTTTGTGTTTCATCGTCAATAAGGAGGTCAGCGGGATACAGTAAACCTGATGTGAAGTATCGGAATCTATAACTAGTGTCACTGGAATGGTTCAAGACATAGACAGTAAGAAGAGTCAGTCTCCTTGTACTTAATACGGCAATGTGCCTCTTGAATATAATTCCGATGCAATTTCTGTGTTGTATCGTCAATATGAAGGTCAGAATGATACAGTAAACCTGAAGTGAAGCATCGGAATCTATAACTAGTGTCACAGGATCGGTTCAAAACATAGACAGTAAGAAGAGCCAGTCTTCTTGTACTTGAGTTGGCATTGTGCCTTTTGTATTTAATTCCGATGCAAATTCTGTGTTTCATCGTCAATAAGACGGTCGGAGGGATACAGTAAACCTGAAGTGACACATCGGAATCTATAACTAGTGTTATAGGAATGGTTCAAAACATACAGAGTAAGAAGAGTAAGTCATTTTGTACTTAAGTCGGCATTGTGCCTTTTGTATTTAATTACATTGCAATTTCTGTGATTCATTGTCATTACGAAGGTCAGAGGGATACAGTAAACCTGAAGTGAAGCATCGGAATCTATAACTAGTGTCACAGGAATGGACCAAAACATAGTCAGTAAGAAAGGTCAGTCTTCTTGTACTTAAGTCGGCATTGCGCCTTTTGTATTTAATTCCGATGCAATATCTGTGTTTCATCGTCAATAAGAAGATCAGAGGGATACAGTAAGCCTGAAGTGAAGTATCGGAATCTATAACTAGTGTCACAGGAATGGTTTGAAACATAGACAGTAAGAAGAGTCAGTTTTCTTGTACTTAAGTCGGCATTGTGCCATCTATATTTAATTCCGATGCAATTTCTGTGTTTCATCGTCAAAAAGAAGGTCAGAGGGATACAGTAAACCTGAAGTGAAGCATCGGAATCTATAACTAGTGTCACAGGAATGGTTAAAACATAGACAGTAAGAAGAGTCAGTTTTCTTGTACTTAAGTCGGCATTGTGCCTTTTGTATTTAATTCCGATATAATTTCTGTGTGTTATCGTCAATACGTAGATCGGAGGGATACAGTAAACCTGAAGTGAAGCACGGAATCTATAACTAGTGTCACAGGAATGGTTCAAAACATAGACAGTAAGAAGGGTGTGTCTTCTTGTACTTAAGTCGGCATTGTGCGACTTGTATTTAATTCCGATGCAATTTCTGTGTTTCATCGTCAATAAGATGTCCAGAGGGTTACAGTAAACCTGAAGTGAAGCATCGGAATCTATAACTAGTGTCACAGGAATGGTTCAAACATAGACAGTTAGAAGAGTCAGTTTACTTGTACTTAAGTCGTCATTGTGCCTTTTATATTTAATTCCGATGCAATTTCTGTGTTTCATCGTCAATAAGAATGTCAGAGGGATACAGTGAACCTGAAGTGAAGCATTGGAATCTATAACTTGTGTCTCAGGAATGGTTCAAAACATATACATTAGGAAGAGTCAGTCTTCTTTACTTAAGTCGGCATTGTGCATTTTCTATTTAATTCCGATGCAATTTCTGTGTTTTGTCGTAATTAAGAAGGTCCAAGGGATGCAGTAAGTCTGAATTGAAGCATCGGAATCTATAGCTAGTGTCACAGGAAAAGTTCAAAACACAGACAGTAGGAAGAGTCAGTCTTCCTGTACTTAAGTCGGCATTGTGGCTTTTCTATTTAATTCTGTTGCAATTTCTGTGTTTCGTCGTCATTAAGAAGATCCAAGGGATACAGTAAACCTGAAGTGAAGCATCGGAAGCTATATCTAGTGTCAAAGGAAAGGTTCAAAACATAGACAGTAATAAGAGTCAGTCTTCTTGGACATGAGTCAGCATTGTGCCATTTGTATATAATTCCGATGCAATTACTGTGCTTCATCGTCAATAAGAAGGTCAGAGGGATACAGTAAACCTGAAGTGAAGCATCGGAATCTATAACTAGAGTCACAGGAATGGTTCAAAACATAGACAGTGGGAAGAGTCAGTCTTCTTGTACTTAAGTCGGCATTGTGCCTTTTTTATTTAATTCCGATGCAATTCCTGTGTTTCATTTTCAATAAGAAGGTCAGAGGGATACAGTAAACCTGAAGTGAAGCATCGGAATCTATAACTAGTGTCACAGGAATGGTTCAAAACATTATTCAGTAGGAAGTGTCAGTCTTCTTGTACGTAAGTCGGCATTGTGCCTTTTCTATTTAATTCCGATGCAATTTCTGTGTTTCGTCGTCAATAAGAAGGTCCAAGGGATACAGTAAACCTGAAGTGAAGCATCGGAATCTATATCTAGTGTCACAGATAAGGTTCAAAACATAGACAGTAAGAAGAGGCAGTCTTCTTGTACTTAAGTCGGCATTGTGAATTTTCTACTTAATTCCGATGCAATTTCTTTTTTTCATCGTCAATACGAAGGTCCAAGGGATACAGTAAACCTGAAGTGAAGCATCGGAATCTATAACTAGTGTCAAAGGAAAGGTTCAAAACATAGACAGAAGCAAGGGTCAGTCTGCTTGAACTTAAGTCGGCATTGTGCCACTTCTATTTAAATCCGATGCAATTTCTGTGTTTCGTCGTCAATAAGAAGGTCCAAGGGATACAGTAAACATACAGTGAAGCATCGGAATCTAAAACTGGTCTCACATGAAATGTTCAAAGCATAGTCAGTACGAAGAGTAAGTCTTCTTGTACTTAAGTTGACATTGTGCCTTCTCTATTTAATTCCGATGCAATTTCTGTGTTTCGTCGCCAATAAGAAGGTCCAAGGGATACAGCAAACCTGAAGTGGAACATAGGAATATATAACTAGTGTCACAGGAAAGGTTCAAAACATAGACAGTAAGAAGAGTCAGTCTTCTTGTACTTAAGTCCCCATTGTGCCTTTTGTATTTTATTCCGATGCAATTTCTGCGTTACATCGTCAATAAGACGGTCAGAGGGATACTGTAAAGCTAAAGTGAAGCAACAGAATCTATACCTAGTGTCACAGGAGTGGTTCAAAGCTCAGTCTGTAAGATGAGTCAGTCTTCATGTACTTAAGTCGGCATTGTGCTTTTTCTATTTAATTCCGATGCAATTTCTGTGTTTCGTCGTCAATAAGAAGGTCCAAGGGATACAGTAAACCTGAAGTGAAGCATCGGAATCTATAACTAGTGTCACAGGAATGGTTCAAAACATAGAGAGTAGGAAGAGTTAGGCTTCTTGATCTTAAGTCGGCATTGTGCCTTTTCTATTTAATTCCGATGCAACTTCTGTCTTTCATCGTCAATAAGGATGTCAGAGGGATACAGTGAACCTGAAGTGAAGCATTGGAATCTATAACTTGTGTCTCAGGAATGGTTCAAAACATATACATTAGGAAGAGTCAGTCTTCGTTACTTAAGTCGGCATTGTGCCTTTTCTATTTAATTCCGATGCAATTTCTGTGTTTGTCGTCATTAAGAAGGTCCAAGGGATGCAGTAAGTCTGAATTGAAGCATCGGAATCTATAGCTAGTGTCACAGGAAAAGTTCAAAACACAGACAGTAAGAAGAGTCAGTCTTCTTGTACTTAACTCAGCATTGTTCCTCTTGTATATAATTCCGATGCAATTTCTGTGTTTCATCGTCAATATGAAGCTCAGAGTGATACAGTAAACCTGAAGCGAAGCATCAGAATCTATATCTAGTGTCACAGGAATGGTTCAAATCATAGACAGTAAGAAGAGCCAGTCTTCTTGTACTTGAGTCGACATTGTGCCTTTTGTATTTAAATCCGATTCAATTTCTGTGTTTCATCGTCAATAAGAAGGTCAGAGGGATACAGTAAACCTGAAGTGAAGCATCGGAATCTATAACTAGTGTCACAGGAATGGTTCAAAACATAGACAGTAAGAAGAGTCAGTTTTCTTGTACTTAAGTCGGCATTTTGCCTTTTGTATTTAATTCTGATGCAGTTTCTGTGTTTCATCGACAATAAGAAGGTCAGAGGGATACAGTAAACCTGAAGTGAAGCATCGGAATCTGTAACTAGTGTCACAGGAATGGTTCAAAGCATAGACAGTAAGAAGAGTCAGTTTTCTTATAATTAAGTCGGCCTTGTGCCTTTTATATTTAATTCCGATGCAATTTCTGAGTTT
Source organism: Schistocerca serialis cubense (assembly GCF_023864345.2). NCBI lineage: Eukaryota > Metazoa > Arthropoda > Insecta > Orthoptera > Acrididae > Schistocerca > Schistocerca serialis. The sequence continues at coordinate 839,661,291 of NC_064642.1, forward strand.
CATCGTCAATAAGAAGGTCAGAGGGATACAGTAACCCTGAAGTGATGCATCGGAATCTGTAACTAATGTCACAGGAATGGTTCAAAACATAGACAGTAAGAAGTGTCAGTTTTCTTGTACTTAAGTCGACATTGTGCCTTATCTATTTTATTGCGATGCAGTTTCTGTGTTTCGTCGTCAATAAGAAGGTCCAAGGGATGCAGTAAACTCAAACTGAAGCATCGGAATCTAAAACCGGCCTCACAGGAAAGGTTCAAAACATAGACAGTAAGAAGAGCCAGTCCTCTTGTACTTGAGTCGGCATTGTGCCTTTTGTATTTAAGTACGATGTAATTTCTGTGTTTGATCTTCAATTTATAAGGTCAGAGGGATGCAGAAAACCTGAAGTGAAGCATCGGAATCTATAACTAGTGTCACAGGAATGGTTCAAAACATAGACAATAGGAAGAGTCAGTCTGCTAGTACTTAAGTCGGCATTGTGCAATTTGTATTTAATTAAGATGCAATTTCAGTGTTTCATCGTCAATAAGAAGGTCAGCGGGGTACAGTAAACCTGAAGTGAAGCATCGGAATCTATTACTAGTGTCACAGGAATGGTTCAAAACATAGACAGTAAGAAGAGTCAGTCTCCTTGTACTTAATACGGCATTGTGCCTCTTGTATATAATTCGAAGCAATTTCTGTGTTGTATCGTCAATATGAAGGTCAGAATGATACAGTAAACCTGAAGTGAAGCATCGGAATCTATAACTAGTGTCACAGGATCGGTTCAAAACATAGACAGTAAGAAGAGCCAGTCTTCTTGTACTTGAGTTGGCATTGTGCCTTTTGTATTTAATTCCGATGCAATTTCTGTGTTTCATCGTCAATAAGACGGTCGGAGGGATACAGTAAACCTGAAGTGAAGCATCGGAATCTATTACTAGTGTCACAGGAATGGTTCAAAACATAGACAGTAAGAAGAGTCAGTTTTCTTGTACTTAAGTCGGCATTGTGCCTTTTGATTTTAATTAAGATGCAATTTCTGTGTTTCATCGTCAATAAGAAGGTCAGCGGGATACAGTAAACCTGATGTGAAGCATCGGAATCTATAACTAGTGTCACTGGAATGGTTCAAGACATAGACAGTAAGAAGAGTCAGTCTCCTTGTACTTAATACGGCAATGTGCCTCTTGTATATAATTCCGATGCAATTTCTGTGTTGTATCGTCAATATGAAGGACAGAATGATACAGTAAACCTGAAGTGAAGCATCGGAATCTATAACTAGTGTCACAGGATCGGTTCAAAACATAGACAGTAAGAAGAGCCAGTCTTCTTGTACTTGAGTTGGCATTGTGCCTTTTGTATTTAATTCCGATGCAAATTCTGTGTTTCATCGTCAATAAGACGGTCGGAGGGATACAGTAAACCTGAAGTGACACATCGGAATCTATAACTAGTGTTATAGGAATGGTTCAAAACATACAGAGTAAGAAGAGTAAGTCATTTTGTACTTAAGTCGGCATTGTGCCTTTTGTATTTAAGTACGATGTAATTTCTGTGTTTGATCTTCAATTTATAAGGTTAGAGGGATGCAGAAAACCTGAAGTGAAGCATCGGAATCTATAACTAGTGTCACAGGAATGGTTCAAAACATAGACAATAGGAAGAGTCAGTCTTCTAGTACTTAAGTCGGCATTGTGCCATTTGTATTTAATTAAGATGCAATTTCAGTGTTTCATCGTCAATAAGAAGGTCAGCGGGATACAGTAAACCTGAAGTGAAGCATCGGAATCTATAACTAGTGTCACAGGAATGGACCAAATCATAGTCAGTAAGAAAGGTCAGTCTTCTTGTACTTAAGTCGGCATTGCGCCTTTTGTATTTAATTCCGTTGCAATTTCTGTGTTTCATCGTCAATATGAAGGTCAGAGGGATACAGTAAACATGAAAGCGAAGCATCGGAATCTATAACTAGTGTCACAGGAATGGTTCAAAACATAGACAGTAAGAAGAGTCAGTTTTCTTGTACTTAAGTCGGCATTGTACCTTTTGTATTTAATTCCGATGCAATGTCAGTGTTTCATCGTCAATAAGAAGGTCAGTGGGATACAGTGAACCTGAAGTGAAGCATCGCAATCTATAACTAGTGTCACAGGAATGGTTCAAAGCATAGACAGTAAGAAGAGTCAGTTTACTTGTACTTAAGTCGGCAGTGTGCTTTCGTATGTAATTCCGATGCAATTTCTGTGTTTCATCGTCAATAAGAAGGTCAGAGGGATACAGTAAACCTGCAGTGAAGCATCGGAATCTATAACTAGTGTCATATGAATGGTTCAAAACATAGACAGTAAGAAGTGTCAGTTTTCTTGTACTTAAGTCGGCATTGTGCCTTTTGTATTTAATTCCGATGCAATTTCTGTGTTTCATCGTCAATAAGAAGGTCAGAGGTATACAGTAAACCTGAAGTGAAGCATCGGAATCTATAATTAGTGTCACAGGTATGGTTCAAAACATAGACAGTAAGAAGAGTCAGTTTTCTTGTACCTAAGCCGACATTGTGCCTTTTGTATTTAATTCCGATGCAATTTCTGTGTTTCATCGTCAATACGAAGGTCAGAGTTATACAGTAAAACTGAAGTGAAGCATCGGAATCTATAACTGGTGTCACAGGAATGGTCCAAAACATAGACAGTAAGAAGAGTCAGTTTTCCTCTACTTAAGGCGGCATTGTGCCTTTTCTATTTAATTCCCATGCAATTTCTGTCTTTCATCGTCAATAAGAAGGTCAGAGGGATACAGTAAACCTGAAGTAAAGCATCGGAATCTATAACTAGTGTCACAGGAATGGTTCAAAACGTAGACAGTAAGAAGAGTAAATTTTTTTTGTACATAAGTCGGCATTGAACCATTTGTTTTTAATTCCGATGCAATTTTCTGTGTTTCATCGTCAATAAGAAGGTCAGAAGGATACAGTAAACCTGAAGAAAAGCATCGGAATCTGTAACTAATGTCACAGGAATGGTTCAAAACATAGACAATAAGAAGAGTCAGTTTTCTTGTACTTAAGTCGGCATCGTGCCTTTTATATTTAATTCCGTTGCAATTTCTGTGTTTCATCGTCAATACGAAGGTCAGAGGGACACAGTAAACATGAAGTGAAGCATCGGAATCTATAACTAGTGTCACAGGAATTGTTCAAAACATAGACAGTAAGAAGAGTGAGTTTTCTTGTACTTAAGTCGGCATTGTGCCTTTTGTATTTAATTCTGATGCAATTTATGTGCTTCATTGTCAATGAGAAGGTAAAAGGGATACAGTAAACCTGCAGTGAAGCATCGGAATCTATAACTAGTGTCACATGAATGGTTCAAAACATAGACAGTAAGAAGAGTCAGTTTTCTTGTACTTAAGTCGGCATTGTGCCTTTTGTATTTAATTCCAAAGCAATTTCTGTGTTTCATCGTCAATAAGAAGGTCAGAGGGATACAGTAAACCTGCAGTGAAGCATCGGAATCTATAACTAGTGTCACAGGAATGGTTCAAACATAGACAGTAAGAAGAGTCAGTTTTCTTTTACTTAAGTCGGCATTGTGCCTTTTGCATTTAATTCCGATGCAATTTTTGTGTTTCATCGTCAATAAGAAGGTCAGAGGTATACAGTAAACCTGAAGTGAAGCATCGGAATCTATAACTAGTGTCACAGGAATTGTTAAAACATAGACAGTAAGAAGAGTCAGTTTTCTTGTACTTAAGTCGGCATTGTGCCTTTGGTATTTAATTCCGATGCAATTTCTGTGTTTCATCGTCAATAAGAAGGTCAGAGGGATACAGTAAACCTGAAGTGAAGCATCGGAATCTATAACTAGTGTCACATGAATGGTTCAAAACATAGACAGTAAGAAGAGTCAGTTTTCTTGTACTTAAGTCGGCATTGTGCCTTTTGTATTTAATTCCGATGCAATTTCTGTGTTTCATCGACAATAAGAAGGTCAGAGGTATACAGTATACCTGATGTGAAGCATCGGAATCTATAACTCGTGTCACAGAAATGGTTCAAAACATAGACAGTAAGAAGAGTCAGTTTTCTTGTACTTAAGTCGGCATTGTGCCTTTTCTATTTAATTCCCATGCAATTTCTGTCTTTCATAGTCAATAAGAAGGTCAGAGGGATACAGTAAACCTGAAGTGAAGCATCGGAATCTATAACTAGTGTCACAGGAATGGTTCGAAACATAGACAGTAAGAAGAGTCAGTCTTCTTGTACTTAAGTCGACATTGTGCCTTTTGTATTTAATTCCGATGCAATTTCTGTGTTTCATCGTCAATAAGAAGGTCAGAGGGATAAGGTAAAGCTGAAGTGAAGCATCGGAATCTATAACTAGTGTCACAGGAATGGTTCAAAGCATAGACAGTAAGAAGAGTCAGTTTTCTTGTACTTGAGTCGGCATCGTGCCTTTTATATTTAATTCCGATGCAATTTCTGTGTTTCATCGTCAATACGAAGGTCAGAGGGATACAGTAAACCTGAAGCGAAGCATCGGAATCTATAACTAGTGTCACAGGAATGGTTCAAAACATAGACAGTAAGAAGAGTCAGTTTTCTTGTACTTAAGTCAGCATTGTACATTTTGTATTTAATTCCGATGCAATTTCTGTGTTTCGTCGTCAATAAGAAGGTCAGAGGCAAACAGTAAACCTGAAGTGAAGCATCGGAATCTATAACTAGTGTCACAGGAATGGTTCAAAACATAGACAGGATGAAGAGTCAGTTATCGTATACTTAAGTCGGTATTGTGCATTTTGTATTTAATTCCGATGCAATTTCTGTGTTTCATCGTCAATAAGAATGTCAGAGGGATACAGTACACCTGAAGTAAAGCTTCGGAATCTATAACGAGTGTCACATGAATGGTTCAAAACATAGACAGTAAGAAGAGCCTGTTTTCTTGTACTTTAGTCGACATTGTGCCTTTTGTATTTAATTCCGATGCAAAATCTGTGTTTCATCGTCAATAAGAAGGTCAGAGGGATACAGTAAACCTGAAGTTAAGCATCGGAATCTGTAACTGGTGTCACAGGAATGGTCCAAAACATAGACAGTAAGAAGAGTCAGTTCTCTTCTACTCAAGGCGGCATTGTGCCTTTTGTATTTAATTCCGATGCAATTTCTGTGTTTCATCGTCAATGAGAAGGTCAGAGGTATACAGTAAACCTGAAGTGAAGCATCGGAATCTATAACTCGCGTCACAGGAATGGTTCAAAACATAGACAGTAAGAAGAGTCAGTTTTCCTGTACTTAATTCGGCATTGTGCCTTTTCTATTTAATTCCCATGCAATTTCTGTCTTTTATCGTCAATAAGAAGGTCAGAGGGATTCAGTAAACCAGAAGTGAAGGATCGGAATCTATAACTAATGTCACAGGAATGGTTCAAAACATAGACAGTAAGAAGAGTCAGTCTTCTTGTACTTAAGTCGACATTGTGCCTTTTGTATTTAATTCCGATGCAATTTCTGTGTGTCATCGTCAATAAGAAGGTCAGAGGGATACAGTAAACCTGAAGCGAAGCATCGGAATCTATAACTAGTGTCGCAGGAATGGTTCAAAACATAGACAGTAAGAAGAGTCAGTTTTCTTGTACTTAAGTCGGCATTGTACATTTTGTATTTAACTTCGATGCAATTTCTGTGTTCATCGTCAATAAGAAGGTCAGAGGCATACAGTAAACCTCAAGTGAAGCATCGGAATCTATAACTAGTGTCACAGGAATGGTTCAAAACATAGACAGTAAGATTAGTCAGTTTTCTTATACTTGAGTCGGCTTTGTGCCTTTTGTATTTAATTCCGATGCAATTTCTGTGTTTCATCGTCAATAAGAAGGTCAGAGGGATACAGTGAACCTGAAGTGAAGTATCGGAATCTATAACTAGTGTCACAGGAATGGTTCAAAGCATAGACAGTAAGGAGAGTCAGTTTTCTTGTACTTAAGTCGGCATTGTGCTTTTCGTATTTAATTCCGATGCAATTTCTGTGTTTCATCGTCAATAAGAAGGTCAGATGGATACAGTAACCCTGAAGTGAAGCATCGGAATCTATGAATAGTGACACAGGAATTGTTCAAAACAAAGACAGTAAGAAGAATCAGTTTTCTTGTACTTAAGTCAGCATTGTGCCTTCTGTATTTAATTCCGCTGCAATTTCTGTGTTTCATCGTCAGTAAGAAGGTCAGAGGGATACAGTAAACCTGAAGTGAAGCATCGGAATCTATAACTAGTGTCACAGGAATGGTTTAAAACATAGACAGTAAGAAGAGTCAATTTTTTTTTGTACATATGTCGGCATTGAGCCATTTGTTTTTAATTCCGATGCAATTTATGTGTTTTATCGTCAATAAGAAGGTCAGAGGGATACAGTAAAGCTGAAGTGAAGCATCGGAATCTATAACTAGTGTCACTGGAATGGTTCAAAACATAGACAGGAAGAAGAGACAGTTAACTTGTTCTTCAGTCGGCATTGTGCGATTTTGTATCTAATTTCGAAGCAATTTCTGTGTGTCATCGTCAATAAGATGGTCAGAGGGATACAGTAAACCTGAAGAAAAGGATCGGAATCTATAACTAGTGTCACAGGAATGGTTCAAAACATAGACAGTTAGAAGAGTCAGTTTTCTTGTACTTAAGTCGGCATCGTACCTTTTATATTTAATTCCGATGCAATTTCTGTGGTTCATCGTCAATACGAAGGTCAGAGGGATACAGTAAACCGGAAGTGAAGCATCGGAATCTATAACTAGTGTCACAGGAATGGTTCAAAACATAGACAGGAAGAAGAGTCAATTATCTTGTACTTAAGCTGGTATTGTGCATTTTGTATTTAATTCCGAAGCAATTTCTGTGTTTCATCGTCAATAAGAATGTCAGAGGGATACAGTAAACCTGAAGTAAAGCTTCGGAATCTATAACGAGTGTCACATGAATGGTTCAAAACATAGACAGTAAGAAGAGTCTGTTTTCTTGTACTTTAGTCGGCATTGTGCCTTTTGTATTTAATTTTGATGCAATTTCTGTGTTTCATCGTCAATAAGAAGGTCAGAGGTATACAGTGAACCTGAAGTGAAGCATCGGAATCTATAACTAGTGTCACAGGAATGGTTCAAAGCATAGACAGTAAGAAGAGTCAGTTTTCTTGTACTTAAGTCGGCATCGTGCCTTTTATATTTAATTCCGACGCAATTTCTGTGTTTCATCGTCAATACGAAAGTCAGAGGGATACAGTAAACCTGAAGCGAAGCATCGGAATCTATAACTAGTGTCACAGGAATGGTTCAAAACATAGACAATAAGAAGAATCAGTTTTCTTGTACTTAAGTCGGCATTGTACATTTTGTATTTAATTCCGATGCAATTTCTGTGTTTCATCGTCAATAAGAAGGTCAGAGGCATACAGTAAACCTGAAGTGAAGCATCGGAATCTATAACTAGTGTCACAGGACTGATTCAAAACATAGACAGTAAGAAGAGTCAGTTTTCTTATACTTGAGTCGGCTTTGTGCCTTTTGTATTTAATTCCGAAGCAATTTCAGTGTTTCATCGTCAATAAGAAGGTCAGAGGGATACAGTGAACCTGAAGTGAAGCATCGGAATCGATAACTAGTGGCACAGGAATGGTTCAAAGCATAGACAGTACGAAGAGTCCGTTTTCTTGTACTTAAGTCGGCATTGTGTCTTTCGTATTTAATTCCGATGCAATTTCTGTGTTTCATCGTCAATACGAAGGTCAGAGGGATACAGTAAACCTGAAGTGAAGCATCGGAATCTATAACTAGTGTCACAGGAATGGTTCAAAACATAGACAGGAAGAAGAGACAGTTATCTTGTACTTAAGTCGGTATTGTGCATTTTGTATTTATGTCCGAAGCAATTTCTGTGTTTCATCGTCAATAAGAATGTCAGAGGGATACAGTAAACCTGAAGTAAAGCTTCGGAATCTATAACGAGTGTCACATGAATGGTTCAAAACATAGACAGTAAGAAGAGTCTGTTTTCTTGTACTTTAGTCGGCATTGTGCCTTTTGTATTTAATTCCGATGCAACTTCTGTGTTTCATCGTCAATAAGAAGGTCAGAGGGATACAGTGAACCTGAAGTGAAGCATCGGAATCTATAACTAGTGTCACAGGAATGGTTCAAAGCATAGACAGTACGAAGAGTCCGTTTTCTTGTACTTAAGTCGGCATTGTGTCTTTCGTATTTAATTCCGATGCAATTTCTGTGTTTCATCGTCAATAAGAAAGTCAGTGGGATACAGTAAACATGAAGTGATGCATCGGAATCCATAACTAGTGTCACAGGAATGGTTCAAAACATAGACAGGAAGAAGAGACAGTTAACTTGTTCTTCAGTCGGCATTGTGCATTATGTATCTAATTTCGAAGCAATTTCTGTGTTTCATCGTCAATACGAAGGTCAGAGGGATACAGTAAACCTGAAGTGAAGCATCGGAATCTATAACTAGTGTCACAGGAATGGTTCAAAACATAGACAGGAAGAAGAGACAGTTATCTTGTACTTAAGTCGGTATTGTGCATTTTGTATTTAATTCCGAAGCAATTTCTGTGTTTCATCGTCAATAAGAATGTCAGAGGGATACAGTAAACCTGAAGTAAAGCTTCGGAATCTATAACGAGTGTCACATGAATGGTTCAAAACATTGACAGTAAGAAGAGTCTGTTTTCTTGTACTTTAGTCGGCATTGTGCCTTTTGTATTTAATGCCGATGCAATATCTGTGTTTCATCGTCAATAAGAAGGTCAGAGGGATACAGTAAACCTGAAGTGAAGCATCGGAATCTATAACTGGTGTCACAGGAATGGTCCAAAACATAGACAGTAAGAAGAGTCAGTTTTCTTCTACTTAAGGCGGCATTGTGCCTTTTCTATTTAATTCCCATGCAATTTCTGTGTTTCATCGTCAATAATAAGGTCAGAGGTATACAGTAAACCTGAAGTGAAGCATCGGAATCTATAACTAGTGTCACAGGAATGGTTCAAACCATAGACAGGAAGAAGAGACAGTTAACTTGTTCTTAAGTCGGCATTGTGCATTTTGTATCTAATTTCGAAGCAATTTCTGTGTTTCATCGTCAATAAGAATGTCAGAGGGATACAGTAAACCTGAAGTAAAGCTTCGGAATCTATAACGAGTGTCACAGGAATGGTTCAAAACATAGACAGTAAAAAGAGTCAGTTTTCTTGTACTTAAGTCGGCAATGTGCCATTTGTATTTAATTCCGATGCAATTCCTCTGTTTCATCGTCAATAAGAAGGTCAGAGGGATACAGTAAACCTGAAGTGAAGCATCAGAATCTATAACTAGTGTCACAGGAATGGTTCAAATCATAGACAGTAAGAAGAGTCAGTTTTCGTGTCCTTAAGTCGGCATTGTGCCTTTTGTATTTAATTCCGATGCAAATTCTGTTTTTCATCGTCAATATGATGGTCAGAGGGTTACAGTAAACCTGAAGTGAAGCATCGGAATCTGTAATTAGTGTCACATGACTGGTACAAAACATATACAAAAAGAAGAGTCAGTTTTCTTGTACTTAAGTCGGCATTGTGCCTTTTGTATGTAATTCCGAAGCAATTTCTGTGTTTCATCGTCAATAAGAAGGTCACAGGGATACAGTAAACCTGAGGTGAAGCATCGGAATCAGTAACTAGTGTCACAGGAATGGATCAGAACATAGACTTTAAGAAGGGTCAGCTTTCTTGTACTTAAGTCGGCATTGTGCCTTTTGTATTTAATTCCGATGCAAATTCTGTGTTTCATCGTCAATACGAAGGTCGGAGGCATACAGTAAACCTGAAGTGAAGCATCGGAATCTATAACTAGTGTCACATGAATGGTTCAAAACATAGACAGTAAGAAGAGTCAGTTTTCTTGTACTTAAGTTGGCATTGTGCCTTTTCTGTTTAATTCCGAAGTAATTTCTGTGTTTCATCGTGAATAAGAAGGTGAGAGGGATACAGTAAACCTGAAGTGAAGCATCCGAATCCATAACTAGTGTCACATGAATGGTTCAAAACACAGACAGTAAGAAGAGTCAGTTTTCTTGTATTTAAGTCGGCATTGTACCTTTTGTATTTAATTCTGTTGCAATTTCTGTGTTTCATCGTCAATAACAAGGTCAGAGGGATACAGTATACCTGAAGTGAAGCATCGGAATCTATAACTAGTGTCTCAGGAATGGTTCAAAAGATAGACAGTAAGAACAGTCAGTTTTCTAGTACTTAAGTCGGCGTTGTGCCCTTTGTATTTTATTCCGATGCAATTTCTGTGTTTCATCGTCAATTATATGGTCAGAGGGATACAGTAAACCTGAAGAGAAGCATCGGTATCTATAACTAGTGTCACAGGAATGGGTCAAAACATAGACAGTAAGGAGAGTCAGTTTTCTTGTACTTAAGTCGGCATTGTGCCTTTTGTATTTTATTCCGATGCAATTTCTTTTTTTCACGTCAATAATAAGGTCAGAGGGATACAGTATACCGGAAGTGAAGCATCGGAATCTATAACTAGTGTCACAGGAATGGTTCAAACATAGAGAGTAAGGAGAGTCAGTTTTCTTGTACTTAATTCGGCAGTGTGACTTTTGTATTTTATTCCGATGCAATTTCTGTGTTTCATCGTCAATAATAAGGTCAGAAGGATACAGTAAACCGGAAGTGAAGCATCGGAATCTAAAACCAGTCTCACAGGAAAGTTTCAAAGCATAGGCAGTAAGAAGAGCCAGTCTTCTTGTACTTGAGTAGGCATTGAGACTTTTGTATCGAATTCCGATGCAATTTCTGTCTTACATCGTAAATAGGAAGGTCAGAGGGATACAGTAAACCAGAAGTGAAGCATCGGAATCCATAACCAGAGGCATGGGGGTGCGTCAAAACATAGACAGTAAGAAGAGTCAGTTTTCTTGTATTTAAGTCGGCATTGTGGCTTTTTCATATAATTCTGATGCAATTTCTGTGTTTCATCGTCAATAAGAAGGTCAGAGGGATATAGTAAACCTGAAGTGATGCATCGGAATCTATAACTAGTGTCACAGGAATGGTTCAAAACATAGAGAGTAACAAGAGCCAGTCTTCTTGAACTTGAGTCGGCATTGTGCCCATGTATTTAATTCCGATGCAATTTCTGTGTTTCATCGTCAATAAGAAGGTCAGAGGGATACAGTAAAGCTGAAGTGAAGCATCGGAATCTATAACTAGTGTCACAGGAATAGTTCAAAACAAAGACTGTAAGAACAGTCAGTCTTCTTGTACATAAGTCGGCATTGTGCCTTTTGTATTTAATTCTGATGCAATTTCTGTGTTTCATCGTCAATAAGAAGGTCAGAGGTATACAGTAAACCTGAAGTGAAGCATCGGAATCTATAACTAGTGTCACAGGAATTGTTAAAACATAGACAGTAAGAAGAGTCAGTTTTCTTGTACTTAAGTCGGCATTGTGCCTTTTGTATTATTTCCGATGCAATTTCTGTGTTTCATCGTCAATAAGAAGGTCAGAGGGATTCAGTAAACCTGCAGTGAAGCATCGGAATCTATAACTAGTGTCACATGAATGCTTCAAAACATAGACAGTAAGAAGAGTCAGTTTTCTTGTACTTGAAACGGTACTGTGCTTTTTGTATTTAATTCCGATGCAATTTCTGTGTTTCATCGTCAATAAGAAGGTCAGAGGTATATAGTAAACCTGAAGTGAAGCATCGGAATCTATAGCTCGTGTCACAGGAATGGTTCAAATCATAGACAGTAAGAAGAGTCAGTTTTCTTCTACCTAATTCGGCATTGTGCCTTTTCTATTTAATTCCAATGCAATTTCTGTCTTTCATCGTCAATAAGAAGGTCAGAGGGATACAGTAAACCTGAAGTGAAGCATCGGAATCCATAACTAGTGTCACAGGATTGGTTCAAAACATAGACAGTAAGAAGAGTCAGTCTTCTTGCACTTAAGTCGACATTGTGCCTTTTGTATTTAATTCCGATGGAATTTCTGTGTTTCATCGTCAATAAGAAGGTCAGAGGGATACAGTAAGCCTGCAGTGAAGCATCGGAATCTACAACTAGTGTCACATGAATGGTTCAAAACATAGACAGTAAGAAGAGTCAGTTTTCTTGTACTTATGTCGGCATTGTGCCTTTTGTATTTAATTCCGATGCAATTTCTGTGTATCATCGTCAATATGAAGGTCAGAGGTATACAGTAAACCTGAAGTGAAGCATCGGAATCTATAACTCGTGTCACAGGAATGGTTCAAAACATAGACAGTAAGAAGAGTCAGTCTTTTTCTACTTAAGTCGGCATTGTGCCTTTTGTATTTCTTTCCGATGCAATTTCTGTGTTTCATCGTCAATAAGAAGGTCAGAGGGATACAGTAAAGCTGAAGTGAAGCATCGGAATCTATAACTAGTGTCACAGGAATGGTTCAAAACATAGACAGTAAGGAGAGTCAGTTTTCTTGTACTTAAGGGTGCATTGTGGCTTTTATATTTAATTCCGATGCAATTTCTGTTTTTCATCGTCAATACGAAGGTCAGAGGGATACAGTAAACCTGAAGCGAAGCGTCGGAATCTATAACTAGTGTCACAGGAATGGTTCAAAACATAGACAGGAAGAAAAGACAGTTAACTTGTTCTTAAGTCGGCATTGTGCATTTTGTATCTAATTTCGAAGCAATTTCTGTGTTTCATCGTCAATAAGAGGGTGAGAGGGATACAGCAAACCTGAAGAAAAGCATCGGAATCTATAACGAGTGTCACATGAATGGTTCAAAACATAGACAGCAAGAAGAGTCTGTTATCTTGTACTTAAGTTGGCATTGTGCCTTTTGTATTTAATTCCGATACAATTTCTGTATTTCATCGTCAATAAGAAGGTCAAATGGATACAGTGAACCTGAAGTGAAGCATCGGAATCCGTATCTAGTGCCACAGGAATGGTTCAAAACATAGACAGTAAGAAGAGTCAGTTTTCTTGTCCTTAAGTCGGCATTGTGCCTTTTGTTTTTAATTCCGATGCAAATTCTGTGTTTCATTGTCAGTAAGATGGTCAGAGGGATACAGTAAACCTGAAGTGAAGCATCGTAATCTATAATTAGTGTCACATGAATGGTTCAAAACATAGACAAAAAGAAGAGTCAGTTTTCTTGTACTTAAGTCGGCATTGTGCCTTTTGTACGTAATTCCGAATCAATTTCTGTGTTTCATCGTCAATAAGAAGGTCACAGGGATACAGTAAACCTGAGGTGAAGCATCGGAATCAATAACTAGTGTCACAGGAATGGATCAGAACATAGACAGTAAGAAGGGTCAGCTTTCTTGTACTTAAGTCGGCATTGTGCCTTTTGTATTTAATTCCGATGCAAATTCTGTGTTTCATCGTCAATAAGAAGGTCGGAGGCATACAGTAAACCTGAAGTGAAGCATCGGAATCTATAACTAGTGTCACATGAATGGTTCAAAACATAGACAGTAAGAAGAGTCAGTTTTCTTGTACTTAAGTCAGCATTGTTTCTTTTGTATTTCATTCCGATGCAATTTCTGTGTTTCATCGTCAATAAGAAGGTCAGAGGGATACAGTAAACGTGAAGTGAAGCATCGGAATGTATAACTAGTGTCACAGGTGTGGTTCAAAACATAGACAGTAAGACGATCAGTTTTCTTGTACTTAAGTCTTCATTGTAGCTTTTGTATTTAATTCCGTTGCAATTTCTGTGTTTCATCGTCAATAACAAGGTCAGAGGGATACAGTATACCTGAAGTGAAGCATCGGAATCTATAACTAGAGTCACAGGACTGGGTCAAAACATAGACAGTAAGAAGAGTCAGTTTTCTTGTACTTAAGTCGGCCTTGTGACTGTTGTATTTTATTCCGATGCAATTTCTGTGTTTCATCGTCAATAAGAAGGTCAGAGGGATACAGTAAACCTGCAGTGAAGCATCGGAATCTACAACTAGTGTCACATGAATGGTTCAAAACATAGACAGTAAGAAGAGTCAGTTTTCTTGTACTTAAGTCGGCATTGTGCCTTTTGTATTTAATTCCGATGCAATTTCTGTGTCTCATCGTCAATAAGAAGGTCAGAGGTATACAGTAAACCTGAAGTGAAACATCGGAATCTATAACTCGTGTCACAGGAATGGTTCAAAACATAGACAGTAAGAAGAGTCAGTTTTTTTCTACTTAAGTCGGCATTGTGCCTTTTGTATTTAATTCCGATGCAATTTCTGTGTTTCATCGTCAATAAGAAGGTCAGAGGGATACAGTAAAGCTGAAGCGAAGCATCGGAATCTATAACTAGTGTCACAGGAATGGTTCAAAACATAGACAGTAATTAGAGTCAGTTTTCTTGTACTTAAGTCGGCATTGTGGCTTTTATATTTATTTCCGATGCAATTTCTGTGTTTCATCGTCAATACGAAGGTCAGAGGGATACAGTAAACCTGAAGCGAAGCATCGGAATCTATAACTAGTGTCACAGGAATGGTTCAAAACATAGACAGGAAGAAAAGACAGTTAACTTGTTCTTAAGTCGGCATTGTGCATTTTGTATCTAATTTCGAAGCAATTTCTGTGTTTCATCGTCAATAAGAGGGTCAGAGGGATACAGCAAACCTGAAGTGAAGCATCGGAATCTATAACTAGTGTCACAGGAATTTTTCAAAACATAGACAGTAAGAAGAGTCAGTTTTCTTGTACGTAAGTCGGCATTGTGCCTTTTGTATTTAATTCCGATGCAACTTCTGTGTTTCATCGTCAATAAGAAGGTCAGAGGGATACAGTAAATCTGCAGTGAAGCATCGGAATCTATAACTAGTGTCATATGAATGGTTCAAAACATAGACAGTAAGAAGAGTCAGTTTTCTTGTACTTAAGGCGGCATTGTGCCTTTTCTATTTAATTCCGATGCAATTTCTGTGTTTCATCGTCAATAAGAAGGTCAGAGGTATACAGTAAACCTGAAGTGAAGCATCGGAATCTATAACTAGTGTCACAGGAATGGTTCAAAACATAGACAGTAAGAAGAGTCCATTTTTTTTTGTACATAAGTCGGCATTGAGCCATTTGTTTTTAATTCCGATGCAATTTCTGGGTTTTATCGTCAATAAGAAGGTCAGAGGGATACAGTATAGCTGAAGTGAAGCATCGGAATCTATAACTAGTGTCACAGGAATGGTTCAAAACATAGACAGGAAGAAGAGAGAGTTAACTTGTTCTTCAGTCGGCATTGTGCATTTTGTATCTAATTTCGAAGCAATTTCTGTGTGTCATCGTCAATAAGAAGGTCAGAGGGATACAGTAAACCTGAAGAAAAGCCTCGGAATCTATAACTAGTACCACAGGAATGGTTCAAAACATAGACAGTAAGAAGAGTCAGTTTTCTTGTACTTAAGTCGGCATTGTACATTTTGTATTTAATTCCGATGCAATTTCTGTATTTCATCGTCAATAAGAAGGTCAGAGGCATACAGTAAACCTGAAGTGAAGCATCGGAATCTACAACTAGTGTCACAGGAATGGTTCAAAACAAAGACAGTAAGAAGAGTCAGTTTTCTTATACTTGAGTCGGCTTTGTGATTTTGTATTTAATTCCGATGCAATTTCAGTGCTTCATCGT
This sequence comes from Schistocerca serialis cubense, assembly GCF_023864345.2. NCBI lineage: Eukaryota > Metazoa > Arthropoda > Insecta > Orthoptera > Acrididae > Schistocerca > Schistocerca serialis. The sequence continues at coordinate 839,676,947 of NC_064642.1, forward strand.
CAATAAGAAGGTCAGAGGGATACAGTGAACCCGAAGTGAAGCATCTGAATCTATAACTAGTGTCACAGGAATGGTTCAAAGCATACCCAGTTAGAAGAGTCAGTTTTCTTGTACATATGTCGGCATTGTGCATTTCGTATTTAATTCCGATGCAATTTCTGTGTTTCATCGTCAATAAGAAGGTCAGAGGGATACAGTAAACCTGAAGTGAAGCATCGGAATCTATAACTAGTGTCACAGAAATGGTTCAAAACATAGACAGTAAGAAGAGTCAGTTTTCTTATACTTGAGTCGGCTTTGTGCCTTTTGTATTTAATTCCGATCCAATTTCAGTGTTTCATCGTCAATAAGAAGGTCAGAGGGATACAGTGAACCTGAAGTGAAGCATCGGAATCTATAACTAGTGTCACATGAATGGTTCAAAACATAGACAGTAAGAAGAGTCAGTTTTCTTGTACTTAAGTCAGCATTGTTTCTTTTGTATTTCATTCCGATGCAATTTCTGTGTTTCATCGTCAATAAGAAGGTCAGAGGGATACAGTAAACGTGAAGTGAAGCATCGGAATGTATAACTAGTGTCACAGGTGTGGTTCAAAACATAGACAGTAAGAAGATCAGTTTTCTTGTACTTAAGTCGGCATTGTACCTTTTGTATTTAATTCCGTTGCAATTTCTGTGTTTCATCGTCAATAACAAGGTCAGAGGGATACAGTATACCTGAAGTGAAGCATCGGAATCTATAACTAGTGTCACAGGACTGGGTCAAAACATAGACAGTAAGAAGAGTTAGTTTTCTTGTACTTAAGTCGGCCTTGTGACTGTTGTATTTTATTCCGATGCAATTTCTGTGTTTCATCGTCAATAAGAAGGTCAAAGGGATACAGTAAACCTGCAGTGAAGCATCGGAATCTACAACTAGTGTCACATGAATGGTTCAAAACATAGACAGTAAGAAGAGTCAGTTTTCTTGTACTTAAGTCGGCATTGTGCCTTTTGTATTTAATTCCGATGCAATTTCTGTGTCTCATCGTCAATAAGAAGGTCAGAGGTATACAGTAAACCTGAAGTGAAACATCGGAATCTATAACTCGTGTCACAGGAATGGTTCAAAACATAGACAGTAAGAAGAGTCAGTTTTTTTCTACTTAAGTCGGCATTGTGCCTTTTGTATTTAATTCCGATGCAATTTCTGTGTTTCATCGTCAATAAGAAGGTCAGAGGGATACAGTAAAGCTGAAGTGAAGCATCGGAATCTATAACTAGTATCACAGGAATGGTTCAAAACATGGACAGTAATTAGAGTCAGTTTTCTTGTACTTAAGTCGGCATTGTGGCTTTTATATTTATTTCCGATGCAATTTCTGTGTTTCATCGTCAATACGAACGTCAGAGGGATACAGTAAACCTGAAGCGAAGCATCGGAATCTATAACTAGTGTCACAGGAATGGTTCAAAACATAGACAGGAAGAAAAGACAGTTAACTTGTTCTTAAGTCGGCATTGTGCATTTTGTATCTAATTTCGAAGCAATTTCTGTGTTTCATCGTCAATAAGAGGGTCAGAGGGATACAGCAAACCTGAAGAAAAGCATCGGAATCTATAACGAGTGTCACATGAATGGTGCAAACATAGACAATAAGAAGAGTCAGTTTTCTTGTACTTAAGTCGGAATTGTGCCTTTCGTATTTAATTCCGATGCAATTTCTGTGTTTCATCGTCAATAAGAAGGTCAGAGGGATACAGTAAACCTGAAGTGAAGCATCGGAATCTATAACTAGTGTCACAGGAATTTTTCAAAACATAGACAGTAAGAAGAGTCAGTTTTCTTGTACGTAAGTCGGCATTGTGCCTTTTGTATTTAATTCCGATGCAATTTCTGTGTTTCATCGTCAATAAGAAGGTCAGAGGGATACAGTAAATCTGCAGTGAAGCATCGGAATCTATAACTAGTGTCATATGAATGGTTCAAAACATAGACAGTAAGAAGAGTCAGTTTTCTTGTACTTAAGGCGGCATTGTGCCTTTTCTATTTAATTCCGATGCAATTTCTGTGTTTCATCGTCAATAAGAAGGTCAGGGGTATACAGTAAACCTGAAGTGAAGCATCGGAATCTATAACTAGTGTCACAGGAATGGTTCAAAACATAGACAGTAAGAAGAGTCCATTTTTTTTGTACATAAGTCGGCATTGAGCCATTTGTTTTTAATTCCGATGCAATTTCTGGGTTTTATCGTCAATAAGAAGGTCAGAGGGATACAGTATAGCTGAAGTGAAGCATCGGAATCTATAACTAGTGTCACAGGAATGGTTCAAAACATAGACAGGAAGAAGAGAGAGTTAACTTGTTCTTCAGTCGGCATTGTGCATTTTGTATCTAATTTCGAAGCAATTTCTGTGTGTCATCGTCAATAAGAAGGTCAGAGGGATACAGTAAACCTGAAGAAAAGCCTCGGAATCTATAACTAGTACCACAGGAATGGTTCAAAACATAGACAGTAAGAAGAGTCAGTTTTCTTGTACTTAAGTCGGCATTGTACATTTTGTATTTAATTCCGATGCAATTTCTGTATTTCATCGTCAATAAGAAGGTCAGAGGCATACAGTAAACCTGAAGTGAAGCATCGGAATCTACAACTAGTGTCACAGGAATGGTTCAAAACAAAGACAGTAAGAAGAGTCAGTTTTCTTATACTTGAGTCGGCTTTGTGATTTTGTATTTAATTCCGATGCAATTTCAGTGCTTCATCGTCAATAAGAAGGTCAGAGGGATACAGTGAACCCGAAGTGAAGCATCTGAATCTATAACTAGTGTCACAGGAATGGTTCAAAGCATACCCAGTTAGAAGAGTCAGTTTTCTTGTACATATGTCGGCATTGTGCATTTCGTATTTAATTCCGATGCAATTTCTGTGTTTCATCGTCAATAAGAAGGTCAGAGGGATACAGTAAACCTGAAGTGAAGCATCGGAATCTATAACTAGTGTCACAGAAATGGTTCAAAACATAGACAGTAAGAAGAGTCAGTTTTCTTATACTTGAGTCGGCTTTGTGCCTTTTGTATTTAATTCCGATCCAATTTCAGTGTTTCATCGTCAATAAGAAGGTCAGAGGGATACAGTGAACCTGAAGTGAAGCATCGGAATCTATAACTAGTGTCACATGAATGGTTCAAAACATAGACAGTAAGAAGAGTCAGTTTTCTTGTACTTAAGTCAGCATTGTTTCTTTTGTATTTCATTCCGATGCAATTTCTGTGTTTCATCGTCAATAAGAAGGTCAGAGGGATACAGTAAACGTGAAGTGAAGCATCGGAATGTATAACTAGTGTCACAGGTGTGGTTCAAAACATAGACAGTAAGAAGATCAGTTTTCTTGTACTTAAGTCGGCATTGTACCTTTTGTATTTAATTCCGTTGCAATTTCTGTGTTTCATCGTCAATAACAAGGTCAGAGGGATACAGTATACCTGAAGTGAAGCATCGGAATCTATAACTAGTGTCACAGGACTGGGTCAAAACATAGACAGTAAGAAGAGTTAGTTTTCTTGTACTTAAGTCGGCCTTGTGACTGTTGTATTTTATTCCGATGCAATTTCTGTGTTTCATCGTCAATAAGAAGGTCAAAGGGATACAGTAAACCTGCAGTGAAGCATCGGAATCTACAACTAGTGTCACATGAATGGTTCAAAACATAGACAGTAAGAAGAGTCAGTTTTCTTGTACTTAAGTCGGCATTGTGCCTTTTGTATTTAATTCCGATGCAATTTCTGTGTCTCATCGTCAATAAGAAGGTCAGAGGTATACAGTAAACCTGAAGTGAAACATCGGAATCTATAACTCGTGTCACAGGAATGGTTCAAAACATAGACAGTAAGAAGAGTCAGTTTTTTTCTACTTAAGTCGGCATTGTGCCTTTTGTATTTAATTCCGATGCAATTTCTGTGTTTCATCGTCAATAAGAAGGTCAGAGGGATACAGTAAAGCTGAAGTGAAGCATCGGAATCTATAACTAGTATCACAGGAATGGTTCAAAACATGGACAGTAATTAGAGTCAGTTTTCTTGTACTTAAGTCGGCATTGTGGCTTTTATATTTATTTCCGATGCAATTTCTGTGTTTCATCGTCAATACGAACGTCAGAGGGATACAGTAAACCTGAAGCGAAGCATCGGAATCTATAACTAGTGTCACAGGAATGGTTCAAAACATAGACAGGAAGAAAAGACAGTTAACTTGTTCTTAAGTCGGCATTGTGCATTTTGTATCTAATTTCGAAGCAATTTCTGTGTTTCATCGTCAATAAGAGGGTCAGAGGGATACAGCAAACCTGAAGAAAAGCATCGGAATCTATAACGAGTGTCACATGAATGGTGCAAACATAGACAATAAGAAGAGTCAGTTTTCTTGTACTTAAGTCGGAATTGTGCCTTTCGTATTTAATTCCGATGCAATTTCTGTGTTTCATCGTCAATAAGAAGGTCAGAGGGATACAGTAAACCTGAAGTGAAGCATCGGAATCTATAACTAGTGTCACAGGAATTTTTCAAAACATAGACAGTAAGAAGAGTCAGTTTTCTTGTACGTAAGTCGGCATTGTGCCTTTTGTATTTAATTCCGATGCAATTTCTGTGTTTCATCGTCAATAAGAAGGTCAGAGGGATACAGTAAATCTGCAGTGAAGCATCGGAATCTATAACTAGTGTCATATGAATGGTTCAAAACATAGACAGTAAGAAGAGTCAGTTTTCTTGTACTTAAGGCGGCATTGTGCCTTTTCTATTTAATTCCGATGCAATTTCTGTGTTTCATCGTCAATAAGAAGGTCAGGGGTATACAGTAAACCTGAAGTGAAGCATCGGAATCTATAACTAGTGTCACAGGAATGGTTCAAAACATAGACAGTAAGAAGAGTCCATTTTTTTTGTACATAAGTCGGCATTGAGCCATTTGTTTTTAATTCCGATGCAATTTCTGGGTTTTGTCGTCAATAAGAAGGTCAGAGGGATACAGTAAAGCTGAAGTGAAGCATCGGAATCTATAACTAGTGTCACAGGAATGGTTCAAAACATAGACAGGAAGAAGAGAGAGTTAACTTGTTCTTCAGTCGGCATTGTGCATTTTGTATCTAATTTCGAAGCAATTTCTGTGTGTCATCGTCAATAAGAAGGTCAGAGGGATACAGTAAACCAGAAGAAAAGCGTCGGAATCTATAACTAGTGTCACAGGAATGGTTCAAAACATAGACAGTAAGAAGAGTCAGTTTTCTTGTACTTAAGTCGGCATTGTGCCTTTCGTATTTAATTCCGATGCAATTTCTGTGTTTCATCGTCAATAAGAAGGTCAGAGGGATACAGTAAACCTGATGTGAAGCATCGGAATCTATAACTAGTGTCACAGAAATGGTTCAAAACATAGACAGTAAGAAGAGTCAGTTTTCTTATACTTGAGTCGGCTTTGTGCCTTTTGTATTTAATTCCGATCCAATTTCAGTGTTTCATCGTCAATAAGAAGGTCAGAGGGATACAGTGAACCTGAAGTGAAGCATCGGAATCTATAACTAGTGTCACAGGAATGGTTCAAAGCATAGACAGTAAGAAGAGTCAGTTTTCGTGTACTTAAGTCGGCATTGTGCCTTTCGTATTTAATTCCGATGCAATTTCTGTGATTTATCGTCAATAAGAAGGTCAGCGGTATACAGTAAACCTGAAGTGAAGCATCGGAATCAATAACTAGTGTCACAGGTATGGTTCAAAACATAGACAGTAAGAAGAGTCAGTTTTCTTGTACCTAAGTCGACATTGTGCCTTTTGTATTTAATTACGATGCAATTTCTGTGTTTCATCGTCAATAAGATGGTCAGAGTTATACAGTAAACCTGAAGTGAAGCATCGGAATCTTTAACTGGTGTCACAGGACTGGTCCAAAACATAGACAGTAAGAAGAGTCAGTTTTCTTCTACTTAAGGCGGCATTGTGCCTTTTCTATTTAATTCCCATGCAATTTCTGTCTTTCATCGTCAATACGTAGGTCAGAAGGATACAGTAAACCTGAAGTGAAGCATCGGAATCTATAACTATTGTCACAGGAATGTCAAAACATAGACAGTAAGAAGAGTCAATTTTTTTTGTACATAAGTCGGCATTGAGCCATTTGCTTTTAATTCCGATGCAATTTCTGTGTTTCATCGTCAATAAGAAGGTCAGAGGGATACAGTAAAGCTCAAGTGAAGCATCGGAATCTATAACTAGTGTCACAGGACTGGTTCAAAACTTAGACAGGAAGAAGAGACAGTTAACTTGTTCTTAAGTCGGCATTGTGCATTTTGTATCTAATTTCGAAGTAATTTCTGTGTGTCATCGTCAATAAGAAGGTCAGAGGGATACAGTAAACCTGAAGAAAAGCATCGGAATCTATAACTAGTGTCACAGGAATGGTTCAAAACATAAACAGTAAGAAGAGTCAGTTTTCTTGTACTTAAGTCGACATCGTGCCTTTTATATTTAATTCCGATGCAATTTCTGTGTTTCATCGTCAATAAGAAGGTCAGAGGGATACAGTAAAGCTGAAGTGAAGCATCGGAATCTATAACTAGCGTCACAGGAATTTTTCAAAACATAGACAGTAAGAAGAGTCAGTTTTCTTGTACGTAAGTCGGCATTGTGCCTTTTGTATTTAATTCCGATGCAATTTCTGTGTTTCATCGTCAATACGAAGGTCAGCGGGATACAGTAAATCTGCAGTGAAGCATCGGAATCTATAACTAGTGTCATATGAATGGTTCAAAACATAGACAGTAAGAAGAATCAGTTTTCTTCTACTTAAGGCGGCATTGTGCCTTTTCTATTTAATTCCGATGCAATTTCTGTGTTTCATCGTCAATAAGAAGGTCAGAGGTATACAGTAAACCTGAAGTGAAGCATCGGAATCTATAACTAGTGTCACAGGAATGGTTCAAAACATAGACAGTAAGAAGAGTCAATTTTTTTTGTACATAAGTCGGCATTGAGCCATTTGTTTTTAATTCCGATGCAATTTCTGGGTTTTATCGTCAATAAGAAGGTCAGAGGGATACAGTAAAGCTGAAGTGAAGCATCGGAATCTATAACTAGTGTCACAGGAATGGTTCAAAACATAGACAGGAAGAAGAGAGAGTTAACTTGTTCTTCAGTCGGCATTGTGCATTTTGTATCTAATTTCGAAGCAATTTCTGTGTGTCATCGTCAATAAGAAGGTGAGAGGGATACAGTAAACCTGAAGAAAAGCCTCGGAATCTATAACTAGTGTCACAGGAATGGTTCAAAACATAGACAGTAAGAAGAGTCAGTTTTCTTGTACTTAAGTCGGCATTGTACATTTTGTATTTAATTCCGATGCAATTTCTGTGTTTCATCGTCAATAAGAAGGTCAGAGGGATACAGTAAAGCTGAAGTGAAGCATCGGAATCTATAACTAGTGTCACAGGAATGGTTCAAAACATAGACAGTAATTAGAGTCAGTTTTCTTGTACTTAAGTCGGCATTGTGGCTTTTATATTTATTTCCGATGCAATTTCTGTGTTTCATCGTCAATACGAAGGTCAGAGGGATACAGTAAACCTGAAGCGAAGCATCGGAATCTATAACTAGTGTCACAGGAATGGTTCAAAACATAGACAGGAAGAAAAGACAGTTAACTTGTTCTTAAGTCGGCATTGTGCATTTTGTATCTAATTTCGAAGCAATTTCTGTGTTTCATCGTCAATAAGAGGGTCAGAGGGATACAGCAAACCTGAAGAAAAGCATCGGAATCTATAACGAGTGTCACATGAATGGTGCAAACATAGACAATAAGAAGAGTCAGTTTTCTTGTACTTAAGTCGGAATTGTGCCTTTCGTATTTAATTCCGATGCAATTTCTGTGTTTCATCGTCAATAAAAAGGTCAGAGGGATACAGTAAACCTGAAGTGAAGCATCGGAATCTATAACTAGTGTCACAGGAATTTTTCAAAACATAGACAGTAAGAAGAGTCAGTTTTCTTGTACGTAAGCCGGCATTGTGCCTTTTGTATTTAATTCCGATGCAATTTCTGTGTTTCATCGTCAATAAGAAGGTCAGAGGGATACAGTAAATCTGCAGTGAAGCATCGGAATCTATAACTAGTGTCATATGAATGGTTCAAAAAATAGACAGTAAGAAGAGTCAGTTTTTTGTACTTAAGGCGGCATTGTGCCTTTTCTATTTAATTCCGATGCAATTTCTGTGTTTCATCGTCAATAAGAAGGTCAGAGGTATACAGTAAACCTGAAGTGAAGCATCGGAATCTATAACTAGTGTCACAGGAATGGTTCAAAACATAGACAGTAAGAAGAGTCCATTTTTTTTGTACATAAGTCGGCATTGAGCCATTTGTTTTTAATTCCGATGCAATTTCTGGGTTGTATCGTCAATAAGAAGGTCAGAGGGATACAGTAAAGCTGAAGTGAAGCATCGGAATCTATAACTAGTGTCACAGGAATGGTTCAAAACATAGACAGGAAGAAGAGAGAGTTAACTTGTTCTTCAGTCGGCATTGTGCATTTTGTATCTAATTTCGAAGCAATTTCTGTGTGTCATCGTCAATAAGAAGGTCAGAGGGATACAGTAAACCTGAAGAAAAGCGTCGGAATCTATAACTAGTGTCACAGGAATGGTTCAAAACATAGACAGTAAGAAGAGTCAGTTTTCTTGTACTTAAGTCGGCATTGTACATTTTGTATTTAATTCCGATGCAATTTCTGTATTTCATCGTCAATAAGAAGGTCAGAGGCATACAGTAAACCTGAAGTGAAGCATCGGAATCTACAACTAGTGTCACAGGAATGGATCAAAGCATACCCAGTAAGAAGAGTCAGTTTTCTTGTACTTATGTCGGCATTGTGCCTTTCGTATTTAATTCCGATGCAATTTCTGTGTTTCATCGTCAATAAGAAGGTCAGAGGGATACAGTAAACCTGAAGTGAAGCATCGGAATCTATAACTAGTGTCACAGAAATGGTTCAAAACATAGACAGTAAGAAGAGTCAGTTTTCTTATACTTGAGTCGGCTTTGTGCCTTTTGTATTTAATTCCAATCCAATTTCAGTGTTTCATCGTCAATAAGAAGGTCAGAGGGATACAGTGAACCTGAAGTGAAGCATCGGAATCTATAACTAGTGTCACAGGAATGGTTCAAAGCATAGACAGTAAGAAGAGTCAGTTTTCTTGTACTTAAGTCGGCATTGTGCCTTTCGTATTTAATTCCGATGCAATTTCTGTGATTTATCGCCAATAAGAAGGTCAGCGGTATACAGTAAACCTGAAGTGAAGCATCGGAATCAATAACTAGTGTCACAGGTATGGTTCAAAACATAGACAGTAAGAAGAGTCAGTTTTCTTGTACCTAAGTCGACATTGTGCCTTTTGTATTTAATTCCGATTGAATTTCTGTGTTTCATCGTCAATAAGATGGTCAGAGTTATACAGTAAACCTGAAGTGAAGCATCGGAATCTTTAACTGGTGTCACAGGACTGGTCCAAAACATAGACAGTAAGAAGAGTCAGTTTTCTTCTACTTAAGGCGGCATTGTGCCTTTTCTATTTAATTCCCATGCAATTTCTGTCTTTCATCGTCAATACGTAGGTCAGAAGGATACAGTAAACCTGAAGTGAAGCATCGGAATCTATAACTAGTGTCACAGGAATGTCAAAACATAGACAGTAAGAAGAGTCAATTTTTTTTGTACATAAGTCGGCATTGAGCCATTTGCTTTTAATTCCGATGCAATTTCTGTGTTTCATCGTCAATAAGAAGGTCAGAGGGATACAGTAAACCTGAAGAAAAGCATCGGAATCTATAACTAGTGTCACAGGAATGGTTCAAAACATAAACAGTAAGAAGAGTCAGTTTTCTTGTACTTAAGTCGGCATCGTGCCTTTTATATTTAATTCCGATGCAATTTCTGTGTTTCATCGTCAATAAGAAGGTCAGAGGGATACAGTAAAGCTGAAGTGAAGCATCGGAATCTATAACTAGTGTCACAGGAATTTTTCAAACATAGACAGTAAGAAGAGTCAGTTTTCTTGTACGTAAGTCGGCATTGTGCCTTTTGTATTTAATTCCGATGCAATTTCTGTGTTTCATCGTCAATAAGAAGGTCAGAGGGATACAGTAAATCTGCAGTGAAGCATCGGAATCTATAACTAGTGTCATATGAATGGTTCAAAACATAGACAGTAAGAAGAATCAGTTTTCTTCTACTTAAGGCGGCATTGTGCCTTTTCTATTTAATTCCGATGCAATTTCTGTGTTTCATCGTCAATAAGAAGGTCAGAGGTATACAGTAAACCTGAAGTGAAGCACCGGAATCTATAACTAGTGTCACAGGAATGGTTCAAAACATAGACAGTAAGAAGAGTCAATTTTTTTTGTACATAAGTCGGCATTGAGCCATTTGTTTTTAATTCCGATGCAATTTCTGTGTTTCGTCGTCAATACGAAGGTCCAAGGGATACAGTAAATCTGCAGTGAAGCATCGGAATCTATAACTAGTGTCATATGAATGGTTCAAAACATAGACAGTAAGAAGAATCAGTTTTCTTCTACTTAAGGCGGCATTGTGCCTTTTCTATTTAATTCCGATGCAATTTCTGGGTTTTATCGTCAATAAGAAGGTCAGAGGGATACAGTAAAGCTGAAGTGAAGCATCGGAATCTATAACTAGTGTCACAGGAATGGTTCAAAACATAGACAGTAAGAAGAGTCAGTTTTCTTGTACTTAAGTCGGCATTGTACATTTTGTATTTAATTCCGATGCAATTTCTGTGTTTCATCGTCAATAAGAAGGTCAGAGGCATACAGTAAACCTGAAGTGAAGCATCGGAATCTACAACTAGTGTCACAGGAATGGTTCAAAACATAGACAGTAAGAAGAGTCAGTTTTCTTATACTAGAGTCGGCTTTGTGATTTTGTATTTAATTCCGATGCAATTTCAGTGTTTCATCGTCAATAAGAAGGTCAGAGGGATACAGTGAACCCGAAGTGAAGCATCTGAATCTATAACTAGTGTCACAGGAATGGTTCAAAGCATACACAGTAAGAAGAGTCAGTTTTCTTGTACTTATGTCGGCATTGTGCCTTTCGTATTTTATTCCGATGCAATTTCTGTGTTTCATCGTCAATAAGAAGGTCAGAGGGATACAGTAAACCTGAAGTGAAGCATCGGAATCTATAACTAGTGTCACACAAATGGTTAAAAACAAAGACAGTAAGAAGAGTCAGTTTTCTTATACTTGAGTCGGCTTTGTGCCTTTTGTATTTAATTCCGATCCAATTCCAGTGTTTCATCGTCAATAACAAGGTCAGAGGGATACAGTGAACCTGAAGTGAAGCATCGGAATCTATAACTAGTGTCACAGGAATGGTTCAAAGCATAGACAGTAAGAAGAGTCAGTTTTCTTGTACTTAAGTCGGCATTGTGCCTTTCGTATTTAATTCCGATGCAATTTCTGTGATTTATCGTCAATAAGAAGGTCAGCGGTATACAGTAAACCTGAAGTGAAGCATCGGAATCTATAACTAGTGTCACAGGAATGTCAAAACATAGACAGTAAAGAGTCAATTTTTTTCGTACATAAGTCGGCATTGAGCCATTTGCTTTTAATTCCGATGCAATTTCTGTGTTTCATCGTCAATACGAAGGTCAGAGGGATACAGTAAAGCTGAAGTGAAGCATCGGAATCTATAACTAGTGTCACAAGAATGGTTCAAAACATAGACAGTAAGAAGAGTCAGTCTTCTTGTACTTAAGTCGACATTGTGCCTTTTGTATTTAATTCCGATGCAATTTCTGTGTTTCATCTTCAATAAGAAGGTCAGAGGGATACAGTAAAGCTGAAGTGATGCATCGGAATCTATAACTAGTGTCACAGGAATGGTTCAAAACATAGACAGTAAGAAGAGTCAGTTTTCTTGTACTTAAGTCGGCATCGTGCCTTTTATATTTAATTCCGATGCAATTTCTGTGTTTCATCGTCAATACGAAGGTCAGAGGGATACAGTATACCTGAAGCGAAGAATCGGAATCTATAACTAGTGTCACAGGAATGGTTCAAACCATAGACAGTAAGAAGAGTCAGTTTTCTTGTACTTAAGTCGGCATTGTACATTTTGTATTTAATTCCGATGCAATTTCTGTGTTTCATCGTCAATAAGAAGGTCGGAGGCATACAGTAAACCTGAAGTGAAGCATCGGAATCTATAACTAGTGTCACAGGAATGGTTCAAAACATAGACAGTAAGAAGAGTCAGTTTTCTTATACTTGAGTCGGCTTTGTGCCTTTTGTATTTAATTCCGATGCAATTTCAGTGTTTCATCGTCAATAAGAAGGTCAGAGGGATACAGTGAACCTAAGGTGAAGCATCGGAATCTATAACTAGTGTCACAGGAATGGTTCAAAGCATAGAGAGTAAGAAGAGTCAGTTTTCTTGTACTTATGTCGGCATTGTGCCTTTCGTATTTAATTCCGATGCAATTTCTGTGTTTCATCGTCAATAAGAAGGTCAGAGGGATACAGTAAACCTGAAGTGAAGCATCGGAATCTATAACTAGTGTCACAGGAATTTTTCAAAACATAGACAGTAAGAAGAGTCAGTTTTCTTGTACTTAAGTCGGCATTGTGCCTTTTGTATTTAATTCCGATGCAATTTCTGTGTTTCATCGTCAATAAGAAGGTTAGAGGGATACAGTAAACCTGCAGTGAAGCATCGGAATCTATAACTAGTGACATATGAATGGTTCAAAACATAGACAGTAAGAAGAGTCAGTTTTCTTGTACTTAAGTCGGCATCGTGCCTTTTATATTTAATTCCGATGCAATTTCTGTGTTTCATCGTCAATACGAAGGTCAGAGGGATACAGTATACCTGAAGCGAAGAATCGGAATCTATAACTAGTGTCACAGGAATGGTTCAAACCATAGACAGTAAGAAGAGTCAGTTTTCTTGTACTTAAGTCGGCATTGTATATTTTGTATTTAATTCCGATGCAATTTCTGTGTTTCATCGTCAATAAGAAGGTCAGAGGGATACAGTAAAGCTGAAGTGAAGCATCGGAATCTATAACTAGTGTCACAGGAATGGTTCAAAACATAGACAGGAAGAAGAGACAGTTAACTTGCTCTTAGTCGGCATTGTGCATTTTGTATCTAATTTCGAAGCAATTTCTGTGTGTCATCGTCAATAAGAAGGTCAGAGGGATACAGTAAACCTGAAGAAAAGCATCGGAATCTATAACTAGTGTCACAGGAATGGTTCAAAACATAGACAGTAAGAAGAGTCAGTTTTCTTGTACTTAAGTCGGCATCGTGCCTTTTATATTTAATTCCGATGCAATTTCTGTGTTTCATCGTCAATACGAAGGTCAGAGGGATACAGTAAACCTGAAGTGAAGCATCGGAATCTATAACTAGTGTCACAGGAATGGTTCAAAACATAGATAGGAAGAAGAGTCAGTTATCTTGTACTTAAATCGGTATTGTGCATTTTGTATTTTATGACGATGCAATTTCTGTGTTTCATCGTCAATAAGAGTGTCAGAGGGATACAGTAAACCTGAAATAAAGCTTCGGAATCTATAACGAGTGTCACATGAATGGTTCAAAACATAGACAGTAAGAAGAGTCTGTTTTCTTGTACTTTAGTCGGCATTGTGCCTTTTGTATTTAATTCCGATGCAATTTCTGTGTTTCATCGTCAATAAGAAGGTCAGAGGGATACAGTGAACCTGAAGTGAAGCATCGGAATCTATAACTAGTGTCACAGGAATGGTTCAAAGCATAGACAGTAAGAGGAGTCCGTTTTCTTGTACTTAAGTCGGCATTGTGTCTTTCGTATTTAATTCCGATGCAATTTCTGTGTTTCATCGTCAATAAGGAGGTCAGAGGGATAGAGTAAACATGAAGTGAAGCATCGGAATCTATAACTAGTGTCACAGGAATTGTTCAAAACATAGACAGTAAGAAGAGTCAGTTTTCTTCTACTTAAGTCGACATTGTTCCTTTTGTATTTAATTCCGATGCAATATCTGTGTTTCATCGTCAATAAGAAGGTCAGAGGGATACGGTAAAGCTGAAGTGAAGCATCGGAAACTATAACTAGTGTCACAGAAATGGTTTTAAACATAGACAGTATGAAGAGTCAGTTTTTCTTGTACTTAAGTCGGCATTGTGCCTTTTCTATTTAATTCCGATGTAATTTCTGTGTTTCATCGTGAATAAGAAGGTCAGAGGGATACAGTGAACCTGAAGTGAAGCATCGGAATCTATAACTAGTGTCACAGGAATGGTTCAAAGCATAGACAGTAAGAGGAGTCCGTTTTCTTGTACTTAAGTCGGCATTGTGTCTTTCGTATTTAATTCCGATGCAATATCTGTGTTTCATCGTCAATAAGAAGGTCAAAGGGATACAGTAAACCTGAAGTGAAGCATCGGTGTCTATAACTAGTGTCACAGGAATGGGTCAAAACATAGACACTAAGAAGAGTCAGTCTTCTTGTACTTGAGTCGGCATTGTGACTTTTGTATCTAATTCCGATGCAATTTCTGTTTTACATCGTCAATAAGAAGGTCAGAGGGATACAGTAAACCAGAAGTGAAGCATCGGAATCCATAACTAGAGGCATGGGAGTGCGTCAAAACATAGACAGTAAGATGAGTCAGTTTTCTTGTATTTAAGTCGGCATTGTGCCTTTTTAATTTAATTCTGATGCAATTTCTGTGATTCGTCGTCAATACGAAGGTCAGAGGGATACAGTAAACCTGAAGTGAAGCATCGGAATCTATAACTAGTGTCACAGGAATGGTTCAAAACATAGAGAGTAAGAAGAGCCAGTCTTCTAGTACTTGAGTCGGCATTGTGCCCATGTATTTAATTCCGATGCAATTTCTGTGTTTCATCGTCAATAAGAAGGTCAGAGGGATACAGTAAAGCTGAAGTGAAGCATCGGAATCTATAACTAGTGTCACAGGAATAGTTCAAGACAAAGACTGTAAGAAGAGTCAGTCTTCTTGTACTTAAGTCGGCATTGTGCCTTTTGTATTTAATTCCGATGCAATTTCTGTATTTCATCTTCAATAAGATGGTCAGAGGGATAGAGTAAACCTGAAGTGAAGCGTCGGGATCTATAACTAGTGTCACTGGAATGGTTCTAAACATAGGAAGTAGGAAGAGCCAGTCTTCTTGTTCTTGATTCGGCATTGTGGCTTTTGTATTTAATTCCGATGCAATTTCTGTGTTTCATCGTCAATAAGAATGTCAGAGGGACACAGTAAAGCTGAAGTGAAGCAAAATAATCTATAACTAGTGTCACAGGAATAGTGCAAAACAAAGACAGTAAGAAGAGTCAGTCTTCTTGTACTTAAGTCGGCATTGTGCCTTTTGTATTTAATTCCGGTGTAATTTCTGTGTTTCATCTTCAATAAGAAGGTCAGAGGGATACAGTAAACATGAAGTGTAGCATCGGAATCTATTACTAGTGTCATAGGAATGGTTCAAAACATAGACAGTAGGAAGAGTCAGTTCTCTTGTACTGAAGTCGGCTTTGTGCTTTTGTATTTGATTCCGATGAATTTCTGTTTTTCAACGTCAATAAGAAGGTCAGAGGGATACAGTAATTCTGAAGAGAAGCATCGGAATCTATAACTTGTGTCACAGGATTGGTTCAAAACATAGACAGTAAGAAGAGCCAGTCTTCTTGTACTTGAGTCGGCATTGTGCCTATGTAATTAATTCCGATACAATTTCTGTGTTTCATCGTCAATAAGACGGTCAGAGGGATACAGTAAACCTGAAGTGAAGCATCGTAAACTATAACTAGTGTCACAGGAATGGTTCAAAGCATAGACAGTAGTAAGTGCCAGTCGTATTGTACTTGAGTCGGCATTGTGCCTTTTGTATTTAGTTCCGATGCAATAAATGTGTCTCATCGTCAATGAGAAGGTCAGAGGGATACAGTAAACCTGAAGTGAAGCATCGGAATCTATAATTTGTGTCACAGGAATAGTTCAAAACACAGACAGTAAGAAGAGTCAGTCTTCTTGTACTTAAGTCGGCATTGTGGCTTTTGTATTTAATTCCGATGCAATTTCTGTGTTTCATCGTCAATAAGAAGGTCAGAGGGATGCAGTAAACCTGAAGTGAAGCATCGGAATCTATAACTAGTGTCACAGGATTGGTTCAAAGCATAGACAGTAAGAAGAGTCAGATTTCTTGTACTTATGTCGGCATTGTGCGTTTTGTATTTAATTCCGATGCAATTTCTGTGTTTCATCGTCAATAAGAAGGTCAGAGGGATACAGTAAACCTGAAGTGAAGCATCGAAATCTATAACTAGTGTCACAGGAATGGTTCAAAACAAAGACAGCAAAAAGAGTCGGATTTCTTGTACTTAAGTCGGCATTTTGCCATTTGCATTTAATTCCGCAGCAATTTCTGTGTTTCATCGTCAATAAGAAGGTCAGAGGGATACAGTAAACCTGAAATGAAGCATCGGAATGTGCAACTAGGGTCACAGGAATGGTTCAAAACATAGACAGTAAGAAGAGTCAGTTTTCTTGTACTTAAGTCAGCATTGTGCCTATTCTATTTAATTCCGATGCAATTTCTGTGTTTCGTCGTCAATAAGAAGATTCAAGGGATACAGTAAACCTGACGTGAAGCATCAGAATCCAAAACCGGTCTCACAGAAAAGTTTCAATACATAGACAGTAAGAAGAGACAGTCTTCTTGTACTTGAGTCGGCATTGTACCTTTTGTATTTAATTCCGATGCAATATCTGTGTTTCATCGTCAATAACAAGGTCAGAGAAATATAGTATACCTGAAGTGAAGCATCGGAATCTATAACTAGTGTCACAGGAATGGTTCAAAACATACGCATTACGAAGAGTCAGTTTTCTTGTACTTAAGTCCGCATTGTGCCTTTTCTATTTATTTCCGATGCAATTTCTGTGTTCCATCGTCAATAAGAAGGTCCAAGGGATACAGTAAACATATAGTGAAGCATCGGAATATAAAACTGGTCTCACAGGAAATGTTGAAATCATAGTCAGTAGGAATAGTCAGTCTTCTTGTACTTAGGTCGGCATTGTGCCTTTTGTATTTAATTTCGATGCAATTTCTGTGTTTCATCGACACTAAGAAGGTCCAAGGGATACAGTGTACCTGACGTGAAGCATCGGACCCTAAAACTGGTCTCACAGGAAAGGTTGAAAACATAGACAGTAAGAAGAGTTAGTTTTCTTGTACTTAAGTCAGCATTGTGCCTTTTCTATTTAATTCTGATTCAATTTCTGTGTTTCATCGTCAATAAGAAGGTCAGAGGGATACAGTAAACCTGAAGTGAAGCATCGGAATCTATAACTAGTGTCACAGGAATGGTTCAAATCATAGATAGTAAGAAGAGCCAGTTTCCTTGAACTTAAGTCGGCATTGTGCTTTTGTATTTAATTCCGATGGAATTTCAGTTTATCATCGTCAATAAGAAGGTCAGAGGGATACAGTGACCCTGAAGTGAAGCATCGGAAACTATAACTAGTGTCACAGGAATGGTTCAAAACATAGACAGTAGTAAGAGTCAGTCTTCTTGTACTTAAGTCGGCACTGTGCCTTTTGTATTTAATTCCAATGCAAATTCTTTGTTTCATCGTCAATAAGAAGGTCAGAGGCATTCAGTAAACCTGAAGGGAAGCATTGAAATCTATAACTAGTGTCACAGGAATGGTCCAAAACATAGACAGTAAGAAGAGGCAGTTCTCTTGTAGATAAGTCGGCATTGAGGCTTTTCTATTTAATTCTGATGCAATTTTTGCGGTTTCATCGTCAATAAGAAGGTCAGAGGGATACAGTAAACCTGAAGAGAAGCATCGGAATCTATAACTAGTGTCACAGGATTGGTTCAAAACATAGAGATTAAGAAGAGAGAGTCTTCTTGTACTTGAGTCGGCATTGTGCCTATGTAATTAATTCCGATGCAATTTCTGTGTTTCATCGTCAATAAGACGGTCAGAGGGATACAGTAAACCTGAAGTGAAGCATCGTAAACTATAACTAGTGTCACAGGAATGGTTCAAATCATAGACAGTAGTAAGAGCCAGTCTTCTTGTACTTGGGTCGGCATTGTGCCTTTTGTATTTAATTCCGATGCAGTATGTGTGTTTCATCGTCAATAAGAAGGTCAGAGGGATACAGTAAACCTGAAGTGAAACATCGGAATCTATAATTAGTGTCACAGGAATAGTTCAAAACACAGACAGTAAGAAGAGTCAGTCTTCTTGTACTTAAGTCGGCATTGTGCCTTTTGTATCTATTTCCGATGCAATTTCTGTGTTACATCGTCAATAAGAAGGTCAGAGGGATGCAGTATACCTGAAGTGAAGCATCGGAATCTATAACTAGTGTCACAGGATTGGTTCAAAACATAGACAGTAAGAAGACTCAGTTTTCTTGTACTTAAATCGGCATTGTGCCTTTTGTATTTAATTCCGATGCCATTTCTGTGTTTCACCGTCAAGAAGAAGGTCACAGCGATACAGTAAATCTGATGTGAAGCATCGGAATCGATAAATAGTGTCACGGGAATGGTTCAAAACATAGACAGTAAGAAGAGTCAGATTTCTTATACTTATGTCGGCATTGAGCCTTTTGTATTTTATTCCGATGCAATTTCTGTGTTTCATCGTCAATAAGAAGGTCAGAGGGATACAGTAAACCTGAAGTGAAGCATCGAAATCGATAACTAGTGTCACAGGAATGGTTCAAAACATAGACAGTAAGAAGAGTCAGAATTCTTGTACTTAAGTCGGCATTGTGCCTTTTGTATTTAATTCCGATGCAATTTCTGTGTTTCATCGTCAATAAGAAGGTCAGGGGGATACAGTAAACCTGAAGTGAAGCATCGAAATCTACAACTAGTGTCACAGTAATGGTTCAAAACAAAGACAGTAAGAAGAGTCGGAATTCTCGTACTTAAGTCGGCATTTTGCCTTTTGTATTTAATTCCGCTGCAATTTCTGTGTTTCATCGTCAATAAGATGGTTAGAGGGATACAGTAAACCTGAAGTGAAGCATCGGAATGTGTAACTAGTGTCACAGGAATGATTCAAAATATAGACAGTAAGAAGAGTCAGTTTTCTTGTACTTATGTCAGCACTTTGCCAATTCTAATTAATTCCGATGCAATTTCTGTGTTTCGTCGCCAATAAGAAGATCCAAGGGATACAGTAAACCCGAAGTGAAGCATCGGAATCTAAAACCGGACTCACAGGAAAGTTTCAATTCATAGACAGTAAGAGGAGCCAGTCTTCTTGTACTTGAGTCGGCATTGTGCCTTTTGTATTTAATTCCGATGCAATTTCTGTGTTTCATCGTCAATAAGAAGGCCATAGAGATATAGTATACCTGAAGTGAGGCATCGGAATCTATAACTAGTGTCACAGGAATGGTTCAAAACATATGCAGTATGAAGAGTCAGTTTTCTTGTACTTAAGTCCGCATTGTGCCTTTTCTATTTATTTCGGATGCAATTTCTGTGTTTCATCGTCAATAAGAAGGTCCAAGGGATACAGTAAACAAATAGTGAAGCATCGGAATCTAAAACTGGTCTCACAGGAAATGTTCAAAAGATAGTCAGTGAGAAGAGTCAGTCTTCTTGTACTTAAGTAGGCATTGTGCCTTTTGTATATAATTCCGATGCAATTTCTGTGTTTAATCGTCAGTAAGAGGGGCCAAGGGATACAGTAAACATATAGTGAGGCATCGGAATCTTTAAACTGGTACAACAGGAAATGTTCAAAAGATAGTCAGTAAGAAGAGTCAGTTTTCTTGTACTTATGTCGGCACTTTGCCAATTCTATTTAATTGCGATGCAATTTCTGTGTTTCGTCGCCAATAAGAAGATCCAAGGGATACAGTAAACCTGAAGTGAAGCATCGGAATCTAAAACCGGTCTCACAGGAGAGTTTCAAAACATAGACAGTAAGAAGAGCCAGTCTTCTTGTACTTGAGTCTGCATTGTGCCTTTTGTATTTAATTTCGATGCAATTTCTGTGTTTCATCGTCAATAAGAAGGCCACAGAGATATAGTATACCTGAAGTGAGGCATCGGAATCTATAACTAGTGTCACAGGAATGGTTCAAAACATACGCAGTACGAAGAGTCAGTTTTCTTGTACTTAAGTCCGCATTGTGCCTTTCCTATTTATTTCCGATGCAATTTCTGTGTTTCATCGTCAATAAGAAGGTCCATGGGATACAGTAAACATATAGTGAAGCATCGGAATCTAAAACTGGTCTCACAGGAAAAGTTCAAAAGATAGTCAGTAAGAAGAGACAGTCTTCTTGTACTTAAGTAGGCATTGTGCCTTTTGTATATAATTCCGATGCAATTTCTGTGTTTAATCGTCAGTAAGAGGGGCTAAGGCATACTGTAAACATATAGTGAGGCATCGGAATCTAAAACTGGTACAACAGAAATTTTCAAAAGATAGACAGTAAGAAGAGTCAGTCTTCTTGTACTTAAGTCGGCGTTGTGCCTTTTGTATTTAATTCCGATGCAATTTCTGTGTTTCGTCGTCAATAAGAAGATTCAAGGGATACAGTAAACCTGAAGTGAAGCATCAGAATCCAAAACCGGTCTCACAGAAAAGTTTCAATACATAGACAGTAAGAAGAGACAGTCTTCTTGTACTTGAGTCGGCATTGTACCTTTTGTATTTAATTCCGATGCAATATCTGTGTTTCATCGTCAATAAGAAGGTCAGAGAAATATAGTATACCTGAAGTGAAGCATCGGAATCTATAACTAGTGTCACAGGAATGGTTCAAACATACGCATTACGAAGAGTCAGTTTTCTTGTACTTAAGTCCGCATTGTGCCTTTTCTATTTATTTCCGATGCAATTTCTGTGTTCCATCGTCAATAAGAAGGTCCAAGGGATACAGTAAACATATAGTGAAGCATCGGAATATAAAACTGGTCTCACAGGAAATGTTGAAATCATAGTCAGTAGGAATAGTCAGTCTTCGTGTACTTAGGTCGGCATTGTGCCTTTTGTATTTAATTTCGATGCAATTTCTGTGTTTCATCGACACTAAGAAGGTCCAAGGGATACAGTGTACCTGACGTGAAGCATCGGACCCTAAAACTGGTCTCACAGGAAAGGTTGAAAACATAGACAGTAAGAAGAGTTAGTTTTCTTGTACTTAAGTCAGCATTGTGCCTTTTCTATTTAATTCTGATTCAATTTCTGTGTTTCATCGTCAATAAGAAGGTCAGAGGGATACAGTAAACCTGAAGTGAAGCATCGGAATCTATAACTAGTGTCACAGGAATGGTTCAAATCATAGACAGTAAGAAGAGCCAGTTTCCTTGTACTTAAGTCGGCATTGTGCTTTTGTATTTAATTCCGATGGAATTTCAGTTTATCATCGTCAATAAGTAGGTCAGAGGGATACAGTGACCCTGAAGTGAAGCATCGGAAACTATAACTAGTGTCACAGGAATGGTTCAAAACATAGACAGTAGTAAGAGTCAGTCTTCTTGTACTTAAGTCGGCACTGTGCCTTTTGTATTTAATTCCAATGCAAATTCTTTGTTTCATCGTCAATAAGAAGGTCAGAGGCATTCAGTAAACCTGAAGGGAAGCATTGAAATCTATAACTAGTGTCACAGGAATGGTCCAAAACATAGACAGTAAGAAGAGGCAGTTCTCTTGTAGATAAGTCGGCATTGAGGCTTTTCTATTTAATTCTGATGCAATTTTTGCGGTTTCATCGTCAATAAGAAGGTCAGAGGGATACAGTAAACCTGAAGAGAAGCATCGGAATCTATAACTAGTGTCACAGGATTGGTTCAAAACATAGAGATTAAGAAGAGAGAGTCTTCTTGTACTTGAGTCGGCATTGTGCCTATGTAATTAATTCCGATGCAATTTCTGTGTTTCATCGTCAATAAGACGGTCAGAGGGATACAGTAAACCTGAAGTGAAGCATCGTAAACTATAACTAGTGTCACAGGAATGGTTCAAATCATAGACAGTAGTAAGAGCCAGTCTTCTTGTACTTGAGTCGGCATTGTGCCTTTTGTATTTAATTCCGATGCAGTATGTGTGTTTCATCGTCAATAAGAAGGTCAGAGGGATACAGTAAACCTGAAGTGAAACATCGGAATCTATAATTAGTGTCACAGGAATAGTTCAAAACACAGACAGTAAGAAGAGTCAGTCTTCTTGTACTTAAGTCGGCATTGTGCCTTTTGTATCTATTTCCGATGCAATTTCTGTGTTACATCGTCAATAAGAAGGTCAGAGGGATGCAGTATACCTGAAGTGAAGCATCGGAATCTATAACTAGTGTCACAGGATTGGTTCAAAACATAGACAGTAAGAAGACTCAGTTTTCTTGTACTTAAATCGGCATTGTGCCTTTTGTATTTAATTCCGATGCAATTTCTGTGTTTCACCGTCAAGAAGAAGGTCACAGCGATACAGTAAATCTGATGTGAAGCATCGGAATCGATAAATAGTGTCACGGGAATGGTTCAAAACATAGACAGTAAGAAGAGTCAGATTTCTTATACTTATGTCGGCATTGAGCCTTTTGTATTTTATTCCGATGCAATTTCTGTGTTTCATCGTCAATAAGAAGGTCAGAGGGATACAGTAAACCTGAAGTGAAGCATCGAAATCGATAACTAGTGTCACAGGAATGGTTCAAAACATAGACAGTAAGAAGAGTCAGAATTCTTGTACTTAAGTCGGCATTGTGCCTTTTGTATTTAATTCCGATGCAATTTCTGTGTTTCATCGTCAATAAGAAGGTCAGGGGGATACAGTAAACCTGAAGTGAAGCATCGAAATCTACAACTAGTGTCACAGTAATGGTTCAAAACAAAGACAGTAAGAAGAGTCGGAATTCTCGTACTTAAGTCGGCATTTTGCCTTTTGTATTTAATTCCGCTGCAATTTCTGTGTTTCATCGTCAATAAGATGGTTAGAGGGATACAGTAAACCTGAAGTGAAGCATCGGAATGTGTAACTAGTGTCACAGGAATGATTCAAAATATAGACAGTAAGAAGAGTCAGTTTTCTTGTACTTATGTCAGCACTTTGCCAATTCTAATTAATTCCGATGCAATTTCTGTGTTTCGTCGCCAATAAGAAGATCCAAGGGATACAGTAAACCCGAAGTGAAGCATCGGAATCTAAAAC
Source organism: Schistocerca serialis cubense (assembly GCF_023864345.2). Lineage (NCBI taxonomy): Eukaryota > Metazoa > Arthropoda > Insecta > Orthoptera > Acrididae > Schistocerca > Schistocerca serialis. Next base: position 839,700,208 of record NC_064642.1, read on the forward strand.
CGGACTCACAGGAAAGTTTCAATTCATAGACAGTAAGAAGAGCCAGTCTTCTTGTACTTGAGTCGGCATTGTGCCTTTTGTATTTAATTCCGATGCAATTTCTGTGTTTCATCGTCAATAAGAAGGCCATAGAGATATAGTATACCTGAAGTGAGGCATCGGAATCTATAACTAGTGTCACAGGAATGGTTCAAAACATATGCAGTACGAAGAGTCAGTTTTCTTGTACTTAAGTCCGCATTGTGCCTTTTCTATTTATTTCGGATGCAATTTCTGTGTTTCATCGTCAATAAGAAGGTCCAAGGGATACAGTAAACAAATAGTGAAGCATCGGAATCTAAAACTGGTCTCACAGGAAATGTTCAAAAGATAGTCAGTGAGAAGAGTCAGTCTTCTTGTACTTAAGTAGGCATTGTGCCTTTTGTATATAATTCCGATGCAATTTCTGTGTTTAATCGTCAGTAAGAGGGGCCAAGGGATACAGTAAACATATAGTGAGGCATCGGAATCTTTAAACTGGTACAACAGGAAATGTTCAAAAGATAGTCAGTAAGAAGAGTCAGTTTTCTTGTACTTATGTCGGCACTTTGCCAATTCTATTTAATTGCGATGCAATTTCTGTGTTTCGTCGCCAATAAGAAGATCCAAGGGATACAGTAAACCTGAAGTGAAGCATCGGAATCTAAAACCGGTCTCACAGGAGAGTTTCAAAACATAGACAGTAAGAAGAGCCAGTCTTCTTGTACTTGAGTCTGCATTGTGCCTTTTGTATTTAATTTCGATGCAATTTCTGTGTTTCATCGTCAATAAGAAGGCCACAGAAATATAGTATACCTGAAGTGAGGCATCGGAATCTATAACTAGTGTCACAGGAATGGTTCAAAACATACGCAGTACGAAGAGTCAGTTTTCTTGTACTTAAGTCCGCATTGTGCCTTTCCTATTTATTTCCGATGCAATTTCTGTGTTTCATCGTCAATAAGAAGGTCCATGGGATACAGTAAACATATAGTGAAGCATCGGAATCTAAAACTGGTCTCACAGGAAAAGTTCAAAAGATAGTCAGTAAGAAGAGACAGTCTTCTTGTACTTAAGTAGGCATTGTGCCTTTTGTATATAATTCCGATGCAATTTCTGTGTTTAATCGTCAGTAAGAGGGGCTAAGGCATACTGTAAACATATAGTGAGGCATCGGAATCTAAAACTGGTACAACAGAAATTTTCAAAAGATAGACAGTAAGAAGAGTCAGTCTTCTTGTACTTAAGTCGGCGTTGTGCCTTTTGTATTTAATTCCGGTGTAATTTCTGTGTTTCATCTTCAATAAGAAGGTCAGAGGGATACAGTAAACATGAAGTGTAGCATCGGAATCTATTACTAGTGTCATAGGAATGGTTCAAAACATAGACAGCAGGAAGAGTCAGTTCTCTTGTACTGAAGTCGGCTTTGTGCTTTTGTATTTGATTCCGATGAATTTCTGTTTTTCAACGTCAATAAGAAGGTCAGAGGGATACAGTAATTCTGAAGAGAAGCATCGGAATCTATAACTTGTGTCACAGGATTGGTTCAAAACATAGACAGTAAGAAGAGCCAGTCTTCTTGTACTTGAGTCGGCATTGTGCCTATGTAATTAATTCCGATACAATTTCTGTGTTTCATCGTCAATAAGACGGTCAGAGGGATACAGTAAACCTGAAGTGAAGCATCGTAAACTATAACTAGTGTCACAGGAATGGTTCAAAGCATAGACAGTAGTAAGTGCCAGTCGTATTGTACTTGAGTCGGCATTGTGCCTTTTGTATTTAGTTCCGATGCAATAAATGTGTCTCATCGTCAATGAGAAGGTCAGAGGGATACAGTAAACCTGAAGTGAAGCATCGGAATCTATAATTTGTGTCACAGGAATAGTTCAAAACACAGACAGTAAGAAGAGTCAGTCTTCTTGTACTTAAGTCGGCATTGTGGCTTTTGTATTTAATTCCGATGCAATTTCTGTGTTTCATCGTCAATAAGAAGGTCAGAGGGATGCAGTAAACCTGAAGTGAAGCATCGGAATCTATAACTAGTGTCACAGGATTGGTTCAAAGCATAGACAGTAAGAAGAGTCAGATTTCTTGTACTTATGTCGGCATTGTGCGTTTTGTATTTAATTCCGATGCAATTTCTGTGTTTCATCGTCAATAAGAAGGTCAGAGGGATACAGTAAACCTGAAGTGAAGCATCGAAATCTATAACTAGTGTCACAGGAATGGTTCAAAACAAAGACAGCAAAAAGAGTCGGATTTCTTGTACTTAAGTCGGCATTTTGCCATTTGCATTTAATTCCGCAGCAATTTCTGTGTTTCATCGTCAATAAGAAGGTCAGAGGGATACAGTAAACCTGAAATGAAGCATCGGAATGTGCAACTAGGGTCACAGGAATGGTTCAAAACATAGACAGTAAGAAGAGTCAGTTTTCTTGTACTTAAGTCAGCATTGTGCCTATTCTATTTAATTCCGATGCAATTTCTGTGTTTCGTCGTCAATAAGAAGATTCAAGGGATACAGTAAACCTGACGTGAAGCATCAGAATCCAAAACCGGTCTCACAGAAAAGTTTCAATACATAGACAGTAAGAAGAGACAGTCTTCTTGTACTTGAGTCGGCATTGTACCTTTTGTATTTAATTCCGATGCAATATCTGTGTTTCATCGTCAATAACAAGGTCAGAGAAATATAGTATACCTGAAGTGAAGCATCGGAATCTATAACTAGTGTCACAGGAATGGTTCAAAACATACGCATTACGAAGAGTCAGTTTTCTTGTACTTAAGTCCGCATTGTGCCTTTTCTATTTATTTCCGATGCAATTTCTGTGTTCCATCGTCAATAAGAAGGTCCAAGGGATACAGTAAACATATAGTGAAGCATCGGAATATAAAACTGGTCTCACAGGAAATGTTGAAATCATAGTCAGTAGGAATAGTCAGTCTTCTTGTACTTAGGTCGGCATTGTGCCTTTTGTATTTAATTTCGATGCAATTTCTGTGTTTCATCGACACTAAGAAGGTCCAAGGGATACAGTGTACCTGACGTGAAGCATCGGACCCTAAAACTGGTCTCACAGGAAAGGTTGAAAACATAGACAGTAAGAAGAGTTAGTTTTCTTGTACTTAAGTCAGCATTGTGCCTTTTCTATTTAATTCTGATTCAATTTCTGTGTTTCATCGTCAATAAGAAGGTCAGAGGGATACAGTAAACCTGAAGTGAAGCATCGGAATCTATAACTAGTGTCACAGGAATGGTTCAAATCATAGACAGTAAGAAGAGCCAGTTTCCTTGTACTTAAGTCGGCATTGTGCTTTTGTATTTAATTCCGATGGAATTTCAGTTTATCATCGTCAATAAGAAGGTCAGAGGGATACAGTGACCCTGAAGTGAAGCATCGGAAACTATAACTAGTGTCACAGGAATGGTTCAAAACATAGACAGTAGTAAGAGTCAGTCTTCTTGTACTTAAGTCGGCACTGTGCCTTTTGTATTTAATTCCAATGCAAATTCTTTGTTTCATCGTCAATAAGAAGGTCAGAGGCATTCAGTAAACCTGAAGGGAAGCATTGAAATCTATAACTAGTGTCACAGGAATGTTCCAAAACATAGACAGTAAGAAGAGGCAGTTCTCTTGTAGATAAGTCGGCATTGAGGCTTTTCTATTTAATTCTGATGCAATTTTTGCGGTTTCATCGTCAATAAGAAGGTCAGAGGGATACAGTAAACCTGAAGAGAAGCATCGGAATCTATAACTAGTGTCACAGGATTGGTTCAAAACATAGAGATTAAGAAGAGAGAGTCTTCTTGTACTTGAGTCGGCATTGTGCCTATGTAATTAATTCCGATGCAATTTCTGTGTTTCATCGTCAATAAGACGGTCAGAGGGATACAGTAAACCTGAAGTGAAGCATCGTAAACTATAACTAGTGTCACAGGAATGGTTCAAATCATAGACAGTAGTAAGAGCCAGTCTTCTTGTACTTGGGTCGGCATTGTGCCTTTTGTATTTAATTCCGATGCAGTATGTGTGTTTCATCGTCAATAAGAAGGTCAGAGGGATACAGTAAACCTGAAGTGAAACATCGGAATCTATAATTAGTGTCACAGGAATAGTTCAAAACACAGACAGTAAGAAGAGTCAGTCTTCCTGTACTTAAGTCGGCATTGTGCCTTTTGTATCTATTTCCGATGCAATTTCTGTGTTACATCGTCAATAAGAAGGTCAGAGGGATGCAGTATACCTGAAGTGAAGCATCGGAATCTATAACTAGTGTCACAGGATTGGTTCAAAACATAGACAGTAAGAAGACTCAGTTTTCTTGTACTTAAATCGGCATTGTGCCTTTTGTATTTAATTCCGATGCAATTTCTGTGTTTCACCGTCAAGAAGAAGGTCACAGCGATACAGTAAATCTGATGTGAAGCATCGGAATCGATAAATAGTGTCACGGGAATGGTTCAAAACATAGACAGTAAGAAGAGTCAGATTTCTTATACTTATGTCGGCATTGAGCCTTTTGTATTTTATTCCGATGCAATTTCTGTGTTTCATCGTCAATAAGAAGGTCAGAGGGATACAGTAAACCTGAAGTGAAGCATCGAAATCGATAACTAGTGTCACAGGAATGGTTCAAAACATAGACAGTAAGAAGAGTCAGAATTCTTGTACTTAAGTCGGCATTGTGCCTTTTGTATTTAATTCCGATGCAATTTCTGTGTTTCATCGTCAATAAGAAGGTCAGGGGGATACAGTAAACCTGAAGTGAAGCATCGAAATCTACAACTAGTGTCACAGTAATGGTTCAAAACAAAGACAGTAAGAAGAGTCGGAATTCTCGTACTTAAGTCGGCATTTTGCCTTTTGTATTTAATTCCGCTGCAATTTCTGTGTTTCATCGTCAATAAGATGGTTAGAGGGATACAGTAAACCTGAAGTGAAGCATCGGAATGTGTAACTAGTGTCACAGGAATGATTCAAAATATAGACAGTAAGAAGAGTCAGTTTTCTTGTACTTATGTCAGCACTTTGCCAATTCTAATTAATTCTGATGCAATTTCTGTGTTTCGTCGCCAATAAGAAGATCCAAGGGATACAGTAAACCCGAAGTGAAGCATCGGAATCTAAAACCGGACTCACAGGAAAGTTTCAATTCATAGACAGTAAGAAGAGCCAGTCTTCTTGTACTTGAGTCGGCATTGTGCCTTTTGTATTTAATTCCGATGCAATTTCTGTGTTTCATCGTCAATAAGAAGGCCATAGAGATATAGTATACCTGAAGTGAGGCATCGGAATCTATAACTAGTGTCACAGGAATGGTTCAAAACATATGCAGTATGAAGAGTCAGTTTTCTTGTACTTAAGTCCGCATTGTGCCTTTTCTATTTATTTCGGATGCAATTTCTGTGTTTCATCGTCAATAAGAAGGTCCAAGGGATACAGTAAACAAATAGTGAAGCATCGGAATCTAAAACTGGTCTCACAGGAAATGTTCAAAAGATAGTCAGTGAGAAGAGTCAGTCTTCTTGTACTTAAGTAGGCATTGTGCCTTTTGTATATAATTCCGATGCAATTTCTGTGTTTAATCGTCAGTAAGAGGGGCCAAGGGATACAGTAAACATATAGTGAGGCATCGGAATCTTTAAACTGGTACAACAGGAAATGTTCAAAAGATAGTCAGTAAGAAGAGTCAGTTTTCTTGTACTTATGTCGGCACTTTGCCAATTCTATTTAATTGCGATGCAATTTCTGTGTTTCGTCGCCAATAAGAAGATCCAAGGGATACAGTAAACCTGAAGTGAAGCATCGGAATCTAAAACCGGTCTCACAGGAGAGTTTCAAAACATAGACAGTAAGAAGAGCCAGTCTTCTTGTACTTGAGTCTGCATTGTGCCTTTTGTATTTAATTTCGATGCAATTTCTGTGTTTCATCGTCAATAAGAAGGCCACAGAGATATAGTATACCTGAAGTGAGGCATCGGAATCTATAACTAGTGTCACAGGAATGGTTCAAAACATACGCAGTACGAAGAGTCAGTTTTCTTGTACTTAAGTCCGCATTGTGCCTTTCCTATTTATTTCCGATGCAATTTCTGTGTTTCATCGTCAATAAGAAGGTCCATGGGATACAGTAAACATATAGTGAAGCATCGGAATCTAAAACTGGTCTCACAGGAAAAGTTCAAAGGATAGTCAGTAAGAAGAGACAGTCTTCTTGTACTTAAGTAGGCATTGTGCCTTTTGTATATAATTCCGATGCAATTTCTGTGTTTAATCGTCAGTAAGAGGGGCTAAGGCATACTGTAAACATATAGTGAGGCATCGGAATCTAAAACTGGTACAACAGAAATTTTCAAAAGGTAGACAGTAAGAAGAGTCAGTCTTCTTGTACTTAAGTCGGCGTTGTGCCTTTTGTATTTAATTCCGATGCAATTTCTGTGTTTCGTCGTCAATAAGAAGATTCAAGGGATACAGTAAACCTGAAGTGAAGCATCAGAATCCAAAACCGGTCTCACAGAAAAGTTTCAATACATAGACAGTAAGAAGAGACAGTCTTCTTGTACTTGAGTCGGCATTGTACCTTTTGTATTTAATTCCGATGCAATATCTGTGTTTCATCGTCAATAAGAAGGTCAGAGAAATATAGTATACCTGAAGTGAAGCATCGGAATCTATAACTAGTGTCACAGGAATGGTTCATACATACGCATTACGAAGAGTCAGTTTTCTTGTACTTAAGTCCGCATTGTGCCTTTTCTATTTATTTCCGATGCAATTTCTGTGTTCCATCGTCAATAAGAAGGTCCAAGGGATACAGTAAACATATAGTGAAGCATCGGAATATAAAACTGGTCTCACAGGAAATGTTGAAATCATAGTCAGTAGGAATAGTCAGTCTTCTTGTACTTAGGTCGGCATTGTGCCTTTTGTATTTAATTTCGATGCAATTTCTGTGTTTCATCGACACTAAGAAGGTCCAAGGGATACAGTGTACCTGACGTGAAGCATCGGACCCTAAAACTGGTCTCACAGGAAAGGTTGAAAACATAGACAGTAAGAAGAGTTAGTTTTCTTGTACTTAAGTCAGCATTGTGCCTTTTCTATTTAATTCTGATTCAATTTCTGTGTTTCATCGTCAATAAGAAGGTCAGAGGGATACAGTAAACCTGAAGTGAAGCATGGGAATCTATAACTAGTGTCACAGGAATGGTTCAAATCATAGACAGTAAGAAGAGCCAGTTTCCTTGTACTTAAGTCGGCATTGTGCTTTTGTATTTAATTCCGATGGAATTTCAGTTTATCATCGTCAATAAGTAGGTCAGAGGGATACAGTGACCCTGAAGTGAAGCATCGGAAACTATAACTAGTGTCACAGGAATGGTTCAAAACATAGACAGTAGTAAGAGTCAGTCTTCTTGTACTTAAGTCGGCACTGTGCCTTTTGTATTTAATTCCAATGCAAATTCTTTGTTTCATCGTCAATAAGAAGGTCAGAGGCATTCAGTAAACCTGAAGGGAAGCATTGAAATCTATAACTAGTGTCACAGGAATGGTCCAAAACATAGACAGTAAGAAGAGGCAGTTCTCTTGTAGATAAGTCGGCATTGAGGCTTTTCTATTTAATTCTGATGCAATTTTTGCGGTTTCATCGTCAATAAGAAGGTCAGAGGGATACAGTAAACCTGAAGAGAAGCATCGGAATCTATAACTAGTGTCACAGGATTGGTTCAAAACATAGAGATTAAGAAGAGAGAGTCTTCTTGTACTTGAGTCGGCATTGTGCCTATGTAATTAATTCCGATGCAATTTCTGTGTTTCATCGTCAATAAGACGGTCAGAGGGATACAGTAAACCTGAAGTGAAGCATCGTAAACTATAACTAGTGTCACAGGAATGGTTCAAATCATAGACAGTAGTAAGAGCCAGTCTTCTTGTACTTGAGTCGGCATTGTGAATTTTGTATTTAATTCCGATGCAGTATGTGTGTTTCATCGTCAATAAGAAGGTCAGAGGGATACAGTAAACCTGAAGTGAAACATCGGAATCTATAATTAGTGTCACAGGAATAGTTCAAAACACAGACAGTAAGAAGAGTCAGTCTTCTTGTACTTAAGTCGGCATTGTGCCTTTTGTATCTATTTCCGATGCAATTTCTGTGTTACATCGTCAATAAGAAGGTCAGAGGGATGCAGTATACCTGAAGTGAAGCATCGGAATCTACAACTAGTGTCACAGGATTGGTTCAAAACATAGACAGTAAGAAGACTCAGTTTTCTTGTACTTAAATCGGCATTGTGCCTTTTGTATTTAATTCCGATGCAATTTCTGTGTTTCACCGTCAAGAAGAAGGTCACAGCGATACAGTAAATCTGATGTGAAGCATCGGAATCGATAAATAGTGTCACGGGAATGGTTCAAAACATAGACAGTAAGAAGAGTCAGATTTCTTATACTTATGTCGGCATTGAGCCTTTTGTATTTTATTCCGATGCAATTTCTGTGTTTCATCGTCAATAAGAAGGTCAGAGGGATACAGTAAACCTGAAGTGAAGCATCGAAATCGATAACTAGTGTCACAGGAATGGTTCAAAACATAGACAGTAAGAAGAGTCAGAATTCTTGTACTTAAGTCGGCATTGTGCCTTTTGTATTTAATTCCGATGCAATTTCTGTGTTTCATCGTCAATAAGAAGGTCAGGGGGATACAGTAAACCTGAAGTGAAGCATCGAAATCTACAACTAGTGTCACAGTAATGGTTCAAAACAAAGACAGTAAGAAGAGTCGGAATTCTCGTACTTAAGTCGGCATTTTGCCTTTTGTATTTAATTCCGCTGCAATTTCTGTGTTTCATCGTCAATAAGATGGTTAGAGGGATACAGTAAACCTGAAGTGAAGCATCGGAATGTGTAACTAGTGTCACAGGAATGATTCAAAATATAGACAGTAAGAAGAGTCAGTTTTCTTGTACTTATGTCAGCACTTTGCCAATTCTAATTAATTCCGATGCAATTTCTGTGTTTCGTCGCCAATAAGAAGATCCAAGGGATACAGTAAACCCGAAGTGAAGCATCGGAATCTAAAACCGGACTCACAGGAAAGTTTCAATTCATAGACAGTAAGAAGAGCCAGTCTTCTTGTACTTGAGTCGGCATTGTGCCTTTTGTATTTAATTCCGATGCAATTTCTGTGTTTCATCGTCAATAAGAAGGCCATAGAGATATAGTATACCTGAAGTGAGGCATCGGAATCTATAACTAGTGTCACAGGAATGGTTCAAAACATATGCAGTACGAAGAGTCAGTTTTCTTGTACTTAAGTCCGCATTGTGCCTTTTCTATTTATTTCGGATGCAATTTCTGTGTTTCATCGTCAATAAGAAGGTCCAAGGGATACAGTAAACAAATAGTGAAGCATCGGAATCTAAAACTGGTCTCACAGGAAATGTTCAAAAGATAGTCAGTGAGAAGAGTCAGTCTTCTTGTACTTAAGTAGGCATTGTGCCTTTTGTATATAATTCCGATGCAATTTCTGTGTTTAATCGTCAGTAAGAGGGGCCAAGGGATACAGTAAACATATAGTGAGGCATCGGAATCTTTAAACTGGTACAACAGGAAATGTTCAAAAGATAGTCAGTAAGAAGAGTCAGTTTTCTTGTACTTATGTCGGCACTTTGCCAATTCTATTTAATTGCGATGCAATTTCTGTGTTTCGTCGCCAATAAGAAGATCCAAGGGATACAGTAAACCTGAAGTGAAGCATCGGAATCTAAAACCGGTCTCACAGGAGAGTTTCAAAACATAGACAGTAAGAAGAGACAGTCTTCTTGTACTTGAGTCTGCATTGTGCCTTTTGTATTTAATTTCGATGCAATTTCTGTGTTTCATCGTCAATAAGAAGGCCACAGAAATATAGTATACCTGAAGTGAGGCATCGGAATCTATAACTAGTGTCACAGGAATGGTTCAAAACATACGCAGTACGAAGAGTCAGTTTTCTTGTACTTAAGTCCGCATTGTGCCTTTCCTATTTATTTCCGATGCAATTTCTGTGTTTCATCGTCAATAAGAAGGTCCATGGGATACAGTAAACATATAGTGAAGCATCGGAATCTAAAACTGGTCTCACAGGAAAAGTTCAAAAGATAGTCAGTAAGAAGAGACAGTCTTCTTGTACTTAAGTAGGCATTGTGCCTTTTGTATATAATTCCGATGCAATTTCTGTGTTTAATCGTCAGTAAGAGGGGCTAAGGCATACTGTAAACATATAGTGAGGCATCGGAATCTAAAACTGGTACAACAGAAATTTTCAAAAGATAGACAGTAAGAAGAGTCAGTCTTCTTGTACTTAAGTCGGCGTTGTGCCTTTTGTATTTAATTCCGATGCAATTTCTGTGTTTTATCGTCAATAAGAAGGTCCAAGGGATACGGTAAACATATAGTGAAGCATCAGAATCTAAAACTGGTCTCACAGGAAATGTTCAAAACATAGTCAGTAAGGAGAGTCAATCTTCTTGTACTTAAGTCGGCATTGTGCCTTTTGTATTTAATTCCGATGCAATTTATGTGTTTCATCGTCAATAAGAAGGTCCAAGGGATACAGTAAACCTGAAGTGAAGCATCGGACCCTAAAACTGGTCTCACAGGAAAGGTTCAAAACATGGACAGTAACATAAGTTAGTTTTCTAGTACTTAAGTCAGCATTGGGCCTTTTCTATTTAATTCTGATTCAATTTCTGTGTTTCATCGTCAATAAGAAGGTCAGAGGGATACAGTGAATCTGAAGTGAAGCATCGGAATCTATAACTAGTGACACAGGAATGGTTCAAATCATAGACAGCAATAACAGTCAGTCTTCTTGTACTTAAGTCGGCATTGTGCCTTTTGCATTTAATTCCGATGAAAATTCTTTGTTTCATCGTCAATAAGAAGGTCAGAGGCATTCAGTAAACCTGAAGTGAAGCATCGAAATCTATAACTAGAGTCACAGGAATGGTTCAAAACATAGACAGTAAGAAGAGTCAGTTTTCTTGTACTTAAGTCGGCATTGTGCCTTTTCTATTTAATTCCGAATTAATTTCAGTGTTTCATCGTCAACAAGAAAGTCAGAGGGATACAGTGATCCTAAAGTGAAGCATCGGAATCTATAACTAGTGTCACAGGAATGGTTTAAAACTTAGACATTAAGAAGAGTCAGTTTCTTGTACTTAAGTTGGCATTGTGCCTTTTGTATTTAACTCCGTTGCAATTTCTGTGTTTCATCGTCAATAAGAAGGTCAGAGGGATACAGTAAACCTGAAGTGAAGCATCGGAATCTATAAGTAGTGTCACAGGAATGGTTCAAATCATAGACAGTAAGAAGAGCCAGTTTCCTTGTACTTAAGTCGGCATTGTGCCTTTGTATTTAATTCCGATGGAATTTCAGTTTATCATCGTCAATAAGAAGGTCAGAGGGATACAGTGACCCTGAAGTGAAGCATCGGAATCTATAACTAGTGTCACAGGAATGGTTCAAAACATAGACAGTAGTAAGAGTCAGTCTTCTTGTACTTAAGTCGGCACTGTGCCTTTTGTATTTAATTCCAATGCAAATTCTTTGTTTCATCGTCAATAAGAAGGTCAGAGGCATTCAGTGAACCTGAAGGGAAGCATTGAAATCTATAACTAGTGTCACAGGAATGGTCCAAATCATAGACAGTAAGAAGAGGCAGTTCTCTTGTAGATAAGTCGGCATTGAGGCTTTTCTATTTAATTCTGATGCAATTTTTGCGGTTTCATCGTCAATAAGAAGGTCAGAGGGATACAGTAAACCTGAAGAGAAGCATCGGAATCTATAACTAGTGTCACAGGATTGGTTCAAAACATAGAGATTAAGAAGAGAGAGTCTTCTTGTACTTGAGTCGGCATTGTGCCTATGTAATTAATTCCGATGCAATTTCTGTGTTTCATCGTCAATAAGACGGTCAGAGGGATACAGTAAACCTGAAGTGAAGCATCGTAAACCATAACTAGTGTCACAGGAATGGTTCAAATCATAGACAGTAGTAAGAGCCAGACTTCTTGTACTTGAGTCGGCATTGTGCCTTTTGTATTTAATTCCGATGCAATATGTGTGTTTCATCGTCAATAAGAAGGTCAGAGGGATACAGTAAACCTGAGGTGAAACATCGGAATCTATAATTAGTGTCACAGGAATAGTTCAAAACACAGACAGTAAGAAGAGTCAGTCTTCTTGTACTTAAGTCGGCATTGTGCCTTTTGAATTTATTTCCGATGCAATTTCTGTGTTACATCGTCAATAAGAAGGTCAGAGGGATGCAGTATACCTGAAGTGAAGCATCGGAATCTATAACTAGTGTCACAGGATTGGTTCAAAACATAGACAGTAAGAAGACTCAGTTTTCTTGTACTTAAATCGGCATTGTGCCTTTTGTATTTAATTCCGATGCAATTTCTGCGTTTCACCGTCAAGAAGAAGGTCACAGCGATACAGAAAATCTGATGTGAAGCATCGGAATCGATAAATAGTGTCACGGGAATGGTTCAAAACATAGACAGTAAGAAGAGTCAGATTTCTTATACTTACGTCGGCATTGAGCCTTTTGTATTTTATTCCGATGCAATTTCTGTGTTTCATCGTCAATAAGAAGGTCAGAGGGATACAGTAAACCTGAAGTGAAGCATCGAAATCGATAACTAGTGTCACAGGAATGGTTCAAAACATAGACAGTAAGAAGAGTCAGAGTTCTTGTACTTAAGTCGGCATTGTGCCTTTTGTATTTAATTCCGATGCAATTTCTGTGTTTCATCGTCAATAAGAAGGTCAGGGGGATACAGTAAACCTGAAGTGAAGCATCGAAATCTACAACTAGTGTCACAGTAATGGTTCAAAACAAAGACAGTAAAAAGAGTCGGAATTCTCGTACTTAAGTCGGCATTTTGCCTTTTGTATTTAATTCCGCTGCAATTTCTGTGTTTCATCGTCAATAAGATGGTCAGAGGGATACAGTAAACCTGAAGTGAAGCATCGGAATGTGTAACTAGTGTCACAGGAATGATTCAAAATGTAGACAGTAAGAAGAGTCAGTTTTCTTGTACTTATGTCAGCACTTTGCCAATTCTAATTAATTCCGATGCAATTTCTGTGTTTCGTCGCCAATAAGAAGATCCAAGGGATACAGTAAACCCGAAGTGAAGCATCGGATTCTAAAACCGGACTCACAGGAAAGTTTCAATTCGTAGACAGTAAGAAGAGCCAGTCTTCTTGTACTTGAGTCGGCATTGTGCCTTTTGTATTTAATTCCGATGCAATTTCTGTGTTTCATCGTCAATAAGAAGGCCATAGAGATATAGTATACCTGAAGTGAGGCATCGGAATCTATAACTAGTGTCACAGGAATGGTTCAAAACATATGCAGTACGAAGGGTCAGTTTTCTTGTACTTAAGTCCGCATTGTGCCTTTTCTATTTATTTCCGATGCAATTTCTGTGTTTCATCGTCAATAAGAAGGTCCAAGGGATACAGTAAACAAATAGTGAAGCATCGGAATCTAAAACTGGTCTCACAGGAAATGTTCAAAAGATAGTCAGTGAGAAGAGTCAGTCTTCTAGTACTTAAGTAGGCATTGTGCCTTTTGTATATAATTCCGATGCAATTTCTGTGTTTAATCGTCAGTAAGAGGGGCCAAGGGATACAGTAAACATATAGTGAGGCATCGGAATCTTTAAACTGGTACAACAGGAAATGTTCAAAAGATAGTCAGTAAGAAGAGTCAGTTTTCTTGTACTTATGTCGGCACTTTGCCAATTCTATTTAATTCCGATGCAATTTCTGTGTTTCGTCGCCAATAAGAAGATCCAAGGGATACAGTAAACCTGAAGTGAAGCATCGGAATCTAAAACCGGTCTCACAGGAGAGTTTCAAAACATAGCCAGTAAGAAGAGCCAGTCTTCTTGTACTTGAGTCTGCATTGTGCCTTTTGTATTTAATTTCGATGCAATTTCTGTGTTTCATCGTCAATAAGAAGGCCACAGAGATATAGTATACCTGAAGTGAGGCATCGGAATCTATAACTAGTGTCACAGGAATGGTTCAAAACATACGCAGTACGAAGAGTCAGTTTTCTTGTACTTAAGTCCGCATTGTGCCTTTCCTATTTATTTCCGATGCAATTTCTGTGTTTCATCGTCAATAAGAAGGTCCATGGGATACAGTAAACATATAGTGAAGCATCGGAATCTAAAACTGGTCTCACAGGAAAAGTTCAAAAGATAGTCAGTAAGAAGAGTCAGTCTTCTTGTACTTAAGTAGGCATTGTGCCTTTTGTATATAATTCCGATGCAATTTCTGTGTTTAATCGTCAGTAAGAGGGGCTAAGGCATACTGTAAACATATAGTGAGGCATCGGAATCTAAAACTGGTACAACAGAAATTTTCAAAAGATAGACAGTAAGAAGAGTCAGTCTTCTTGTACTTAAGTCGGCGTTGTGCCTTTTGTATTTAATTCCGATGCAATTTCTGTGTTTTATCGTCAATAAGAAGGTCCAAGGGATACGGTAAACATATAGTGAAGCATCAGAATCTAAAACTGGTCTCACAGGAAATGTTCAAAACATAGTCAGTAAGGAGAGTCAATCTTCTTGTACTTAAGTCGGCATTGTGCCTTTTGTATTTAATTCCGATGCAATTTCTGTGTTTCATCGTCAATAAGAAGGTCCAAGGGATACAGTAAACCTGAAGTGAAGCATCGGACCCTAAAACTGGTCTCACAGGAAAGGTTCAAAACATGGACAGTAACATAAGTTAGTTTTCTAGTACTTAAGTCAGCATTGGGCCTTTTCTATTTAATTCTGATTCAATTTCTGTGTTTCATTGTCAATAAGAAGGTCAGAGGGATACAGTGAATCTGAACTGAAAAATCGGAATCTATAACTAGTGACACAGGAATGGTTCAAATCATAGACAGTAATAAGAGTCAGTCTTCTTGTACTTAAGTAGGCATTGTGCCTTTTGCATTTAATTCCGATGAAAATTCTTTGTTTCATCGTCAATAAGAAGGTCAGAGGCATTCAGTAAACCTGAAGTGAAGCATCGAAATCTATAACTAGAGTCACAGGAATGGTTCAAAACATAGACAGTAAGAAGAGTCAGTTTTCTTGTACTTAAGTCGGCATTGTGCCTTTTCTATTTAATTCCGAATTAATTTCAGTGTTTCATCGTCAACAAGAAAGTCAGAGGGATACAGTGATCCTAAAGTGAAGCATCGGAATCTATAACTAGTGTCACAGGAATGGTTCAAAACTTAGACATTAAGAAGAGTCAGTTTTCTTGTACTTAAGTAGGCATTGTGCCTTTTGTATTTAACTCCGTTGCAATTTCTGTGTTTCATCGTCAATAAGAAGGTCAGAGGGATACAGTAAACCTGAAGTGAAGCATCGGAATCTATAACTAGTGTCAGATAATGGTTCAAAACATAGACAGTCAGAAGAGTCAGTTTTCTTGTACTTAAGTCGGCATTGTGCCTTTTGTACTTAATTCCGATGCAATTTCTGTGTTTCACCGTCAATAAGAAGGTCAGAGGGATACAGTAAAGCTGAAGTGAAGCATCCGAATGTGTAACTAGTGACACAGGAATGGTTCAAAGCATAGACAGGAAGAAGAGTCAGTTTTCTTGTACTTAATTCGGCATTGTGCCTTTTCTATTTAATTCCGATGCAATTTCTGTGTTTCGTCGTCAACAAGAAGGTCAGAGGGATACAGTAAACCTGAAGTGAAGCATCGAAATCTATAACTAGTGTCACAGGAATGGTTCAAATCAAAGACAGTAAGAAGAGTAAGATATCTTGTCCTTAAGTCGACATTTTGCCTTTTGTATTTAATTCCGCTGCAATTTCTGTGTTTCATCACAATAAGAAGGTCAGAGGGATACAGTAAACCTGCAGTGAAGCATCGGAATGTGTAACTAGTGTCACAGGAATGGTTCAAAACATAGACAGTAAGAAGAGTCAGTTTTCTTGTACTTAAGTCGGCGTTGTGCCTTTTCTATTTAATTCCGATGCAATTTCTGTGTTTCGTCGTCAATAAGAATATCCAAGGGATACAAAAAACCTGAAGTGAAACATCGGAATCTAAAACCGGTCTCACAGGAAAGTTTCAAATCATAGACAGTAAGAAGAGCCAGTCTTCTTGTACTTGAGTCGGCATAGTGCCTTTTGTATATAATTCTGATGCAATTTCTGTGTTTCATCGTCAATAAGAAGGTCCAAGGGATACACTAAACATATGGTGAAGCATCGGAATCTAAATATGGTCTCACAGTTAATGTTTAAAAGATAGTCAGTAAGAAGAGTCAGTCTTCTTGTACTTAAGTAGGCATTGTGCCTTTTTAATATAATTCCGATTCAATTTCTGTGTTTCATCGTCAGTAAGAAGGTCCAAGGGATACAGTAAACATATAGTGAGGCATAGGAATCTAAAACTTGTACAACAGGAAATGTTCAAAAGATAGTCAGTAAGAAGAGTCATTCTTCTTGCACTTAAGTCGGCGTTGTGCCTTTTGTATTTAATTCCGATGCAATTTCTGTGTTTCATCGTCAATAAGAAGGTCCAAGGGATACAGTAAACCTGAAGTGAAGCATCGGACCCTAAAACTGGTCTCACAGGAAAGGTTCAAAACATAGACAGTAAGACGAGTTAGATTTCTTGTACTTAAGTCAGCATTGTGCCTTTTCTATTTAATTCTGATTCAATTTCTGTGTTTCATCGTCAATAAGAAGGTCAGAGGGATACAGTAAACCTGAAGTCAAGCATCGGAATCTATAACTAGTGTCACAGGAATGGTTCAAATCATAGACAGTAACAAGAGTCAGTTTCCCTGTACTTAAGCCTTCATTCTGCCTTTGTATTTAATTCCGATGGAATTTTAGTGTTTCATCGTCAATAAGAAGGTCAGAGGGATACAGTGAACCTGAGGTGAAGCATCGGAATCTATAACTAGTGTCACAGGAATGGTTCAAACATAGACAGTAATAAGAGTCAGTCTTCTTGTACTTAAGTCGGCATTGTGCCTTTTGTATTTAATTCCGATGCAATTTCTGTGTTTCATCGTCAATAAGAAGGTCAGAGGGATACAGAAAACCTTAAGCGAAGCATCGGAATCTATAACTAGTGTCACAGGAATGGTTCAAAACATAGACAATAAGAAGAGTTAGTTATCTTGTACTTAAGTCGGCATTGTGCCTTTTGAATTTAATTCCGATGCAAATTCTGTGTTTCATCGTCAATAGGAAGGTCAGAGGCATACAGTAAACGTGAAGTGAAGCATCGAAATCTATAACTAGTGTCACAGGAATGGTTCAATACATAGACAGTAAGAAGAGTCAGTTTTCTGGTACTTATGTCGGCATTGTGCCTTTTGTATTTATTTCCGAAGGAATTCCAGTGTTTCATCGTCAATAAGAAGGTCAGAGGGATACAGTAAACCTGAAGTGAAGCATCGGAATCTATAACTAGTGTCACATAATGGTTCAAAACATAGACAGTCAGAAGAGTCGGATTTCTTCTACTTAAGTCGGCATTGTGCCTTTTCTATTTAACTCCGATGCAATTTCTGTGTTTCATCGTCAATAAGAAGGTCAGAGGGATACAGTAAACCTGAAGTGATGCACCGGAATCTATAACTAGTGTCACATGGAAGGTTCAAAGCATAGACAGTAAGAAGAGTCAGTTTTCTTATACTTAGGGCTGCATTGTGCCTTTGTATTTAATTCCGATGCAATTTCTGTGTTTCATAGTCAGTAAAAAGGGCAGAGGTATACAGTAAACCTGAAGTGAAACATCGGAATATATAATTAGTGTCACAGGAATGGTTCAAAACATACGCAGTAAGAAGAGTCAGTTTTCTTGTACTTAAGTCCGCATTGTGCCTTTTCTATTTAATTCCGATGCAATTACTGTATTCCATCGTCAATAAGAAGGTCCAAGGGATACAGTAAAGATATAGTGAAGCATCGGAATCTAAAACTGGTCTCACAGGAAATGTTGAAATCATAGTCAGTAGGAATAGTCAGTCTTCTTGTACTTAAGTCATCATTGTGCCTTTTGTATTTAATTCCGATGCAATTTCTGTGTTTCATCGTCAATAAGAAGGTCAGAGGGATACAGTAAACATGAAGTGAAGCATCGGAATGTGTAACTAGTGACACAGGAATGGTTCAAAACATAGACAGTAAGAAGAGTCAGTTTTCTTGTACTTAAGTCGGCATTGTGCCTTTTCTGTTTAATTCCGATGCAATTTCTGTGTTTCATCGTCAATAAGAAGGTCAGAGAGATATAGTATACCTGATGTGAAGCATCGTAATCTATAACTTGTGTCATAGTAATGGTTCAAAACATACGCAGTAAGAAGAGTCAGTTTTCTTGTACTTAAGTCCACATTGTGCCTTTTCTATTTAATTCCGATGCAATATCTGTATAAATCGTCAATAACAAGGTCCAAGGGATACAGTAAACATATAGTGAAGCATCGGAATCCAAAACTGGTCTCACAGGAAATGTTGAAATCATAGTCAGTAGGAATAGTCAGTCTACTTGTACTTAAGTCATCATTGTGCCTTTTGTATTTAATTCCGATGCAATTTCTGTGTTTCATCGTCAATAAGAAGGTCCAAGGGATACAGTAAACATATTGGGAAGCATCAGAATCTAAAACTGGTCTCACAGGAAATGTTCAAAACATGGTCAGTAAGGAGAGTCAGTCTTCTTGTACTTAAGTCGGCATTGTGCCTTTTGTATTTAATTCCGATGCAATTTCTGTGTTTCATCGTCAATAAGAAGGTCCAAGGGATTCAGTAAACCTGAAGTGAAGCATCGGACCCTAAAACTGGTCTCACAGGAAAGTTTGAAACATAGACAGTTAGAAGAGTTAGTTTTCTTGTACTTAAGTCAGCATTGTGCCTTTTCTGTTTAATTTTGATTCAATTTCTGTGTTTTATCGTCAATAAGAATGTCAGAGGGATACAGTAAACCTTAGGTGAAGCATTGAAATCTATTACTAGTGTCACAGCAATCGTTCAAAACATAGACAGTAAGAAGAGTCAGTTTTCTTGTACTTAAGTCGGCATTATGCCTTTGTTTTTAATTTTAATGGAATTTCAGTGTTTCATCGTCAATAAGAAGGTCCAAGGGATACAGAAAACATATAGTGAAGCATCGGAATCTAAAACTGGTCTCACAGGAAATGTTCAAAAGATAGTCAGTAAGAAGAGTCAGTCTTCTTGTACTTAAGTAGGCATTGTGCTTATGTATATAATTGCGATGCAATTTCTGTGTTTAATCGTCAGTAAGTGGGGCCAAGGGATACAGTAAACATATAGTGAGGCATCGGAATCTTTAAACTGGTACAACAGGAAATGTTCAAAAGATAGTCAGTAAGAAGAGTCATTTTTCTTGTACTTATGTCGGCACTTTGCCAATTCTATTTAATTCCGATGCAATTACTGTATTTCGTCGCCAATAAGAAGATCCAAGGTATACAGTAAACCTGAAGTGAAGCATCGGAATCTAAAACCGGTCTCACAGGAAAGTTTCAAGCATAGACAGTAAGAAGAGCCAGTCTTCTTGTACTTGAGTCGGCATTGTGCCTTTTGTATTTAATTACGATGCAATTTCTGTGTTTCATCGTCAATAAGAAGGCCATAGAGATATAGTATACCTGAAGTAAGGCATCGGAATCTATAACTAGTGTCACAGGAATGGTTCAAAACATACGCAGTACGAAGAGTCAGTTTACTTGTACTTAAGTCCGCATTGTGCCTTTTCTATTTATTTCCGATGCAATTTCTGTGTGTCATCGTCAATAAGAAGGTCCAAGGGATACAGTAAACATATAGTGAGGCATCGGAATCTAAAACTGGTACAACAGAAATGTTCAAAAGATAGTCAGTAAGAAGAGTCAGTCTTATTGTACTTAAGTTGGCGTTGTGCCTTTGTATTTAATTCCGATGCTATTTCTGTGTTTTATCGTCAATAAGAAGGTCCAAGGGATACGGTAAGCATATAGTGATGTATCAGAATCTAAAACTGGTCTCACAGGAAATGTTCAAAACATAGTCAGTAAGGAGAGTCAGTCTTCATGTACTTAAGTCGGCATTGTGCCTTTTGTATTTAATTCCGATGCAATTTCTGTCTTTCATCGTCAATAAGAAGGTCCAAGGGATACAGTAAACCTGAAGTGAAGCATCGGACCCTAAAACTGGTCTCACAGGAAAGGTTCAAAACATAGACAGTGAGATAAGTTAGTTTCCTAGTACTTAAGTCAACATTGTGCCTTCTCTATTTAATTCTGATTCAATTTCTGTGTTTCATTGCCAATAAGAAGGTCAGTGGGATACAGTGAATCTGAAGTGAAGCATCGGAATCTATAACTAGTGACACAGGAATGGTTCAAAACATAGACAGTAATAAGAGTCAGTCTTCTTGTACTTAAGTCGGCATTGTGATTTTTGTATTTAATTCCGATGAAAATTCTTTGTTTCATCGTCAATAAGAAGGTCAGAGGCATTCAGTAAACCTGTAGTGAAGCATCGAAATCTATAACTAGAGTCACAGGAATGGTTAAAAACATAGACAGTAAGAAGAGTCAGTTTTCTTGTACTTATGTCGGCATTGTGCCTTTTGTATTTAATTCCGAATTAATTTCAGTGTTTCATCGTCAATAAGAAGGTCAGAGGGATACAGTGATCCTATAGTGAAGCATCGGAATCTATAACTAGTGTCACAGGAATGGTTCAAAACTTAGACATTAAGAAGCGTCAGTTTTCTTGTACTTAAGTTGGCATTGTGCCTTTTGTATTTAACTCCGATGCAATTTCTGTGTTTCATCGTCAATAAGAAGGTCAGAGGGCTACAGTAAACCTGAAGTGAAGCATCGGAATCTGTAACTAGTGTCAGATAATGGTTCAAAACATAGACAGTCAGAAGAGTCAGTTTTCTTGTACTTAAGTCGGCATTGTGCCTTTTGTATTTAATTCCGATGCAATTTCTGTGTTTCATCGTCAATGAGAAGGTCAGAGGGATACAGTAAACCTGAAGTGATGCATCCGAATGTGTAACTAGTGACACAGGAATGGTTCAGAGCATAGACAGGAAGAAGAGTCAGTTTTCTTGTACTTAATTCGGTATTGTGCCTTTTCTATTTAATTCCGATGCAATTTCTGTGTTTCGTCGTCAACAAGAAGATCCAAGGGATGCAATAAACCTGAAGTGAAGCATCGGAATCTAAAACTGGTCTCACAGGAAAGTTGCAAAACATAGACAGTAAGAAGAACCAGTCTTCTTGTACTTGAGTCGGCATTGTGCCTTTTGTATTTAATTCCGATGCAATTTCTGTGTTTCATCGTCAATAAGAAGGTCAGACAGATATAGTATACCTGAAGTGAAGCATCGTAATCTATAACTTGTGTCACAGGAATGGTTCAAAACATACGTAGTTAGAAGAGCCAGTTATCTTGTACTTAAGTCCGCATTGTGCCTTTTGTATTTAAATCCGAAGCAATTTCTGTGTTTCATCTTCAACAAGAAGGTCAGAGGTATACAGTGAACCTGAAGTGAAGCATCGGGATCTATAACTAGTGTCACACAAATGGTTCAAAACTTAGACAGTAAGAAGAGTCAGTTTTCTTGTACTTAATTCGGTATTGTGCCTTTTCTATTTAATTCCGATGCAATTTCTGTGTTTCGTCGTCAACAAGAAGATCCAAGGGATCCAATAAACCTGAAGTGAAGCATCGGAATCTAAAACTGGTCTCACAGGAAAGTTGCAAAACATAGACAGTAAGAAGAACCAGTCTTCTTGTACTTGAGTCGGCATTGTGCCTTTTGTATTTAATTCCGATGCAATTTCTGTATTTCATCGTCAATAAGATGGTCAGAGGAATACAGTTAAGCTGAAGTGAAGCATCGGAATCTATAACTAGTGTCACAGGAATAGTTCAAAACATAGACAGTAAGAAGAGTCAGATTTCTTGTACTTAAGTCGGCATTGTGCCATTTGTATTTAATTCCGATGCAATTTCTGTGTTTCATCGTCAATAAGAAGGTCAGAGAGATATAGTATACCTGAAGTGAAGCATCGAAATCTATAACTAGTGTCACAGGAATGGTTCAAAACAAAGACAGTAAGAAGAGTCAGATTTCTTGCCCTTAAGTCGGCAATTTGCCTTTTGTATTTAATTCCGCTACAATTTCTGTGTTTCATCGTCAATAAGAAGGTCAGAGGGATACAGTAAACCTGATGTGAAGCATCGGAATATGTAACTAGTGTCACAGGAATGGTTAAAAACAAAGACATTAAGAAGAGTCAGTTTTCTTGTACTTAAGTTGGCATTGTGCCTTTTGTATTTAACACCGATGCAATTTCTGTGTTTCATCGTCAATAAGATGGTCAGAGGGCTACAGTAAACCTGAAGTGAAGCATCGGAATCTATAACTAGTGTCAGATAATGGTTCAAAACATAGACAGTCAGAAGAGTCAGTTTTCTTGTACTTAAGTCGGCATTGTGCCTTTTGTATTTAATTCCGATGCAATTTCTGTGTTTCATCGTCAATAAGAAGGTCAGAGGGATACAGTAAACCTGAAGTGAAGCATCCGAATGTGTAACTAGTGCCACAGGAATGGTTCAAAGCATAGACAGGAAGAAGAGTCAGTTTTCTTGTACTTAATTCGGTATTGTGCCTTTTCTATTTAATTCCGATGCAATTTCTGTGTTTCGTCGTCAATAAGAATATCCAAGGGATACAGTAAACTTGAAGTGAAACATCGGAATCTAAAACCGATCTCACAGGAAAGTTTCAAATCATAGACAGTAAGATGAGCCAGTCTTCTTGTACTTGAGTCGGCATTGTGCCTTTTGTCTTTAATTCCAATGCAATTTCTGCGTTTCATCGTCAATAAGAAGGTCAGAGAGATATAGTATACCTGAAGTGAAGCATCGGAATCTATAACTAGTGTCACAGGAATGGTTCAAAACATACGCAGTACGAAGAATCAGTTTTCTTGTACTTATGTCCGCATTGTGGATTTTCTATTTATTTCCGATGCGGTTTCGGTGTTCCATCGTCAATAAGATGGTCCAAGGGATACAGTAAACATATAGTGAAGCATCGGAATATAAAACTGGTCTCACAGGAAATGTTGAAATCATAGTCAGAAGGAATAATCAGTCTTCTTGTACTTAAGTCAGCATTGTGCCTTTTGTATATAATTCTGATGCAATTTCTGTGTTTCATCGTCAATAAGAAGGTCCAAGGGATACACTAAACATATAGTGAAGCATCGGAATCTAAAACTGGTCTCACAGGAAATGTTTAGAAGATAGTCTGTAGCAAGAGTCAGTCTTCTTGTACTTAAGTAGGCATTGTGCCTTTTGTATATAATTCCGATGCAATTTCTGTGTTTAATCGTCAGTAAGAAGGTCAGAGGGATACAGAAAACCTGAAGTGAAGCATCGGAATCTATAACTAGTGTCACAGGAATGGTTCAAAACATAGACTATGAGAAGAGTTAGTTATCTTGTACTTAAGTCGGCATTGTGCCTTTTGAATATAATTCCGATGCAAATTCTGTGTTTCATCGTCAATAAGAACGTCAGAGGCATACAGTAAACCTGAAGTGAAGCATCGAAAAGTTATAACAAGTGTCACAGGAATGGTTCAATACATAGACGGTAAGAAGAGTAAGTTTTCTAGTACTTAAGTCGGCATTGTGCCATTTGTATTTAATTCGGAAGGAATTTCAGGGTTTCATCGTCAATAAGAATGTCAGAGGGATACAGTGATCATGTAGTGAAGCATCGGAATCTATAACTAGTGTCACAGGAATGGTTCAAATCTTAGACAGTAAGAAGAGTCAGTTTTCTTGTACTTAAGTTCGCATTGTGCCTTTTGTATTTAACTCCGATGCAATTTCTGTGTTTCATCGTCAATAAGAAGGTCAGAGGGATACAGTAAACCTGAAGTGAAGCATCGGAATCTATAACTAGTGTCACATGAATGGTTCAAAACATAGACAGTGAGAAGACTCAGTTTTCTTGTACTTAAGTTGGCATTATGCCTTTGTATTTAATTCCGATGCAATTTCTGTGTTTCATCGTCAATAAGAAGGGCAGTGGTATACAGTAACCCTGAAGTGAAACATCGGAATCTATAACTAGTGTCACAGGAATGGTTCAAAACATACGCAGTAAGAAGAGTCAGTTTTCTTGTACCTAAGTCCGCATTGTGCCTTTTCTATTTAATTCCGATGCAACTTCTGTATTCCATCGTCAATAAGAAGGACCAAGGGATACAGTAAACATATAATGAAGCATCGGAATCTAAAACTGGTCTCACAGGATATGTTGAAATAATAGTCAGTAGGAATAGTCAGTCTTCTTGTACTTAAGTCATCATTGTGCCTTTTGTATTTAATTCCGATGCAATTTCTGTGTTTCATCGTCAATAAGAAGGTCCAAGGGATACAGTAAACATATAGTGAAGCATCAGAATCTAAAACTGGTCTCACAGGAAATGTTCAAATCATAGTTAGTAAGGAGAGTCAGTCTTCTTGTACTTAAGTCAGCATTGTGCCTTTTGTATTTAATTCCGATGCAATTTCTGTGTTTCATCGTCAATAAGCAGGTCCAAGGTATACAGTAAACCTGAAGTGAAGCATCGGACCCTAAAACTGGTCTCACAGGAAAGTTTCAAAGCATAGACAGTAAGAACAGTTAGTTTTCTTGTACTTAAGTTGGCATTGTGCCTTCGTATTTAACTCCGATGCAATTTCTGTGTTTCATCGTCAATAAGAAGGTCAGAGGGATACAGTAAACCTGAAGTGAAGCATCGGAATCTATAACTAGTGTCACATAATGGTTCAAAACATAGACAGTCAGAAGAGTCAGTTTTCTTGTACTTAAGTCGGCATTGTGCCTTTTGTATTTAACTCCGATGCAATTTCTGTGTTTCATCGTCAATAAGAAGGTCAGAGGGATACAGTAAGCCTGAAGTGAAGCATCGGAATCTATAACTAGTGTCACAGGAATGGTTCAAAACATACGCAGTACGAAGAATCAGTTTTCTTGTACTTATGTCCGCATTGTGGATTTTCTATTTATTTCCGATGCGGTTTCGGTGTTCCATCGTCAATAAGATGGTCCAAGGGATACAGTAAACATATAGTGAAGCATCGGAATATAAAACTGGTCTCACAGGAAATGTTGAAATCATAGTCAGTAGGAATAATCAGTCTTCTTGTACTTAAGTCAGCATTGTGCCTTTTGTATATAATTCTGATGCAATTTCTGTGTTTCATCGTCAATAAGAAGGTCCAAGGGATACACTAAACATATAGTGAAGCATCGGAATCTAAAACTGGTCTCACAGGAAATGTTTAAAAGATAGTCTGTAGCAAGAGTCAGTCCTCTTGTACTTAAGTAGGCATTGTGCCTTTTGTATATAATTCCGATGCAATTTCTGTGTTTAATCGTCAGTAAGAAGGTCAGAGGGATACAGAAAACCTGAAGTGAAGCATCGGAATCTATAACTAGTGTCACAGGAATGGTTCAAAACATAGACTATGAGAAGAGTTAGTTATCTTGTACTTAAGTCGGCATTGTGCCTTTTGAATATAATTCCGATGCAAATTCTGTGTTTCATCGTCAATAAGAACGTCAGAGGCATACAGTAAACCTGAAGTGAAGCATCGAAAAGTTATAACAAGTGTCACAGGAATGGTTCAATACATAGACGGTAAGAAGAGTAAGTTTTCTAGTACTTAAGTCGGCATTGTGCCATTTGTATTTAATTCGGAAGGAATTTCAGGGTTTCATCGTCAATAAGAATGTCAGAGGGATACAGTGATCCTGAAGTGAAGCATCGGAATCTATAAGTAGTGTCACAGGAATGGTTCAAATCTTAGACAGTAAGAAGAGTCAGTTTTCTTGTACTTAAGTTCGCATTGTGCCTTTTGTATTTAACTCCGATGCAATTTCTGTGTTTCATCGTCAATAAGAAGGTCAGAGGGATACAGTAAACCTGAAGTGAAGCATCGGAATCTGTAACTAGTGTCACATAATGGTTCAAAACATAGACAGACAGAAGAGTCAGTTTTCTTGTACTTAAGTCGGCCTTGTGCCATTTCTATTTAACTCCGATGCAATTTCTGTGTTTCATCGTCAATAAGAAGGTCAGAGGGATACAGTAAACCTGAAGTGAAACATCGGAATCTATAACTAGTGTCACATGAATGGTTCAAAACATAGACAGTGAGAAGACTCAGTTTTCTTGTACTTAAGTTGGCATTATGCCTTTGTATTTAATTCCGATGCAATTTCTGTGTTTCATCGTCAATAAGAAGGGCAGTGGTATACAGTAACCCTGAAGTGAAACATCGGGATCTATAACTAGTGTCACAGGAATGGTTCAAAACATACGCAGTAAGAAGAGTCAGTTTTCTTGTACTTAAGTCCGCATTGTGCCTTTTCAATTTAATTCCGATGCAACTTCTGTATTCCATCGTCAATAAGAAGGACCAAGGGATACAGTAAACATATAATGAAGCATCGGAATCTAAAACTGGTCTCACAGGATATGTTGAAATAATAGTCAGTAGGAATAGTCAGTCTTCTTGTACTTAAGTCATCATTGTGCCTTTTGTATTTAATTCCGATGCAATTTCTGTGTTTCATCGTCAATAAGAAGGTCCAAGGGATACAGTAAACATATAGTGAAGCATCAGAATCTAAAACTGGTCTCACAGAAAATGTTCAAATCATAGTTAGTAAGGAGAGTCAGTCTTCTTGTACTTAAGTCAGCATTGTGCCTTTTGTATTTAATTCCGATGCAATTTCTGTGTTTCATCGTCAAAAAGCAGGTCCAAGGTATACAGTAAACCTGAAGTGAAGCATCGGACCCTAAAACTGGTCTCACAGGAAAGTTTCAAAGCATAGACAGTAAGAACAGTTAGTTTTCTTGTACTTAAGTTGGCATTGTGCCTTCGTATTTAACTCCGATGCAATTTCTGTGTTTCATCGTCAATAAGAAGGTCAGAGGGATACAGTAAACCTGAAGTGAAGCATCGGAATCTATAACTAGTGTCACATAATGGTTCAAAACATAGACAGTCAGAAGAGTCAGTTTTCTTGTACTTAAGTCGGCATTGTGCCTTTTGTATTTAACTCCGATGCAATTTCTGTGTTTCATCGTCAATAAGAAGGTCAGAGGGATACAGTAAGCCTGAAGTGAAGCATCGGAATCTATAACTAGTGTCACAGGTATGGTTCAAAACAAAGACAGTAAGAAGAGTCAGATTTCTTGTATTTAAGTCGGCATTTTGCCTTTTGTATTTAATTCCGCTGCAATTTCTGTGTTTCATCGTCAATAAGAGGGTCAGAGGGATACAGTAAACCTGAAGTGAAGCATCGGACCCTAAAACTGGTCTCACAGGAAAGTTTCAAAGCATAGACAGTAAGAAGAAGTAGTTTTCTTGTACTTAAGTCAGCATTGTGCCTTTTCTATTTAATTCTGATTCAATTTCTGTGTTTCATCGTCAATATGAATGTCAAAGTGATGCAGTAAACATATAGTGAAGCAGCAGACTCTAAAAATTTTCTCACAGGAAATGTTGAAATTACAGTCATTAAAAAGAGTCAGTCTTCTTGTACTTAAGTCGACACTGTGCCTTTTTTTTATTAATTCCGATGCAATGTCTGTGTTGCATCGTCAATATGAAGGTCCAAGGGGTACAGAAAACCTGAAGTGAAGCATCGGAAACTAAAACTGGTCTCACAGGAAAGGTTCAAATCATAGACAGTAAGAAGAGTTAGTTTTCTTGTACTTAAGTCGGCATTGTGCCTTTTGTATTTAATTCCGATGAAATATCTGTGTGTCATCGTCAATAAGAGGGTCAGTGGGATACAGTAAACCTGAAGTGAAGCATCGGAATCTATAACTAGTGTCGCAGGAATGGTTCAAAACATAGATAGTAAGAAGAATCAGTTTTCATGTTCTTAAGTCGGCATTGTGCCTTTTCTATTTAATTCCGATGCAATTTCTGTGTTGCATCGTCAATAAGGTCAGAGGGAGAGAGTAAGCCTGAAGTGAAGCTTCGGAATCTATAACTAGTGACACAGGAATCGTTCAATACAAAGACAGTAAGAAGAGCCAGTCTTCTTGAACTTGAGTCGGCATTGTGCCTTTTGTATTTCATTCCGATGCAAATTCTGTGTTTCATCGTCAATAAGAAGGTCAGTGGGATACACTAACCCTGAAGTGAAGCATCGGAATCTATAACTATTGTCACAGGAATGATTCAAAGTATAGACACTAAGAAGAGTCTGTTCTCTTGTACTTAAGTAGGCATTGTGCTTTTGTATATAATTCCGATGCAATTTCTGTGTTTCATCGACAATATGAAGGTCAGAGGGATACAGTAAACATGAAATGAAGCATCGGAATCAATAACTAGTGTCACGGGAATGGGTCAAAACGTAGATAGTAAGAAGAGTCAATTTTCTTGTACTTAAGACGGCATTGTGCCTTTTGTATTTAATTCCGATGCAATTTCTGTGTTTCATCGTCAATAAGAATGTCAGAGGGATACAGCAAACCTGAAGTGAAGCATCGGAATCTATAACTAGGGTCACAGGATTGGTTCAAATCATAGACAGTAAGAAGAGCCAGTCTTCTTGTACTTGAGTTGCCACTGTACTTATGTATTAATTTCCGATGCAATTTCTGTCTTTCATCGTTAATAAGAAGGTCAGAGGGATACAGTAAACCTGAAGTGAAGCATCGGAATCTAAAACTAGTGTCACAGAAATGGTTCAAAGCATATACAGTAAGAGGAGCCAGTCTTCTTGTGCTTGAGTCGGCATTGTGCTTTTGTATTTAATTCCGATGCATTTTCTGTGTTTCATCGTCAATACGAAGGTCAGAGGGATACAGTAAACATGAAGTGAAGCATCGGAATCTATAACTAGTGTCACAGGATTGGTTCAAAGCATAGACAGTAAGAGGAGACAGTCTTCATGTACTTGAGTGGGCATTGTGCCTTTTGTATTTAATTCCGATGCAATTTCTGTGTTTCATCGTCAGTAAGAAGGTCAGAGGGCGACAGTAAACCCGATGTGAAGCATCGGAATCTATAATTAGTGTCACAGGAATGGTTCAAAACATAGACAGTAGGAACAGTCAGTTCTCTTGTACTTAAGTCCGCATTGTGCTTTTGTATTTAATTCCGATGCAATTTCTGTGTTTCATCGTCAATAAGAAGGTCAGAGGGATACAGTAAACCTGAAGTGAAGCGTCGGAATCTATAAGTAGTGTCACGGGTATGCTTCAAAACATAGACAGTAAGAAGAGTCAGCTTTATTGTACTTAAGTCGGCATTGTGCCTTTGCTATTTAATTCACATGCAATTTCTGTGTTTCATCGTCAATAAGAAGGTCAGAGGGATACAGTAAACCTGAAGTGAAGCATCGGAATCTATAACTAGTGTCACAGGAATGGTTCAAAACATAGACAGTAAGAAGAGCCAGTCTTCTTGTACTTGAGTCGTCATTGTGCCTATGTATTTCATTCCGATGCAATTTCTGTGTTTCATCGTCCATAAGACGGTCAGAGGGATACAGTAAATCTGATGTGAAGCATCGGAATCTATAAATTGTGTCACAGGAATGGTTCAAAACATAGACAGTAGGAAGAGCTAGTCTTCTTGTACTTGATTCGGCATTGTGCCGTTTGTATTTAATTCCGATGCAATTTCTGTGTTTCATCGTCAATAAGAAGGTCAGAGGGATACAAAATACCTGAAGTGAAGCATCGGAATCTATAACTAGTGTCACAGGAATAGTTCAAAACACAGACAGCAAGAAGAGTCAGTCTTCTTGTACTTAAGTCGCCATTGTGCCTTTTGTATTTAATTACGATGCAATTTATGTGTTTCATCCTCAATAAGAAGGTCAGAGGTATACAGTAAACTTGAAGTGAAACATCGGAATCTATAACTAGTGTCACAGGTATGGTTCAAAACAAAGACAGTAAGAAGAGTCAGATTTCTTGTACTTAAGTCGGCATTTTGCCTTTTGTATTTAATTCCGCTGCAATTTCTGTGTTTCATCGTCAATAAGAGGGTCAGAGGGATATAGTAAACATGAAGTGAAGCATCGGAATGTGTAACTAGTGACACAGGAATGGTTCAAACATAGACAGTAAGAAGAGTCAGTTTTCTTGTACTTAAGTCGGCATTGTGCCTTTTCTATTTAATTCCGATGCAATATCTGTATTCCATCGTCAATAAGAAAGTCCAAGGGATACAGTAAACATATAGTGAAGCATCGGAATCTAAAACTGGTCTCACAGGAAATGTTGAAATCATAGTCAGTAGGAATAGTCAGTCTTCTTGTACTTAAGTCATCATTGTGCCTTTTGTATTTAATTCCGATGCAATTTCTGTGTTTCATCGTCAATAAGGCGGTCCAAGGGATACAGTAAACATATAGTGAAGCATCAGAATCTAAAACTGGTCTCACAGGAAATGTTCAGAACATAGTCAGTAAGGAGAGTCAGTCTTCTTGTACTTAAGTCGGCATTGTGCCTTTTGTATTTGATTCCGATGCAATTTCTGTGTTTCATCGTCAATTAGAAGGTCCAAGGGATACAGTAAACCTGAAGTGAAGCATCGGACCCTAAAACTGGTCTCACAGGAAAGTTTCAAAGCATAGACAGTAAGAAGAAGTAGTTTTCTTGTACTTAAGTCAGCATTGTGCCTATTCTATTTAATTCTGATTCAATTTCTGTGTTTCATCGTCAATAAGAAGGTCAGAGGGATACAGTAAACCTTAAGTGAAGCATCGGAATCTATAACTAGTGTCACAGCAATGGTTCAAAACATAGACAGTAGGAAGAGTCAGTTTTCTTGTACTTAAGTCGGCGTTGTGCCTTTTGTATTTGATTCCGATGCAATTTCTGTGGTTCATCGTCAATAAGAAGGTCAGTGAGATACAGTAAACCTGAAGTGAAGCATCGGAATCTAAAACTAGTGTCACATAAATGGTTCAAATCATAGACAGTAAGAAGAGTCAGTTTTCTTGTACTTAAGTCGGCATTGTGTCTTTTGTATTTAATTCCGATGCAATATCTGTGTTTCATCGTCAATAAGAGGGTCAGAGGGATACAGTAAACCTGAAGTGAAGCATCGGAATCTATAACTAGTGTCGCAGGAATGGTTCAAAACGTAGATAGTAAGAAGAATCAATTTTCATGTTCTTAAGTCGGCATTGTGAATTTTCTGTTTAATTCCGATGCAATTTCTGTGTTTCGTTGTCAATGAGAATATCCTAGGGATGCAGTAAACCTGAAGTGAAGCATCGGAATCTAAAACCGGTCTCACAGGAAAGTTTCAAAACATAGACAGTAAGAAGAGCCAGTCTTCTTGTTCTTGAGTCGGCGTTGTGCCTTTTGTATTTGATTCCGATGCAATTTCTGTGTTTCATCGTCAATAAGAAGGTCAGAGAGATACAGTATACCTGAAGTAAAGCATCGGAATCTATACAGGAATGGTTCAAAACATACACAGTAAGAAGAGTCAGTTTTCTTGTACTTAATTCGGCATTGTGCGTTTTGTATTTAATTCCGATGCAATTTTTGTGTTTTATCGTCGATAAGAAGGTCCAAGGGATACAGTGAACATATAGTGAAGCATCGGAATCTAAAACTGGTCTCACAGGAAATGTTCAAAGATAGTCAGTAAGAAGAGTCAGTCTTCTAGTACACAAGTCGGCGATGTGCCTTTTGTATTTAATTCCGATGCCATTTCTGTGTTTCATCGTCAATAAGAAGGTCCAAGGGATACAGTAAACATATAGTGAAGCATCGGAATCTAAAACCGGTCTCACAGGAAAGGTTCAAAGCATAGACAATAAGAAGAGCCAGTCATCTTGAACTTGATTCGGCATTGTGCCTTTTGTAATTAATTCCGATGCAATTTCTGTGTTTTATCGGCAATAAGAAGGTCAGAGGGATACAGTAAACCTGAAGTGAAGCATCGGAACCTATAACTAGTGTCAACGGAATGGTTCAAAACATAGACAGTAAGAAGAGTCAGTCCTCTTGTACTTAAGTCGGCATTGTGCGTTTTGTATTTTATTCCGATGCAATTTCTGTGTTTCATCGTCAATAAGAAGGTCAGAGGGTTACAGTAAACCTGAAGTGAATCATCGGAATTTATAACTAGTGTCACAGGAATTTTTCAAAACATTGGCAGTAAGAGGAGTCAGTTTTCTTGTACTTAATTGGGCATTGTGCCTTTTGTATTTAATTCCGATGCAATATCTGTGTTTCATCGTCAATAAGAAGGTCAGAGGGATACAGTAAACCTGAAGTGAATCATCGGAATCTATAACTAGTGTCACGGGAATGCTTCTAAACATAGACAGTAAGAAGAGTCAGTTTTCTTGTACTTAAGTCGGCGTTGTGCCTTTTCTATTTAATTCCGATGCAATTTCTGTGTTTCATCGTCAATAAGAAGGTCAGAGGGATGCAGTTAACCTGAAGTGGAGCATCGGAATCTATAACTAGTGTCACATGAATGGTGCAGAACATAGACAGTAAGAAGAGCCAGTCTTCTTGTACTTGAGTCACAAATGTGCCTATGTATTTAATTCCGATGCAATTTCTGTGTTTCATCGTCAATAAGAAGGTCAGAGGGATACAGTAAACCTGAAGTGAAGCATCGGAATCTATAACTAGTGTCACAGGAATGGTTCAAAACATAGACAGTAAGAAGAGCCAGTCTTCTTGTACTTGAGTCGGCATTGTGCTTTTTGTATTTAATTCCGATGCAGTTTCTGTGTTTCGTCGTCAATACGAAGGTCAGTGGGATAAAGTAAACCTAAAGTGAAGCATCGGAATCTACAACTAGTGTCACAGGAATGGTTCAAAACATAGACAGTAGGAAGAGTAGTTCTCTTGTATTTAATTCGGTATTGTGCTTTTGTATTTGATTCCGATGCAATTTCTGTGTTTCATCGTCAATAAGAAGGTCAGAGGGATACAGTAAACCTGAAGTGAATCATCGGAATCTATAACTAGTGTCACGGGAATGCTTCTAAACATAGACAGTAAGAAGAGTCAGTTTTCTTGTACTTATGTCGGCATTGTGCCTTTTCTATTTAATTCCGATGCAATTTCTATGTTTCATCGTCAATAAGAAGGTCAGAGAGATACAGTAAACCTGAAGTGAAGCATCGGAATCTATAACTAGTGTCACAGGAATCTTTCAAAACATAGACAGTAAGAAGAGCCAGTCTACTTGTACTTGAGTCGGCATTGTGGCTATGTATTTAATACCGATGAGATTTCTGTGTTTCATCGTCAATAAGAAGGTCTGAGGGATACAGTAACCTGAAGTGAAGCATCGGAATCTATAACTAGTGTCAAAGGAATGGTTCAAAACATAGGCAGTAGGAAGAGCCAGACTTCTTGTATTTGAGTCGGCATTGTGCCTTTTGTATTTAATTCCGATGCAATTTCTGTGTTTCATCGTCAATAAGACGGTCAGAGGGATACAGTAAACCTGAAGTGAAGCATCGGAATCTATAACTAGTGTCACAGGAATGGTTCAAAACATAGTCAGTAAGAACAGTCAGTCTTCTTGTACTTAAGTCGGCATTGTGCCTTTTGTATTCAATTGCGATGCAATTTCTGTGTTTCATCGTCAATAAGAAGGTCAGAGCGATACAGTAAACCTGAAGTGAAGCAACGGAATCGATAACTAATGTCACAGGAATGGTTAAAAACACAGACAGTATGAAGAGTTAGATTTCTTGTACTTAAGTCGGCATTGTGCTTTTTGTATTTAATTGCGATGCAATTTCTGTGTTTCATCGTCACTAAGAAGGTCAGAGGGATGCAGTAAACCCTAAGTGGAGCATCGAAATCCATAACTAGTGTCACAGGAATGGTTCAAAAAAGAGACAGTGAGAAGAGTCAGTTTTCTCGTACATAAGTCGGCATTTTGCCTTTTGTATTTAATTTCGATGCAATTTCTGTGTTTCATCGTCAATAAGAAGGTCAGACTGATACAGTAAACCTGATGTGAAGCATCGTAATGTGTAACTAGTTTCACAGGAATGGTTCTAAACATACACAGTAAGAAGAGCCAGTCTTCTTGTACTTGAGTCGGAATTGTGCCTATGTATTTAATTCCGATGCAATTTCTGTGTTACATCGTCAATAAGAAGGTCAGAGGGATACAGTAAACTTGAAGTGAAGCATCGGAATCTATAACTAGTGTCAACGGAATGGTTCACAACATAGACAGTAAGAAGATTCAGTCCTCTTGTACTTAAGTCGGCATTGTGCCTTTTGTATTTAATTCCGATGCAATTTCTGTGTTTCATCGTCAATAAGAAGGTCAGAGGGTTACAGTGAACCTGAAGTGAAGCATCGGAATCTATAACTAGTGTCACAGGAATGGTTCAAAACATTGGCAGTAAGAAGAGTCAGTTTTCTTGTACTTATTTGGGCATTGTGTCTTTTGTATTTAATTCCGATGCAATATCTGCGTTTTATCGTCAATAAGAAGGTCAGAGGGATACAGTAAATCTGAAGGGAAGCATCGGAATCTATAACTAGTGTCACGGGAATGGTTCAAATCATAGCCAGTAAGAAGAGTCAGTTATCTTGTACTTAAGTCGGCATTGTGCCTTTTCTATTTAATTCCGATGCACTTTCTGTGTTTCATTGTCAATAAGAAGGTCAGAGGATACAGTTAACCTGAAGTGGAGCATCGGAATCTATAACTAGTGTCACAGGAATGGTGCAGAACATAGACAGTAAGAAGAGCCAGTCTTCTTGTACTTGAGTAACAAATGTGCCTATGTATTTAATTCCGATGCAATTTCTGTGTTTCATCGTCAATAAGAAGGTCAGAGGGATACAATAAACCTGAAGTGAAACATCGGAATCTATAACTAGTGTCACAGGAATGGTTCAAAACATAGACAGTAAGAAGAGCCAGTCTTCTTGTACTTGAGTCGGCATTGTGCCTTTTGTATTTAATTCCGATGCAGTTTCTATGTTTCATCGTCAATACGAAGGTCAGTGGGATACAGTAAACCTAAAGTGAAGCATCGGAATCTACAACTAGTGTCACAGGAATGGTTCAAAACATAGACAGTAGGAAGAGTAGTTCTCTTGTATTTAATTCGGCATTGTGCTTTTGCATTTGATTCCGATGCAATTTCTGTGTTTCATCGTCAATAAGAAGGTCAGAGGGATACAGTAAACCTGAAGTGAAGCATCGGAATCTGTAACTAGTGTCACAGGAATGGTTCAAAACATAGTCAGTAAGAACAGTCAGTCTTCTTGTACTTAAGTCGGCATTGTGCCCTTTGTATTTAATTCCGATGCCATTTCTGTGTTTCATCGTCAATAAGAAGGTCAGAGAGATACAAAAAACCTGAAGTGAAGCATCGGAATCTATAACTAGTGTCACAGGAATGGTTCAAAACATAGACAGTAAGAAGAGTGAGTTTTCTTGTACTTAATTCGGCATTGTGCCTTTTGTATTCAATTGCGATGCAATTTCTGTGTTTCATCGTCAATAAGAAGGTCAGGGCGATACAGTAAACCTGAAGTGAAGCATCGCAATCGATAACTAATGCCACAGGAATGGTTCAAAACACAGACAGTATGAAGAGTTAGATTTCTTGTACTTAAGTCGGCATTGTGCTTTTTGTATTTAATTGCGATGCAATTTCTGTGTTTCATCGTCACTAAGAAGGTCAGAGGGATGCAGTAAACCCTAAGTGGAGCATCGAAATCCATAACTAGTGTCACAGGAATGGTTCAAAGCAAAGACAGTGAGAAGAGTCAGTTTTCTCGAACATAAGTCGGCATTTTTCCTTTTGTATTTAATTTCGATGCAATTTCTGTGTTTCATCGTCAATAAGAAGGTCAGAGGGATACAGTAAACCTGATGTGAAGCATCGTAATGTGTAACTAGTTTCACAGGAATGGTTCTAAACATAC
This sequence comes from Schistocerca serialis cubense, assembly GCF_023864345.2. NCBI lineage: Eukaryota > Metazoa > Arthropoda > Insecta > Orthoptera > Acrididae > Schistocerca > Schistocerca serialis. The sequence goes on from NC_064642.1 coordinate 839,736,301, forward strand.
ACACTAAGAAGGGCCAGTCTTCTTGTACTTGAGTCGGAATTGTGCCTATGTATTTAATTCCGATGCAATTTCTGTGTTACATCGTCAATAGGAAGGTCAGAGGGATACAGTAAACTTGATGTGAAGCATCGGAATCTATAACTAGTGTCAACGGAATGGTTCACAACACAGACAGTAAGAAGAGTCAGTCCTCTTGTACTTAAGTCGGCATTGTGCCCTTTGTATTTAATTCCGATGCAATTTCTGTGTTTCATTGTCAATAAGAAGGTCAGAGGGTTACAGTAAACCTGAAGTGAAGCATCGGAATCTATAACTAGTGTCACGGGAATGGTTCAAATCATAGCCAGTAAGAAGAGTCAGTTATCTTGTACTTAAGTCGGCATTGTGCCTTTTCTATTTAATTCCGATGCTATTTCTGTGTTTCATCGTCAATAAGTGGGCCAGAGGGATACAGTTAACCTGAAGTGAAGCATCGGAATCTATAACTAGTGTCACAGGAATGGTTCAAAACATAGACAGTAAGAAGAGCCAGTCTTCTTGTACTTGAGTCACAATTGTGCCAATGTATGTAATTCCGATGCAATGTCTGTGTTTCATCGTCAATAAGAAGGTCAGAGGGATACAGTAAACCTGAAGTGGAACATCGGAATCTATAACTAGTGTCACAGGAATGGTTCAAAACATAGACAGTAAGAAGAGCCTGTCTTCTTGTACTTGAGTCGGCATTGTGCCTATTGTATTTCATTCCGATGTAGTTTCTGTGTTTCATCGTCAATACGAAGGTCAGTGGGATACACTAAACCCGAAATGAAGCATCGGAATCTACAACTAGTGTCACAGGAATGGTTCAAAACATAGACAGTAGGAAGAGTAGTTCTCTTGTACTTAATTCGGCATTGTGCTTTTGTATTTGATTCCGATGCAATTTCTGTGTTTCATCGTCAATAAGAAGGTCAGAGTTATACAGTAAACCTGAAGCGAATCATCGGATTCAATAACTAGTGTCATGGGAATGCTTCAAAGCATAGACAGTAAGAAGAGTCAGTTTTGTTGTACTTAAGTCGGCATTGTGCCTTTTCTATTTAATTCCGATGCAATTTCTGTGTTTCATCGTCAATAAGAAGGTCAGAGAGATACAGTAAACCTGAGGTGAAGCATCGGAATCTATAACTAGCGTCACAGGAATCTTTCAAAACATAGACAGTAAGAAGAGCCAGTCTTCTTGTACTTGAGTCGGCAAAGTGCATATGTAATTATTACCTATGCAATTTCTGTGTTTCATCGTCAATAAGAAGGTCAGAGGGATACAGTAAACCTGAAGTGAAGCATCGTCATCTATAACTATGTCAAAGGAATGGTTCAAAACATAGACAGTTGGAAGAGCCAGTCTTCTTGTACTTGAGTCGGCATTGTGCCTTTTGTATTTAATTCCGATGCAATTTCTGTGTTTCATCGTCAATAAGAAGGTCAGAGGGATACAGTATACCTGAAGTGAAGCATCGGAATCTGTAACTAGTGTCACAGGAATGGTTCAAAGCATAGTCAGTAAGAAGAGTCAGTCTTCTTGTACATAAGTCGGCATTGTGCCTTTTATATTTAATACCGATGTAATTTCCGTGTTTCATCGTCAATAAGAGGGCCCAAGGGATACAGTAAACCCAAAGTGAAGCATCGGAATCTATAACTAGTGTCACAGGAATGGTTCAAAACATAGACAGTAATAAGATTCAGTCTTCTTGTACTTAAGTCAGCATTGTGCCTATTGTATTTAATTCCGATGCAATTTCTGTGTTTCATCGTCAATAAGAAGGTCCAAGGGATACAGTAAACCTGAAGTGAAGCATCGGAATCTGTAACTAGTTTCACAGGAATGGTTCAAAACATACACAGTAAGAAGAGCCAGTCTTCTTGTACTTGAGTCGGAATTGTGGTTATGTATTCAATTCCGATGCAATTTCTGTGTTACATCGTCAATAAGAAGGTCAGAGGGATACAGTAAACCTGAAGTGAAGCATCGGAATCTATAACTAGTGTCAACGGAATGGTTCAAAGCATAGACAGTAAGAAGAGTCAGTCCTCTTGTACTTAAGTCGGCATTGTGGGTTTTGTATTTTATTCCGATGCAATTTCTGTGTTTCATCGTCAATAAGAAGGTCAGAGGGTTACAGTAAACCTGAAGTGAATCATCGGAATCTATAACTAGTGTCACAGGAATGGTTCAAAACATTGGCAGTAAGAATAGTCAGTTTTCTTGTACTTAATTGGGCATTGTGCCTTCTGTATTTAATTCCGAAGCAATATCTGTGTTTCATCGTCAATAAGAAGGTCAGAGGGATACAGTAAATCTGAAGTGAAACATCGGATTCTATAACTAGTGTCACGGGAATGGTTCAAAACATAGACAGTAAGAAGAGTCAGTTTTCTTGTACTTAAGTCGGCGTTGTGCCTTTTCTATTTAATTCCGATGCAATTTCTGTGTTTCATCGTCAATAAGAAGGTCAGAGGGATACAGTTAACCTGAAGTGGAGCATCGGAATCTATAACTAGTGTCACAGGAATGGTTCAAAACATAGACAGTAGGAAGAGTAGTTCTCTTGTATTTAATTCGGCATTGTGCTTTTGTATTTGATTCCGATGCAATTTCTGTGTTTCATCGTCAATGAGAAGGTCAGAGGGATACAGTCAACCTGAAGTGAATCATCGGAATCTATAACTAGTGTCATGGGAATGCTTCAAAACATAGACAGTAAGAAGAATCAGTTTTCTTGTACTTATGTCGGCATTGTGCCTTTTCTATTTAATTCCGATGCAATTTCTATGTTTCATCGTCAATAAGAAGGTCAGAGAGATACAGTAAACCTGAAGTGAAGCATCGGAATCTTTAACTAGTGTCACAGGAATCTTTCAAAACATAGACAGTAAGAAGAGCCAGTCTTCTTGTAGTTGAGTCGGCATTGTGCCTATGTATTTAATACCGATGAGATTTCAGTGTTTCATCGTCAATAAGAAGGTCTGAGGGATACAGTAACCTGAAGTGAAGCATCGGAATCTATAACTAGTGTCAAAGGAATGGTTCAAAACATAGACAGTAGGAAGAGCCAGACTTCTTGTACTTGAGTCGGCATTGTGCCTTTTGTATTTAATTCCGATGCAATTTCTGTGATTCATCGTCAATAAGACGGTCAGGGGGATACAGTAAACCTGAAGTGAAGCATCGGAATCTATAACTAGTGTCACAGGAATGGTTCAAAACATAGTCAGTAAGAACAGTCAGTCTTCTTGTACATAAGTCTGCATTGTGCCTTTTGTATTTAATTCCGGTGCCATTTCTGTGTTTCATCGTCAATAAGAAGGTCAGAGAGATACAAAATACCTGAAGTGAAGCATCGGAATCTATAACTAGTGTCACAGGAATGGTTCAAAACATAGACTGTAAGAAGAGTCAGTTTTCTTGTACTTAATTCGGCATTGTGCCTTTTGTATTCAATTGCGATGCAATTTCTGTGTTTCATCGTCAATTAGAAGGTCAGAGCGATAAAGTAAACCTGAAGTGAAGCATCGGAATCGATAACTAATGTCACAGGAATGGTTAAAAACACAGACAGTATGAAGAGTTAGATATCTTGTACTTAAGTCGGCATTGTGCTTTTTGTATTTAATTGCGATGCAATTTCTGTGTTTCATCGTCACTAAGAAGGTCAGAGGGATGCAGTAAACCCTAAGTGGAGCATCGATATCCATAACTAGTGTCACAGGAATGGTTCAAAAAAGAGACAGTGAGAAGAGTCAGTTTTCTCGTACATAAGTCGGCATTTTGCCTTTTGTATTTAATTTCGATGCAATTTCTGTGTTTCATCGTCAATAAGAATGTCAGACTGATACAGTAAACCTGATGTGTAGCATCGTAATGTGTAACTAGTTTCACAGGAATGGTTCCAATTATACACAGTAAGAAGAGCCAGTCTTCTTGTACTTAAGTCGGAATTGTGCCTATGTATTTAATTCCGATGCAATTTCTGTGTTACATCGTCAATAAGAAGGTCAGAGGGATACAGTTAACCTGAAGTGGAGCATCGGAATCTATAACTAGTGTCACAGGAATGGTGCAGAACATAGACAGTAAGAAGAGCCAGTCTTCTTGTACTTAAGTCACAAATGTGCCTATGTATTTAATTCCGATGCAATTTCTGTGTTTCATCGTCAATAAGAAGGTCAGAGGGATACAGTAAACCTGAAGTGAAGCATCGGAATCTATAACTAGTGTCACAGGAATGGTTCAAAACATAGACAGTAAGAAGAGCCAGTCTTCTTGTACTTGAGTCGGCATTGTGCCTTTTCTATTTAATTCCGATGCAATTTCTGTGTTTCATCGTCAATAAGACGGTCAGAGGGATACAGTAAACCTGAAGTGAAGCATCGGAATCTATAACTAGTGTCACAGGAATGGTTCAAAACATAGTTAGTAAGAACAGTCAGTCTTCTTGTACTTAAGTCGGCATTGTGCCTTTTGTATTTAATTCCGATGCCATTTCTGTGTTTCATCGTCAATAAGAAGGTCAGAGAGATACAAAAAACCTGAAGTGAAGCATCGGAATCTATAACTAGTGTCACAGGAATGGTTCAAATCATAGCCAGTAAGAAGAGTCAGTTATCTTGTACTTAAGTCGGCATTGTGCCTTTTCTATTTAATTCCAATGCAATTTCTGTGTTTCATCGTCAATAAGAAGGTCAGAGGGATACAGTTAACCTGAAGTGGAGCATCGGAATCTATAACTAGTGTCACAGGAATGGTGCAGAACATAGACAGTAAGAAGAGCCAGTCTTCTTGTACTTAAGTCACAAATGTGCCTATGTATTTAATTCCGATGCAATTTCTGTGTTTCATCGTCAATAAGAAGGTCAGAGGGATACAGTAAACCTGAAGTGAAGCATCGGAATCTATAACTAGTGTCACAGGAATGGTTCAAAACATAGACAGTAAGAAGAGCCAGTCTTCTTGTACTTGTGTCGGCATTGTGCCTTTTCTATTTAATTTCGATGCAATTTCTGTGTTTCATCGTCAATAAGACGGTCAGAAAGAAACAGTAAACCTGAAGTGAAGCATCGGAATCTATAACTAGTGTCACAGGAATGGTTCAAAACATAGTCAGTAAGAACAGTCAGTCTTCTTGTACTTAAATCGGCATTGTGCCTTTTGTATTTAATTCGGATGCCATTTCTGTGTTTCATCGTCAATAAGAAGGTCAGAGAGATACAAAAAACCTGAAGTGAAGCATCGGAATCTATAACTAGTGTCACAGGAATGGTTCTAAACATACACACTAAGAAGGGCCAGTCTTCTTGTACTTGAGTCGGAATTGTGCCTAAGTATTTAATTCCGATGCAATTTCTGTGTTACATCGTCAATAAGAAGGTCAGAGGGATACAGTAAACTTGAAGTGAAGCATCGGAATCTATAACTAGTGTCAACGGAATGGTTCACAACATAGACAGTAAGAAGAGTCAGTCCACATGTACTTAAGTCGGCATTGTGCCTTTTGTATTTAATTCCGATGCAATTTCTGTGTTTCATCGTCAATAAGAAGGTCAGAGGGTTACAGTAAACCTGAAGTGAAGCATCGGAATCTATAACTAATTGCACAGGAATGGTTCAAAACACAGACAGTATGAAGAGTTAGATATCTTGTACTTAAGTCGGCATTGTGCTTTTTGTATTTAATTGCGATGCAATTTCTGTGTTTCATCGTCACCAAGAAGGTCAGAGGGATGCAGTAAACCCTAAATGGAGCATCCAAATCCATAACTAGTGTCACAGGAATGGTTCAAAACAAAGACAGTGAGAAGAGTCAGTTTTCTCGAACATAAGTCGGCATTTTGCCTTTTGTATTTAATTTCGATGCAATTTCTGTGTTTCATCGTCAATAAGAAGGTCAGAGGGATACAGTAAACCTGACGTGAAGCATCGTAATGTGTAACTAGTTTCACAGGAATGGTTCTAAACATACACACTAAGAAGGGCCAGTCTTCTTGTACTTGAGTCGGAATTGTGCCTATGTATTTAATTCCGATGCAATTTCTGTGTTACATCGTCAATAGGAAGGTCAGAGGGATACAGTAAACTTGAAGTGAAGCATCGGAATCTATAACTATAGTCAACGGAATGGTTCACAACATAGACAGTAAGAAGAGTCAGTCCTCTTGTACTTAAGTCGGCATTGTGCCTTTTGTATTTAATTCCGATGCAATTTCTGTGTTTCATCGTCAATAAGAAGGTCAGAGGGATACAGTAAACCTGAAGTGAAGCATCGGAATCTATAACTAGTGTCACAGGAATGGTTCAAAGCATTGGCAGAAAGAAGAGTCAGTTTTCTTGTACTTATTTGGGCATTGTGCCTTTTGTATTTAATTCCGATGCAATATCTGCGTTTCATCGTCAATAAGAAGGTCAGAGGGATACAGTAAATCTGAAGTGAAGCATCGGAATCTATAACTAGTGTCACGGGAATGTTTCATATCATAGCCAGTAAGAAGAGTCAGTTATCTTGTACTTAAGTCGGCATTGTGCCTTTTCTATTTAATACCGATGCAATTTCTGTGTTTCATCGTCAATAAGTGGGCCAGAGGGATACAGTTAACCTGAAGTGAAACATCGGAATCTATAACTAGTGTCACAGGAATGGTTCAAAACATAGACAGTAAGAAGAGCCAGTCTTCTTGTACTTGAGTCACAATTGTGCCAATGTATGTAATTCCGATGCAATGTCTGTGTTTCATCGTCAATAAGAAGGTCAGAGGGATACAGTAAACCTGAAGTGGAACATCGGAATCTATAACTAGTGTCACAGGAAAGTTTCAAAACATAGACAGTAAGAAGAGCCTGTGTTCTTGTACTTGAGTCGGCATTGTGCCTATTGTATTTCATTCCGATGCAGTTTCTGTGTTTCATCGTCAATACGAAGGTCAGTGGGATACACTAAACCCGAAATGAAGCATCGGAATCTACAACTAGTGTCACAGGAATGGTTCAAAACATAGACAGTAGGAAGAGTAGTTCTCTTGTACTTAATTCGGCATTGTGCTATTGTATTTGATTCCGATGCAATTTCTGTGTTTCATCGTCAATAAGAAGGTCAGAGTTATACAGTAAACCTGAAGTGAATCATCGGATTCTATAACTAGTGTCATGGGAATGCTTCAAAACATAGACAGTAAGAAGAGTCAGTTTTCTTGTACTTAAGTCGGCATTGTGCCTTTTCTATTTAATTCCGATGCAATTTCTGTGTTTCATCGTCAATAAGAAGGTCAGAGAGATACAGTAAACCTGAAGTGGAGCATTGGAATCTATAACTAGTGTCACAGGAATGGTGCAGAACATAGACTGTAAGAAGAGCCAGTCTTCTTGTACTTAAGTCACAAATGTGCCTATGTACTTAATTCCGATGCAATTTCTGTGTTTCATCGTCAATAAGAAGGTCAGAGGGATACAGTAAACCTGAAGTGAAGCATCGGAATCTATAACTAGTGTCACAGGAATGGTTCAAAACATAGACAGTAAGAAGAGCCAGTCTTCTTGTACTTGAGTCGGCATTGTGCCTTTTCTATTTAATTCCGATGCAATTTCTGTGTTTCATCGTCATTAAGAAGGTCAGAGGGTTACAGTAAACCTGATGTGAAGCATCGGAATCTATAACTAGTGTCACAGGAATGGTTCAAAACATTGGCAGTAAGAAGAGTCAGTTTTCTTGTACTTATTTGGGCATTGTGTCTTTTGTATTTAATTCCGATGCAATATCTTCGTTTTATCGTCAATAAGAAGGTCAGAGGGATACAGTAAATCTGAAGTGAAGCATCGGAATCTATAACTAGTGTCACGGGAATGGTTCATATCATAGCCAGTAAGAAGAGTCAGTTATCTTGTACTTAAGTCGGCATTGTGCCTTTTCTATTTAATACCGATGCTATTTCTGTGTTTCATCGTCAATAAGTGGGCCAGAGGGATACAGTTAACCTGAAGTGAAACATCGGAATCTATAACTAGTGTCACAGGAATGGTTCAAAACATAGACAGTAAGAAGAGCCAGTCTTCTTGTACTTGAGTCACAATTGTGCCAATGTATGTAATTCCGATGCAATGTCTGTGTTTCATCGTCAATAAGAAGGTCAGAGGGATACAGTAAACCTGAAGTGGAACATCGGAATCTATAACTAGTGTCACATGAATGGATCAAAACATAGACAGTAAGAAGAGCCTGTCTTCTTGTACTTGAGTCGGCATTGTGCCTATTGTATTTCATTCCGATGCAGTTTCTGTGTTTCATCGTCAATACGAAGGTCAGTCGGATACACTAAACCCGAAATAAAGCATCCGAATCTACAACTAGTGTCACAGGAATGGTTCAAAACATAGACAGTAGGAAGAGTAGTTCTCTTGTACTTAATTCGGCATTGTGCTATTGTATTTGATTCCGATGGAATTTCTGTGTTTCATCGTCAATAAGAAGGTCAGAGTTATACAGTAAACCTGAAGTGAATCATCGGATTCTATAACTAGTGTCATGGGAATGCTTCAAAACATAGACAGTAAGAAGAGTCAGTTTTCTTGTACTTGAGTCGGCATTGTGCCTTTTCTATTGTATTCCGATGCAATTTCTGTCTTTCATCGTCAATAAGAAGGTCAGAAGGATACAGAAAACCTGAAGTGAAGCATCGGAATCTATAACTAGTGTCACAGGAATGGTTCAAAACATAGACAGTAAGAAGAGTCAGTTTCCTTGTACTTAAGTCGGCATTGTGGCTTTTTTATTTAACTCCGATGCAATTTCTTTGTTTCGACGTCAATCAGAAGGTCCATGGGATACAGTAAACCTGAAGTGTAGCATCGGTATCTTAAACCGGTCTCACAGGAAAGGTTCAAAACATAGCAAGTAAGAAGAGTCAGCCTTCTTGTACTTAAGTCGGCATTGATCATTTTCATTTTAATTCCGATGCAATTTCTGTGTTTCCTCGTCAATAAGAAGGTCCAGGGGATACAGTAAACCTGAAGTCAAGCATCGGAGTCGATAACTAGGGTCACAGGAATGGTTCAAAATATAGACAGTAAGAAGAGTCAGTCTTTTTGTACATAAGTCGGCATTGTGCCTTTTCTATTTAATTCCGATGCAATTTCTGTGTTTCATCGTCAATAAGAATGTCAGAGGGATACAGTAAACCTGAAGTGAAGCATCGGAATCTATAACTAGTGTCACAGGAATGGTTCAAGTCATAGACAGCAGGAAGAGTCAATCTTCTTGTACTTATGTCGGCATTGTGCCTTTTCTATTTAATTCCGATGCAATTTCTGTGTTTCGTCGTCAATAAGAAGGTCCAAGGGATACTGTAAACCTGAAGTGAAGCATCGGAATCTATAACTAGTGTCACAGGAAAGGTTCAAAACGTAGACAGTAAGAAGAGTCAGTCTTCTTGTACTTAAGTCGGCATTGTGCCTTTTCTATTTAAATTCTAATGCAATTTCTGTGTTTCGTCGTCAATAAGAAGGTCTAAGGGATGCAGTAAAACTGAATTGAAGCATCGGAATCTATAACTAGTGTCACAGGAATGGTTCAAAACATAGACAGTAGGAAGTGTCGGTCTTTTTGTACTTAAGTCGGCATTCTGCCTTTTCTATTTAATACCGATGCAATTTCTGTGCTTCGTCGTCAATAAGAAGGTCCAAGGGATACAGTAAACCTGAAGTGAAGCATCGGAATCTATAACTAGTGTCACAGGAAAGGTTCAAAACATAGACAGTAAGAAGAGGCAGTCTTCTTGTACTTAAGTCGGTATATGCCTTTTCTACTTAATTCCGATGCAATTTCTGTGTTTCATCGTCAATAAGAAGGTCCTAGGGATACAGTAAACCTGAGGTGAAGCATCGGACTCTATAACTAGTGTCAAAGGAAAAGTTCAAAACATATACAGAAGGAAGAGTCAGTCTTCTTGAACTTAAGTCGGCATTGTGCATCTCCTATTTAAATCCGATGCAATTTCTGTGTTTCGTCGTCAAGGAGAAGGTCCAAGGGATACAGTAAACATACAATGAAGCATCGGAATCTGAAACTGGTCTCACAGGAAATGTTCAAAACATAGTCAGTAAGAAGAGTAAGTCTTCTTGCACTTAAGTTGGCATTGTGCCTTTTCTATTTAATTCCGATGCAATTTCTGTGTTTCGTCGTCAATAAGAAGGTCCAAGTTATACAGCAAACCTGAAGTGAGACATAGGAATATATAACTAGTGTCACAGGAAAGGTTCAAAACATAGACAGTAAGAAGTGTCAGTCTTCTTGTATTTAAGTCGCCATTGTGCCTTTTGTATTTAATTCCGATGCAATTACTGCGTTACTTCGTCAATACGAAGGTCCAAGGGATACAGTAAACCTAAAGTGAAGCATCGGAATCGATATCTAGTGTCACAGGAATGGTTCAAAACACAGTCTGTAAGATGAGTCAGTCTTCATGTACGTAAGTCGGCATTGTGCTTTTTCTATTTAATTCCGATGCAATTTCTGAGTTTCGTCGTCAATAAGAAGGTCCAAGGGTACAGTAATCCTGAAGTGAAGCATCGGAATCTATAACTAGTGTCTCAGGAATGGTTCAAAATATAGACAGTAAGAGGAGTCAGTCTTCTTGTACTTAAGTCGGCATTGTGCATTTTCTATTTAATTCCGATGCAACTTCTGTGTTTCATCGTCAATAAGATTGTCAGAGGGATACAGTGAACCTGAAGTGAAGCATCGGAATCTATAACTAGTGACCCAGGAATGGTTCAAAACATATACAGTAGGAAGAGTCAGTCTTCCTTACTTAAGTCGGCATTGTGCCTTTTCTATTTAATTCCGATGCAATTTCTGTGTTTCGTCGTCAATAAGAAAGTCCAAGGGATGCAGTAAATCTGTATTAAAGCATCGGAATCTCTAGCTAGTGTCACAGGAAAAGTTCAAAACATAGACAATAAGAAGAGTCAGTCTTCTTGTACTTAAGTCGGCATTGTGCCTTTTGTATTTCATTCCGATGCAATATCTGTGTTACATCGTTAATAGAAGGTCAGAGGGATACAGCAAACCTGAAGTGTAGCGTCGGAATTAATAACTAGTGTCACAGGAATGGTTCAAAACATAGACAGTAGGAAGAGTCAGTCTTATTGTACTTAATTTGCATTGTGCCTTTTCTATTTAATTCCGATGCTATTTCTGTGTTTCGTCGTCAATAAGGGGGTCAGAGGGATACAGAAAAACTGAAGTGAAGCATCGAAATCTATAACTAGTGTCACAGGAATGGTTCAAAACATAGGCAGTAAAAAGAGTCAGTCTTCTTGTACTTAAGTCGGCATTGTGCCTTTTGTATTTAATTCCGAAGCAATTTCTGTGTTTCATCGTCAATCAGAAGGTCCAAGGGATACAGTAAACATATAGTGAAGCATCGGAATCTAAAACTGGTCTCACAGGAAATTTTGAAATCATAGTCAGTAGGAAGAGTCAGTCCTCATGTACTTGAGTCGGCTTTGTGCCTTTTGTATTTAATTCTAATGCAATTTCTGTGTTTCATCGTCAATACGAAGGTACAAGGGATACAGTAAACATATAGTGAAGCATCGTAATCTAAAATTAGTCTCACAGGAAATGTTCAAAACATAGTCAGTAAGAAGAGTCAGTCTTCTTGTACTTAAGTCGGCATTTTGCGTTTTGTATTTAATTCCGATGCAATTTCTGTGTTTCATCGTCAAGAAGAATGTCCAAGGGATACAGTAAACATATAGTGAAGCATTGGAATCTAAAACTGGTCTCACAGGAAATGTTCAAAAGATGGTCAGTAAGAAGAGTCAGTCTTCTTGTACTTAAGTCGGAATTGTGCCTTTTGTATTTAATTCGGATGCAATTTCTGTGTTTCATCGTCAATACGAAGGTCAGACAGATACAGTATACCTGAAGTGAAGCATCGGAATGTATAACTAGTGTCACAGGAATGGTTGAACGCATAGACAGTAAGAAGAGTCACTTTTCTTGTACTTAAGTCGGCATTGTGCCTTTTCTATTTAATTCCGATGCAACTTCTGTGTTTCATCGTCGATAAGAAGGTCCAAGGGATACAGTAAACCTGAAGTGAAGCATCGGAATCTGAAACCGGTCTCACAGGAAAGCTTCATAACATAGATAGTAAGAAGAGCCAGTCTACTTGTGCTTGAGGCGGCATTGTGCCTTTTGTATTTAATTCCGATGCAATTTCTGTCTTTCATCGTCAATAAGAACGTCAGAGGGATACATAAAACCTGAAGTGAAGCATCGGAATCTATAACTAGTGTCACAGGAATGGTTCACAACATAGCAGTAAGAAGAGTCAGTTTTCTTGTACTTAAATCGGCAGTGTGCGTATTCTATTTACTTCCGATGCAATTTCTTTGTTTCATCGTCAATAAGAAGGTGAGAGATATTCAGTATACCTGAAGTGAAGCATCGGAATCTATAACTAGTGTCACAGGAATGAATAAAACATAGACAGTAAGAAGAGTCAGTTTTCTTGTACTTATGTCGGCATTGTGCCTTTTCTATTTAATTCCGATGCAATTTTTGTGTTTCATCGTCGATAAGAAGGTCCAAGGGATACAGTAAACATATATGAAGCATCGGAATCTAAAACTGCTCTCACAGGAAATGTTGAAATCGTAGTCAGTAGGAAGAGTGAGTCTTCATGTACTTACGTCGGCATTGTGCCTTTTGTATGTAATTCTGACGCAATTTCTGTGTTTCTTCGTCACTAAGAAGGTCCAAGGGGTACAGTAAACCTGAAGTGAAGCATCGGAATCTATAACTAGTGTCACAGGAATGGTTCAAAGCATAGAGAGTAGGAAGAGTTAGTCTTCTTGAACTTAGGTCGGCATTGTGCCTTTTCTACTTAATTCCGATGCAATTTCTGTGTTTCGTCGTCAATAAGAAGGACCAAGAGATACAGTAAACCTTAAGTGAAGCATCGGAATCTATAACTAGTGTCACAGGAATGGTTCAAGGCATAGATAGTAGGAAGAGTTAGTCTTCTTGTACTTAAGTCGGCATTGTGACTTTTCTATTTAATTCCGATGCAATTTCTGTGTTTCGACGTCAATAAGAAGGTCCAGGTGATACAGTAAACATATAGTGAAGCATCAGAAACTAAAACTGGTCTCACAGGAAATGTTCAAAACATAGTCAGTAAGAAGAGTCAGCCTTCTTGAACTGAAGTCGGCATTGTGCCTTTTGTATTTAATTCCGATGCAATTTCTGTGTTTCATCGTCAATATGGAAGGTCCACGGGATACAGTAAAACTGAAGTGAAGCATCGGAATCTAAAACAGGTCTCACAGGAAAGGTTCAAAACATAGACAGTAAGAAGAGTTAGTTTCCTTGTACTTAAGTCAGCATTGTGCCTTTACTATTTAATTCCGATTCAATTTCTGTGTTTCGTCGTCAGTAAGCAGGTCCAAGGGATACAGTAAGCCTAAAGTGATGCATCGGAATCTGAAACCGGTCTCACAGGAATCCTTCATAACATAGACAGTATGAAGAGCCAGGCTACTTGTACTTGAGTCGGCATTGTGCCTTTTCTATTGAATTCGGATGCAATTTCTGTCTTTCATCGTCAATAAGAAGGTCAGAAGGATACAGAAAACCTGAAGTGAAGCATCGGAATCTATAACTAGTGTCACAGGAAAGGTGCAAAACGTAGACTGTAAGAAGTGTCAGTCTTCTTGTACTTAAGTCGGTATTGTGCCTGTTCTACTTAATTCCGATGCAATTTCCGTGTTTCATCGTCAATAAGAAGGTCCAAGGGATACAGAAAACCTGAAGTGAAACATAGGAATATATAACCAGTGTCACAGGAAAGGTTCAAAACATACACAGTAAGAAGAGTCAGACTTTTTGTACTTAAGTCGCCATTGTGCCTATTGTATTTAAGTCTGATGCAATTTCTGTGTTACATCGTCAATAAAAAGTCAGAGGGATACAGTAAACCTAAAGCGAAGCATCGGAATCTATAACTAGTGTCACAGGAATCTTTCAATACACAGTCTGTAAGATGAGTCAGTCTTCTTGTACTTAAGTCGGCATTGTGCTTTTTCTATTTAATTCCGATGCAATTTCTGTGTTTCGTCGTCAATAAGAAGGTCCAAGGGATACAGTAAACCAGAAGTGAAGCATCGGAATCTGTAACTAGTGTCACAGGAAAGGTTCAGAACATAGAGAGTAGGAAGAGTTAGTCTTCTTGAACTTAAGTCGGCATTGTGCCTTTTCTATTTAATTCCGATGCAATTTCTGTCTTTCGTCGTCAATAGAAGGTCCAAGGGATACAGTAAACCTGATGTGAAGCATCGGAATCTATAACTAGTGACACAGGAATGGTTCAAAACATAGGGAGTAGGAAGAGTTAGTCTTCTTGAACTTAAGTCGGCATTGTGCCTTTTCTACTTAATTCCGATGCAATTTCTGTGTTTCGTCGTCAATAAGAAGGACCAAGGGATACAGTAAACCTGAAGTGAAGCATCGGAATCTATAACTAGTGTCACAGGAATGGTTCAAGACAAAGACAGTGAGATGAGTCAGTTTTCTTGTACTTAGGTCGGCGTTTTGCCTTTTGTATTTAATTCCGATGCAATTTCTGTGTTTCATCGTCAATACGAAGGTGAGAGATATACAGTATACCTGAAGTGAAGCATCGGAATCTATAACTAGTGTCACAGGAATGGCGAAAAACATAGACAGTAAGAAGAGTCAGTTTTCTTGTACTTATGTCGGCATTGTGCCTTTAATATTTACTTCCGATGCAATTTTTGTGTTTCATCGTCGATAAGAAGGTCCAAGGGATGCAGTAAACATTTATGAAGCATCGGAATCTAAAACTGGTCTCACAGGAAATGTTGAAATCATAGTCAGTAGGAAGAGTCAGTCTTCATGTACTTACGTCGGCATTGTGCCTTTTGTATGTAATTCTGATGCAATTTATGTGTTTCATCGTCAATAAGAAGGTCCAAGGGATATAGTAAACCTGAAGTGAAGCATCGGAATCTACAACTAGTGTCACAGGAATGTTTCAAAGATTAGAGAGTAGGAAGAGTTAGTCTTCTTGAACTTAAGTCGGCATTGTGCCTATTGTATTTAATTCCGATGCAATTTCTGCGTTACATCGTCAATAAAAAGTCAGAGGGATACAGTAAACCTAAAGCGAAGCATCGGAATCTATAACTAGTGTCACAGGAATGGTTCAATACACAGTCTGTAAGATGAGTCAGTCTTCTTGTACTTAAGTCGGCATTGTGCTTTTTCTATTTAATTCCCATGCAATTTCTGTGTTTCGTCGTCAATAAGAAGGTCCAAGGGATACAGTGAACCTGAAGTGAAGCATCGGAATCTGTAACTAGTGTCACAGGAATGGTTCAAAACATAGAGAGTAGGAAGAGTTAGTCCTCTTGAACTTAAGTCGGCATTGTGCCTTTTCTATTTAATTCCGATGCAATTTCTGTGTTTCGTCGTCAATAGAAGGTCCAAGGGATACAGTAAACCTGAAATGAAGCATCGGAATCTATAACTAGTGTCACAGGAATGGTCAAAACATAGAGAGTAAGAAGAGTTAGTCTTCTTGTACTTAAGTCGGCATTGTGACTTTTCTATTTAATTCCGATGCAATTTCTGTGTTTCGACGTCAATAAGAAGGTCCAGGGGACACAGTAAACATATAGTGAAGCTTCAGAAACTAAAACTGGTCTCACAGGAAATGTTCAAAACATAGTCAGTAAGAAGAGTCAGCCTTCTTGAACTGAAGTCGGCATTGTGCTTTTTGTATTTCATTCCGATGCAATTTCTGTGTTTCATCGTCAATATGGAAGGTCCAAGGGATACAGTAAAACTGAAGTGAAGCATCGGAATCTAAAACTGGTCTCACAGGAAAGGTTCAAAACATAGACAGTAAGAAGAGTTAGTTTTCTTGTACTTAAGTCAGCATTGTGCCTTTACTATTTAATTCCGATTCAATTTCTGTGTTTCGTCGTCAGTAAGCAGGTCCAAGGGATACAGTAAGCCTAAAGTGAAGCATCGGAATCTGAAACCGGTCTCACAGGAATCCTTCATAACATAGACAGTAAGAAGAGCCAGGCTACTTGTACTTGAGTCGGCATTGTGCCTTTATTATTGAATTCCGATGCAATTTCTGTCTTTCATCGTCAATAAGAAGGTCAGAAGGATACAGAAAACCTGAAGTGAAGCATCGGAATCTATAACTAGTGTCACAGGAATGGTTCAAAACATAGACAGTAATAAGAGTCAGTTTTCTTGTACTTAAGTCGGCATTGATCCTTTTCTTTTTAATTCCGATGCAATTTCTGTGTTTCCTCGTCAATAAGAAGGTCCAGGGGATACAGTAAACCTGAAGTCAAGCATCGGAGTCGATAACTAGGGTCACAGGAATGGTTCAAAATATAGACAGTAAGAAGAGTCAGTCTTTTTGTACATAAGTCGGCATTGTGCCTTTTCTATTTAATTCCGATGCAATATCTGTGTTTCATCGTCAATAAGAATGTCAGAGGGATACAGTAAACCTGAAGTGAAGCATCAGAATCTATAACTAGTGTCACAGGAATGGTTCAATACACGGTCTGTAAGATGAGTCAGTCTTCTTGTACTTAAGTCGGCATTGTGCTTTTTCTATTTAATTCCGATGCAATTTCTGTGTTTCGTCGTCAATAAGAAGGTCCAAGGGATACATTAAACATACAGTGAAGCATCGGAATCTAAAACTGCTCTCACAGGAAATGTTCAAAACATACTCAGTAAGAAGTGTAAGTCTTCTTGTACTTAAGTTGGCATTGTGCCTTTTCTATTTAATTCCGATGCAATTTCTGTGTTTCGTCGTCAATAAGAAGGTCCAAGGGATACAGAAAACCTGAAGTGAAACATAGGAATATATAACCAGTGTCACAGGAAAGGTTCAAAACATACACAGTAAGAAGAGTCAGTCTTTTTGTACTTAAGTCGCCATATTGCCTATTGTATTTAATTCCGATGCAATTTCTGCGTTACATCGTCAATAAAAAGTCAGAGGGATACAGTAAACCTAAAGCGAAGCATCGGAATCTATAACTAGTGTCACGGGAATGGTTCAATACACAGTCTGTAAGATGAGTCAGTCTTCTTGTACTTAAGTCGGCATTGTGCTTTTTCTATTTAATTCCGATGCAATTTCTGTGTTTCGTCGTCAATAAGAAGGTCCAAGGGATGCAGTAAACCTGAAGTGAAGCATCGGAATCTGTAAATAGTGTCACAGGAATGGTTCAAAACATAGAGAGTAGGAAGAGTTAGTCTTCTTGAACTTAAGTCGGCATTGTGCCTTTTCTATTTAATTCCGATGCAATTTCTGTGTTTCGTCGTCCATAGAAGGTCCAAGGGATACAGTAAACCTGAAGTGAAGCATCGGAATCTATAACTAGTGTCACAGGAATGGTTCAAAACATAGAGAGTAGGAAGAGATAGTCTTCTTGTACTTAAGTCGGCATTGTGCCTCTTCTATTTAATTCCGATGCAATTTCTGTGTTTCGACGTCAATAAGAAGGTCCAGGGGATGCAGTAAACCTGAAGTGAAGCATCGGAATCTCTAACTAGTGTCACAGGTATGGTTCAAAATATAGACAGTAAGAAGAGTCAGTCCTCTAGTACTTAAGTCGGCAATGTGCCTTTTCTATTTAATTCCGATGCAATTTATGTGTTTCATCGTCAATCAGAATGTCAGAGGGATACAGTAAACCTGAAGTGAAGCATCGGAATCCATAACTAGTGTCTCAGGAATGGTTCAAAACATATACAGTAGGAAGAGTCAGTCTTCTTTACTTAAGTCGGCATTGTGCCTCTTCTATTTAAATTCCAATGCAATTTCTGTGTTTCGTCGTCAGTAAGAAGGTCTAAGGGATGCAGTAAAACGGAATTGAAGCATCGGAATCTATAACTAGTGTCACAGGAAAAGCTCAAAACATAGACAGTAAGAAGAGTCAGTCTTCTTGTACTTAAGTCGGCATTGTGCCTTTTCTATTTAATTCCGTTGCAATTTCTGTGTTTCGTCGTCAATAAGAAGGTCAGAGGGATACAGTAAACCTGAGGTGAGGCATCGAAATCTATAACTAGTGTCACAGGAATGGTTCAAAACATAGGCAGTAGGAAGAGTCAGTCTTCTTGTACTTAAGTCGGCATTGTGCCTTTTGTATTTAATTTCGATGCAATTTCTGTGTTTTATCGTCAATAAGAGGGTCCAAGGAATACTGTAAACATATAGTGAAGCATCGGAATCTAAAACTGGTCTCACAGGAAATGTTCAAACCATAGTCAGTAAGAAGAGTCAGTCTTCTTGTACTTATGTGGTTATTGTGCCTTTTCTATTTAATTCCAATGCAATTTCTGTGTTTCGTCGTCAATGTGAAGGTCCAAGGCATACAGTAAACCTGAAGTGAGGCATTGGAGTCTAAAACCGGTCTCACTGGAAAGGTTCAAAACATAGTCAGTAAGAAGAGTCAGTCTTCTTGTACTTAAGTCGGTATTGTGCCTTTTCTATTTATTTCCGATGCAATTTCTGTGTTTCCAATACGTAGGTCCAGGGGATACAGTAAACCTTAAATCAAGCATCGGAATCGATAACTAGTGTCACAGGAATGGTTCAAAATATAGACAGTAAGAAGAGTCAGTCTTTTTGTACTTAAGTCAGCATTATGCCTTTTCTATTTAATTCCTATGCAATATCTGTGTTTCATCGTCAATAAGAATGTCAGAGTAATACAGTAAACCTGAAGTGAAGCATCGGAATCTATAACTAGTGTCACAGGAATGGTTCAAAACATAGACAGTAGGAAGTGTCGGTCTTCTTGTACTTAAGTCGGCATTCTGCCTTTTCTATTTAATTCCGATGCAATTTCTGTGCTTCGTCGTCAATAAGAGGGTCCAAGGGATACAGTAAACCTGAAGTGAAGCATCGGAATCTATAACTAGTGTCAAAGGAAAGGTTCAAAACATAGACAGTAAGAAGAGGCAGTCTTCTTGTACTTAAGTCGGTATGTGCCTTTTCTACTTAATTCCGATGCAATTTCTGTGTTTCATCGTCAATAAGATGGTCCAAGGGATACAGTAAACCTGAAGGGAAGCATCGGAATCTATAACTAGTGTCAAAGGAAAAGTTCAAAACATAGACAGAAGGAAGAGTCAGTCTTCTTGAACTTAAGTCGGCATTGTGCCTCCTCTATTTAAATCCGATGCAATTTCTGTGTTTCGTCGTCAATAAGAAGGGCCAAGGGATACAGTAAACATACAGTGAAGCATCGGAATCTAAAACTGGTCTCATAGGAAATGTTCAAAACATAGTCAGTAAGAAGTGTAAGTCTTCTTGTACTTAAGTTGGCATTGTGGCTTTTCTATTTAATTCCGATGCATTTTCTGTGTTTCGTCGTCAATTAGATGGTCCAAGGGATACAGAAAACCTGAAGTGAAACATAGGAATTTATAACCAGTGTCACAGGAAAGGTTCAAAACATACACACTAAGAAGAGTCAGTCTTTTTGTACCTAAGTCGCCATTGTGCCTATTGTATTTAATTCCGATGCAATTACTGTGTTACATCGTCAATAAAAAGTCAGAGGGATACAGTAAACCTAAAGCGAAGCATCGGAATCTATAACTAGTGTCACAGGAATGGTTCAATACACAGTCTGTAAGATGAGTCAGTCTTCTTGTACTTAAGTCGGCATTGTGCTTTTTCTATTTAATTCCGATGCAATTTCTGTGTTTCGTCGTCAATAAGAAGGTCCAAGGGATACAGTAAACCTGAAGTGAAGCATCGGAATCTGCGACTAGTGTCACAGGAATGGTTCAAAACATAGAGAGTAGGAAGAGTTAGTCTTCTTGAACTTAAGTCAGCATTGTGCCTTTTCTATTTAATTCCGATGCAATTTCTGTGTTTCGTCGTCAATAGAAGGTCCAAGGGATACAGTAAACCTGAAGTGAAGCATCGGAATCTGTAACTAGTGTCACAGGAATGGTTCAAAACATAGAGAGTAGGAAGAGTTAGTCTTCTTGTACTTAAGTCGGCATTGTGCCTTTTCTGTTTAATTCCGTTGCAATTTCTGTGTTTCGTCGTCAATAAGAAGGTCATTGGGATACAGTAAACCTGAGGTGAGGCATCGAAATCTATAACTAGTGTCACAGGAATGGTTCAAAACATAGGCAGTAGGAAGAGTCAGTTTTCTTGTACTTAAGTCGGCATTGTGCCTTTTGTATTTAATTTCGATGCAATTTCTGTGTTTCATCGTCAATAAGAGGGTCCAAGGAATACTGTAAACATATAGTGAAGCATCGGAATCTAAAACTGGTCTCACAGGAAATTTTCAAATCATAGTCAGTAAGAAGAGTCAGTCTTCTTGTACTTATGAGGGTATTGTGCCTTTTGTATTTAATTCCAATGCAATTTCTGTGTTTCGTCGTCAATGTGAAGGTCCAAGGCATACAGTAAACCTGAAGTGAGGCATTGGAGTCTAAAACCGGTCTCACAGGAAAGGTTCAAAACATAGTCAGTAAGAAGAGTCAGTCTTCTTGTACTTAAGTCGGTATTGTGCCTTTTCTATTTAATTCCGATGCAATTTCTGTGTTTCCTCGTCAATATGTAGGTCCAGGGGATACGGAAAACCTGAAGTCAAGCATCGGAATCGATAACTAGTGTCACAGGAATGGTTCAAAATATAGACAGTAAGAAGAGTCAGTCTTTTTGTACTTAAGTATTCATTATGCCTTTTCTATTTAATTCCTATGCAATTTCTGTGTTTCATCGTCAATAAGAATGTCAGGCTGATACAGTAAACCTGAAGTGAAGCATCAGAATCTATAACTAGTGTCACAGGAATGGTTCAAAACATAGACAGTAAGAAGAGTCAGTCTTCTTGTACTTAAGTCGGCATTGTGCCTTTTCTATTTAATTCCGATGCAATTTCTGTGTTACGACGTCAATAAGAAGGTCCAGGGGATACAGTATACCTGAAGTGAAGCATCGGAATCTATAACTAGTGTCACAGGAATGGTTCAAAATATAGACTACAAGAAGAGTCAGTCTTCTTGTACTTAAGTCGGCATTGTGCATTTTCTATTTAATTCCGATGCAACTTCTGTGTTTCATCGTCAATAAGATTGTCAGAGGGATACAGTGAACCTGAAGTGAAGCATCGGAATCTATAACTAGTGTCCCAGGAATGGTTCAAAACATATAGAGTAGGAAGAGTCAGTCTTCTTTACTTAAGTCGGCATTGTGCCTTTCCTATTTAATTCCGATGCACTTTCTGTGTTTCGTCGTCAATAAGAAGGTCCAAGGGATGCAGTAAATCTGTATTAAAGCATCGGAATCTACAGCTAGTGTCACGGGAAAAGTTCAAAACATAGACAATAAGAAGAGTCAGTCTTCTTGTACTTAAGTCGGCATTGTGCCTTTTCTATTTAATTCAAATGCAATTTCTGTGTTTCGTCGTCAATAAGAAAGTCAGAGGGATACAGTAAACCTAAAGTGAAGCATCGGAATCTGTATCTAGTGTCACAGGAAAGGTTCAAAACATAGACAGTAAGAAGAGTCAGTCTTCTTGGACATGAGTCGGCATTGTGCCATTTGTATTTAATTCCGATGCAATTACTGTGCTTCATCGTCAATAAGGTCTGAGGGATACAGTAAACCTGAAGTGAAGCATCGGAATCTATAATTAGTGTCACAGGAATGGGTACAAACATACACAGCAAGAAGAGTCAATCTTCTTGTACTTAAGTCGGCATTGTGCCTTTTGTATTTAATTCCGATGCAATTTCTGTGTTTCATCGTCAACTAGAAGGTCCAAGGGATACAATAAACATATTGTGAAGCATCCGAATCTAAAACTGTTCTCACAGGAAATGTTCAAATCATAGTCAGTTACATGGGTCAATCTTCTTGTACTTTTGTCGGCATTGTGCCTTTTCTATTTAATTCCGATGCAATATCTGTGTTTCGTCGTCAATAAGAAGGTCCAAGGGATACAGTAAACCTGAAATGAAGCATCGGAATCTAAAACCGGTCTCACAGGAAAGTTTCAAAAACATAGAAAGTAAGAAGAGTCAGTCATCTTGTATTTGAGTCGGCATTGTGCCTATTGTATTTAATTTCGATGCAATTTCTGTGTTTCATCGTCAATAAGAAGGTCAGAGGGATACAGTAAACCTGAAGTGAAGCATCGGAATCTATAACTAGTGACACAGGAATGGTTCAATACACAGTCTGTAAGATGAGTCAGTCTTCTTGTACTTAAGTCGGCATTGTGCTTTTTCTATTTAATTCCGATGCAATTTCTGTGTTTCGTCGTCAATAAGAAGGTCCAAGGGATACAGAAAACCTGAAGTGAAACATAGGAATATATAACCAGTGTCACAGGAAAGGTTCAAAACATACACAGTAAGATGAGTCAGTCTTTTTGTACTTAAGTCGCCATATTGCCTATTGTATTTAATTCCGATGCAATTTCTGCGTTACATCGTCAATAAAAAGTCAGAGGGATACAGTAAACCTAAAGCGAAGCATCGGAATCTATAACTAGTGTCACAGGAATGGTTCAATACACAGTCTGTAAGATGAGTCAGTCTTCTTGTACTTAAGTCGGCATTGTGCTTTTTCTATTTAATTCCGATGCAATTTCTGTGTTTCGTCGTCAATAAGAAGGTCCAAGGGATGCAGTAAACCTGAAGTGAAGCATCGGAATCTGTAACTAGTGTCACAGGAATGGTTCAAAACATAGAGAGTAGGAAGAGTTAGTCTTCTTGAACTTAAGTCGGCATTGTGCCTTTTCTATTTAATTCCGATGCAATTTTTGTGTTTCGTCGTCCACAGAAGGTCCAAGGGATACAGTAAACCTGAAGTGAAGCATCGGAATCTATAACTAGTGTCACAGGAATGGTTCAAAACATAGAGAGTAGGAAGAGATAGTCTTCTTGTACTTAAGTCGGCATTGTGCCTCTTCTATTTAATTCCGATGCAATTTCTGTGTTTCGACGTCAATAAGAAGGTCCAGGGGATGCAGTAAACCTGAAGTGAAGCATCGGAATCTCTAACTAGTGTCACAGGTATGGTTCAAAATATAGACAGTAAGAAGAGTCAGTCCTCTAGTACTTAAGTCGGCAATGTGCCTTTTCTATTTATTTCCGATGCAATTTATGTGTTTCATCGTCAATCAGAATGTCAGAGGGATACAGTAAACCTGAAGTGAAGCATCGGAGTCCATAACTAGTGTCTCAGGAATGGTTCAAAACATATACAGTAGGAAGAGTCAGTCTTCTTTACTTAAGTCGGCATTGTGCCTTTTCTATTTAAATTCCAATGCAATTTCTGTGTTTCGTCGTCAGTAAGAAGGTCTAAGGGATGCAGTAAAACGGAATTGAAGCATCGGAATCTATAACTAGTGTCACAGGAAAAGCTCAAAACATAGAGAGTAAGAAGAGTCAGTCTTCTTGTACTTAAGTCGGCATTGTGCCTTTTCTATTTAATTCCGTTGCAATTTCTGTGTTTCGTCGTCAATAAGAAGGTCAGAGGGATACAGTAAACCTGAGGTGAGGCATCGAAATCTATAACTAGTGTCACAGGAATGGTTCAAAACATAGGCAGTAGGAAGAGTCAGTCTTCTTGTACTTAAGTCGGCATTGTGCCTTTTGTATTTAATTTCGATGCAATTTCTGTGTTTTATCGTCAATAAGAGGGTCCAAGGAATACTGTAAACATATAGTGAAGCATCGGAATCTAAAACTGGTCTCACAGGAAATGTTCAAATCATAGTCAGTAAGAAGAGTCAGTCTTCTTGTACTTATGTGGTTATTGTGCCTTTTCTATTTAATTCCAATGCAATTTCTGTGTTTCGTCGTCAATGTGAAGGTCCAAGGCATACAGTAAACCTGAAGTGAGGCATTGGAGTCTAAAACCGGTCTCACTGGAAAGGTTCAAAACATAGTCAGTAAGAAGAGTCAGTCTTCTTGTACTTAAGTCGGTATTGTGCCTTTTCTATTTATTTCCGATGCAATTTCTGTGTTTCCTCGTCAATACGTAGGTCCAGGGGATACAGTAAACCTTAAATCAAGCATCGGAATCGATAACTAGTGTCACAGGAATGGTTCAAAATATAGACAGTAAGAAGAGTCAGTCTTTTTGTACTTAAGTCGGCATTATGCCTTTTCTATTTAATTCCTATGCAATATCTGTGTTTCATCGTCAATAAGAATGTCAGAGTAATACAGTAAACCTGAAGTGAAGCATCGGAATCTATAACTAGTGTCACAGGAATGGTTCAAAACATAGACAGTAGGAAGTGTCGGTCTTCTTGTACTTAAGTCGGCATTCTGCCTTTTCTATTTAATTCCGATGCAATTTCTGTGCTTCGTCGTCAATAAGAGGGTCCAAGGGATACAGTAAACCTGAAGTGAAGCATCGGAATCTATAACTAGTGTCAAAGGAAAGGTTCAAAACATAGACAGTAAGAAGAGGCAGTCTTCTTGTACTTAAGTCGGTATGTGCCTTTTCTACTTAATTCCGATGCAATTTCTGTGTTTCATCGTCAATAAGATGGTCCAAGGGATACAGTAAACCTGAAGGGAAGCATCGGAATCTATAACTAGTGTCAAAGGAAAAGTTCAAAACATAGACAGAAGGAAGAGTCAGTCTTCTTGAACTTAAGTCGGCATTGTGCCTCCTCTATTTAAATCCGATGCAATTTCTGTGTTTCGTCGTCAAGGAGAAGGTCCAAGGGATACAGTAAACATACAATGAAGCATCGGAATCTAAAACTGGTCTCACACAAAATGTTCAAAACATAGTCAGTAAGAAGTGTAAGTCTTCTTGTACTTAAGTCGGTATTGTGCCTTTTCTACTTAATTCCGATGCAATTTCTGTGTTTCATCGTCAATAAGAAGGTCCAAGGGATACAGTAAACCTGAAGTGAAGCATCGGAATCTGTAACTAGTGTCACAGGAATAGTTCAAATCATCGACAGTAAGAAGAGTCAGTCTTCTTGTACTTAAGTCGGCATTGTGCCTCTTCTATTTAAATCCGATGCAATTTCTGTGTTTCGTCGTCAATAAGAAGGGCCAAGGGATACAGTAAACATACAGTGAAGCATCGGAATCTAAAACTGGTCTCACAGGAAATGTTCAAAACATAGTCAGTAAGAAGTGTAAGTCTTCTTGTACTTAAGTTGGCATTGTGGCTTTTCTATTTAATTCCGATGCATTTTCTGTGTTTCGTCGTCAATAAGATGGTCCAAGGGATACAGAAAACCTGAAGTGAAACATAGGAATTTATAACCAGTGTCACAGGAAAGGTTCAAAACATACACACTAAGAAGAGTGAGTCTTTTTGTACCTAAGTCGCCATTGTGCCTATTGTATTTAATTCCGATGCAATTACTGTGTTACATCGTCAATAAAAAGTCAGAGGGATACAGTAAACCTAAAGCGAAGCATCGGAATCTATAACTAGTGTCACAGGAATGGTTCAATACACAGTCTGTAAGATGAGTCAGTCTTCTTGTACTTAAGTCGGCATTGTGCTTTTTCTATTTAATTCCGATGCAATATCTGTGTTTCGTCGTCAATAAGAAGGTCCAAGGGATACAGTAAACCTGAAGTGAAGCATCGGAATCTGCAACTAGTGTCACAGGAATGGTTCAAAGCATAGAGAGTAGGAAGAGTTAGTCTTCTTGAACTTAAGTCAGCATTGTGCCTTTTCTATTTAATTCCGATGCAATTTCTGTGTTTCGTCGTCAATAGAAGGTCCAAGGGATACAGTAAACCTGAAGTGAAGCATCGGAATCTGTAACTAGTGTCACAGGAATGGTTCAAAACATAGAGAGTAGGAAGAGTTAGTCTTCTTGTACTTAAGTCGGCATTGTGCCTTTTCTGTTTAATTCCGTTGCAATTTCTGTGTTTCGTCGTCAATAAGAAGGTCATTGGGATACAGTAAACCTGAGGTGAGGCATCGAAATCTATAACTAGTGTCACAGGAATGGTTCAAAACATAGGCAGTAGGAAGAGTCAGTTTTCTTGTACTTAAGTCGGCATTGTGCCTTTTGTATTTAATTTCGATGCAATTTCTGTGTTTCATCGTCAATAAGAGGGTCCAAGGAATACTGTAAACATATAGTGAAGCATCGGAATCTAAAACTGGTCTCACAGGAAATTTTCAAATCATAGTCAGTAAGAAGAGTCAGTCTTCTTGTACTTATGAGGGTATTGTGCCTTTTGTATTTAATTCCAATGCAATTTCTGTGTTTCGTCGTCAATGTGAAGGTCCAAGGCATACAGTAAACCTGAAGTGAGGCATTGGAGTCTAAAACCGGTCTCACAGGAAAGGTTCAAAACATAGTCAGTAAGAAGAGTCAGTCTTCTTGTACTTAAGTCGGTATTGTGCCTTTTCTATTTAATTCCGATGCAATTTCTGTGTTTCCTCGTCAATAAGTAGGTCCAGGGGATACGGAAAACCTGAAGTCAAGCATCGGAATCGATAACTAGTGTCACAGGAATGGTTCAAAATATAGACAGTAAGAAGAGTCAGTCTTTTTGTACTTAAGTATGCATTATGCCTTTTCTATTTAATTCCTATGCAATTTCTGTGTTTCATCGTCAATAAGAATGTCAGGCTGATACAGTAAACCTGAAGTGAAGCATCAGAATCTATAACTAGTGTCACAGGAATGGTTCAAAACATAGACAGTGAGAAGAGGCAGTCTTCTTGTACTTAAGTCGGCATTGTGCCTTTTCTATTTAATTCCGATGCAATTTCTGTGTTACGACGTCAATAAGAAGGTCCAGGGGATACAGTATACCTGAAGTGAAGCATCGGAATCTATAACTAGTGTCACAGGAATGGTTCAAAATATAGACTATAAGAAGAGTCAGTCTTCTTGTACTTAAGTCGGCATTGTGCATTTTCTATGTAATTCCGATGCAACTTCTGTGTTTCATCGTCAATAAGATTGTCAGAGGGATACAGTGAACCTGAAGTGAAGCATCGGAATCTATAACTAGTGTCCCAGGAATGGTTCAAATCATATAGAGTAGGAAGAGTCAGTCTTCTTTACTTAAGTCGGCAATGTGCCTTTCCTATTTAATTCCGATGCAATTTCTGTGTTTCGTCGTCAATAAGAAGGTCCAAGGGATGCAGTAAATCTGTATTAAAGCATCGGAATCTATAGCTAGTGTCACGGGAAAAGTTCAAAACATAGACAATAAGAAGAGTCAGTCTTCTTGTACTTAAGTCGGCATTGTGCCTTTTGTATTTCATTCCGATGCAATATCTGTGTTACATCGTTAATAGAAGGTCAGAGGGATACAGCAAACCTGAAGTGTTGCATCGGCATTTATAACTAGTGTCACAGGAATGGTTCAAAACACAGACAGTAGGAAGAGTCAGTCTTATTGTACTTAATTTGCATTGTGCCTTTTCTATTTAATTCCGATGCTATTTCTGTGTTTCGTCGTCAATAAGGGGGTCAGAGGGATACAGAAAACCTGAAGTGAAGCATCGAAATCTAGAACTGGTCTCACAGGAAATGTTCACAACATAGTCAGTAAGAAGAGTCAGTCTTCTTGTACTTAAGTCGGCATTGTGCCGTTTGTATTTACTTCCGATGCAATTTCTGTGTTTCATCGCCAATAAGAAAGTCGGGGGGATACAGTAAACTTGTAGTGAAGCATCGGAATCTATAACTAGTGTCACAGGAATGGTTCAAAACATAGACAGTAGGAAGATTCAGTCTTCTTGTACTTAAGTCGGCATTGTGCCTTTTCTATTTAATTCAAATGCAATTTCTGTGTTTCGTCGTCAATAAGAAAGTCAGAGGGATACAGTAAACCTGAAGTGAAGCATCGGAA
Organism: Schistocerca serialis cubense; assembly: GCF_023864345.2. NCBI lineage: Eukaryota > Metazoa > Arthropoda > Insecta > Orthoptera > Acrididae > Schistocerca > Schistocerca serialis. Next base: position 839,764,245 of record NC_064642.1, read on the forward strand.
TCTATAACTAGTGTCACAGGAATGGTTCAAAACATAGGCAGTAGGAAGAGTCAGTCTTCTTGTACTTAAGTCGGCATTGTGCCTTTTGTATTTAATTTCGATGCAATTTCTGTGTTTTATCGTCAATAAGAGGGTCCAAGGAATACTGTAAACATATAGTGAAGCATCGGAATCTAAAACTGGTCTCACAGGAAATGTTCAAATCATAGTCAGTAAGAAGAGTCAGTCTTCTTGTACTTATGTGGTTATTGTGCCTTTTCTATTTATTTCCAATGCAATTTCTGTGTTTCGTCGTCAATGTGAAGGTCCAAGGCATACAGTAAACCTGAAGTGAGGCATTGGAGTCTAAAACCGGTCTCACTGGAAAGGTTCAAAACATAGTCAGTAAGAAGAGTCAGTCTTCTTGTACTTAAGTCGGTATTGTGCCTTTTCTATTTATTTCCGATGCAATTTCTGTGTTTCCTCGTCAATACGTAGGTCCAGGGGATACAGTAAACCTTAAATCAAGCATCGGAATCGATAACTAGTGTCACAGGAATGGTTCAAAATATAGACAGTAAGAAGAGTCAGTCTTTTTGTACTTAAGTCGGCATTATGCCTTTTCTATTTAATTCCTATGCAATATCTGTGTTTCATCGTCAATAAGAATGTCAGAGTAATACAGTAAACCTGAAGTGAAGCATCGAAATCTATAACTAGTGTCACAGGAATGGTTCAAAACATAGACAGTAGGAAGTGTCGGTCTTCTTGTACTTAAGTCGGCATTCTGCCTTTTCTATTTAATTCCGATGCAATTTCTGTGCTTCGTCGTCAATAAGAGGGTCCAAGGGATACAGTAAACCTGAAGTGAAGCATCGGAATCTATAACTAGTGTCAAAGGAAAGGTTCAAAACATAGACAGTAAGAAGAGGCAGTCTTCTTGTACTTAAGTCGGTATGTGCCTTTTCTACTTAATTCCGATGCAATTTCTGTGTTTCATCGTCAATAAGATGGTCCAAGGGATACAGTAAACCTGAAGGGAAGCATCGGAATCTATAACTAGTGTCAAAGGAAAAGTTCAAAACATAGACAGAAGGAAGAGTCAGTCTTCTTGAACTTAAGTCGGCATTGTGCCTCCTCTATTTAAATCCGATGCAATTTCTGTGTTTCGTCGTCAAGGAGAAGGTCCAAGGGATACAGTAAACATACAATGAAGCATCGGAATCTAAAACTGGTCTCACACAAAATGTTCAAAACATAGTCAGTAAGAAGTGTAAGTCTTCTTGTACTTAAGTCGGTATTGTGCCTTTTCTACTTAATTCCGATGCAATTTCTGTGTTTCATCGTCAATAAGAAGGTCCAAGGGATACAGTAAACCTGAAGTGAAGCATCGGAATCTGTAACTAGAGTCACAGGAATAGTTCAAATCATCGACAGTAAGAAGAGTCAGTCTTCTTGTACTTAAGTCGGCATTGTGCCTCTTCTATTTAAATCCGATGCAATTTCTGTGTTTCGTCGTCAATAAGAAGGGCCAAGGGATACAGTAAACATACAGTGAAGCATCGGAATCTAAAACTGGTCTCACAGGAAATGTTCAAAACATAGTCAGTAAGAAGTGTAAGTCTTCTTGTACTTAAGTTGGCATTGTGGCTTTTCTATTTAATTCCGATGCATTTTCTGTGTTTCGTCGTCAATAAGATGGTCCAAGGGATACAGAAAACCTGAAGTGAAACATAGGAATTTATAACCAGTGTCACAGGAAAGGTTCAAAACATACACACTAAGAAGAGTGAGTCTTTTTGTACCTAAGTCGCCATTGTGCCTATTGTATTTAATTCCGATGCAATTACTGTGTTACATCGTCAATAAAAAGTCAGAGGGATACAGTAAACCTAAAGCGAAGCATCGGAATCTATAACTAGTGTCACAGGAATGGTTCAATACACAGTCTGTAAGATGAGTCAGTCTTCTTGTACTTAAGTCGGCAATGTGCTTTTTCTATTTAATTCCGATGCAATATCTGTGTTTCGTCGTCAATAAGAAGGTCCAAGGGATACAGTAAACCTGAAGTGAAGCATCGGAATCTGCAACTAGTGTCACAGGAATGGTTCAAAGCATAGAGAGTAGGAAGAGTTAGTCTTCTTGAACTTAAGTCAGCATTGTGCCTTTTCTATTTAATTCCGATGCAATTTCTGTGTTTCGTCGTCAATAGAAGGTCCAAGGGATACAGTAAACCTGAAGTGAAGCATCGGAATCTGTAACTAGTGTCACAGGAATGGATCAAAACATAGAGAGTAGGAAGAGTTAGTCTTCTTGTACTTAAGTCGGCATTGTGCCTTTTCTGTTTAATTCCGTTGCAATTTCTGTGTTTCGTCGTCAATAAGAAGGTCATTGGGATACAGTAAACCTGAGGTGAGGCATCGAAATCTATAACTAGTGTCACAGGAATGGTTCAAAACATAGGCAGTAGGAAGAGTCAGTTTTCTTGTACTTAAGTCGGCATTGTGCCTTTTGTATTTAATTTCGATGCAATTTCTGTGTTTCATCGTCAATAAGAGGGTCCAAGGAATACTGTAAACATATAGTGAAGCATCGGAATCTAAAACTGGTCTCACAGGAAATTTTCAAATCATAGTCAGTAAGAAGAGTCAGTCTTCTTGTACTTATGAGGGTATTGTGCCTTTTGTATTTAATTCCAATGCAATTTCTGTGTTTCGTCGTCAATGTGAAGGTCCAAGGCATACAGTAAACCTGAAGTGAGGCATTGGAGTCTAAAACCGGTCTCACAGGAAAGGTTCAAAACATAGTCAGTAAGAAGAGTCAGTCTTCTTGTACTTAAGTCGGTATTGTGCCTTTTCTATTTAATTCCGATGCAATTTCTGTGTTTCCTCGTCAATAAGTAGGTCCAGGGGATACGGAAAACCTGAAGTCAAGCATCGGAATCGATAACTAGTGTCACAGGAATGGTTCAAAATATAGACAGTAAGAAGAGTCAGTCTTTTTGTACTTAAGTATGCATTATGCCTTTTCTATTTAATTCCTATGCAATTTCTGTGTTTCATCGTCAATAAGAATGTCAGGCTGATACAGTAAACCTGAAGTGAAGCATCAGAATCTATAACTAGTGTCACAGGAATGGTTCAAAACATAGACAGTGAGAAGAGGCAGTCTTCTTGTACTTAAGTCGGCATTGTGCCTTTTCTATTTAATTCCGATGCAATTTCTGTGTTACGACGTCAATAAGAAGGTCCAGGGGATACAGTATACCTGAAGTGAAGCATCGGAATCTATAACTAGTGTCACAGGAATGGTTCAAAATATAGACTATAAGAAGAGTCAGTCTTCTTGTACTTAAGTCGGCATTGTGCATTTTCTATGTAATTCCGATGCAACTTCTGTGTTTCATCGTCAATAAGATTGTCAGAGGGATACAGTGAACCTGAAGTGAAGCATCGGAATCTATAACTAGTGTCCCAGGAATGGTTCAAAACATATAGAGTAGGAAGAGTCAGTCTTCTTTACTTAAGTCGGCAATGTGCCTTTCCTATTTAATTCCGATGCAATTTCTGTGTTTCGTCGTCAATAAGAAGGTCAAAGGGATGCAGTAAATCTGTATTAAAGCATCGGAATCTATAGCTAGTGTCACGGGAAAAGTTCAAAACATAGACAATAAGAAGAGTCAGTCTTCTTGTACTTAAGTCGGCATTGTGCCTTTTGTATTTCATTCCGATGCAATATCTGTGTTACATCGTTAATAGAAGGTCAGAGGGATACAGCAAACCTGAAGTGTTGCATCGGCATTTATAACTAGTGTCACAGGAATGGTTCAAAACACAGACAGTAGGAAGAGTCAGTCTTATTGTACTTAATTTGCATTGTGCCTTTTCTATTTAATTCCGATGCTATTTCTGTGTTTCGTCGTCAATAAGGGGGTCAGAGGGATACAGAAAAACTGAAGTGAAGCATCGAAATCTAGAACTGGTCTCACAGGAAATGTTCACAACATAGTCAGTAAGAAGAGTCAGTCTTCTTGTACTTAAGTCGGCATTGTGCCGTTTGTATTTACTTCCGATGCAATTTCTGTGTTTCATCGCCAATAAGAAAGTCGGGGGGATACAGTAAACTTGTAGTGAAGCATCGGAATCTATAACTAGTGTCACAGGAATGGTTCAAAACATAGACAGTAGGAAGATTCAGTCTTCTTGTACTTAAGTCGGCATTGTGCCTTTTCTATTTAATTCAAATGCAATTTCTGTGTTTCGTCGTCAATAAGAAAGTCAGAGGGATACAGTAAACCTGAAGTGAAGCATCGGAATCTATAACTAGTGTCACAGGAATGGTTCAAAACATAGGCAGTAGGAAGAGTCAGTCTTCTTGTACTTAAGTCGGCATTGTGCCTTTTGTATTTAATTTCGATGCAATTTCTGTGTTTTATCGTCAATAAGAGGGTCCAAGGAATACTGTAAACATATAGTGAAGCATCGGAATCTAAAACTGGTCTCACAGGAAATGTTCAAATCATAGTCAGTAAGAAGAGTCAGTCTTCTTGTACTTATGTGGTTATTGTGCCTTTTCTATTTAATTCCAATGCAATTTCTGTGTTTCGTCGTCAATGTGAAGGTCCAAGGCATACAGTAAACCTGAAGTGAGGCATTGGAGTCTAAAACCGGTCTCACTGGAAAGGTTCAAAACATAGTCAGTAAGAAGAGTCAGTCTTCTTGTACTTAAGTCGGTATTGTGCCTTTTCTATTTATTTCCGATGCAATTTCTGTGTTTCCTCGTCAATACGTAGGTCCAGGGGATACAGTAAACCTTAAATCAAGCATCGGAATCGATAACTAGTGTCACAGGAATGGTTCAAAATATAGACAGTAAGAAGAGTCAGTCTTTTTGTACTTAAGTCGGCATTATGCCTTTTCTATTTAATTCCTATGCAATATCTGTGTTTCATCGTCAATAAGAATGTCAGAGTAATACAGTAAACCTGAAGTGAAGCATCGAAATCTATAACTAGTGTCACAGGAATGGTTCAAAACATAGACAGTAGGAAGTGTCGGTCTTCTTGTACTTAAGTCGGCATTCTGCCTTTTCTATTTAATTCCGATGCAATTTCTGTGCTTCGTCGTCAATAAGAGGGTCCAAGGGATACAGTAAACCTGAAGTGAAGCATCGGAATCTATAACTAGTGTCAAAGGAAAGGTTCAAAACATAGACAGTAAGAAGAGGCAGTCTTCTTGTACTTAAGTCGGTATGTGCCTTTTCTACTTAATTCCGATGCAATTTCTGTGTTTCATCGTCAATAAGATGGTCCAAGGGATACAGTAAACCTGAAGGGAAGCATCGGAATCTATAACTAGTGTCAAAGGAAAAGTTCAAAACATAGACAGAAGGAAGAGTCAGTCTTCTTGAACTTAAGTCGGCATTGTGCCTCCTCTATTTAAATCCGATGCAATTTCTGTGTTTCGTCGTCAAGGAGAAGGTCCAAGGGATACAGTAAACATACAATGAAGCATCGGAATCTAAAACTGGTCTCACACAAAATGTTCAAAACATAGTCAGTAAGAAGTGTAACTCTTCTTGTACTTAAGTCGGTATTGTGCCTTTTCTACTTAATTCCGATGCAATTTCTGTGTTTCATCGTCAATAAGAAGGTCCAAGGGATACAGTAAACCTGAAGTGAAGCATCGGAATCTGTAACTAGTGTCACAGGAATAGTTCAAATCATCGACAGTAAGAAGAGTCAGTCTTCTTGTACTTAAGTCGGCATTGTGCCTCTTCTATTTAAATCCGATGCAATTTCTGTGTTTCGTCGTCAATAAGAAGGGCCAAGGGATACAGTAAACATACAGTGAAGCATCGGAATCTAAAACTGGTCTCACAGGAAATGTTCAAAACATAGTCAGTAAGAAGTGTAAGTCTTCTTGTACTTAAGTTGGCATTGTGGCTTTTCTATTTAATTCCGATGCATTTTCTGTGTTTCGTCGTCAATAAGATGGTCCGAGGGATACAGAAAACCTGAAGTGAAACATAGGAATTTATAACCAGTGTCACAGGAAAGGTTCAAAACATACACACTAAGAAGAGTCAGTCTTTTTGTACCTAAGTCGCCATTGTGCCTATTGTATTTAATTCCGATGCAATTACTGTGTTACATCGTCCATAAAAAGTCAGAGGGATACAGTAACCTAAAGCGAAGCATCGGAATCTATAACTAGTGTCACAGGAATGGTTCAATACACAGTCTGTAAGATGAGTCAGTCTTCTTGTACTTAAGTCGGCATTGTGCTTTTTCTATTTAATTCCGATGCAATTTCTGTGTTTCGTCGTCAATAAGAAGGTCCAAGGGATACAGTAAACCTGAAGTGAAGCATCGGAATCTGCAACTAGTGTCACAGGAATGGTTCAAAACATAGAGAGTAGGAAGAGTTAGTCTTCTTGAACTTAAGTCAGCATTGTGCCTTTTCTATTTAATTCCGATGCAATTTCTGTGTTTCGTCGTCAATAGAAGGTCCAAGGGATACAGTAAACCTGAAGTGAAGCATCGGAATCTGTAACTAGTGTCATAGGAATGGTTCAAAACATAGAGAGTAGGAAGAGTTAGTCTTCTTGTACTTAAGTCGGCATTGTGCCTTTTCTGTTTAATTCCGTTGCAATTTCTGTGTTTCGTCGTCAATAAGAAGGTCATTGGGATACAGTAAACCTGAGGTGAGGCATCGAAATCTATAACTAGTGTCACAGGAATGGTTCAAAACATAGGCAGTAGGAAGAGTCAGTTTTCTTGTACTTAAGTCGGCATTGTGCCTTTTGTATTTAATTTCGATGCAATTTCTGTGTTTCATCGTCAATAAGAGGGTCCAAGGAATACTGTAAACATATAGTGAAGCATCGGAATCTAAAACTGGTCTCACAGGAAATTTTCAAATCATAGTCAGTAAGAAGAGTCAGTCTTCTTGTACTTATGAGGGTATTGTGCCTTTTGTATTTAATTCCAATGCAATTTCTGTGTTTCGTCGTCAATGTGAAGGTCCAAGGCATACAGTAAACCTGAAGTGAGGCATTGGAGTCTAAAACCGGTCTCACAGGAAAGGTTCAAAACATAGTCAGTAAGAAGAGTCAGTCTTCTTGTACTTAAGTCGGTATTGTGCCTTTTCTATTTAATTCCGATGCAATTTCTGTGTTTCCTCGTCAATAAGTAGGTCCAGGGGATACGGAAAACCTGAAGTCAAGCATCGGAATCGATAACTAGTGTCACAGGAATGGTTCAAAATATAGACAGTAAGAAGAGTCAGTCTTTTTGTACTTAAGTATGCATTATGCCTTTTCTATTTAATTCCTATGCAATTTCTGTGTTTCATCGTCAATAAGAATGTCAGGCTGATACAGTAAACCTGAAGTGAAGCATCAGAATCTATAACTAGTGTCACAGGAATGGTTCAAAACATAGACAGTAAGAAGAGTCAGTCTTCTTGTACTTAAGTCGGCATTGTGCCTTTTCTATTTAATTCCGATGCAATTTCTGTGTTACGACGTCAATAAGAAGGTCCAGGGGATACAGTATACCTGAAGTGAAGCATCGGAATCTATAACTAGTGTCACAGGAATGGTTCAAAATATAGACTATAAGAAGAGTCAGTCTTCTTGTACTTAAGTCGGCATTGTGCATTTTCTATGTAATTCCGATGCAACTTCTGTGTTTCATCGTCAATAAGATTGTCAGAGGGATACAGTGAACCTGAAGTGAAGCATCGGAATCTATAACTAGTGTCCCAGGAATGGTTCAAAACATATAGAGTAGGAAGAGTCAGTCTTCTTTACTTAAGTCGGCATTGTGCCTTTCCTATTTAATTCCGATGCAATTTCTGTGTTTCGTCGTCAATAAGAAGGTCCAAGGGATGCAGTAAATCTGTATTAAAGCATCGGAATCTATAGCTAGTGTCACGGGAAAAGTTCAAAACATAGACAATAAGAAGAGTCAGTCTTCTTGTACTTAAGTCGGCATTGTGCCTTTTGTATTTCATTCCGATGCAATATCTGTGTTACATCGTTAATAGAAGGTCAGAGGGATACAGCAAACCTGAAGTGTTGCATCGGCATTTATAACTAGTGTCACAGGAATGGTTCAAAACACAGACAGTAGGAAGAGTCAGTCTTATTGTACTTAATTTGCATTGTGCCTTTTCTATTTAATTCCGATGCTATTTCTGTGTTTCGTCGTCAATAAGGGGGTCAGAGGGATACAGAAAACCTGAAGTGAAGCATCGAAATCTAGAACTGGTCTCACAGGAAATGTTCACAACATAGTCAGTAAGAAGAGTCAGTCTTCTTGTACTTAAGTCGGCATTGTGCCGTTTGTATTTACTTCCGATGCAATTTCTGTGTTTCATCGCCAATAAGAAAGTCGGGGGGATACAGTAAACTTGTAGTGAAGCATCGGAATCCATAACTAGTGTCACAGGAATGGTTCAAAACATAGACAGTAGGAAGATTCAGTCTTCTTGTACTTAAGTCGGCATTGTGCCTTTTCTATTTAATTCAAATGCAATTTCTGTGTTTCGTCGTCAATAAGAAAGTCAGAGGGATACAGTAAACCTGAAGTGAAGCATCGGAATCTGTATCTAGTGTCACGGGAAAGGTTCAAAACATAGACAGTAAGAAGAGTCAGTCTTCTTGGACATGAGTCGGCATTGTGCCATTTGTATTTAATTCCGATGCAATTACTGTGCTTCATCGTCAATAAGGTCTGAGGGATACAGTAAACCTGAAGTGAAGCATCGGAATCTATAATTAGTGTCACAGGAATGGGTACAAACATACACAGCAAGAAGAGTCAATCTTCTTGTACTTAAGTCGGCATTGTGCCTTTTGTATTTAATTCCGATGCAATTTCTGTGTTTCATCGTCAACTAGAAGGTCCAAGGGATACAATAAACATATTGTGAAGCATCCGAATCTAAAACTGTTCTCACAGGAAATGTTCAAATCATAGTCAGTTACATGGGTCAGTCTTCTTGTACTTTTGTCGGCATTGTGCCTTTTCTATTTAATTCCGATGCAATATCTGTGTTTCGTCGTCAATAAGAAGGTCCAAGGGATACAGTAAACCTGAAATGAAGCATCGGAATCTAAAACCGGTCTCACAGGAAAGTTTCAAAAACATAGAAAGTAAGAAGAGTCAGTCATCTTGTATTTGAGTCGGCATTGTGCCTATTGTATTTAATTCCGATGCAATTTCTGTGTTTCATCGTCAATAAGAAGGTCAGAGGGATACAGTAAACCTGAAGTGAAGCATCGGAATCTATAACTACTGTCACAGGAATGGTTAAAACACAGACAGTAGGAAGAGTCAGTCGTTTTGTACTTAAGTCGGCATTGTGTCTTTTGTATTTAATCCCCATGCAATTTCTGTGATTCGTCGTCAATAAGAAGGTCCAAGGGATACAGTAAACCTGAAGCGAAGCATCGGAATCTATATCTAGTGTCACAGGAATGGTTTAAAACATAGACACGGAAGAGTCAGTCTTCTTGTACTTAAGTCGGCAGTTTGCCTGTTCTATTTAATTCCGATGCAATTTCTGTGTTTCGTCGTCAATAAGAAGGTCCAAGCGATGCAGTAAATCTGAATTGAAGATTCGGAATCTCTTACTAGTGTCACAGGAATGGTTCAAAACATAGACAGTAAGAAGAGTCAGTCTACTTTACTTAAGTCGGCATTGTGCCTTTTGTATTTAATTCCGATGCAATTTCTGTGTTTCCTCGTCAATAAGAAGGTCCAAGGGATACAGTAAACATATAGTGATGCGTCGGAATCTAAAACTGGTCTCACAGGAAATGTTCAAAACATAGTCAGTAAGAAGAGTCAGTCTTCTTGTACTTAAGTCGGCAATGTGCCTTTTCTATTTAATTTCGATGCAATTTCTGTGTTTCGTCGTCAATAAGATGGTCCAAGGGATACAGTAAACCTGAAGTGAAGCAACGGAATCTAAAACCGGTCTCACAGGAAAGGCTCAAAGCATAGAGAGTAAGAAGAGAGAGTCATCTTGTATTTGAATCGGCATTGTGCCTTTTGTATTTAATTCCGTTGCAATTTCTGTTTTTCATCGTCAATAAGAAGGTTACAAGGATATAGTAAACCTGAAGTGAAGCATCGGAGTCTATAACTAGTGTCACAGGAATGGTTAAAACATAGACAGTAGGAAGAGTCAGTCTTGTTGTACTTAAGTCGGCATTGTGCCGTTTGTATTTAATTGCGATGCAATTTCTGTGTTTCATCGTCAATAAGAATGTCAGAGGGATTCAGTAAACCTGAAGTGAAGCATCGGAATCTGTAACTAGTGTAACAGGAATGGTTCAAAACATAGACAATAGGAAGATTCAGTCTTCTTGTACTTAAGTCGGCATTGTGCCTTTTCTATTTAATTCAAATGCAATTTCTGTGTTTCGTCGTCAATAAGACGGTCAGAGGGATACAGTAATCCTGAAGTGAAGCATCGGAATCTATATCTAGTGTCACAGGAAAGGTTCAAAACATAGACAGTAAGAAGAGTCAGTCTTCTTGGACATGAGTCAGCATTGTGCCATTTGTATTTAATTCCGATGCAATTACTGTGCTTCATCGTCAATACGAAGGTCAGAGGGATACAGTAAACCTGAAGTGAAGCATCGGAATCTATAACTAGTGTCACAGGAATGGTTCAAATCATACACAGCAAGAAGAGTCAGTCTTCTTGTACTTAAGTCGGCATTGTGCTTTTGGATTTAATTCCGATGCAATTTCTGTGTTTCATCGTCAACAAGAAGGTCCAAGGGATACAGTGAACATATAGTGAAGCATCGGAATCTAAAACTGGTCTCACAGGAAATGTTTAAATCATAGTCAATAAGAAGAGTCAGTCTTCTTGTACTTATGTCGGCATTGTGCCTTTTCTACTTAATTCCGATGCAACTTCTGTGCTTCGTCGTCAATAAGAAGGTCCAAGGGATAGAGTTAACCTGAAGTGAAGCCTCGGAATCTAAAATCGGTCTCACAGGAAAGGTTCAAAACATAGAGAGTAAGAAGAGTCAGTCGTCTTGCATTTGAGTCGTCATTGTGCCTTTTGCATTTTATTCCGATGCAATTTCTGTGTTTCATCGTCAATAAGAAGGTCAGAGGGATACAGTAAACCTGAAGTGAAGCATCGGAATCTATAACTAGTGTCACAGGAATGGTTGAAACATAGACAGTAGGAAGAGTCAGTCGTATTGTACTTAAGTCAGCATTGTGTCTTTTGTATTTAATCCCGATGCAATTTCTGTGTTTCGTCGTCAATAAGAAGGTCCAAGGGATACAGTAAACCTGAAGTGAAGCATCGGAATCTATATCTAGTGTCACAGGAATGGTTTAAAACATAGACACGGAAGAGCCAGTCTTCTTGTACTTAAGTCGGCATTTTGCCTTTTCTATTTAATTCCGATGCAATTTCTGTGTTTCGTCGTCAATAAGAAGGTCCAAGGGATACATTAAACCTGAAGTGAAGCATCGGAATCCATAAGTAGTGTCACAGAAAAGGTTCAAAACATAGACAGTAAGAAGAGTCAGTCTTATTGTACTTAAGTCGCCATTGTGCCTTTTGTATTTAATTCCGATGCAATTTCTGTGTTTCATCGTCAATAAGAAGGTCCAAGGGATACAGTAAACCTGAAGTGAAGCATCGGAATCTATAACTAGAGTCACAGGAATGGTTCAAAACACAGACAGTAGAAAGAGTCAGTCCTCTTGTACTTAAGTCGGCATTGTGCCTTCTTTAATTAATTCCGATGCAATTTCTGTGTTTCATCGTCAATAAGAAGGTCAGAGAGATACAGTAAACCTGAAGTGAAGCATCGGAATCTATAACTAGTGTCACAGGATTGGTTCAAAACATAGACAGTAAGAAGACTCAGTTTTCTTGTACTTAAGTCGGCATTGTGCCTTTTCTATTTAATTCCGATGCAATTTCTGTTTTTCATCGTCGATAAGAAGGTCCAAGGGATACAGTAAACATATAGTGAAGCATCGGAATGTAAAACTGGTCTCACAGGAAATGTTGAAATCATACTCAGTAGGTGGAGTCAGTCTTCATGTACTTAAGTCGGCATTGTGCCTTTTGTATTTAATTCTGTTGCAATTTCTGTGTTTCATCGTCAATAAGAAGGTCCAAGGGATACAGTAAACATATAGTGAAGCATCGGAATCTAAAACTGGTCTCACAGAAAATGTTCAAAACATAATCAGTAAGAAGACTCAGTCTTCTTGTACTTAAGTCGGCATTGTGCGTTTTGTATTTAATTCCGATGCAATTTCTGTGTTTCATCGTCAATAAGAATGTCCAGGGGATACAGTAAACATATAGTGAAGCATCAGAATCTAAATCTGGTCTCACAGGAAATGTTCAAAACATAGTCAGTAAGAAGAGTCAGTCTTCTTGTACTTAAGTCGGCATTGTGCCTTTTGTATTTAATTCCGATGCAATTTCTGTGTTTCATCGTCGATATGGAAGGTGCAAGGGACATAGTAAAACTGAAATGAAGCATCGGAATCTAAAACTGGTCTCACAGGAAAGGTTCAAAACATAGACAGTAAGAAGAGTTAGGTTTCTTGTACTTAAGTCGGCAATGTGCCTTTTCTATTTTATTCCGATGCAATTTCTGTGTTTGGTCGCCAATAAGAAGGTCCTTGGGATACAGTAAACCTGAAGTGAAGCATCGGAATCTATAACTAGTGTCTCAGGAATGGTTCAAATCATATACAGTAGGGAGAGTCAGTCTTCATTACTTATGTCGGCATTGTGCCTTTTCTATTTAGTTCTGATACAATTTCTGTGTTTCGTCGTCAATAAGAAGGTCCAAGAAAAGCAGTAAAACTGAATTATAGCATCGGAACCTATAACTAAGTAACAGGAAAAGTTCAAAACATAGACAGTAGGAAGAGTCAGTCTTCTTGTACTTAATTCGGCATTGTGCCTTTTGTATTTAATTCGGATGCAATTTCTGTGTTTCATCGTCAATAAGAAGGTCAGAGGGATATAGTAACCCTGAAGTGTAGCATCGGAGTTTATAACTAGTGTCACAGGAATGGTTCAAATCATAGACTGTAGGAAGAGTAAGTCTTATTGTACTTAATTCGGCATTGTGCCTTTTGTATTTAATTCCGATGCAATATCTGTGTTTCATCGTCAATAAGAAGGTCAAACGGAAACAGTAAACATATAGTGATGCATCGGAATCTAAAACTGGTCTCACAGGGAATGTTAAAACATAGTCAGTAAGAAGAGTCGGTCTTCTTGTACTTATGTCGGCAATGTGCCTTTTCTATTTCATTTCGATGCAATTTCTGTGTTTCGTCGTCAATAAGAAGGTCCTTGGGATACAGTAAACCTGAAGTGAAGCAACGGAATCTAAAACCGGTTTCACAGGAAAGGCTCGAATCACAGAGAGTAAGAAGAGCCAGCCATCTTGTATTTGTGACGGCATTGTGCGTTTTTATTTAATTCCGATGCAATTTATGTGTTTCATCGTCAATACGAAGGTCACAGGGATACAGTAAACCTGAAGTGAAGCATCGGAGTCTGTAACTAGTGTCACAGAAATGGTTAAAACATAGACAGTAGGAAGAATCAGTCTTCCTGTACTTAAGTCGGCATTGTGCAGTTTGTATTTAATTCCGATGCAATTTATGTGTTTCATCGTCAATAAGTATGTCACAGGGATACAGTAAACCTGAAGTGAAGCATCGGAATCTATAACTAGTGTCACAGGAATGGTTCAAAACATGGACAGTAGGAAGATTCAGTCTTCTTGTACTTAAGTCGGCATTGTGCCTTTTCAATTTAATTCTAGTGCAATTTCTGTGTTTCTTCGTCAATAAGAAGGTCAGAGGGATACAGCAAAACCTGAAGTGAAGCATCGGAATCTATATCTAGTGTCACAGGTAAGGTTCAAAACATAGTCAGTAAGAAGAGTCAGGCTTCTTGGACATGAGTCGGCATTGTGCCATTTGTATCTAATTCCGATGCAATTACTGTGCTTCATCGTCAATAAGAAGGTCAGAGGGATACAGTAAACCTGAAGTGAAGCATCGGAATCAATAACTAGTGTCACAGGAAAGGTTCAAACCATACACAGCAAGAAGAGTCAGTCTTCTTGTACATGAGTCGGCATTGTGCATTTTGTATTTAATTCCGATGCAATTACTGTGTTTCATCGTCAATTAGAAGGTCAGAGGGATACAGAAAACCTGAAGTGAAGCATCGGAATCTATAACTAGTGTCACAGGAATGGTTAAAACATAGACAGTAAGAAGAGTCAGTCTTCTTGTACTTAAGTCGGCATTGTGCCTTTTGTATTTAGTTCCGATGCAATTTCTGTGTTTCATCGTCAATAACAAGGTCCAAGGGATACAGTAAACCTGAAGTGAAGCATCGGAATGTATATCTAGTGTCACAGGAATGGTTCAAACTTAGACACGGAAGAGTCAGTCTTCTTGTACTTAAGTCGGCATTTTGCCTTTTCTATTTAATTCCGATGCAATATCTGTGTTTCGTCGTCAATAAGAAGGTCCAAGGGATACAGTAATCCTGAAGTGAAGCATCGGAATCTATAACTAGTGTCACAGAAAAGGTTCAAAACATAGACAGTAAGAAGAGTCAGTCTTCTTGTACTTAAGTCGGCATTGTGCCGTTTGTATTTAGTTCCGATGCAATTTCTGTGTTTCATCGTCAATAACAAGGTCCAAGGGATACAGTAAACCTGAAGTGAAGCATCGGAATCTATAACTAAAGTCACAGGAATGATTCAAAACATAGACAGTAGGAAGAGTCAGTCTTCTTGTACTTAAATCGGCATTGTGCATTTTCTATTTAATTCCGATGCAATTTCTGTGTTGCGTCGGCAATAAGAAGGTCAGCGGGATACAGTAAACCTGAAGTGAAGCATCGGAATCTATAATTAGTCTCACAGGAATGGTTCAAACCATACACAGAAAGACGAGGCAGTCTTCTTGTACTTAAGTCGGCATTGTGCCTTTTGTATTTAATTCCGATCCAATTTCTGTGTTTCGTCGTCTTGAGAAGGACCAAGGGATACAGTAAACCTGAAGTGATGCATCGGAATCTTTAACTAGTGTCACAGGAATGGTTCAAAACATAGACAGTAGGAAGAGTCAGTCTTCTTGTACTTAAGTCCCCATTGTGCCTTTTGTATTTAATTCCGATGCAATTTCTGTGTTTCATCGTCAATAAGTATGTCACAGGGATAAAGTAAACCTGAAGTGAAGCATCGGAATCTATAACTAGTGTCACAGGAATGGTTCAAAACATGGACAGTAGGAAGATTCAGTCTTCTTGTACTTAAGTCGGCATTGTGCCTTTTCAGTTTAATTCTATTGCAATTTCTGTGTTTCGTCGTCAATAAGAAGGTCAGAGGGATACAGTAAACCTGAAGTGAAGCATCGGAATCTATAACTAGTGTCACAGGAATGGTTAAAACATAGACAGTAGGAAGAGTCAGTCTTCTTGTACTTAAATCGGCATTGTGCCTTTTGTATTTAAACCCGATGCAATTTCTGTGTTTCGTCGTCAATTACAAGGTCCAAGACCTACAGTGAACCTGAAGTGAAGCATCGGAATGTATATCTAGTGTCACAGGAATGGTTCAAAACTTAGACACGGAAGAGTCAGTCTTCTTGTACTTAAGTCGGCATTTTGCCTTTTCTATTTAATTCCGATGCAATATCTGTGTTTCGTCGTCAATAAGAAGGTCCAAGGGATACAGTAAACCTGAAGTGAAGCATCGGAATCTATAACTAGTGTCGCAGAAAAGGTTCAAAACATAGACAGTAAGAAGAGTCAGTCTTCTTGTACTTAAGTCGGCATTGTGCCTTTTTTATTTGGTTCCGATGCAATTTCTGTGTTTCATCGTCAATAAGAAGGTCCAAGGTATACAGTAAACCTGAAGTGAAGCATCAGAATCTATAACTAAAGTCACAGGAATGATTCAAAACATAGACAGTAGGAAGAGTCAGTCTTCTTGTACTTAAGTCGGCATTTTGCATTTTCTATTTAATTCCGATGCAATTTCTGTGTTGCGTCGGCAATAAGAAGGTCAGCAGGATACAGTAAACCTGAAGTGAAGCATCGGAATCTATAATTAGTCTCACAGTATGGTTCAAACCATACACAGAAAGAAGAGTCAGTCTTCTTGTACTTAAGTCGGCATTGTGCCTTTCGTATTTAATTCCGATGCAATTTCTGTGTTTCATCGTCTTGAGAAGGACCAAGGGATACAGTAAACCTGAAGTGATGCATCGGAATCCTTAACTAGTTTCACAGGAATGGTTCAAAACATAGACAGTAGGAAGAGTCAGTCTTCTTGTACTTAAGTCCCAATTGTGAATTTTCTATTTCATTCCGATGCAATTTCTGTGTTTCATCGTCTATAACAAGGTCCAAGGGCTACAGTAAACCAGAAGTGGAGCATCGGAATCTATAACTAGTGTCACAGGAATGGTGCAAAACATAGACAGTAAGAAGAGTCAGTCTTCTTGTACTTAAGTCGGCATTGTGCCATAAGCATTTAATTCCGATGCAATTTCTGTGTTTCATCGACAATAAGAAGGTCCAAGGGATACAGTAAACATATAGTGAAGCATCGGAATCTAAAACTGGTGTCACAGTAATGTTTAAATCATAGTCAGTAAGAAGAGTCAGTCCTCTTATATTTAAGTCGGCATTGTGCCTTTTGTATTTAATTCCGAAGCAATTTCTGTGTTTCGTCATCAATAAGATGGTCCAAGGGATACAGTAAACATATAGTGAAGCATCGGAATCTAAAACTGGTCTCAAAGGAAATGTACACAACATAGTCAGTAAGAAGAGTCAGACTTCTTGTACTTAAGTCGGCACTGTGCCGTTTGTATTTAATTCCGATGCAATATCTGTGTTTCGTCGTCTATAAGAAGGTCCAAGGGATACAGTAAACCTGAAGTGAAGCATCGGAATCTATATCTAGTGTCACAGGAACGGTTCAAAACATAGACAGTAAGAAGTGTCAGTCTTCTTGTACATGAGTCGGCATTGTGAATTTTTCATTTCATTCCGATGCAATTACTGTGTTTCATCGTCAATAAGAATGTCAGAGGGATACAGTAAACCTGAAGTGAAGCATCGGAATCTTTAACTAGTGTCACGGGAATGGTTCAAAACATACACAGCAAGAAGAGTCAGTCCTCTCGTACTTAAGTCGGCATTGTGCCTTTTGTATTTAATTCCGATGCAATTTCTGTGTTTCATCGTCAACAAGAATGTCCAAGGGATACCGTAAACAAATAGTGTAGCATCCGAATCAAAAACTGGTCTCACAGGAAATATTCAAATCATAGTCAGTATGAAGAGTCAATCTTCTTGTACTTATGTCGGCATTGTGCCTTTTCTATTTAATTCCGATGAAATTGCTGTGTTTCGTTGACAATAAGAAGGTCCAAGGGATACAGTAATCCTGAAGTGAAGCATCGGAATCTAAAACCGGTCTCACAGGAAAGGTTCAAAACGTAGTGAGTAAGAAGAGCCAGTCAGCTTGTATTTGAGTCGACATTGTGCCTTTCGTATTTAATTCCGTTGCAATTTCTGTGTTTCATCATCAATAAGAAGGTCCAAGTGATACAGTAAACCTGAAGTGAAGCATCGGAATCTATAACTAGTGTCACAGGAATGTTTAAAACATAGACAGTAGGAAGTGTCAGTCTTCTTGAACTTAAGTCGGCCTTGTGCCTTTTGTATTTAATTCCGATGCAATTTCTGTGTTTCATCGTCGATAAGAAGGACCAAGGGATACAGTAAACTTGAAGTGAAGCATCGGAATCTATAACTATTGTCACAGGAATTGCTCAGAACATTGACAGTAAGTAGAGTCAGTCTTGTTGTACTTAAGTCGGCATTGTGCCTTTGGTATTTATTTCCGATGCAAATTCTGTGTTTCATCGTCAATAAGAAGGTCCAAAGGATACAGTAAACCTGAAGTGAAGCTTCGGAATCTATAACTAGTATCACAGGAATGGTTTAAAACATAGACAGTAAGAAGAGTGAGTCTTCTTGTACTTAAGTCGGCATTGTGCCTTATGTATTTAATTCCGAAGCAATTTCTGTGTTTCATCGTCAATAAGAGTGTCAGAGGGATACAGTAAACCTGAAGTGAAGAATCGGAATCTATAACTAGTGTCACAGGAATGGTTCAAATCATAGACAGTTGGAAGAGTCAGTCTTCTTGTACTTAAGTCGGCATTGTGCCTTTTCTATTTAATTCCGATGCTATTTCTGTTTTTCGTCGTCAATAAGAAGGTAAGAGGGATACAATAAACCTGAAGTGAAGCATTGGAATCTATATCTAGTGTCACAGGAAAGGTTCAAAACATAGACAGTAAGAAGAGTCAGTCTTCTTGTACATGAGTCGGCATTGTGCCTTTTGTATTTAATTCCGATGCAATTACTATGTTTCATCGTCAATAACAAGGTCCAAGGGATACAGTAAACCTGAAGTGAAGCTTCGGCATCTATAACTAGTGTCACAGGAATGAATTAAAACATAGACAGTAAGAAGAGTCAGTCTTCTTGTACTTAAGTCGGCATTGTGCCTATTGTATTTAGTTCCGATGCAATTTCTGTGTTTCATCGTCAATAAGAAGGTCCAAGGGATACAGTAAACCTGAAGTGAAGCATCGGAATCTATAACTAAAGTCACAGGAATGATTCAAAACATAGACAGTAGGAAGAGTCAGACTTCTTGTACTTAAGTCGGCATTGTGCATTTTCTATTTAATTCCGATGCAATTTCTGTGTTGCGTCGGCAATAAGAAGGTCAGCAGGATACAGTAAACCTGAAGTGAAGCATCGGAATCTATAATTAGTCTCACAGGAATGGTTCAAACCATACACAGAAAGAAGAGTCAGTCTTCTTGTGCTTAAGTCGGCATTGTGCCTTTTGTGTTTAATTCCGATGCAATTTCTGTGTTTCGTCGTCTTGAGAAGGACCAAGGGATACAGTAAACCTGAAGTGAAGCATCGGAATCTGTAACTAGTGTCAGAGAAAAGGTTCAAAACTTAGACAGTAAGAACTGTCAGTCTTCTTGTACTTAAGTCGGCATTGTGCCTTTTGTATTTAATTCCGAATCATTTTTCCGTGTTTCATCGTCAATAAGATGGTCCAAGGGACACAGTAATTCTGAAGTGAAGCATCGGAATCTATAACTAGAGTCACAGGAATGGTTCAAAGCATAGACAGTAGGAAGAGTCAGTCTTCCTGTACTTAAGTCGGCATTGTGCCTTTTGTATTTAATTCCGATGCAATTTCTGTGTTTCATCGTCAACAAGAAGGTCCAAGGGATACAGTAAACAAATAGTGAAGCATCCGATTCAAAAACTGGTCTAACAGGAAATATTCAAATCATAGTTAGTAAGAAGAGTCAATCTTCGTGTACTTACGTCGGCATTGTGCCTTTTCTATTTAATTCCGATGAAATTTCTGTGTTTCGTCGACAATAAGAAGGTCCAAGGGATACAGTAATCCTGAAGTGAAGCATCGGAATCTAAAACCGGTCTCACAGGAAAGGTTCAAAACATAGTGAGTAAGAAGAGCCTGTCATCTTGTATTTGAGTCGACATTGTGCCTATTGTATTTAATTCCGATGCAATTTCTGTGTTTCATCGTCAATAAGAAGGTCCAAGGGATACAGTAAACCTGAAGTGAAGCATCGGAATCTATAACTAGTGTCACAGGAATGTTTAAAACATAGACAGTAGGAAGTGTCAGTCTTATTGTACTTAAGTCGGCATTGTGCCTTTTGTATTTAATCCCGATTCAATTTCTGTGTTTCGTCGTCAATAAGAAGGTCCAAGGGATACAGTAAACTTGAAGTGAAGCATCGGAATCTATAACTAGTGTCACAGGAATTCCTCAGAACATAGACAGTAAGTAGAGTCAGTCTTGTTGTACTTAAGTCGGTATTGTGCCTTTGGTATTTATTTCCGATCCAAATTCTGTGTTTCATCGTCAATACGAAGGTCCAAAGGATACAGTAAACCTGAAGTGAAGCTTCGGAATCTATAACTAGTATCACAGAAATGGTTTAAAACATAGACAGTAAGAAGAGTGAGTCTTCTTGTACTTAAGTCGGCATTGTGCCTTTTGTATTTAATTCCGATGCAATTTCTGTGTTTCATCGTCAATAAGAAGGTCCAAGGGATACAGTAAACCTGAAGTGAAGCATCGGAATCTATAACTAGTGTCACAGGAATGTTTAAAACATAGACAGTGGGAAGTGTCAGTCTTATTGTACTTAAGTCGGCATTATGCCTTTTGTATTTAATCCCGATTCAATTTCTGTGTTTCGTCGTCAATAAGAAGGTCCAAGGGATACAGTAAACCTGAAGTGAAGCATCGGAATCTATAACTAGTGTCACAGGAATGGTTCAAAACATAGACAGTAAGAAGAGTCAGTCTTCTTGCACTTAAGTCGGCCTTGTGCCTTTTGTATTTAATTCCGATGCTATTTCTGTGTTTCATCGTCGATAAGAAGGTCCAAGGGATACAGTAAACTTGAAGTGAAGCATCGGAATCTATAACTAGTGTCACAGGAATTGCTCAGAACATAGACATTAAGTAGAGTCAGTCTTGTTGTACTTAAGTCGGCATTGTGCCTTTGGTATTTATTTCCGATGCAATATCTGTGTTTCATCGTCAATAAGAAGGTCCAAAGGATACAGTAAACCTGAAGTGAAGCTTCGGAATCTATAACTAGTATCACAGGAATGGTTTAAAACATAGACAGTAAGAAGAGTGAGTCTTCTTGTACTTAAGTCGGCATTGTGCCTTATGAATTTAATTCCGAAGCAATTTCTGTGTTTCATCGTCAATAAGAGTGTCAGAGGGATACAGTAAACCTGAAGTGAAGCATCGGAATCTATAACTAGTGTCACAGGAATGGTTCAAATCATAGACAGTTGGAAGAGTCAGTCTTCTTGTACATGAGTCGGCATTGTGCCTTTTGTATTTAATTTCGATGCAATTACTATGTTTCATCGTCAATAAAAAGGTCCAAGGGATACAGTAAACCTGAAGTGAAGCTTCGGCATCTATAACTAGTGTCGCAGGAATGGTTTAAAACATAGACAGTAAGATGAAACAGTCTTCTTCTACTTAAGTCGGCATTGTGCCTTTTGTATTTAGTTCCGATGCAATTTCTGTGTTTCATCGTCAATAAGAAGGTCCAAGGGATACAGTAAACCTGAAGTGAAGCCTCGGAATCTATAACTAAAGTCACAGGAATGATTCAAAACATAGACAGTAGGAAGAGTCAGTCTTCTTGTACTTAAGTCGGCATTGTGCATTTTCTATTTAATTCCGATGCAATTTCTGTGTTGCGTCGGCAATAACAAGGTCAGCGGTATACAGCAAACCTGAAGTGAAGCATCGGAATCTATAATTAGTCTCACAGGAATGGTTCAAACCATACGCAGAAAGAAGAGTCAGTCTTCTTGTACTTAAGTCGGCATTGTGCCTTTTGTATTTAATTCCGATGCAATTTCTGTGTTTCGTCGTCTTGAGAAGGACCAAGGGATACAGTAAACCTGAAGTGAAGCATCGGAATCTGTAACTAGTGTCAGAGAAAAGGTTCAAAACTTAGACAGTAAGAACTGTCAGTCTTCTTGTACTTAAGTCGGCATTGTGCCTTTTGTATTTAATTCCGAAGCAATTTCTGTGTTTCATCGTCAGTAAGATGGTCCAAGGGACACAGTAAACCTGAAGTGAAGCATCGGAATCTATAACTAGAGTCACAGGAATGGTTCAAAACATAGACAGTAGGAAGAGTCAGTCTTCCTGTACTTAAGACGGCATTGTGCCTTTTGTATTTAATTCCGATGCAATTTCTGTGTTTCATCGTCAACAAGAAGGTCCAAGGGATACAGTAAACAAATAGTGAAGCATCCGACTCAAAAACTGGTCTCACAAGAAATATTCAAATCATAGTCAGTAAGAAGAGTCAATCTTCTTGTACTTACGTCGGCATTGTGCCTTTTCTATTTAATTCCGATGAAATTTCTGTGTTTCGTCGACAATAAGAAGGTCCAAGGGATACAGTAATCCTGAAGTGAAGCATCGGAATCTAAAACCGGTCTCACAGGAAAGGTTCAAAACATAGTGAGTAAGAAGAGCCTGTCATCTAGTATTTGAGTCGACATTGTGCCTTTTGTATTTAATTCCGATGCAATTTCTGTGTTTCATCGTCAATAAGAAGGTCCAAAGGATACAGTAAACCTGAAGTGAAGCATCGGAATCTATAACTAGTGTCACAGGAATGTTTAAAACATAGACAGTAGGAAGTGTCAGTCTTCTTGAACTTAAGTCGGCATTGTGCCTTTTGTATTTAATCCCGATTCAATTTCTGTGTTTCGTCGTCAATAAGAAGGTCCAAGGGATACAGTAAACTTGAAGTGAAGCATCGGAATCTATAACTAGTGTCACAGCAATTCCTCAGAACATAGACAGTAAGTAGAGTCAGTCTTGTTGTACTTAAGTCGGTATTGTGCCTTTGGTATTTATTTCCGATGCAAATTCTGTGTTTCATCGTCAATACGAAGGTCCAAAGGATACAGTAAACCTGAAGTGAAGCTTCGGAATCTATAACTAGTATCACAGAAATGGTTTAAAACATAGACAGTAAGAAGAGTGAGTCTTCTTGTACTTAAGTCGGCATTGTGCCTTTTGTATTTAATTACGATGCAATTTCTGTGTTTCATCGTCAATAAGAGTGTCAGAGGGATACAGTAAACCTGAAGTGTAGCATCGGAATCTATAACTGATGTCACAGGAATGGTTCATAACGTAGACATTTGGAAGAGTCAGTCTTCTTGTACTTAAGTCGGCATTGTGCCTTTTGTATTTAACTCCGATGGATCTTCTGTGTTTCATCGTCAATAAGAGTGTCAGAGGGATACAGTAAACATGAAGTGAAGCATCGGAATCAATAACTAGTGTCACAGGAATGGTTCAAAACATAGACCGTAGGAAGAGTCAGTCTTCTTGTACTTAAGTCGGCATTGTGCCTTTTCTATTTAATTCCGAAGCAATTTCTGTGTTTCATCGTCAATAAGATGGTCCAAGGGACACAGTAAACCTGAAGTGAAGCATCGGAATCTATAACTAGAGTCACAGGAATGGTTCAAAACATAGACAGTAGGAAGAGTCAGTCTTCCTGTACTTAAGTCGGCATTGTGCCTTTTGTATTTAATTCCGATGCAATTTCTGTGTTTCATCGTCAACAAGAAGGTCCAAGGGATACAGTAAACAAATAGTGAAGCATCCGATTCAAAACTGGTCTCACAGGAAATATTCAAATCATAGTCAGTAAGAAGAGTCAATCTTCTTGTACTTATGTCGGCATTGTGCCTTTTCTATTTAATTCCGATGAAATTTCTGTGTTTCGTCGACAATAAGAAGGTCCAAGGGATACAGTAATCCTGAAGTGAAGCATCGGAATCTAAAACTGGTCTCATAGGAAATGTTCACAACATAGTCAGTAAGAAGAGTCAGTCTTCTTGTACTTAAGTCGGCACTGTGCCGTTTGAATTTAATTCCGATGCAATCTCTGTGTTTCTTCGTCAATAAGAATGTCAGAGGGATACAGTATACCTGAAGTGAAACATCGGAATCTATAACTAGTGTCACAGGAATGGTTCAAAACATAGACAGTAGGAAGAGTCAGTCTTCTTGTACTTAAGACGGCATTGTGCCTTTACTATTTAATTCCGATGCAATTTCTGTGTTTCGTCGGAAATAAGAAGGTCCATGGGATACAGTAAACCTGAAGTGAAGCATCGGAATCTATATCTAGTGTCACAGGAAAGGTTCAAAACATAGACAGTAAGGAGAGTCAGTCTTCTTGTACATGAGTCGGCATTGTGCAATTTGTATTTAATTCCGATGCAATTACTGTGTTTCATCGTTAATAAGAAGGTCAGAGGAATACAGTAAACCTGAAGTGAAGCAACGGAATCTATAACTATGGTCACAGGAATGGTTCAAAACATACACAGCAAGAAGTGTCAGTCTTCTTGTACTTAAGTCAGCATTGTGCCTTTTGTATGTAATTCCGATGCTATTTCTGTGTTTCATCATCAACAAGAAGGTCCAAGGGATACAGTAAACATATAGCGAAGCATCGGAATCTAAAACTGGTCTCACAGGAAATGTTCAAATCATAGTCAGTAAAAAGAGTCAGTCTTCTTGTACTTATGTCGGCATTGTGCCTTTTGTATTTAATTCCGATGCAATTTCTGTGTTTCATCGTCAAAAAGATGGTCCAAGGGATACAGTAACCATATAGTGAAGCATCGGAATCTAAAACTGGTCACACAGGACATGTTTACAACATAGTCAGTAAGAAGAGTCAGTCTTCTTGTACTTAAGTCGGCATTGTGCCTTTTCTATTTAATTCCGATGCAATTACTGTGTTTCGTCGTCATTAAGAATGTCCAAGGGATACACTAAGCCTGAAGTGAAGCATCGGAATCTAAATCTAGTGTCACAGGAAAGGTTTAAAACATAGACAATAAGAAGAGTCAGTATTCTTGTACATGATTCGGCATTGTGCATTTTGTATTTTATTCCGATGCAATTTCTGTGTTTCATCGTCAATAAGAAGGTCAGAGGGATACAGTAAACCTGAAGTGAAGCTTCGGAATCTATAACTAGTGTTACAGGAATGGTTAAAAACATACACAGCAAGAAGAGTCAGTCTTCTTGTACTTAAGTCGGCACTGTGCCTTTTCTATTTAATTCCGATGCAATTTCCGTGTTTCATCGTCAATAAGGGGTTCCAAGGGATACAGTAATCCTGAAGTGAAGTATCGGAATCTAAAACCGGTCTCACAGGAAAGGTTCAAAACATAGAGTGTAAGAAGAGCCAGTCATCTTTTATTTGAGTCGGCATTGTGCCTTTGTATGTAATTCCGATGCAATTTCTGTGTTTCATCGTCGATAAGATGGTCCAAGGGATACAGTAAACCTGAAGTGAAGCATCGGAATCTATAACTAGTGTCAATGGAATTGCTCAAAACATAGACAGTAGGAAGAGTCAGTCATCTTGTATTTGAGTCGGCATTGTACCTTTTGTACTTAATTCCGATGCAATTTCTGTGTTTCATCGTCAATAAGAAGGTCAGAGGGATACAGTAAACCTGAAGTGAAGCATCGGAATGTATAAGTAGTGTCACAGGAATGGTTAATACATAGACAGTAGGAAGAGTCAGTCTTCTTGTACTTAAGTCGGCATTGTGCCTTTTGTATTTAATCCCGATTCATTTTCTGTGTATCGTCGTCAATAAGAAGGTCCAAGGGATACAGTAAACCTGAAGTGAAGCATCCGATTCTACAACTAGTGACACAGGAATGGTTCAAAACATAGACAGTAAGAAGAGTCAGTCTTCTTGTACTTAAGTCGGCATTGTGCCTTTTGTATTTAATTCCGATGCTATTTCTGTATTTCATCGTCGATAAGAAGGTCCAAAGGATACAGTTAACCTGAAGTGAAGCATCGGAATCTATAACTAGTGTCAATGGAGTTGCTAAAAACATAGACAATAGGAAGAATCCGTTTTCTTGTACTTAAGTCGGCATTGTACTTTTTCGTATTTAATTCTGATGCAAATTCTGTGTTTCATCGTCAATAAGAAGGTCCAAAGGATACAGTAAACCTGAAGTGAAGCTTTGGAATCTATAACTAGTGTCACAGGAATGGTTCAAAACATAGACAGTAAGAAGAGTGAGTCTTCTTGTACTTAAGTCGGCATTGTGAGTTTTGTATTTAATTCCGATGCAATTTCTGTGTTTCATCGTCAATAAGAGTGTCAGAGGGATACAGTAAACCTGAAGTGAAGCATCGGAATCTATAACTAGTGTCACAGGAATGGTTCAAATCACAGACATTTGGAAGAGTCAGTCTTCTTGTACTTAAGTCGGCATTGTGCCTGTTGTATTTAATTCCGATGCAATTTCTGTGTTTCATCGTCAATAAGAGTGTCAGAGGGATACAGTAAACCTGAAGTGAAGCATCGGAATCTATAACTAGTGTCACGGGAATGGTTCAAAACATAGACACGGACGAGGTAGTCTTCTTGTACTTAAGTCGGCATTGTGCCTCTTCTATTTAATTCCGATGTAATTTCTGTGTTTCGTCATCAATACGAAGGTCCAAGGGATAGAGTAAACCTGAAGTGAAGCATCGAAATCTATAACTAGTGTCACAGAAAAGGTTCAAAACATAGACAGTAAGAAGAGTCAGTCTTCTCGTACTTAAGTCGGCATTGGGCCTTTTGTAATTAATTCCGATGCAATTTCTGTGTTTCATCGTCAATAAGAAGTTCAGAGGGATACAGTAAACCTAAAGTGAAGCATCAGAATCTATAACTAGAGTCACAGGAATGGTTCAAAACATAGACAGTCGGAAGAGTCAGTCTTCTTGTACTTAAGTCGGCATTGTGCCTTTTCTATTTAATTCCGATGCAATATCTGTGTTTCGTCGTCAATACGAAGGTCAGAGGGATACAGTAAACCTGAAGTGAAGCATCGGAATCTATAACTAGTGTCACAGGAATGGTTCAAAACATACACGGCAGGAAGAGTCAGTCTTCTTGTACTTAAGTCGGCATTGTGCCTTGTGTATTTAATTCCGATGCAAATTCTGTGTTTCATCGTCAATAAGAAGGTCCAAGGGATACAGTAAACATATAGTGAATCATCGGAATCTAAAACTGGTCTCACAGGAAATGTTCACAACATAGTCAGTAATAAGAGTCAGTCTTCTTGTACTTAAGTCGGCACTGTGCCGTTTGTATTTAATTCCGATGCAATTTCTGTGTTTCATCGTCAATAAGAATGTCAGAGGGATAAAGTAAAACAGAAGTGAAACATCGGAATCTCTAACTAGTGTCACAGAAATGGTTCAAAACATAGACAGTAGTAAGAGTCAGTCTTCTTGTACTTAAGTCTGCATTGTGCCATTTCTATTTAATTCCGATGCAATTTCTGTGTTTCGTCGTCAATACGAAGGTCCAAGGGATACAGTAAACCTGAAGTGAAGCATCGGAATCTAAAACCGGTCCCACAGGAAAGGTTCAAAACATAATGTGTAAGAAGAGCCAGTCATCTTGTATTTGAGTCAGCATTGTGCCTTTTGTATTAAATTCCGATGAAATTTCTGTGTTTCATCCTCAATAGGAAGGTCAGAGGGATATAGTGAACCTGAAGTGAAGCATCGGAATCTATAACTAGAGTCACAGGAATTATTCAAATCATGACAGTAGGAAGAGTCAGTCGTCCTGTACTTAAGTCGGCATTGCGCCTTTTCTGTTTATTTCAGATGCAATTTCTGTGTTTCGTCGTCAATAAGAAGGTCAGACGGATACAGTAAACCTGAAGTGAGGCATCGGAATCTATAACTAGTGTCACAGGAATGGTTCAAAACATACACAGCAAGAAGAGTCAGTCTTGTTGTACTTAAGTCGGCATTGTGCCTTTTGTATTTAATTCCGATGCAATTTCTGTGTTTCATCGTCAATAAGAGGGTCCAAGGGATACAGTAAACCTGAAGTGATGCATCGGAATCCATAACTAGTTTCACAGGAATGGTTCAAAACATAGACAGTGGGAAGAGTCAGTCTTCTTGTACTTAAGTTGGCATTGTGCCTTTTGTATTTAATTCCGATGCAATTTCTGTGTTTCATCGTCAATAACAAGGTCCAAGGGATACAGTAAACCTGAAGTGAAGCATCGGAATCTATAACTAGTGTCACAGAAATGGTTCAAAACCTAGACAGTAAGAAAAGTCAGTCTTCTTGTACTTAAGTCTGCATTGTGCCTTCTGTATTTAATTCCGATGCAATTTCTGTGTCTTTTCGTCAATAAGAAAGTCCAAGGGATACAGTAAACATATAGTGAAGCATCGGAATCTAAAATTGGTTTCACAGGAAATGTTTACAACATAGTCAGTAAGAAGACTCAGTCTTCTTGTACTTAAGTCGGCACTGTGCCGTTTGTATTCAATTCCGACGCAAATTCTGTGTTTTATCGGCAATAAGAATGTCAGAGGGTTACAGTAAACCTGAAGTGAAGCATCAGAATCTATAACTAGTGTCACAGGAATGGTTCAAAACGTAGACAGCAAGAAGAGTGAGTCTTCTTGTATTTCAGTCGGCATTGTGCCTTTTGTATTTAATTCCGATGCAATTTCTGTGTTTCATCGTGAACAAGAAGGTCCAAGGGATACAGTAAACATATAGTGAAGCAACGGATTCTAAAACTGGTCTCACAGGAAATGTTCAAATCATTGTCAGTAAGAAGAGTCAGTCTTCTTGTACTTATGTCGGCATCGTGCCTATTCTATTTACTTCCGTTGCAATTTCTGTGTTTCGTCGTCAATAAGGAGGTCCAAGGGATACAGTAATCCTGAAGTGAAGCATCGGAATCTAAAAACGGTCTCACAGGAAAGGTTCGAAGGATAGAGAGTAAGAAGAGCCAGTCATCTTGTATTTGAGTCGGCGTTGTACCTTTTGTATTTAATTCCGATGCAATTTCTGTGTTTCATCGTCAATAAGAAGGTCAGAGGGATACAGTAAACCTAAAGTGAAGCATCGGAATCTATAACTAGTGTCACAGGAATGGTTCAAAACATAGACAGTAGGAAGAGTCAGTCTCCTTGTACTTAAGTCGGCATTGTGCCTTTTGTATTTAATCCCGAATCATTTTCTGTGTATCGTCGTCAATAAGAAGGTCCAAGGGATACAGTAAACCTGAAGTGAAGCATCGGATTCTACAACTAGTGACACAGGAATGGTTCAAAACATAGACAGTAAGAAGAGTCAGTCTTCTTGTACTTAAGTCGGCATTGTGCCTTTTGTATTTAATTCCGATGCTATTTCTGTATTTCATCGTCGATAAGAAGGTCCAAAGGATACAGTTAACCTGAAGTGAAGCATCGGAATCTATAACTAGTGTCAATGGAATTTCTAAAAACATAGACAGTAGGAAGAGTCCGTCTTCTTGTACTTAAGTCGGCATTGTACTTTTTCGTATTTAATTCTGATGGAAATTCTGTGTTTCATCGTCAATAAGAAGGTCCAAAGGATACAGTAAACCTGAAGTGAAGCTTCGGAATCTATAACTAGTGTCACAGGAATGGTTCAAAACATAGACAGTAAGAAGAGTGAGTCTTCTTGTACTTAAGTCGGCATTGTGCCTTTTGTATTTAATTAAGATGCAATTTCTGTGTTTCATCGTCAATAAGAGTGTCAGAGGGATACAGTAAACCTGAAGTGAAGCATCGGAACCTATAACTAGTGTCACAGGAATGGTTCAAATCACAGACATTTGGAAGAGTCAGTCTTCTTGTACTTAAGTCGGCATTGTGCCTGTTGTATTTAATTCCGATGCAATTTCAGTGTTTCATCGTCAATAAGAGTGTCAGAGGGATACAGTAAACCTGAAGTGAAGCATCGGAATCTTTAACTAGTGTCACGGGAATGGTTCAAAACATAGACACGGACGAGTCAGTCTTCTTGTACTTAAGTCGGCATTGTGCCTCTTCTATTTAATTCCGAAGCAATTTCTGTGTTTCGTCGTCAATAAGATGGTCCAAGGGATACAGTAAACCTGAAGCGAAGCATCGGAATCTATAACTAGTGTCACAGAAAAGGTTCAAATCATAGACAGTAAGAAGAGTCAGTCTTCTCGTACTTAAGTCGGCATTGGGCCTTTTCTAATTAATTCCGATGCAATTTCTGTGTTTCATCGTCAATAAGAAGTTCAGAGGGATACAGTAAACCTAAATTGAAGCATCGGAATCTGTAACTAGAGTCACAGGTATGGTTCAAAACATAGACAGTAGGAAGAGTCAGTCTTCTTGTACTTAAGTCGGCATTGTGCCGTTTCTATTTAATTCCGATGCAATATCGGTGTTTCGTCGTCAATACGAAGGTGAGAGGGATACAGTAAACCTGAAGTGAGGCATCGGAATCTATAACTAGTGTCACAGGAATGGTTCAAAACATACACAGCAAGAAGAGTCAGTCTTGTTGTACTTAAGTCGGCATTGTGCCTTTTGTATTTAATTCCGATGCAATTTCTGTGTTTCATCGTCAATAAGAGGGTCCAAGGGATACAGTAAACCTGAAGTGATGCATCGGAATCCATAACTAGTTTCACAGGAATGGTTCAAAACATAGACAGTGGGAAGAGTCAGTCTTCTTGTACTTAAGTTGGCATTGTGCCTTTTGTATTTAATTCCGATGCAATTTCTGTGTTTCATCGTCAATAACAAGGTCCAAGGGATACAGTAAACCTGAAGTGAAGCATCGGAATCTATAACTAGTGTCACAGAAATGGTTCAAAACCTAGACAGTAAGAAAAGTCAGTCTTCTTGTACTTAAGTCTGCATTGTGCCTTCTGTATTTAATTCCGATGCAATTTCTGTGTCTTTTCGTCAATAAGAAAGTCCAAGGGATACAGTAAACATATAGTGAAGCATCGGAATCTAAAATTGGTTTCACAGGAAATGTTTACAACATAGTCAGTAAGAAGACTCAGTCTTCTTGTACTTAAGTCGGCACTGTGCCGTTTGTATTCAATTCCGACGCAAATTCTGTGTTTTATCGGCAATAAGAATGTCAGAGGGTTACAGTAAACCTGAAGTGAAGCATCAGAATCTATAACTAGTGTCACAGGAATGGTTCAAAACGTAGACAGCAAGAAGAGTGAGTCTTCTTGTATTTCAGTCGGCATTGTGCCTTTTGTATTTAATTCCGATGCAATTTCTGTGTTTCATCGTGAACAAGAAGGTCCAAGGGATACAGTAAACATATAGTGAAGCAACGGATTCTAAAACTGGCCTCACAGGAAATGTTCAAATCATTGTCAGTAAGAAGAGTCAGTCTTCTTGTACTTATGTCGGCATCGTGCCTATTCTATTTACTTCCGTTGCAATTTCTGTGTTTCGTCGTCAATAAGGAGGTCCAAGGGATACAGTAATCCTGAAGTGAAGCATCGGAATCTAAAAACGGTCTCACAGGAAAGGTTCGAAGGATAGAGAGTAAGAAGAGCCAGTCATCTTGTATTTGAGTCGGCGTTGTACCTTTTGTATTTAATTCCGATGCAATTTCTGTGTTTCATCGTCAATAAGAAGGTCAGAGGGATACAGTAAACCTAAAGTGAAGCATCGGAATCTATAACTAGTGTCACAGGAATGGTTCAAAACATAGACAGTAGGAAGAGTCAGTCTCCTTGTACTTAAGTCGGCATTGTGCCTTTTGTATTTAATCCCGAATCATTTTCTGTGTATCGTCGTCAATAAGAAGGTCCAAGGGATACAGTAAACCTGAAGTGAAGCATCGGATTCTACAACTAGTGACACAGGAATGGTTCAAAACATAGACAGTAAGAAGAGTCAGTCTTCTTGTACTTAAGTCGGCATTGTGCCTTTTGTATTTAATTCCGATGCTATTTCTGTATTTCATCGTCGATAAGAAGGTCCAAAGGATACAGTTAACCTGAAGTGAAGCATCGGAATCTATAACTAGTGTCAATGGAATTTCTAAAAACATAGACAGTAGGAAGAGTCCGTCTTCTTGTACTTAAGTCGGCATTGTACTTTTTCGTATTTAATTCTGATGGAAATTCTGTGTTTCATCGTCAATAAGAAGGTCCAAAGGATACAGTAAACCTGAAGTGAAGCTTCGGAATCTATAACTAGTGTCACAGGAATGGTTCAAAACATAGACAGTAAGAAGAGTGAGTCTTCTTGTACTTAAGTCGGCATTGTGCCTTTTGTATTTAATTAAGATGCAATTTCTGTGTTTCATCGTCAATAAGAGTGTCAGAGGGATACAGTAAACCTGAAGTGAAGCATCGGAACCTATAACTAGTGTCACAGGAATGGTTCAAATCACAGACATTTGGAAGAGTCAGTCTTCTTGTACTTAAGTCGGCATTGTGCCTGTTGTATTTAATTCCGATGCAATTTCAGTGTTTCATCGTCAATAAGAGTGTCAGAGGGATACAGTAAACCTGAAGTGAAGCATCGGAATCTTTAACTAGTGTCACGGGAATGGTTCAAAACATAGACACGGACGAGTCAGTCTTCTTGTACTTAAGTCGGCATTGTGCCTCTTCTATTTAATTCCGAAGCAATTTCTGTGTTTCGTCGTCAATAAGATGGTCCAAGGGATACAGTAAACCTGAAGCGAAGCATCGGAATCTATAACTAGTGTCACAGAAAAGGTTCAAAACATAGACAGTAAGAAGAGTCAGTCTTCTCGTACTTAAGTCGGCATTGGGCCTTTTCTAATTAATTCCGATGCAATTTCTGTGTTTCATCGTCAATAAGAAGTTCAGAGGGATACAGTAAACCTAAATTGAAGCATCGGAATCTATAACTAGAGTCACAGGTATGGTTCAAAACATAGACAGTAGGAAGAGTCAGTCTTCTTGTACTTAAGTCGGCATTGTGCCGTTTCTATTTAATTCCGATGCAATATCGGTGTTTCGTCGTCAATACGAAGGTGAGAGGGATACAGTAAACCTGAAGTGAAGCATCGGAATCTATAACTAGTGTCACAGGAATGGTTCAAAACATACACGGCAGGAAGAGTCAGTCTTCTTGTACTTAAGTCGGCATTGTGCCTCTTCTATTTAATTACGATGCAATTTCTGTGTTTCGTCGTCAATAAGATGGTCCAAGGGATACAGTAAACCTGAAGTGAAGCATCGGAATCTATAACTAGTGTCACAGAATAGGTTCAAAACATAGACAGTAGGAAGAGTCAGTCTTCTTGTACTTAAGTCGGCGTTGTGCATTTTCTATTTACTTCCGATGCAATGTCTGTGTTTCGTCGTCAATACGAAGGTCATAGGATTACAGTAAACGTGAAGTGAAGCATCGGAAACTATAACTTGTGTCACAGGAATGGTGCAAAACAAAAACAGCAGGAAGAGTCAGTCTTCTTGTACTTAAGTCGGCATTGTGCCTCTTCTATTTAATTCCGATGCAATTTCTGTGTTTCGTCGTCAATAAGATGGTCCAAGGGATACGGTAAACCTGAAGTGAAGCATCGGAATCTATAACTAGTGTCACAGAATAGGTTCAAATCATAGACAGTAAGAAGAGTCAGTCTTCTTGTACTTAAGTCGGCATTGTGCCTATTCTATTTACTTCCGATGCAATTTCTGTGTTTCATCGTCAATAAGAAGGTCAGAGGGATACAGTAAACCTGAAGTGAAGAATCGGAATCTATAACTAGTGTCACAGAAAAGGTTCAAAACATAGACAGTAAGAAGAGTCAGTCTTCTCGTACTTAAGTCGGCATTGGGCCTTTTCTAATTAATTCCGATGCAATTTCTGTGTTTCATCGTCAATAAGAAGTTCAGAGGGATACAGTAAACCTAAATTGAAGCATCGGAATCTATAACTAGAGTCACAGGAATGGTTCAAAACATAGACAGTAGGAAGAGTCACTCTTCTTGTACTTAAGTCGGCATTGAGCCTTTTCTATTTAATTCCGATGCAATATCTGTGTTTCGTCGTCAATACGAAGGTCAGAGGGATACTGTAAACCTGAAGTGAAGCATCGGAATCTATAACTAGTGTCACAGGAATGGTTCAAAACATACACAGCAGGAAGAGTCAGTCTTCTTGTACTTAAGTCGGCATTGTGCCTTGTGTATTTAATTCCGATGCAAATTCTGTGTTTCATCGTCACTAAGAAGGTCCAAGGGATACAGTAAACATATAGTGAAGCATCGGAATCTAAAACTGGTCTCACAGGAAATGTTCACAACATAGTAATAAGAGTCAGTCTTCTTGTACTTAAGTCGGCATTGTGCCTTTTGTATTTAATTCCGATGCAATTTCTGTGTTTCATCGT
Source organism: Schistocerca serialis cubense (assembly GCF_023864345.2). Lineage (NCBI taxonomy): Eukaryota > Metazoa > Arthropoda > Insecta > Orthoptera > Acrididae > Schistocerca > Schistocerca serialis. The sequence continues at coordinate 839,798,198 of NC_064642.1, forward strand.
CAATAAGTGTGTCAGAGGGATACAGTAAACCTGAAGTGAAGCATCGGAATCTATAACTAGTGTCACAGGAATGGTTCAAATCATAGACATTTGGAAGACTCAGACTTCTTGTACTTATGTCGGCATTGTGCCTTTTGTATTTAATTCCGATGCAATTTCTGTGTTTCATCGTCAATAAGAGTGTCAGAGGGATACAGTAAACCTGAAGTGAAGCATCGGAATCTATAACAAGTGTCACAGGAATGGTTCAGAACATAGACACGGACGAGTCAGTCTTCTTGTACTTAAGTCGGCATTGTGCTTCTTCTATTTAATTCCGATGCAATTTCTGTGTTTCGTCGTCAATAAGATGGTCCAAGGGATACAGTAAACCTGAAGTGAAGCATCGGAATCTATAACTAGTGTCACAGAATAGGTTCAAAACATAGACAGTAAGAAGAGTCAGTCTTCTTTTACTTAAGTCGGCGTTGTGCCTTTTGTATTTAATTCCGATGCAATTTCTGTGTTTCATCGTCAATACGAAGGTCAGAGGGATACAGTAAACCTGAAGTGAAGCTTCGGAATCTATAACTAGTGTCACAGGAATGGTTTAAAACATAGACAGTAAGAAGAGTGAGTCTTCATGTACTTAAGTCGGCATTGTGCTTTTTGTATATGATCCCGATTCAATATCTGTGTTTCGTCGTCAATAAGAAGGTTCAAGGGATACAGTAAACCTGAAGTTAAGCATCGGAATCTATAATTAGTGCCACAGGAATTGTTCTAAACATAGACATTTGGAAGAGTCAGTCTTCTTGTACTTAAGTCGGCATTGTGCCTTTTGTATTTAATTGCGATGCTATTTCTGTGTTTCATCGTCGATAAGAAGGTCCAGAGGATACAGTAAACCTGAAGTGAAGCATCGGAATCTATAACTAGTGTCAATGGAATTGCTCAAATCATAGACAGTAGGAAGAGTCAGTCTTCTTGCACTTTAGTCGGCATTGTACCTTTTGTATTTAATTCCAAAGCAAAGTCTGTGTTTCATCGTCAATAAGAGTGTCAGAGGGATACAGTAAACCTGAAGTGAAGCATCGGATTCTGTAACTAGTATCAGAGAAAAGGTTTAAAACATAGACAGTAAGAAGAGTCAGTCTTCCTGTACTTAAGTCGGCATTGTGCCTTTTCTATTTATTTCCGGTGCTATTTCTGTGTTTCGTCGTCAATAAGAAGGTCAGAGGGATACAGTAAACCTGAAGTGAAGCATCGGAATCTATAACTAGAGTCACAGGAATGGTTCAAAACATAGACCGTAGGAAGAGTCAGTCTTCTTGTACTTAAGTCGGCATTGTGCCTTTTCTATTTAATTCCGAAGCAATTTCTGTGTTTCATCGTCAATAAGAGTGTCAGAGGGATACAGTAAACCTGAAGTGTAGCATCGGAATCTATAACTGATGTCACAGGAATGGTTCATAACGTAGACATTTGGAAGAGTCAGTCTTCTTGTACTTAAGTCGGCATTGTGCCTTTTGTATTTAACTCCGATGGATCTTCTGTGTTTCATCGTCAATAAGAGTGTCAGAGGGATACAGTAAACATGAAGTGAAGCATCGGAATCAATAACTAGTGTCACAGGAATGGTTCAAAACATAGACCGTAGGAAGAGTCAGTCTTCTTGTACTTAAGTCGGCATTGCGCCTTTTCTATTTAATTCCGAAGCAATTTCTGTGTTTCATCGTCAATAAGATGGTCCAAGGGACACAGTAAACCTGAAGTGAAGCATCGGAATCTATAACTAGAGTCACAGGAATGGTTCAAAACATAGACAGTAGGAAGAGTCAGTCTTCCTGTACTTAAGTCGGCATTGTGCCTTTTGTATTTAATTCCGATGCAATTTCTGTGTTTCATCGTCAACAAGAAGGTCCAAGGGATACAGTAAACAAATAGTGAAGCATCCGATTCAAAACTGGTCTCACAGGAAATATTCAAATCATAGTCAGTAAGAAGAGTCAATCTTCTTGTACTTATGTCGGCATTGTGCCTTTTCTATTTAATTCCGATGAAATTTCTGTGTTTCGTCGACAATAAGAAGGTCCAAGGGATACAGTAATCCTGAAGTGAAGCATCGGAATCTAAAACTGGTCTCATAGGAAATGTTCACAACATAGTCAGTAAGAAGAGTCAGTCTTCTTGTACTTAAGTCGGCACTGTGCCGTTTGAATTTAATTCCGATGCAATCTCTGTGTTTCTTCGTCAATAAGAATGTCAGAGGGATACAGTATACCTGAAGTGAAACATCGGAATCTATAACTAGTGTCACAGGAATGGTTCAAAACATAGACAGTAGGAAGAGTCAGACTTCTTGTACTTAAGACGGCATTGTGCCTTTTCTATTTAATTCCGATGCAATTTCTGTGTTTCGTCGGAAATAAGAAGGTCCATGGGATACAGTAAACCTGAAGTGAAGCATCGGAATCTATATCTAGTGTCACAGGAAAGGTTCAAAACATAGACAGTAAGGAGAGTCAGTCTTCTTGTACATGAGTCGGCATTGTGCAATTTGTATTTAATTCCGATGCAATTACTGTGTTTCATCGTTAATAAGAAGGTCAGAGGAATACAGTAAACCTGAAGTGAAGCAACGGAATCTATAACTATGGTCACAGGAATGGTTCAAAACATACACAGCAAGAAGTGTCAGTCTTCTTGTACTTAAGTCAGCATTGTGCCTTTTGTATGTAATTCCGATGCTATTTCTGTGTTTCATCATCAACAAGAAGGTCCAAGGGATACAGTAAACATATAGCGAAGCATCGGAATCTAAAACTGGTCTCACAGGAAATGTTCAAATCATAGTCAGTAAAAAGAGTCAGTCTTCTTGTACTTATGTCGGCATTGTGCCTTTTGTATTTAATTCCGATGCAATTTCTGTGTTTCATCGTCAAAAAGATGGTCCAAGGGATACAGTAACCATATAGTGAAGCATCGGAATCTAAAACTGGTCACACAGGACATGTTTACAACATAGTCAGTAAGAAGAGTCAGTCTTCTTGTACTTAAGTCGGCATTGTGCCTTTTCTATTTAATTCCGATGCAATTACTGTGTTTCGTCGTCATTAAGAATGTCCAAGGGATACACTAAGCCTGAAGTGAAGCATCGGAATCTAAATCTAGTGTCACAGGAAAGGTTTAAACATAGACAATAAGAAGAGTCAGTATTCTTGTACATGATTCGGCATTGTGCATTTTGTATTTTATTCCGATGCAATTTCTGTGTTTCATCGTCAATAAGAAGGTCAGAGGGATACAGTAAACCTGAAGTGAAGCTTCGGAATCTATAACTAGTGTTACAGGAATGGTTAAAAACATACACAGCAAGAAGAGTCAGTCTTCTTGTACTTAAGTCGGCACTGTGCCTTTTCTATTTAATTCCGATGCAATTTCCGTGTTTCATCGTCAATAAGGGGTTCCAAGGGATACAGTAATCCTGAAGTGAAGTATCGGAATCTAAAACCGGTCTCACAGGAAAGGTTCAAAACATAGAGTGTAAGAAGAGCCAGTCATCTTTTATTTGAGTCGGCATTGTGCCTTTGTATGTAATTCCGATGCAATTTCTGTGTTTCATCGTCGATAAGATGGTCCAAGGGATACAGTAAACCTGAAGTGAAGCATCGGAATCTATAACTAGTGTCAATGGAATTGCTCAAAACATAGACAGTAGGAAGAGTCAGTCATCTTGTATTTGAGTCGGCATTGTACCTTTTGTACTTAATTCCGATGCAATTTCTGTGTTTCATCGTCAATAAGAAGGTCAGAGGGATACAGTAAACCTGAAGTGAAGCTTCGGAATCTATAACTAGTGTCACAGGAATGGTTTAAAACATAGACAGTAAGAAGAGTGAGTCTTCATGTACTTAAGTCGGCATTGTGCTTTTTGTATATGATCCCGATTCAATATCTGTGTTTCGTCGTCAATAAGAAGGTTCAAGGGATACAGTAAACCTGAAGTTAAGCATCGGAATCTATAATTAGTGCCACAGGAATTGTTCTAAACATAGACATTTGGAAGAGTCAGTCTTCTTGTACTTAAGTCGGCATTGTGCCTTTTGTATTTAATTGCGATGCTATTTCTGTGTTTCATCGTCGATAAGAAGGTCCAGAGGATACAGTAAACCTGAAGTGAAGCATCGGAATCTATAACTAGTGTCAATGGAATTGCTCAAATCATAGACAGTAGGAAGAGTCAGTCTTCTTGCACTTTAGTCGGCATTGTACCTTTTGTATTTAATTCCAAAGCAAAGTCTGTGTTTCATCGTCAATAAGAGTGTCAGAGGGATACAGTAAACCTGAAGTGAAGCATCGGATTCTGTAACTAGTATCAGAGAAAAGGTTTAAAACATAGACAGTAAGAAGAGTCAGTCTTCCTGTACTTAAGTCGGCATTGTGCCTTTTCTATTTATTTCCGGTGCTATTTCTGTGTTTCGTCGTCAATAAGAAGGTCAGAGGGATACAGTAAACCTGAAGTGAAGCATCGGAATCTATAACTAGAGTCACAGGAATGGTTCAAAACATAGACCGTAGGAAGAGTCAGTCTTCTTGTACTTAAGTCGGCATTGTGCCTTTTCTATTTAATTCCGAAGCAATTTCTGTGTTTCATCGTCAATAAGATGGTCCAAGGGACACAGTAAACCTGAAGTGAAGCATCGGAATCTATAACTAGAGTCACAGGAATGGTTCAAAACATAGACAGTAGGAAGAGTCAGTCTTCCTGTACTTAAGTCGGCATTGTGCCTTTTGTATTTAATTACGATGCAATTTCTGTGTTTCATCGTCAATAAGAGTGTCAGAGGGATACAGTAAACCTGAAGTGTAGCATCGGAATCTATAACTGATGTCACAGGAATGGTTCATAACGTAGACATTTGGAAGAGTCAGTCTTCTTGTACTTAAGTCGGCATTGTGCCTTTTGTATTTAACTCCGATTCATCTTCTGTGTTTCATCGTCAATAAGAGTGTCAGAGGGATACAGTAAACATGAAGTGAAGCATCGGAATCAATAACTAGTGTCACAGGAATGGTTCAAAACATAGACCGTAGGAAGAGTCAGTCTTCTTGTACTTAAGTCGGCATTGTGCCTTTTCTATTTAATTCCGAAGCAATTTCTGTGTTTCATCGTCAATAAGATGGTCCAAGGGACACAGTAAACCTGAAGTGAAGCATCGGAATCTATAACTAGAGTCACAGGAATGGTTCAAAACATAGACAGTAGGAAGAGTCAGTCTTCCTGTACTTAAGTCGGCATTGTGCCTTTTGTATTTAATTCCGATGCAATTTCTGTGTTTCATCGTCAACAAGAAGGTCCAAGGGATACAGTAAACAAATAGTGAAGCATCCGATTCAAAACTGGTCTCACAGGAAATATTCAAATCATAGTCAGTAAGAAGAGTCAATCTTCTTGTACTTATGTCGGCATTGTGCCTTTTCTATTTAATTCCGATGAAATTTCTGTGTTTCGTCGACAATAAGAAGGTCCAAGGGATACAGTAATCCTGAAGTGAAGCATCGGAATCTAAAACTGGTCTCATAGGAAATGTTCACAACATAGTCAGTAAGAAGAGTCAGTCTTCTTGTACTTAAGTCGGCACTGTGCCGTTTGAATTTAATTCCGATGCAATCTCTGTGTTTCTTCGTCAATAAGAATGTCAGAGGGATACAGTATACCTGAAGTGAAACATCGGAATCTATAACTAGTGTCACAGGAATGGTTCAAAACATAGACAGTAGGAAGAGTCAGTCTTCTTGTACTTAAGACGGCATTGTGCCTTTTCTATTTAATTCCGATGCAATTTCTGTGTTTCGTCGGAAATAAGAAGGTCCATGGGATACAGTAAACCTGAAGTGAAGCATCGGAATCTATATCTAGTGTCACAGGAAAGGTTCAAAACATAGACAGTAAGGAGAGTCAGTCTTCTTGTACATGAGTCGGCATTGTGCAATTTGTATTTAATTCCGATGCAATTACTGTGTTTCATCGTTAATAAGAAGGTCAGAGGAATACAGTAAACCTGAAGTGAAGCAACGGAATCTATAACTATGGTCACAGGAATGGTTCAAAACATACACAGCAAGAAGTGTCAGTCTTCTTGTACTTAAGTCAGCATTGTGCCTTTTGTATGTAATTCCGATGCTATTTCTGTGTTTCATCATCAACAAGAAGGTCCAAGGGATACAGTAAACATATAGCGAAGCATCGGAATCTAAAACTGGTCTCACAGGAAATGTTCAAATCATAGTCAGTAAAAAGAGTCAGTCTTCTTGTACTTATGTCGGCATTGTGCCTTTTGTATTTAATTCCGATGCAATTTCTGTGTTTCATCGTCAAAAAGATGGTCCAAGGGATACAGTAACCATATAGTGAAGCATCGGAATCTAAAACTGGTCACACAGGACATGTTTACAACATAGTCAGTAAGAAGAGTCAGTCTTCTTGTACTTAAGTCGGCATTGTGCCTTTTCTATTTAATTCCGATGCAATTACTGTGTTTCGTCGTCATTAAGAATGTCCAAGGGATACACTAAGCCTGAAGTGAAGCATCGGAATCTAAATCTAGTGTCACAGGAAAGGTTTAAAACATAGACAATAAGAAGAGTCAGTATTCTTGTACATGATTCGGCATTGTGCATTTTGTATTTTATTCCGATGCAATTTCTGTGTTTCATCGTCAATAAGAAGGTCAGAGGGATACAGTAAACCTGAAGTGAAGCTTCGGAATCTATAACTAGTGTTACAGGAATGGTTAAAAACATACACAGCAAGAAGAGTCAGTCTTCTTGTACTTAAGTCGGCACTGTGCCTTTTCTATTTAATTCCGATGCAATTTCCGTGTTTCATCGTCAATAAGGGGTTCCAAGGGATACAGTAATCCTGAAGTGAAGTATCGGAATCTAAAACCGGTCTCACAGGAAAGGTTCAAAACATAGAGTGTAAGAAGAGCCAGTCATCTTTTATTTGAGTCGGCATTGTGCCTTTGTATGTAATTCCGATGCAATTTCTGTGTTTCATCGTCGATAAGATGGTCCAAGGGATACAGTAAACCTGAAGTGAAGCATCGGAATCTATAACTAGTGTCAATGGAATTGCTCAAAACATAGACAGTAGGAAGAGTCAGTCATCTTGTATTTGAGTCGGCATTGTACCTTTTGTACTTAATTCCGATGCAATTTCTGTGTTTCATCGTCAATAAGAAGGTCAGAGGGATACAGTAAACCTGAAGTGAAGCATCGGAATGTATAAGTAGTGTCACAGGAATGGTTAATACATAGACAGTAGGAAGAGTCAGTCTTCTTGTACTTAAGTCGGCATTGTGCCTTTTGTATTTAATCCCGATTCATTTTCTGTGTATCGTCGTCAATAAGAAGGTCCAAGGGATACAGTAAACCTGAAGTGAAGCATCCGATTCTACAACTAGTGACACAGGAATGGTTCAAAACATAGACAGTAAGAAGAGTCAGTCTTCTTGTACTTAAGTCGGCATTGTGCCTTTTGTATTTAATTCCGATGCTATTTCTGTATTTCATCGTCGATAAGAAGGTCCAAAGGATACAGTTAACCTGAAGTGAAGCATCGGAATCTATAACTAGTGTCAATGGAGTTGCTAAAAACATAGACAATAGGAAGAATCCGTTTTCTTGTACTTAAGTCGGCATTGTACTTTTTCGTATTTAATTCTGATGCAAATTCTGTGTTTCATCGTCAATAAGAAGGTCCAAAGGATACAGTAAACCTGAAGTGAAGCTTTGGAATATAACTAGTGTCACAGGAATGGTTCAAAACATAGACAGTAAGAAGAGTGAGTCTTCTTGTACTTAAGTCGGCATTGTGCCTTTTGTATTTAATTCCGATGCAATTTCTGTGTTTCATCGTCAATAAGAGTGTCAGAGGGATACAGTAAACCTGAAGTGAAGCATCGGAATCTATAACTAGTGTCACAGGAATGGTTCAAATCACAGACATTTGGAAGAGTCAGTCTTCTTGTACTTAAGTCGGCATTGTGCCTGTTGTATTTAATTCCGATGCAATTTCTGTGTTTCATCGTCAATAAGAGTGTCAGAGGGATACAGTAAACCTGAAGTGAAGCATCGGAATCTATAACTAGTGTCACGGGAATGGTTCAAAACATAGACACGGACGAGGTAGTCTTCTTGTACTTAAGTCGGCATTGTGCCTTTTCTATTTAATTCCGATGCAATATCTGTGTTTCGTCGTCAATACGAAGGTCAGAGGGATACAGTAAACCTGAAGTGAAGCATCGGAATCTATAACTAGTGTCACAGGAATGGTTCAAAACATACACAGCAGGAAGAGTCAGTCTTCTTGTACTTAAGTCGGCATTGTGCCTTGTGTATTTAATTCCGATGCAAATTCTTTGTTTCATCGTCAATAAGAAGGTCCAAGGGATACAGTAAACATATAGTGAAGCATCGGAATCTAAAACTGGTCTCACAGGAAATGTTCACAACATAGTCAGTAATAAGAGTCAGTCTTCTTGTACTTAAGTCGGCACTGTGCCGTTTGTATTTAATTCCGATGCAATTTCTGTGTTTCATCGTCAATAAGAATGTCAGAGGGATAAAGTAAAACAGAAGTGAAACATCGGAATCTCTAACTAGTGTCACAGAAATGGTTCAAAACATAGACAGTAGTAAGAGTCAGTCTTCTTGTACTTAAGTCTGCATTGTGCCATTTCTATTTAATTCCGATGCAATTTCTGTGTTTCGTCGTCAATACGAAGGTCCAAGGGATACAGTAAACCTGAAGTGAAGCATCGGAATCTAAAACCGGTCCCACAGGAAAGGTTCAAAACATAATGTGTAAGAAGAGCCAGTCATCTTGTATTTGAGTCAGCATTGTGCCTTTTGTATTAAATTCCGATGAAATTTCTGTGTTTCATCCTCAATAGGAAGGTCAGAGGGATATAGTGAACCTGAAGTGAAGCATCGGAATCTATAACTAGAGTCACAGGAATTATTCAAATCATGACAGTAGGAAGAGTCAGTCGTCCTGTACTTAAGTCGGCATTGCGCCTTTTCTGTTTATTTCAGATGCAATTTCTGTGTTTCGTCGTCAATAAGAAGGTCAGACGGATACAGTAAACCTGAAGTGAGGCATCGGAATCTATAACTAGTGTCACAGGAATGGTTCAAAACATACACAGCAAGAAGAGTCAGTCTTGTTGTACTTAAGTCGGCATTGTGCCTTTTGTATTTAATTCCGATGCAATTTCTGTGTTTCATCGTCAATAAGAGGGTCCAAGGGATACAGTAAACCTGAAGTGATGCATCGGAATCCATAACTAGTTTCACAGGAATGGTTCAAAACATAGACAGTAGGAAGAGTCAGTCTTCTTGTACTTAAGTTGGCATTGTGCCTTTTGTATTTAATTCCGATGCAATTTCTGTGTTTCATCGTCAATAACAAGGTCCAAGGGATACAGTAAACCTGAAGTGAAGCATCGGAATCTATAACTAGTGTCACAGAAATGGTTCAAAACCTAGACAGTAAGAAAAGTCAGTCTTCTTGTACTTAAGTCTGCATTGTGCCTTCTGTATTTAATTCCGATGCAATTTCTGCGTCTTTTCGTCAATAAGAAAGTCCAAGGGATACAGTAAACATATAGTGAAGCATCGGAATCTAAAATTGGTTTCACAGGAAATGTTTACAACATAGTCAGTAAGAAGACTCAGTCTTCTTGTACTTAAGTCGGCACTGTGCCGTTTGTATTCAATTCCGACGCAAATTCTGTGTTTTATCGGCAATAAGAATGTCAGAGGGTTACAGTAAACCTGAAGTGAAGCATCAGAATCTATAACTAGTGTCACAGGAATGGTTCAAAACGTAGACAGCAAGAAGAGTGAGTCTTCTTGTATTTCAGTCGGCATTGTGCCTTTTGTATTTAATTCCGATGCAATTTCTGTGTTTCATCGTGAACAAGAAGGTCCAAGGGATACAGTAAACATATAGTGAAGCAACGGATTCTAAAACTGGTCTCACAGGAAATGTTCAAATCATTGTCAGTAAGAAGAGTCAGTCTTCTTGTACTTATGTCGGCATCGTGCCTATTCTATTTACTTCCGTTGCAATTTCTGTGTTTCGTCGTCAATAAGGAGGTCCAAGGGATACAGTAATCCTGAAGTGAAGCATCGGAATCTAAAAACGGTCTCACAGGAAAGGTTCGAAGGATAGAGAGTAAGAAGAGCCAGTCATCTTGTATTTGAGTCGGCGTTGTACCTTTTGTATTTAATTCCGATGCAATTTCTGTGTTTCATCGTCAATAAGAAGGTCAGAGGGATACAGTAAACCTAAAGTGAAGCATCGGAATCTATAACTAGTGTCACAGGAATGGTTAATACATAGACAGTAGGAAGAGTCAGTCTCCTTGTACTTAAGTCGGCATTGTGCCTTTTGTATTTAATCCCGATTCATTTTCTGTGTATCGTCGTCAATAAGAAGGTCCAAGGGATACAGTAAACCTGAAGTGAAGCATCGGATTCTACAACTAGTGACACAGGAATGGTTCAAAACATAGACAGTAAGAAGAGTCAGTCTTCTTGTACTTAAGTCGGCATTGTGCCTTTTGTATTTAATTCCGATGCTATTTCTGTATTTCATCGTCGATAAGAAGGTCCAAAGGATACAGTTAACCTGAAGTGAAGCATCGGAATCTATAACTAGTGTCAATGGAATTTCTAAAAACATAGACAGTAGGAAGAGTCCGTCTTCTTGTACTTAAGTCGGCATTGTACTTTTTCGTATTTAATTCTGATGGAAATTCTGTGTTTCATCGTCAATAAGAAGGTCCAAAGGATACAGTAAACCTGAAGTGAAGCTTCGGAATCTATAACTAGTGTCACAGGAATGGTTCAAAACATAGACAGTAAGAAGAGTGAGTCTTCTTGTACTTAAGTCGGCATTGTGCCTTTTGTATTTAATTAAGATGCAATTTCTGTGTTTCATCGTCAATAAGAGTGTCAGAGGGATACAGTAAACCTGAAGTGAAGCATCGGAACCTATAACTAGTGTCACAGGAATGGTTCAAATCACAGACATTTGGAAGAGTCAGTCTTCTTGTACTTAAGTCGGCATTGTGCCTGTTGTATTTAATTCCGATGCAATTTCAGTGTTTCATCGTCAATAAGAGTGTCAGAGGGATACAGTAAACCTGAAGTGAAGCATCGGAATCTATAACTAGTGTCACGGGAATGGTTCAAAACATAGACACGGACGAGTCAGTCTTCTTGTACTTAAGTCGGCATTGTGCCTCTTCTATTTAATTCCGAAGCAATTTCTGTGTTTCGTCGTCAATAAGATGGTCCAAGGGATACAGTAAACCTGAAGCGAAGCATCGGAATCTATAACTAGTGTCACAGAAAAGGTTCAAAACATAGACAGTAAGAAGAGTCAGTCTTCTCGTACTTAAGTCGGCACTGGGCCTTTTCTAATTAATTCCGATGCAATTTCTGTGTTTCATCGTCAATAAGAAGTTCAGAGGGATACAGTAAACCTAAATTGAAGCATCGGAATCTATAACTAGAGTCACAGGTATGGTTCAAAACATAGACAGTAGGAAGAGTCAGTCTTCTTGTACTTAAGTCGGCATTGTGCCGTTTCTATTTAATTCCGATGCAATATCGGTGTTTCGTCGTCAATACGAAGGTGAGAGGGATACAGTAAACCTGAAGTGAAGCATCGGAATCTATAACTAGTGTCACAGGAATGGTTCAAAACATACACGGCAGGAAGAGTCAGTCTTCTTGTACTTAAGTCGGCATTGTGCCTCTTCTATTTAATTACGATGCAATTTCTGTGTTTCGTCGTCAATAAGATGGTCCAAGGGATACAGTAAACCTGAAGTGAAGCATCGGAATCTATAACTAGTGTCACAGAATAGGTTCAAAACATAGACAGTAGGAAGAGTCAGTCTTCTTGTACTTAAGTCGGCGTTGTGCATTTTCTATTTACTTCCGATGCAATGTCTGTGTTTCGTTGTCAATACGAAGGTCATAGGATTACAGTAAACGTGAAGTGAAGCATCGGAAACTATAACTTGTGTCACAGGAATGGTGCAAAACATACACAGCAGGAAGAGTCAGTCTTCTTGTACTTAAGTCGGCATTGTGCCTCTTCTATTTAATTCCGATGCAATTTCTGTGTTTCGTCGTCAATAAGATGGTCCAAGGGATACGGTAAACCTGAAGTGAAGCATCGGAATCTATAACTAGTGTCACAGAATAGGTTCAAATCATAGACAGTAAGAAGAGTCAGTCTTCTTGTACTTAAGTCGGCATTGTGCCTATTCTATTTACTTCCGATGCAATTTCTGTGTTTCATCGTCAATAAGAAGGTCAGAGGGATACAGTAAACCTGAAGTGAAGAATCGGAATCTATAACTAGTGTCACAGAAAAGGTTCAAAACATAGACAGTAAGAAGAGTCAGTCTTCTCGTACTTAAGTCGGCATTGGGCCTTTTCTAATTAATTCCGATGCAATTTCTGTGTTTCATCGTCAATAAGAAGTTCAGAGGGATACAGTAAACCTAAATTGAAGCATCGGAATCTATAACTAGAGTCACAGGAATGGTTCAAAACATAGACAGTAGGAAGAGTCACTCTTCTTGTACTTAAGTCGGCATTGAGCCTTTTCTATTTAATTCCGATGCAATATCTGTGTTTCGTCGTCAATACGAAGGTCAGAGGGATACTGTAAACCTGAAGTGAAGCATCGGAATCTATAACTAGTGTCACAGGAATGGTTCAAAACATACACAGCAGGAAGAGTCAGTCTTCTTGTACTTAAGTCGGCATTGTGCCTTGTGTATTTAATTCCGATGCAAATTCTGTGTTTCATCGTCAATAAGAAGGTCCAAGGGATACAGTAAACATATAGTGAAGCATCGGAATCTAAAACTGGTCTCACAGGAAATGTTCACAACATAGTAATAAGAGTCAGTCTTCTTGTACTTAAGTCGGCATTGTGCCTTTTGTATTTAATTCCGATGCAATTTCTGTGTTTCATCGTCAATAAGTGTGTCAGAGGGATACAGTAAACCTGAAGTGAAGCATCGGAATCTATAACTAGTGTCACAGGAATGGTTCAAATCATAGACATTTGGAAGACTCAGACTTCTTGTACTTATGTCGGCATTGTGCCTTTTGTATTTAATTCCGATGCAATTTCTGTGTTTCATCGTCAATAAGAGTGTCAGAGGGATACAGTAAACCTGAAGTGAAGCATCGGAATCTAAAACCGGTCCCACAGGAAAGGTTCAAAACATAATGTGTAAGAAGAGCCAGTCATCTTGTATTTGAGTCAGCATTGTGCCTTTTGTATTAAATTCCGATGAAATTTCTGTGTTTCATCCTCAATAGGAAGGTCAGAGGGATATAGTGAACCTGAAGTGAAGCATCGGAATCTATAACTAGAGTCACAGGAATTATTCAAATCATGACAGTAGGAAGAGTCAGTCGTCCTGTACTTAAGTCGGCATTGCGCCTTTTCTGTTTATTTCAGATGCAATTTCTGTGTTTCGTCGTCAATAAGAAGGTCAGACGGATACAGTAAACCTGAAGTGAGGCATCGGAATCTATAACTAGTGTCACAGGAATGGTTCAAAACATACACAGCAAGAAGAGTCAGTCTTGTTGTACTTAAGTCGGCATTGTGCCTTTTGTATTTAATTCCGATGCAATTTCTGTGTTTCATCGTCAATAAGAGGGTCCAAGGGATACAGTAAACCTGAAGTGATGCATCGGAATCCATAACTAGTTTCACAGGAATGGTTCAAAACATAGACAGTAGGAAGAGTCAGTCTTCTTGTACTTAAGTTGGCATTGTGCCTTTTGTATTTAATTCCGATGCAATTTCTGTGTTTCATCGTCAATAACAAGGTCCAAGGGATACAGTAAACCTGAAGTGAAGCATCGGAATCTATAACTAGTGTCACAGAAATGGTTCAAAACCTAGACAGTAAGAAAAGTCAGTCTTCTTGTACTTAAGTCTGCATTGTGCCTTCTGTATTTAATTCCGATGCAATTTCTGTGTCTTTTCGTCAATAAGAAAGTCCAAGGGATACAGTAAACATATAGTGAAGCATCGGAATCTAAAATTGGTTTCACAGGAAATGTTTACAACATAGTCAGTAAGAAGACTCAGTCTTCTTGTACTTAAGTCGGCACTGTGCCGTTTGTATTCAATTCCGACGCAAATTCTGTGTTTTATCGGCAATAAGAATGTCAGAGGGTTACAGTAAACCTGAAGTGAAGCATCAGAATCTATAACTAGTGTCACAGGAATGGTTCAAAACGTAGACAGCAAGAAGAGTGAGTCTTCTTGTATTTCAGTCGGCATTGTGCCTTTTGTATTTAATTCCGATGCAATTTCTGTGTTTCATCGTGAACAAGAAGGTCCAAGGGATACAGTAAACATATAGTGAAGCAACGGATTCTAAAACTGGTCTCACAGGAAATGTTCAAATCATTGTCAGTAAGAAGAGTCAGTCTTCTTGTACTTATGTCGGCATCGTGCCTATTCTATTTACTTCCGTTGCAATTTCTGTGTTTCGTCGTCAATAAGGAGGTCCAAGGGATACAGTAATCCTGAAGTGAAGCATCGGAATCTAAAAACGGTCTCACAGGAAAGGTTCGAAGGATAGAGAGTAAGAAGAGCCAGTCATCTTGTATTTGAGTCGGCGTTGTACCTTTTGTATTTAATTCCGATGCAATTTCTGTGTTTCATCGTCAATAAGAAGGTCAGAGGGATACAGTAAACCTAAAGTGAAGCATCGGAATCTATAACTAGTGTCACAGGAATGGTTAATACATAGACAGTAGGAAGAGTCAGTCTCCTTGTACTTAAGTCGGCATTGTGCCTTTTGTATTTAATCCCGATTCATTTTCTGTGTATCGTCGTCAATAAGAAGGTCCAAGGGATACAGTAAACCTGAAGTGAAGCATCGGATTCTACAACTAGTGACACAGGAATGGTTCAAAACATAGACAGTAAGAAGAGTCAGTCTTCTTGTACTTAAGTCGGCATTGTGCCTTTTGTATTTAATTCCGATGCTATTTCTGTATTTCATCGTCGATAAGAAGGTCCAAAGGATACAGTTAACCTGAAGTGAAGCATCGGAATCTATAACTAGTGTCAATGGAATTTCTAAAAACATAGACAGTAGGAAGAGTCCGTCTTCTTGTACTTAAGTCGGCATTGTACTTTTTCGTATTTAATTCTGATGGAAATTCTGTGTTTCATCGTCAATAAGAAGGTCCAAAGGATACAGTAAACCTGAAGTGAAGCTTCGGAATCTATAACTAGTGTCACAGGAATGGTTCAAAACATAGACAGTAAGAAGAGTGAGTCTTCTTGTACTTAAGTCGGCATTGTGCCTTTTGTATTTAATTAAGATGCAATTTCTGTGTTTCATCGTCAATAAGAGTGTCAGAGGGATACAGTAAACCTGAAGTGAAGCATCGGAACCTATAACTAGTGTCACAGGAATTTTTCAAATCACAGACATTTGGAAGAGTCAGTCTTCTTGTACTTAAGTCGGCATTGTGCCTGTTGTATTTAATTCCGATGCAATTTCAGTGTTTCATCGTCAATAAGAGTGTCAGAGGGATACAGTAAACCTGAAGTGAAGCATCGGAATCTATAACTAGTGTCACGGGAATGGTTCAAAACATAGACACGGACGAGTCAGTCTTCTTGTACTTAAGTCGGCATTGTGCCTCTTCTATTTAATTCCGAAGCAATTTCTGTGTTTCGTCGTCAATAAGATGGTCCAAGGGATACAGTAAACCTGAAGCGAAGCATCGGAATCTATAACTAGTGTCACAGAAAAGGTTCAAAACATAGACAGTAAGAAGAGTCAGTCTTCTCGTACTTAAGTCGGCACTGGGCCTTTTCTAATTAATTCCGATGCAATTTCTGTGTTTCATCGTCAATAAGAAGTTCAGAGGGATACAGTAAACTTAAATTGAAGCATCGGAATCTATAACTAGAGTCACAGGTATGGTTCAAAACATAGACAGTAGGAAGAGTCAGTCTTCTTGTACTTAAGTCGGCATTGTGCCGTTTCTATTTAATTCCGATGCAATATCGGTGTTTCGTCGTCAATACGAAGGTGAGAGGGATACAGTAAACCTGAAGTGAAGCATCGGAATCTATAACTAGTGTCACAGGAATGGTTCAAAACATACACGGCAGGAAGAGTCAGTCTTCTTGTACTTAAGTCGGCATTGTGCCTCTTCTATTTAATTACGATGCAATTTCTGTGTTTCGTCGTCAATAAGATGGTCCAAGGGATACAGTAAACCTGAAGTGAAGCATCGGAATCTATAACTAGTGTCACAGAATAGGTTCAAAACATAGACAGTAGGAAGAGTCAGTCTTCTTGTACTTAAGTCGGCGTTGTGCATTTTCTATTTACTTCCGATGCAATGTCTGTGTTTCGTCGTCAATACGAAGGTCATAGGATTACAGTAAACGTGAAGTGAAGCATCGGAAACTATAACTTGTGTCACAGGAATGGTGCAAAACATACACAGCAGGAAGAGTCAGTCTTCTTGTACTTAAGTCGGCATTGTGCCTCTTCTATTTAATTCCGATGCAATTTCTGTGTTTCGTCGTCAATAAGATGGTCCAAGGGATACGGTAAACCTGAAGTGAAGCATCGGAATCTATAACTAGTGTCACAGAATAGGTTCAAATCATAGACAGTAAGAAGAGTCAGTCTTCTTGTACTTAAGTCGGCATTGTGCCTATTCTATTTACTTCCGATGCAATTTCTGTGTTTCATCGTCAATAAGAAGGTCAGAGGGATACAGTAAACCTGAAGTGAAGAATCGGAATCTATAACTAGTGTCACAGAAAAGGTTCAAAACATAGACAGTAAGAAGAGTCAGTCTTTTCGTACTTAAGTCGGCATTGGGCCTTTTCTAATTAATTCCGATGCAATTTCTGTGTTTCATCGTCAATAAGAAGTTCAGAGGGATACAGTAAACCTAAATTGAAGCATCGGAATCTATAACTAGAGTCACAGGAATGGTTCAAAACATAGACAGTAGGAAGAGTCACTCTTCTTGTACTTAAGTCGGCATTGAGCCTTTTCTATTTAATTCCGATGCAATATCTGTGTTTCGTCGTCAATACGAAGGTCAGAGGGATACTGTAAACCTGAAGTGAAGCATCGGAATCTATAACTAGTGTCACAGGAATGGTTCAAAACATACACAGCAGGAAGAGTCAGTCTTCTTGTACTTAAGTCGGCATTGTGCCTTGTGTATTTAATTCCGATGCAAATTCTGTGTTTCATCGTCAATAAGAAGGTCCAAGGGATACAGTAAACATATAGTGAAGCATCGGAATCTAAAACTGGTCTCACAGGAAATGTTCACAACATAGTAATAAGAGTCAGTCTTCTTGTACTTAAGTCGGCATTGTGCCTTTTGTATTTAATTCCGATGCAATTTCTGTGTTTCATCGTCAATAAGTGTGTCAGAGGGATACAGTAAACCTGAAGTGAAGCATCGGAATCTATAACTAGTGTCACAGAATAGGTTCAAAACATAGACAGTAAGAAGAGTCAGTCTTCTTTTACTTAAGTCGGCGTTGTGCCTTTTGTATTTAATTCCGATGCAATTTCTGTGTTTCATCGTCAATACGAAGGTCAGAGGGATACAGTAAACCTGAAGTGAAGCTTCGGAATCTATAACTAGTGTCACAGGAATGGTTTAAAACATAGACAGTAAGAAGAGTGAGTCTTCATGTACTTAAGTCGGCATTGTGCTTTTTGTATATGATCCCGATTCAATATCTGTGTTTCGTCGTCAATAAGAAGGTTCAAGGGATACAGTAAACCTGAAGTTAAGCATCGGAATCTATAATTAGTGCCACAGGAATGGTTCTAAACATAGACATTTGGAAGAGTCAGTCTTCTTGTACTTAAGTCGCCATTGTGCCTTTTGTATTTAATTGCGATGCTATTTCTGTGTTTCATCGTCGATAAGAAGGTCCAGAGGATACAGTAAACCTGAAGTGAAGCATCGGAATCTATAACTAGTGTCAATGGAATTGCTCAAATCATAGACAGTAGGAAGAGTCAGTCTTCTTGCACTTTAGTCGGCATTGTACCTTTTGTATTTAATTCCAAAGCAAAGTCTGTGTTTCATCGTCAATAAGAGTGTCAGAGGGATACAGTAAACCTGAAGTGAAGCATCGGATTCTGTAACTAGTATCAGAGAAAAGGTTTAAAACATAGACAGTAAGAAGAGTCAGTCTTCCTGTACTTAAGTCGGCATTGTGCCTTTTCTATTTATTTCCGGTGCTATTTCTGTGTTTCGTCGTCAATAAGAAGGTCAGAGGGATACAGTAAACCTGAAGTGAAGCATCGGAATCTATAACTAGAGTCACAGGAATGGATCGAAACATGACAGTAGTAAGAGTCAGTCTTCCTGTACTTAAGTCGGTATTGTGCCTTTTCTATTTAATTCCGGTGCTATTTCTGTGTTTCGTCGTAAATAAGAAGGTCAGAGGGATACAGTAAACCTGAAGTGAAGCATCGGAATCTATGACTAGTGTCACAGGAATGGTTCAAAACATAGACATTTGGAAGAGTCAGTCTTCTTGTACTTAAGTCGGCTTTGCGCCTTTTGTATTTAATTCCGATGCAATTTCTGTGTTTCTTTGTCAATAAGAAAGTCCAAGGGATACAGTAAACATATAGTGAAACATCGGAATCTAAAACTGGTCTCACAGGAAATGTTCAAATCATAGTCAGTAAGAAGAGTCAGTCTTTTTATACTTAAGTCGGCATTCTGCATTTTGTATTTAATTCCGATGCACTTTCTGTGTTTCATCATCAATAAAAAGGTCCAATGGATACAGCAAACATATAGTGAAGCATCGGAATCTAAAACTGGTCTCACAGGAAGTGTTTACAACATAGTCAGTAAGAAGAGTCAGTCATCTTGTACTTAAGTCGGCACTGTGCCGTTTGTATTTAATTCCGATGCAATTTCTGTGTTTCGTCGTCAATACGAATGTCAGAGGGTTACAGTAAACCTGAAGTGAAGCAACGGAATCTATAACTAGTGTCACAGGAATGGTTCAAAACATAAACAGCAAGAAGAGTCAGTCTTCTTGTACTTCAGTCGGCATTGTGCCTTTTCTATTTAATTCCGATGCAATTTCTGTGTTTCATCGTCAACAAGAAGGTCGAAGGGATACAGCAAACATATAGTGAAGCATCGGAATCTAAAACTGGTCTCACAGGAAATGTTCAAATCATAGTCAGTAAGAAGTGTCAGTCTTCTTGTACTTATGTCGGCATTGTACCTATTCTATTTACTTCCGATGCAATTTCTGTGTTTCGTCGTCAATAAGGAGGACCAAGGGATACAGTAATCCTGAAGTGAAGCATCGGAATCCAAAAACGGTCTCGCAGGAAAAGTTCGAAGGATAGAGAGTAAGAAGAGCCAGTCATCTTGTATTAGAGTCGGCATTGTACCTTTTGTATTTAATTCCGATGCAATTTCTGTGTTTCATCGTCAATAAGAACGTCAGAGGGATACAGTAAACCTGAAGTGAAGCATCGGAATCTATAACTAGTGTCACAGGAATGGTTAATACATAGACAGTAGTAAGAGTCAGTCTTCTTGTACTTAAGTCGGCATTGTGCCTTTTGTATTTAATCCCGATTCATTTTCTATGTATCGTCGTCAATAAGAAGGTCCAAGGGATACAGTAAACCTGAAGTGAAGCATCGGATTCTACAACTAGTGACACAGGAATGGTTCAAAACATAGACAGTAAGAAGAGTCAGTCTTCTAGTACTTAAGTCGGCATTGTGCCTTTTGTATTTAATTCCGATGGTATTTCTGTATTTCATCGTCGATAAGAAGGTCCAAAGGATACAGTTAACCTGAAGTGAAGCATCGGAATCTATGACTAGTGTCAATGGAGTTGCTAAAAACATAGACAATAGGAAGAGTCCGTCTTCTTGTACTTAAGCCGGCATTGTACTTTTTCGTATTTAATTCTGATGCAAATTCTGTGTTTCATCGTCAATAAGAAGGTCCAAAGGATACAGTAAACCTGAAGTGAAGCTTCGGAATCTATAACTAGTGTCACAGGAATGGATCAAAACATAGACAGTAAGAAGAGTGAGTCTTCTTGTACTTAAGTCGGCATTGTGCCTTTTGTATTTAATTCCGATGCAATTTCTGTGTTTCATCGTCAATAAGAGTGTCAGAGGGATACAGTAAACCTGAAGTGAAGCATCGGAATCTATAACTAGTGTCACAGGAATGGTTCAAATCACAGACATTTGGAAGAGTCAGTCTTCTTGTACTTAAGTCGGCATTGTGCCTGTTGTATTTAATTCCGATGCAATTTCTGTGTTTCATCGTCAATAAGAGTGTCAGGGGGATACAGTAAACCTGAAGTGCAACATCGGAATCTATAACTAGTGTCACGGGAATGGTTCAAAACATAGACACGGACGAGTTAGTCTTCTTGTACTTAAGTCGGCATTGTGCCTCTTCTATTTAATTCCGATGCAATTTCTGTGTTTCGTCGTCAATAAGATGGTCCAAGGGATAGAGTAAACCTGAAGTGAAGCATCGGAATCTATAACTAGTGTCACAGAAAAGGTTCAAAACATAGACAGTAAGAAGAGTCAGTCTTCTCGTACTTAAGTCGGCATTGGGCCTTTTGTAATTAATTCCGATGCAATTTCTGTGTTTCATCGTCAATAAGAAGTTCAGAGGGATACAGTAAACCTAAAGTGAAGCATCGGAATCTATATCAAGTGTCACAGGAATGGTTCTAAACATAGACACGGAAGAGTCAGTTTTCTTGTACTTAAGTCCTCACTGTGCCGTTTGTATTTAATTCCGATGCAATTTCTGTATTTCATCGTCAATAAGAATGTCAGAGGTATACAGTAAACCTGAAGTGAAGCATCGGAATCCATAATTAGTGCCACAGGAATGGTTCTAAACATAGACATTAGGAAGAGTCAGTCTTCTTGTACTTAAGTCGGCATTGTGCCTCTTGTATTTAATTGCGATGCTATTTCTGTGTTTCATCGTCGATAAGAAGGTCCAGAGGATACAGTAAACCTGAAGTGAAGCATCGGAATCTATAACTAGTGTCAATGGAATTGCTCAAAACATAGACAGTAGGAAGAGTCAGTCTTCTTGCACTTTAGTCGGCATTGTACCTTTTGTATTTAATTCCAAAGCAAAGTCTGTGTTTCATCGTCAATAAGAGTGTCAGAGGGATACAGTAAACCTGAAGTGAAGCATCGGATTCTGTAACTAGTATCAGAGAAAAGGTTTAAAACATAGACAGTAAGAAGAGTCAGTCTTCCTGTACTTAAGTCGGCATTGTGCCTTTTCTATTTAATTCCGATGCTATTTCTGTGTTTCGTCGTCAATAAGAAGTTCAGAGGGATACAGTAAACCTGAAGTGAAGCATCGGAATCTATAACTAGAGTCACAGGAATGGTTCAAAACATGACAGTAGTAAGAGTCAGTCTTCCTGTACTTAAGTCGGTATTGTGCCTTTTCTATTTAATTCCGCTGCTATTTCTGTGTTTCGTCGTCAATAAGAAGGTCAGAGGGATACAGTAAACCTGAAGTGAAGCATCGGAATCTATGACTGGTGTCACAGGAATGGTTCAAAACATAGACATTTGGAAGAGTCAGTCTTCTTGTACTTAAGTCGGCATTGTGCCTTTTGTATTTAATTCCGATGCACTTTCTGTGTTTCATCATCAATAAAAAGGTCCAATGGATACAGCAAACATATAGTGAAGCATCGGAATCTAAAACTGGTCTCACAGGAAGTGTTTACAACATAGTCAGTAAGAAGAGTCAGTCTTCTTGTACTTAAGTCGGCACTGTGCCGTTTGTATTTAATTCCGATGCAATTTCTGTGTTTCATCGTCAATAAGAATGTCAGAGGGTTACAGTAAACCTGAAGTGAAGCATCGGAATCTATAACTAGTGTCACAGGAATGGTTCAAAACATAGACAGCAAGAAGAGTCGGTCTTCTTGTACTTCAGTCGGGATTGTGCCTTTTCTATTTAATTCCGATGCAATTTCTGTGTTTCATCGTCAACAAGAAGGTCCAAGGGATACAGTAAACATATAGTGAAGCATCGGAATCTAAAACTGGTCTCACAGGAAATGTTCAAATCATAGTCAGTAAGAAGAGTCAGTCTTCTTGTACTTATGTCGGCATTGTGCCTATTCTATTTACTTCCGATGCAATTTCTGTGTTTCGTCGTCAATAAGGAGGTCCAAGGGATACAGTAATCCTGAAGTGAAGCATCGGAATGTAAAAACGGTCTCACAGGAAAAGTTCGAAGGATAGAGAGTAAGAAGAGCCAGTCATCTTGTATTTGAGTCGGCATTGTACCTCTTGTATTTAATTCCGATGCAATTTCTGTGTTTCATCGTCAATAAGAAGGTCAGAGGGATACAGTAAACCTGAAGTGAAGCATCGGAATCTATAACTAGTGTCACAGAAAAGGTTCAAAACATAGACAGTAAGAAGAGTCAGTCTTCCTGTACTTAAGTCGGCATTGTGCCTTTTCTATTTAATTCCGGTGCCATTTCTGTGTTTCGTCGTCAATAAGAAGGTCAGAGGGATACAGTAAACCTGAAGTGAAGCATCGGAATCTATAACTAGAGTCACAGGAATGGTTCAAAGCATGTCAGTAGTAAAAGTCAGCCTACCTGTACTTAAGTCGGTATTGTGCCTTTTCTATTTAATTCCGGTGCTATTTCTGTGTTTCGTCGTCAATAAGAAGGTCAGAGGGATACAGTAAACCTGAAGGGAATCATCGGAATCTATGACTAGTGTCACAGGAATGGTACAAAACATAGACAGCAAGTAGAGTCAGTCTTCTTGTACTTCAGTCGGCATTGTGCCTTTTCTATTTAATTCCGATGCAATTTCTGTGTTTCATCGTCAACAAGAAGGTCCAAGGGATACAGTAAACATATAGTGAAGCATCGGAATCTAAAACTGGTCTCACAGGAAATGTTCAAATCATAGTCAGTAAGAAGAGTCAGTCTTCTTGTACTTATGTCGGCATTGTGCCTATTCTATTTACTTCCGAGTCAATTTCTGTGTTTCGTCGTCAATAAGGAGGTCCAAGGAATACAGTAATCCTGAAGTGAAGCATCGGAATCTAAAAACGGTCTCACAGGAAAAGTTCGAAGGATAGAGAGTAAGAAGAGCCAGTCATCTTGTATTTGAGTCGGCATTGTAGCTTTTGTATTTAATTCCGATGCAATTTCTGTGTTTCATCGTCAATAAGAAGGTCAGAGGGATACAGTAAACCTGAAGTGAAGCATCGGAATATATAACTAGTGTCACAGGAATGGTTAATACATAGACAGTAGGAAGAGTCAGTCTTCTTGTACTAAAGTCGGCATTGTGCCTTTTGTATTTAATCCCGATTCATTTTCTGTGTATCGTCGTCAATAAGAAGGTCCAAGGGATACAGTAAACCTGAAGTGAAGCATCGGATTCTACAACTAGTGACACAGGAATGGTTCAAAACATAGACAGTAAGAAGAGTCAGTCTTCTTGTACTTAAGTCGGCATTGTGCCTTTTGTATTTAATTCCGATTCTATTTCTGTATTTCATCGTCGATAAGAAGGTCCAAAGGATACAGTTAACCTGAAGTGAAGCATCGGAATCTATAACTAGTGTCAATGGAGTTGCTAAAAACATAGACAATAGGAAGAGTCCGTCTTCTTTTACTTAAGTCGGCATTGTACTTTTTCGTATTTAATTCTCATGCAAATTCTGTGTTTCATCGTCAATAAGAAGGCCCAAAGGATACAGTAAACCTGAAGTGAAGCTTCGGAATCTATAACTAGTGTCACAGGAATGGTTCAAATCACAGACATTTGGAAGAGTCAGTCCTCTTGTACTTAAGTCGGCATTGTGCCTGCTGTATTTAATTCCGATGCAATTTCTGTGTTTCATCGTCAATAAGAGTGCCAGAGGGATACAGTAAACCTGAAGTGAAGCATCGGAATCTATAACTAGTGTCACAGAAAAGGTTAAAAACATAGACGGTAAGAAGAGTCAGTCTTCCTGTACTTAAGTCGGCATTGTGCCTTTTCTATTTAATTCCGGTGCTATTTCTGTGTTTAGTCGTCAATAAGAAGGTCAGAGGGATACAGTAAACCTGAAGTGAAGAATCGGAATCTATAACTAGAGTCACAGGAATGGTTCAAAACATGACAGTAGTAAGAGTCAGCCTTCCTGTACTTAAGTCGGTATTGTGCCTTTTCTATTTAATTCCGGTGCTATTTCTGTGTTTCGTCGTCAATAAGAAGGTCAGAGGGATACAGTAAACCTGAAGTGAAGCATCGGAATCTATGACTAGTGTCACAGGAATGGTTCAAAACATAGACATTTGGAAGAGTCAGACTTCTTGTACTTAAGTCGGCATTGTGCCGTTTGTATTTAATTCCGATGCAATTTCTGTGTTTCATCGTCAATAAGAATGTCAGAGGGTTACAGTAAACCTGAAGTGAAGCAACGGAATCTATAACTAGTGTCACAGGAATGGTTCAAAACATAGACAGCAAGTAGAGTCAGTCTTCTTGTACTTATGTCGGCATTGTGGCTATTCTATTTACTTCCGATGCAATTTCTGTGTTTCGTCGTCAATAAGGAGGTCCAAGGAATACAGTAATCCTGAAGTGAAGCATCGGAATCTAAAAACGGTCTCGCAGGAAAAGTTCGAAGGATAGAGAGTAAGAAGAGCCAGTCATCTTGTATTTGAGTCGGCATTGTACCTTTTGTATTTAATTCCGATGCAATGTCTGTGTTTCATCGTCAATAAGAAGGTCAGAGGGATACAGTAAACCTGAAGTGAAGCATCGGAATCTATAACTAGTGTCACAGGAATGGTTAATACATAGACAGTAGGAAGAGTCAGTCTTCTTCTACTAAAGTCGGCATTGTGCCTTTTGTATTAATTCCCGATTCATTTTCTGTGTATCGTCGTCAATAAGAAGGTCCAAAAGATACAGTAAACCTGAAGTGAAGCATCGGATTCTACAACTAGTGACACAGGAATGGTTCAAAACATAGACAGTAAGAAGAGTCAGTCTTCTTGTACTTAAGTCGGCATTGTGCCTTTTGTATTTAATTCCGATGCTATTTCTGTATTTCATCGTCGATAAGAAGGTCCAAAGAATACAGTTAACCTGAAGTGAAGCATCGGAATCTATAACTAGTGTCAATGGAGTTGCTAAAAACATAGACAATAGGAAGAGTCCGTCTTCTTATACTTAAGTCGGCATTGTACTTTTTCGTATTTAATTCTCATGCAAATTCTGTGTTTCATCGTCAATAAGAAGGCCCAAAGGATACAGTAAACCTGAAGTGTAGCTTCGGAATCTATAACTAGTGTCACAGGAATGGTTCTAAACATAGACAGTAAGTAGAGTCAGTCTTCTTGTACTTAAGTCGGCATTGTGAATTTTATATTTAATTGCGATGCAATTTCTGTGTTTCATCGTCAATAAGAAGGTCCAAGGGATACAGTTAACATATAGTGAAGCATCGGAATCTAAAACTGGTCTCACAGGAAATGTTCACAACATAGTCAGTAACAAGAGTCAGTCTTCTTGTACTTATGTCGGCATTTTGCCTTTTCTATTTAATTCCGATGCAATTTCTGTGTATCGTCGTCAATACGAAGGTCCAAGAGATACAGTAAACCTGAAGTGAAGCATCGGAATCTACAACCGGTCCCACAGGAAAGGTTCAAAACATAGTGTGTAAGAAGAGCCAGTCATCTTGTATTTGAGTCAGCATTGTGCCTTTTGTATTAAATTCCGATGCAATTTCTGTGTTTCATCCTCAATAGGAAGGTCAGAGTGATATAGTGAACCTGAAGTGAAGCATCGGAATCTATAACTTGTATCACTGGAATGGTTAAAACATAGACAGTAGGAAGAGTCAGTCTTCTTGTAGTTAAGTCGGCATTGTGCCTTTTGTATTTAATTCCGATGCAATTTCTGTGTTTCATCGTCAATAACAAGGTCCAAGGTATACAGTAAATGTGAAGTGAAGCATCGGAATCTATAACTAGAGTCACAGGAATTGTTCAAATCATGACAGTAGGAAGAGTCAGTCGTCCTGTACTTAAGTCGGCATTGTGCCTTTTCTATTTATTTCAGATGCAATTTCTGTGTTTCGTCGTCAATAAGAAGGGCAGACGGATACAGTAAACCTGAAGTGAGGCATCGGAATCTATAACTAGTGTCACAGGAATGGTTCAAAACATACACAGCAGGAAGAGTCAGTCTTGTTGTACTTAAGTCGGCATTGTGCCTTTTGTATTTAATTCCGATGCAATTTCTGTGTTTCATCGTCAATAAGAGGGTCCAAGGGATACAGTAAACCTGAAGTGATGCATCGGAATCCACAACTAGTTTCACAGGAATGGTGCAAAACATAGACAGTAGGAAGAGTCAGTCTTCTTGTACTTAAGTCTTCATTGTGCCTTTTGTATTTAATTCCGATGCAATTTCTGTGTTTCATCGTCAATAACAAGGTCCAAGGGATACAGTAAACCTGAAGTGAAGAATCGGAATCTATAACTAGTGTCACAGAAATGGTTCAAAACCTAGAGAGTAAGAAAAGTCAGTTTTCTTGTACTTAAGTCTGCATTGTGCCTTTTGTATTTAATTCCGATGCAATTTCTGTGTCTTTTCGTCAATAAGAAAGTCCAAGGGATACAGTAAACATATAGTGAAGCATCGGAATCTAAAACTGGTTTCACAGGAAATGTTTACAACATAGTCAGTAAGAAGAGTCAGTCTTCTTGTACTTAAGTCGGCACTGTGCCGTTTGTATTTAATTCCGACGCAAATTCTGTGTTTCATAGTCAATAAGAATGTCAGAGGGTTACAGTAAACCTGAAGTGAAGCATCGGAATCTATAACTAGGGTCACAGGAATGGTTCAAAACATAGACAGCAAGAAGAGTGAGTCTTCTTGTATTTAAGTCGGCATTGTGCCTTTTGTATTTAATTCCGATGCAATTTTTTATGTTTCATCGTCAACAAGAAGGTCCAAGGGATACAGTAAACATATAGTGAAGCAACGGAATCTAAAACTGGTCTCACAGGAAATGTTCAAATCATTGTCAGTAAGAAGAGTCAGTCTTCTTGTACTTATGTCGGCATTGTGCCTATTCTATTTACTTCCGTTGCAATCTCTGTGTTTCGTCGTCAATAAGGAGGTCCAAGGGATAAAGTAATCCTGAAGTGAAGCATCGGAATCTAAAAACGGTCTCACAGGAAAGGTTCGAAGGATAGAGAGTAAGAAGAGCCAGACATCTTGTATTTGAGTCGGCATTGGACCTTTTGTATTTAATTCCGATTAAATTTCTGTGTTTCATCGTCAATAAGAAGGTCAGAGGGATACAGTAAACCTGAAGTGAAGCATCGGAATCTATAACTAGTGTCACAGGAATGGTTAATACATAGACAGTAGGAAGAGTCAGTCTTCTTGTACTTAAGTCGGTATTGTGCCTTTTGTATTTAATCCCGAATCATTTTCTGTGTATCGTCGTCAATAAGAAGGTCCAAGGGATACAGTAAACCTGAAGTGAAGCATCGGATTCTACAACTAGTGACACAGGAATGGTTCAAAACATAGACAGTAAGAAGAGTCAGTCTTCTTGTACTTAAGTCGGCATTGTGCCTTTTGTATTTAATTCCGATGCTATTTCTGTACTTCATCGTCGATAAGAAGGTCCAAAGGATACAGTTAACCTGAAGTGAAGCATCGGAATCTATAACTAGTGTCAATGGAATTTCTAAAAACATAGACAGTAGGAAGAGTCCGTCTTCTTGTACTTAAGTCGGCATTGTACTTTTTCGTATTTAATTGTGATGCAAATTCTGTGTTTCATCGTCAATAAGAAGGTCCAAAGGATACAGTAAACCTGAAGTGAAGCTTCGGAATCTATAACTAGTGTCACAGGAATGGTTCAAAACATAGACAGTAAGAAGAGTGAGTCTTATTGTACTTAAGTCGGCATTGTGCCTTTTGTATTTAATTCCGATGCAATTTCTGTGTTTCATCGTCAATAAGAGTGGCAGAGGGATTCAGTAAACATGAAGTGAAGCATCGGAATCTATAACTAGTGTCACAGGAATGGTTCAAATCACAGACATTTGGAAGAGTCAGTCTTCTTGTACTTAAGTCGGCATTGTGCCTGTTGTATTTAATTCCGATGCAATTTCTGTGTTTCATCGTCAATAAGAGTGTCAGAGGGATACAGTAAACCTGAAGTGAAGCATCGGAATCTATAACTAGTGTCACGGGAATGGTTCAAAACATAGACACGGACGAGTCAGTCTTCTTGTACTTAAGTCGGCATTGTGCCTCTTCTATTTAATTCCGAAGCAATTTCTGTGTTTCGTCGTCAATAAGATGGTCCAAGGGATAGAGTAAACCTGAAGCGAAGCATCGGAATCTATAACTAGTGTCACAGAAAAGGTTCAAAGCATAGACAGTAAGAAGAGTTAGTCTTCTCGTACTTAAGTCGGCATTGGGCCTTTTGTAATTAATTCCGATGGAATTTCTGTGTTTCATCGTCAATAAGAAGTTCAGAGGGATACAGTAAACCTAAAGTGAAGCATCGGAATCTATAACTAGTGTCACAGGAATGGTTCAAATCACAGACATTTGGAAGAGTCAGTCTTCTTGTACTTAAGTCGGCACTGTGCCGTTTGTATTTAATTCCGATGCAATTTCTGTGTTTCATCGTCAATAAGAATGTCAGAGGGTTACAGTAAACCTGAAGTGAAGCATCGGAATCTATAACTAGTGTCACAGGAATGGTTGAAAACATAGACAGCAAGAAGAGTCAGTCTTCTTGTACTTCAGTCGGCATTGTGCCTTTTCTATTTAATTCCGATGCAATTTCTGTGTTTCATCGTCAACAAGAAGGTCCAAGGGATACAGTAAACATCTAGTGAAGCATCGGAATCTAAAACTGGTCTCACAGGAAATGTTCAAATCATAGTCAGTAAGAAGAGTCACTCTTCTTGTACTTATGTCGGCATTGTGCCTATTCTATTTACTTCCGATGCAATTTCTGTGTTTCGTCGTCAATAAGGAGGTCCAAGGGATACAGTAATCCTGAAGTGAAGCATCGGAATCTAAAAACGGTCTCACAGGAAAAGTTCGAAGGATAGAGAGTAAGAAGAGCCAGTCATCTTGTATTTGAGTCGGCATTGTACCTTTTGTATTTAATTCCGATGCAATTTCTGTGTTTCATCGTCAATATGAAGGTCAGAGGGATACAGTTAACCTGAAGAGAAGCATCGGAATCTATAACTAGTGTCACAGAAAAGGTTCAAAACATAGACAGTAAAAAGAGTCAGTCTTCTCGTACTTAAGTCGGCATTGGGCCTTTTGTAATTAATTCCGATGCAATTTGTGTGTTTCATCGTCAATAAGAAGTTCAGACGGATACAGTAAACCTAAAGTGAAGCATCGGAATATATAACTAGAGTCACAGGAATGGTTCAAAACATAAACAGTAGGAAGAGTCAGTCTTCTTGTACTTAAGTCGGCATTGTGCCTTTTCTATTTAATTCCGATGCAATATCTGTGTTTCGTCGTCAATACGAAGGTCAGAGGGATACAGTAAACCTGAAGTGAAGCATCGGAATCTATAACTAGTGTCACAGGAATGGTTCAAAACATACACAGCAGGAAGAGTCAGTCTTCTTGTACTTAAGTCGGCATTGTGCCTTGTGTATTTAATTCCGATGCAAATTCTGTGTTTCATCGTCAATAAGAAGGTCCAAGGGATACAGTAAACATATAGTGAAGTACCGGAATCTAAAACTGACCTCACAGGAAATGTTCACAACATAGTCAATAATAAGAGTCAGTCTTCTTGTACTTAAGTCGGCATTGTGCCTTTTGTATTTAATTCCGATGCAATTTCTGTGTTTCATCGTCAATAAGAGTGTCAGAGGGATACAGTAAACCTGAAGTGAAGCATCGGAATCTATAACTAGTGTCACAGGAATGGTTCAAATCACAGACATTTGGAAGAGTCGATCTTCTTGTACTTAAGTCGGCATTGCGCCTGTTGTATTTAATTCCGATGCAATTTCTGTGTTTCATCGTCAATAAGAGTGTAAGAGGGATACAGTAAACCTGATGTAAAGCATCGGAATCTATAACTAGTGTCACGGGAATCTTTCAAAACATAGACACGGACGAGTTAGTCTTCTTGTACTTAAGTCGGCATTGTGCCTCTTCTATTTAATTCCGATGCAATTTCTGTGTTTCGTCGTCAATAAGATGGTACAAGGGATAGAGTAAACCTGAAGTGAAGCATCGGAATCTATAACTAGTGTCACAGAAAAGGTTCAAAACATAGACAGTAAGAAGAGGCAGTCTTCTCGTACATAAGTCGGCATTGGGCCTTTTGTAATTAATTCCGATGCAATTTCTGTGTTTCATCGTCAATAAGAAGTTCAGAGGGATGCAGTAAACCTAAAGTGAAGCATCGGAATCTATAACTTGTATCACTGGAATGGTTTAACATAGACAGTAAGAAGAGTCAGTCTTCTTGTACTTAAGTCTGCATTGTGCCTTTTCTATTTAATTCCGATGCAATTTCTGTGTTTCGTCTTCAGTAGGAAGGTCCAAGGGATACAGTAAACCTGAAGTGAAGCATCGGAATCTATATCTAGTGTCACAGGAAAGGTTCAAAACATAGACTGTTGGAAGAGTCAGTCTTCTTGTACTTATGTCGGCATTTTGCCTTTTCTATTTAATTCCGATGCAATTTCTGTGTTTCGTCGTCACTACGAAGGTCCAAGGGATACAGTAAACCTGAAGTGAAGCATCGGAATCTAAAACCGGTCCCACAGGAAAGGTTCAAAACATAGTGTGTAAGAAGAGCCAGTCATCTTGTATTGAAGTCAGCATTGTGCCTTTGTATAGAATTCCGATGCAATTTCTGTGTTTCATCCTCAATAGGAAGGCCAGAGGGATGTAGTGAACCTGAAGTGAAGCATCAGAATCTATAACTTGTATCACTGGAATGGTTAAACATAGACAGTAGGAAGAGTCAGTCTTCTTGAACTTAAGTCGGCATTGTGCCTTTTGTATTTAATCCCGATTCATTTTCTGTGTATCGTCGTCAATAAGAAGGTCCAAGGGATACAGTAAACCTAAAGTGAAGCATCGGATTCTACAACTAGTGACACAGGAATGGTTCAAAACATAGACAGTAAGGAGAGTCACTGTTCTTGTACTTAAGTCGGCATTGTGCCTTTTGTATTTAATTCCGATGCTATTTCTGTATTTCATCGTCGATAAGTAGGTCCAAAGGATACAGTTAACCTGAAGTGAAGCATCGGAATCTATAACTAGTGTCAATGGAATTGCTAAAAACATAGACAGTAGGAAGAGTCCGTCATCTTGTACTTAAGTCGGCGTAGTACTTTTTCGTATTTAATTCTGATGCAAATTCTGTGTTTCATCGTCAATAAGAAGGTCCAAAGGATACAGTAAACCTGAAGTGAAGCTTCGGAATCTTTAACTAGTGTCACAGGAATGGTTCAAAACATAGACAGTAAGAAGAGTGAGTCTTATTGTACTTAAGTCGGCATTGTGCCTTTTGTATTTAATTCCGATGCAATTTCTGTGTTTCATCGTCAATAAGAATGTCAGAGGGATACAGTAATCCTGAAGTGAAGCATCGGAATTTATAACTAGTGTCACAGGAATGGTTCAAATCACAGACATTTGGAAGAGTGAGTCTTATTGTACTTAAGTCGGCATTGTGCCTTTTGTATTTAATTCCGATGCAATTTCTGTGTTTCATCGTCAATAAGAGTGTCAGAGGGATACAGTAATCCTGAAGTGAAGCATCGGAATCTATAACTAGTGTCACAGGAATGGTTCAAATCACAGACATTTGGAAGAGTCAGTCTTCTTGTACTTAAGTCGGCATTGTGCCTGTTGTATTTAATTCCGATGCAATTTCTGTGTTTTATCGTCAATAAGAAGTTCGGAGGGATACAGTAAACCTAAAGTGAAGCATCGGAATCTATAACTAGAGTCACAGGAATGGTTCAAAACATAGACAGTAGGAAGAGTCAGTCTTCTTGTACTTAAGTCGGCATTGTGCCTTTTCTATTTAATTCCGATGCAATATCTGTGTTTCGTCGTCAATACGAAGGTCAGAGGGATACAGTAAACCTGAAGTGAAGCATCGGAATCTATAACTAGTGTCACAGGAATGGTTCAAAACATACACAGCAGGAAGAGACAGTCTTCTTGTACTTAAGTCGGCATTGTGCCCTGTGTATTTAATTCCGATGCAAATTCTGTGTTTCATCGTCAATAAGAAGGCCAAGGGATACAGTAAACATATAGTGAAACATCGGAATCTAAAACTGGTCTCACAGGAAATGTTCACAACATAGTCAGTAATAAGAGTCAGTCTTCTTGTACTTAAGTCGGCACTGTGCCTTTTGTATTTAATTCCGATGCAATTTCTGTGTTTCGTCTTCAATAAGAAGGTCCAAGGGATACAGTAAACCTGAAGTGAAGCATCGGAATCTATATCTAGTGTCGCAGGAAAGGTTTAAAACATAGACAGTTAGAAGAGTCAGTCTTCTTGTACATGAGTCGGCATTGTGCCTTTTGTATTTAATTCCGATGCAAATACTGTGTTTCATCGTCAATAAGAAGGTCAGAGGGATACAGTAAACCTGAAGTGAAGCATCGGAATCTATAACTAGTGTCACAGGAATGGTTCAAAACATAGACAGTTAGAAGAGTCAGTCTTCTTGTACTTATGTCGGCATTTTGCCTTTTCTATTTAATTCCGATGCAATTTCTGTGTTTCGTCGTCAATACGAAGGTCCAAGGGATACAGTAACCTGAAGTGAAGCATCGGAATCTAAAACCGGTCTCACAGGAAACGTTCAAAACATAGTGTGTAAGAAGAGCCAGTCATCTTGTATTTGAGTCAGCATTGTGCCTTTTGTATTAAATTCCATTGCAAATTCTGTGTTTCATCCTCAATAGGAAGGTCAGAGGGATATAGTGAACCTGAAGTGAAGCATCGGAATCTATAACTTGTATCACTGGAATGGTTAAAACATAGACAGTAGGAAGAGTCAGCCTTCTTGTACTTAAGTCGGCATTGTGCCTTTTGTATTTAATTCCGATGCAATTTCTGTGTTTCATCGTCAATAACAAGGTCCAAGGGATACAGTAAACCTGAAGTGATGCATCGGAATCTATAACTAGAGTCACAGGAATTGTTCAAATCATGACAGTAGGAAGAGTCAGTCTTGTTCCACTTAAGTCGGCATTGTGCCTTCTCTATTTATTTCAGATGCAATTTCTGTGTTTCGTCGTCAATAAGAAGGTCAGACGTATACAGTAACCTGAAGTGAAGCATCGGAATCTATAACTAGTGTCACAGAAATGGTTCAAAACATACACAGCAAGATGAGTCAGTCTTGTTGTACTTAAGTCGGCATTGTGCCTTTTGTATTTAATTCCGATGCAATTTCTGTGTATCATCGTCAATAAGAAGGTCCAAGGGATACAGTAAACCTGAAGTGATGCATCGTAATCCATAACTAGTTTCACAGGAATGGTTCAAAACATAGACAGTAGGAAGAGTCTGTCTTCTTGTACTTAAGTCGGCATTGTGCCTTTTGTATTTAATTCCGATGCAATTTCTGTGTTTCATCGTCAATAACAAGGTCCAAGGGATACAGTAAACCTGAAGTGAAGCATCGGAATCTATAACTAGTGTTACAGAAATGGTTCAAAACATAGACAGTAAGAAAAGTCAGTCTTCTTGTACTTAATTCTGCATTGTGCCTTTTGTATTTAATTCCGATGCAATTTCTGTTTTTTTTTGTCAATAAGAAGGTCCAAGGGATACAGTAAACATATAGTGAAACATCGGAATCTAAAACTGGTCTCACAGGAAATGTTCAAATCATAGTCAGTAAGCAGAGTCAGTCTTCTTATACTTAAGTCGGCATTGTGCCTTTTGTATTTAATTCCGATACACTTTCTGTGTTTCATCATCAATAAGAAGGTCCAAGGGATACAGTAAACATATAGTGTAGAATCGGAATCTAAAACTGGTTTCACAGGAAATGATTACAACATAGTCAGTAAGAAGAGTCAGTCTTCTCGTACTTAAGTCGGCACTGTGCCGTTTGTATTTAATTCCATTGCAAATTCTGTGTTTCATCGTCAATAAGAATGTCAGAGGGATACAGTAAACCTGAAGGGAAACATCGGAATCTATAACTAGTGTCACAGGAATGGTTCAAAACATAGACAGTGGGAAGAGTCAGTCTTGTTGTACTTAAGTCGGCATTGTGCCTTTTGTATTTAATCCAGTTTCATTTTCTGTGTTTCGTCGTCAATAAGAAGGGCCAAGAGATAAAGTAAACCTGAAGTGAAGCATCGGAATCTATAACTAGTGACACACGAATGGTTCAAAACATAGACAGTAAGAAGAGTCAGTCTTCTTGTACTTAAGTCGGCATTGTGTCTTTGTATTTAATTCCGATGCTATTTCTGTGTTTCATCGTCGATAAGAAGGTCAGAGGGATACAGTAAACCTGCAGTGTAGCATCGGAATCTAAAAATAGTGTCACAGGAATATTTCATAGCATACACAGCAAGAAGAGTCAGTCTTGTTGTACTTAAGTCGGCATTGTGCCTTTTGTATTTAATTCCGATGCAATTTCTGTGTTTCATCGTTAATAACAAGGTCCAAGGGATACAGTAAGCCTGAAGTGAAACATCGGAAACTATAACTAGTGTCACAGTTATGGTTCAAAACATAGACAGTAAGAAGAGTGAGTCTTCTTGTACTTAAGTCGGCATTGTGCCTTTTGTATGTAATTCCGACGCAATTTCTGTGTTTCTTCGTCAATAAGAAGGTCCAAGGGATACAGTAAACAAATAGTGAAGCATGGGAATCTAAAACAGGTCTCACAGGAAATGTTCAAATCATAGTCAATAAGAAGAGTCAGTCTTCTTATACTTAAGTCGGCATTGTGCCCTTTGTATTTAATTCAGATGCACTTTCTGTGTTTCATCATCAATAAGAAGGTCCAAGGGATATAGCAAACATATAGTGAAGCATCGGAATCTAAAACTGGTCTCATAGGAAATGTTCACAACATAGTCAGTAAGAAGAGACAGTCTTCTTGTAGTTAAGTCGGCACTGTGCCGTTTATATTTAATTCCGATGCAATTTCTGTGTTTCATCGTCAATAAGAATGTCAGAGGGATACAGTAAACCTGAAGGGAAGCATCAGAATCTATAACTAGTGTCACAGGAATGGTTTAAAACATAGACAGTGGGAAGAGTCAGTCTTCTTGTACTTAAGTCGGCATTGTGCCTTTTCTATTTAATTCCAATGCAATTTCTGTGTTTCGTCATCAATAAGAAGGTCCAAGGGATACAGTAAACCTGAAGTGATGCATCGGAATCTATATCTAGTGTCACAGGAAAGGTTCAAAACATAGACAGTAAGAAGAGCCAGTCTACTTGTACATGAGTCGGCATTGTGCATTTTGTATTTAATTCTAATGCAATTACTGTGTTTCATCGTCAATAAGAAGGTCAGAGTAATACAGTTACACTGAAGTGAAGCATCGGAATCTATAACTAGTGTCACAGGAATGGTTCAAACCATACACAGCAAGAAGAGACAGTCTTCTTGTACTTAAGTCGGAATTGTGCCTTTTGTATGTAATTCCGATGCAATTTCTGTGTTTCATCGTCAACAAGAGTGTCAAAGGGATACAGTAAACCTGAGGTGAAGCATCGGAATCTATAACTAGTGTCACAGGAATGGTTCAAAACATAGACAGTAGGAAGAATCAGTCTTCTTGTACCTAAGTCGGCATTGTGCCTTTTAAATTTAATTCCGATGCAATTTCTGTGTTTCATCGTCAATAAGAGTGTCAGAGGGATACAGTAAACCTGAAGTAAAGCATCGGATTCTATAACTGGTGTCCCAGGAATTGTTCAAAACATAGACATTTGGAAGAGTCAGTCTTCTTGTACTTAAGTCGGAATTGTGCCTTTTGTACTTAATTCCGATGCAATTTCTGTGTTTCATCGTCAATAAGAGTGTCAGAGGGATACAGTAAACCTGAAGTGAAGCGTCGGAATCTATAACTAGTGTCACAGGAATGGTTCAAAACATAGACACGGACGAGTCAGTATTCTTGTACTTAAGTCGGCATTGTGCCTCTTCTATTTAATTCCGATGCAATTTCTGTGTTTCGTCGTCAATAAGAAGGTCCAAGGGATACAGTAAACCTGAAGTGAAGCATCGGAATCTGTAACTAGTGTCAGAGAAAAGGTTCGAAGCATAGACAGTAAGAACTGTCAGTCCTCTTGTACTTATGTCGGCTTTGTGCCTTTTGTATTTAATACCGATGCAATTTCTGTGTTTCATCGTTAATAAGAAGGTCCAAGGGATACAGTAAACCTGAAGTGTAGCATCGGAATCTATAACTAGAGTCACTGGAATGGTTCAATACATAGACAGTAGGAAGAGTCAGTCTTTCTGTACTTTAGTCGGCATTGTGCCTTTTCTATTTAATTACGATGCAATTTCTGTGTTTCGTCGTCAATAAGATGGTCAGAGGGATACAGTAAACCTGAAGTGAAGCATCGGAATCTAAAACTAGTGTCACAGGAATGGTTCAAAACATACACAGCAAGAAGAGTCAGTCTTGTTGTACTTAAGTCGGCATTGTGCTTTTTGTATTTAATTCCGATGCAATTTCTGTGTTCATCGTCAATAACAAGGTCCAAGGGATACAGTAAACCTGAAGTGAAGCATCGGAATCTATAACTAGTGTCACAGTAATGGTTCAAATCATAGACAGTAAGAAGAAACAGTCTTCTTGTACTTAAGTCGGCATTGCGCCTTTTATATTTAATTCCGATGCAATTTCTGTGTTTCATCATCAATAAGAAGGTCCAAGGGATATAGTAAACATATAGTGAAGCATCGGAATCTAAAACTGGTCTCATAGGAAATGTTCACAACATAGTTAGTAAGAAGAGTCAGTCTTCTTGTACTTAAGTCGGCACTGTGCCGTTTGTATTTTATTCCGATGCAATTTCTGTATTTCATCGTCAATAAGAATGTCAGAGGGATACAGTAAACCTGAAGTGAAGCATCGGAATCTATAACTAGTGTCACAGGAATGGTTCAAAACATACACAGCAAGAAGAGTCAGTCTTGTTGTACTTAAGTCGGCATTGTGCCTTTTGTATTTAATTCCGATGCAATTTCTGTGTTTCATCGTCAACAAGAAGGTCCAAGGGATACAGTAAACATATAGTGAAGCATCGGAATCTAAAACTGGTCTCACAGGAAATGTACAAATCATAGTCAGTAAGAAGAGTCAGTCTTCTTGTACTTATGTCGGCATTGTGCCTATTCTGTTTACTTCCGATGCCATTTCTGTGTTTCGTCGTCAATAAGGAGGTCCAAGGGATACAGTAATCCTGAAGTGAAGCATCGGAATCTAAAAACGGTCTCCAAGGAAAGGTTCAAAGGATAGAGAGTAAGAAGAGCCAGTCATCTTGTATTTGAGTCGGCATTGTACCTTTTGTATTTAATTCCGATGCTATTTCTGTGTTTCATCGTCAATAAGGAGGTCAGAGGGATACAGTATACCTGAAGTGGAGCATCGGAATCTATAACTAGTGTCACGGGAATGGTTCAAAACATAGACACGGTCGAGCCAGTCTTCTTGTACTTAAGTCGGCATTGTGCCTCTTCTACTTAATTCCGATGCCATTTCTGTCTTTCGTCGTCAATAAGATGGTCCAAGGGATACAGTAAACCTGAAGTGAAGCATTGGAATCTATAACTAGTGTCACAGAAAAGGTTCAAAACATAGACAGTAAGAAGAGTCAGTCTTCTCGTACTTAAGTCCTCATTGTGCCTTTTGTATTTAATTCCGATGCAATTTCTGTGTTTCCTCGTCAGTAAGAAGTTCAGAGGGATACAGTAAACCTAAAGTGAAGTATCGGAATCTATAACTAGAGTCACAGGAATGGTTCATAACATAGACAGTAGGAAGAGTCAGTCTTCTTGTACTTAAGTCGGCATTGTGCCTTTTCTATTTAATTCCGATGCAATATCTGTGTTTCGTCGTCAATAAGTAGGTCAGAGGGATACAGTAAACCTGAAGTGAAGCATCGGAATCTATAACTAGTGTCACAGGAATGGTTCAAAACATACACAGCAAGAAGAGTCAGTCTTGTTGTACTTAAGTCGGCATTGTGCCTTTTGTATTTAATTCCGATGCAATTTCTGTGTTTCATCGTCAATAACAAGGTCCAAGGGATACAGTAAACCTGAAGTGAAGCATCGGAATCTATAACTAGTGTTACAGAAATGGTTCAAAACATAGACAGTAAGAAAAGTCAGTCTTCTTGTACTTAATTCTACATTGTGCCTTTTGTATTTAATTCCGATGCAATTTCTGTGTTTTTTTGTCAATAAGAAGGTCCAAGGGATACAGTAAACATATAGTTAAACATCGGAATCTAAAACTGGTCTCACAGGAAATGTTCAAATCATAGTCAGTAAGAAGAGTCAGTCTTCTTATACTTAAGTCGGCATTGTGCCTTTTGTATTTAATTCCGATACACTTTCTGTGTTTCATCATCAATAAGAAGGTCCAAGGGATGCAGTAAACATATAGTGTAGAATCGGAATCTAAAACTGGTTTCACAGGAAATGTTTACAAAATAGTCAGTAAGAAGAGTCAGTCTTCTCGTACTTAAGTCGGCACTGTGCCGTTTGTATTTAATTCCACTGCAAATTCTGTGTTTCATCGTCAATAAGAATGTCAGAGGGATACAGTAAACCTGAAGGGAAGCATCGGAATCTATAACTAGTGTCACAGGAATGGTTCAAAACATAGACAGTGGGAAGAGTCAGTCTTGTTGTACTTAAGTCGGCATTGTGCCTTTTGTATTTAATCCCGTTTCATTTTCTGTGTTTCGTCGTCAATAAGAAGGGCCAAGAGATAAAGTAAACCTGAAGTGAAGCATCGGAATCTATAACTAGTGACACAGGAATGGTTCAAAACATAGACAGTAAGAAGAGTCAGTCTTCTTGTACTTAAGTCGGCATTGTGCCTTTGTATTTAATTCCGATGTTATTTCTGTGTTTCATCGTCGATAAGAAGGTCAGAGGGATACAGTAAACCTGAAGTGTAGCATCGGAATCTAAAACTAGTGTCACAGGAATATTTCATAGCATACACAGCAAGAAGAGTCAGTCTTGTTGTACTTAAGTCGGCATTGTGCCTTTTGTATTTAATTCCGATGCAATTTCTGTGTTTCATCGTTAATAACAAGGTCCAAGGGATACAGTAAGCCTGAAGTGAAGCATCGGAAACTATAACTAGTGTCACAGTTATGGTTCAAAACATAGACAGTAAGAAGAGTGAGTCTTCTTGTACTTAAGTCGGCATTGTGCCTTTTGTATGTAATTCCGACGCAATTTCTGTGTTTCTTCGTCAATAAGAAGGTCCAAGGGATACAGTAAACAAATAGTGAAGCATGGGAATCTAAAACAGGTCTCACAGGAAATGTTCAAATCATAGTCAATAAGAAGAGTCAGTCTTCTTATACTTAAGTCGGCATTGTGCCCTTTGTATTTAATTCAGATGCACTTTCTGTGTTTCATCATCAATAAGAAGGTCCAAGGGATATAGCAAACATATAGTGAAGCATCGGAATCTAAAACTGGTCTCATAGGAAATGTTCACAACATAGTCAGTAAGAAGAGTCAGTCTTCTTGTAGTTAAGTCGGCACTGTGCCGTTTGTATTTAATTCCGATGCAATTTCTGTGTTTCATCGTCAATAAGAATGTCAGAGGGATACAGTAAACCTGAAGGGAAGCATCAGAATCTATAACCAGTGTCACAGGAATGGTTTAAAACATAGACAGTGGGAAGAGTCAGTCTTCTTGTACTTAAGTCGGCATTGTGCCTTTTCTATTTAATTCCAATGCAATTTCTGTGTTTCGTCATCAATAAGAAGGTCCAAGGGATACAGTAAACCTGAAGTGATGCATCGGAATCTATATCTAGTGTCACAGGAAAGGTTCAAAACATAGACAGTAAGAAGAGCCAGTCTACTTGTACATGAGTCGGCATTGTGCATTTTGTATTTAATTCTAATGCAATTACTGTGTTTCATCGTCAATAAGAAGGTCAGAGTAATACATTAACACTGAAGTGAAGCATCGGAATCTATAACTAGTGTCACAGGAATGGTTCAAACCATACACAGCAAGAAGAGTCAGTCTTCTTGTACTTAA
The DNA here is from genome assembly GCF_023864345.2 of Schistocerca serialis cubense. Taxonomy (NCBI): domain Eukaryota; kingdom Metazoa; phylum Arthropoda; class Insecta; order Orthoptera; family Acrididae; genus Schistocerca; species Schistocerca serialis. Next base: position 839,838,682 of record NC_064642.1, read on the forward strand.
GTCGGAATTGTGCCTTTTGTATGTAATTCCGATGCAATTTCTGTGTTTCATCGTCAACAAGAGTGTCAAAGGGATACAGTAAACCTGAGGTGAAGCATCGGAATCTATAACTAGTGTCACAGGAATGGTTCAAAACATAGACAGTAGGAAGAATCAGTCTTCTTGTACCTAAGTCGGCATTGTGACTTTTAAATTTAATTCCGATGCAATTTCTGTGTTTCATCGTCAATAAGAGTGTCAGAGGGATACAGTAAACCTGAAGTAAAGCATTGGATTCTATAACTGGTGTCCCAGGAATTGTTCAAAACATAGACATTTGGAAGAGTCAGTCTTCTTGTACTTAAGTCGGCCTTGTGCCTTTTGTACTTAATTCCGATGCAATTTCTGTGTTTCATCGTCAATAAGAGTGTCAGAGGGATACAGTAAACCTGAAGTGAAGCATCGGAATCTATAACTAGTGTCACAGGAATGGTTCAAAACATAAACACGGACGAGTCAGTATTCTTGTACTTAAGTCGGCATTGTGCCTCTTCTATTTAATTCCGATGCAATTTCTGTGTTTCGTCGTCAATAAGAAGGTCCAAGGGATACAGTAAACCTGAAGTGAAGCATCGGAATCTGTAACTAGTGTCAGAGAAAAGGTTCGAAGCATAGACAGTAAGAACTGTCAGTCCTCTTGTACTTATGTCGGCTTTGTGCCTTTTGTATTTAATACCGATGCAATTTCTGTGTTTCATCGTTAATAAGAAGGTCCAAGGGATACAGTAAACCTGAAGTGTAGCATCGGAATCTATAACTAGAGTCACTGGAATGGTTCAAAACATAGACAGTAGGAAGAGTCAGTCTTTCTGTACTTTAGTCGGCATTGTGCCTTTTCTATTTAATTACGATGTAATTTCTGTGTTTCGTCGTCAATAAGATGGTCAGAGGGATACAGTAAACCTGAAGTGAAGCATCGGAATCTAAAACTAGTGTCACAGGAATGGTTCAAAGCATACACAGCAAGAAGAGTCAGTCTTGTTGTACTTAAGTCGGCATTGTGCTTTTTGTATTTAATTCCGATGCAATTTCTGTGCTCATCGTCAATAACAAGGTCCAAGGGATACAGTAAACCTGAAGTGAAGCATCGGAATCTATAACTAGTGTCACAGTAATGGTTCAAATCATAGGCAGTAAGAAGAGTCAGTCTTTTTGTACTTAAGTCGGCATTGCGCCTTTTATATTTAATTCCGATGCAATTTCTGTGTTTCATCATCAATAAGAAGGTCCAAGGGATATAGTAAACATATAGTGAAGCATCGGAATCTAAAACTGGTCTCATAGGAAATGTTCACAACATAGTTAGTAAGAAGAGTCAGTCTTCTTGTACTTAAGTCGGCACTGTGCCGTTTGTATTTTATTCCGATGCAATTTCTGTATTTCATCGTCAATAAGAATGTCAGAGGGATACAGTAAACCTGAAGTGAAGCATCGGAATCTATTACTAGTGCCACAGGAATGGTTCTAAACATAGACATTTAGAAGAGTCATTCTTCTTCTACTTAAGTCGGCATTGTGCCTTTTGTATTGAATTGCGATGCTATCTCTGTGTTTCGTCGTCAATAAGTAGGTCAGAGGGATACAGTAAACCTGAAGTGAAGCATCGGAATCTATAACTAGTGTCACAGGAATGGTTCAAAACATACACAGCAAGAAGAGTCAGTCTTCTTGTACTTATGTCGGCATCGTGCCCATTCTATTTACTTCCGATGCCATTTCTGTGTTTCGTCGTCAATAAGGAGGTCCAAGGGATACAGTAATCCTGAAGTGAAGCATCGGAATCTAAAAACGGTCTCAAAGGAAAGGTTCAAAGGATAGAGAGTAAGAAGAGCCAGTCATCTTGTATTTGAGTCGGCATTGTACCTTTTGTATTTAATTCCGATGCTATTTCTGTGTTTCATCGTCAATAAGGAGGTCAGAGGGATACAGTAAACCTGAAGTGAAGCATCGGAAACTATAACTAGTGACACAGGAATGTTTCAAAACATAGACAGTAAGAAGAGACAGTCTTCTTGTACTTAAGTCGGCATTGTGCCTTTTGTATTTAATTCCGATGCAATTTCTGTGTTTCATCGTCAATAAGAGTGTCAGAGGGATACAGTATACCTGAAGTGGAGCATCGGAATCTATAACTAGTGTCACGGGAATGGTTCAAAACATAGACACGGTCGAGTCAGTCTTCTTGTACTTAAGTCGGCATTGTGCCTCTTCTACTTAATTCCGATGCCATTTCTGTCATTCGTCGTCAATAAGATGGTCCAAGGGATACAGTAAACCTGAAGTGAAGCATTGGAATCTATAACTAGTGTCACAGAAAAGGTTCAAAACATAGACAGTAAGAAGAGTCAGTCTTCTTATACTTAAGTCCTCATTGTGCCTTTTGTATTTAATTCCGATGCAATTTCTGTGTTTCCTCGTCAGTAAGAAGTTCAGAGGGATACAGTAAACCTAAAGTGAAGTATCGGAATCTATAACTAGAGTCACAGGAATGGTTCATAACATAGACAGTAGGAAGAGTCAGTCTTCTTGTACTTAACTCGGCATTGTGCCTTTTCTATTTAATTCCGATGCAATATCTGTGTTTCGTCGTCAATACGAAGGTCAGAGGGATACAGTAAACCTGAAGTCAAGCATCGGAATCTATAACTAGTGTCACAGGAATGGTTCAAAACATACACAGCAGGAAGAGTCAGTCTTCTTGTACTTAAGTCGGCATTGTGCCTTTTGTATTTAATTCCGATGCAATTTCTGTATTTCATCGTCAATAAGAAGGTCCAAGGGATACAGTAAACCAGAAGTGAAGCATCTGAATCTATAACTAGTGTCACAGGAATGGTTCAAAACATAGACAGTAGGAAGAGTCAGTCTTCTTGTACTTAAGTCGGCATTGTGCCTTTTGTATTTAATTCCGATGCTATTTCTGTGTTACATCGTCAATAACAAGGTCCAAGGGATACAGTAAACCTGAAGTGAAACATCGGAATCTATAGCTAGTGTCACAGGAATGGTTCAAAACATAGACAGTAAGAAGAGTTAGTCTTCTTGTACTTAAGTCGGCATTGTGCCTTTTGTATTTAATTCCGATACAATTTCTGTGTTTCATCGTCAATAAGAAGGTCCAAGGGATACAGTAAACCCGAAGTGAAGCATCGAAATCTATAACTAGAGTCACAGGAATTGTTCAAATCTTGACAGTAGGTAGAGTCAGTCTTCCTTTACATCAGTCGGCATTGTGCCTTTTCTATTTATTTCAGATGCAATTTCTGTGTTTCGTCTTCAATAAGAATTTCCAAGGGATACTGTAAACCTGAAGTGAAGCATCGGAATCTATATCTAGTGTCACAGGAAAGGTTCAAAACATAGACAGTTAGAAGAGTCAGTCTTCTTGTACATGAGTCGGCATTGTGCCTTTTGCATTTAATTCCGATGCAATTTCTGTGTTTCATCGTCAATAAGAATGTCAGAGGTATATAGTAAACCTGAAGTGAAGCATCGGAATCTATAACTTGTATCACAGGAATGGTTAAAACATAGACAGTAGGAAGAGTCAGTCTTCTTGTACTTAAGTCGGCATTGTGCCTTTTGTATTTAATCCCGATGCAATTTCTGTGTTTCGTCGTCAATAAGAAGTTCCAAGGGACACAGTAAACCTAAAGTGAAGCATCGGAATCTATATCAAGTGTCACAGGAATGGTTCTAAACATAGAAACGGAAGAGTCAGTCTTCTTGTACTTAAGTCGGCATTGTGCCTTTTCAATTTAATTCCGATGCAATTTCTGTGTTTCGTCGTCAATACGAAGGTCCAAGGGATACAGTAAACCTGAAGTGAAGCATCGGAATCTAAAACCGGTCTCACAGGAAAGGTTCAAAACATAGCGAGTAAGAAGAGCCAGTCATCTTGTATTTGAGTCAGCATTGTGCCTTTTGTATTAAATTCCGATGCAATTTCTGTGTTTCATCGTCAATAGGAAGGACAGAGGTATATAGTAAACCTGAAGTGAAGCATCGGAATCTATAATTGTATCACAGGAATGGTTAAAACATAGACAGTAGGAAGAGTCAGTCTTCTTGTACTTAAGTCGGCATTGTGCCTTTTGTATTTAATCCCGATGCAATATCTGTGTTTCGTCGTCAATAAGAAGGTCCAAGGGACACAGTAAACCTAAAGTGAAGCATCGGAATCTTTATCAAGTGTCACAGGAATGGTTCTAAACATAGAAACGGAAGAGTCAGTCTTCTTGTACTTAAGTCGGCATTGTGCCTTTTCTATTTAATTCCGATGCTATTTCTTTGTTTTGTCGTCAATACGTGGGTCCAAGGGATACAGTAAACCTGAAGTGAAGCATCGGAATCTAAAACCGGTCTCACAGGAAAGGTTCAAAACATAGCGAGTAAGAAGAGCCAGTCAGCTTGTATTTGAGTCAGCATTGTGCCTTTTGTATTAAATTCCGACGCAATTTCTGTGTTTCATCGTCAATAGGAAGGTCAGAGGTATATAGTAAACCTGATGTGAAGCATCGGAATCTATAACTTGTATCACAGGAATGGTTAAAACATAGACATGTGGAAGAGTCAGTCTTCTTGTACTTAAGTCGGCATTGCGCCTTTTGTATTTAATCCCGATGCAATTTCTTTGTTTCGTCGTCAATAAGAAGGTCCAAGGGACACAGTAAACCTAAAGTGAAGCATCGGAATCTATATCAAGTGTCACTGGAATGGTTCTAAACATAGAAACGGAAGAGTCAGTCTTCTTGTACTTAAGTCGGCATTGTACCTTTTCTATTTAATTCCGATGCTATTTCTTTGTTTTGTCGTCAATGAGTAGGTCCAAGGGTTACAGTAAACCTGAAGAGAAGAACAGGAATCTGTAACTAGTATCAGAGAAAAGGTTAAAAACATAGACAGTAAGAAGAGTCAGTCTTCCTGTACTTAAGTCGGCATTGTGCCTTTTGTATTTAATTCCGATGCAATTTCTGTGTTTCATCGTCAATAAGAAGGTCCAAGGGATACAGTAAACCTGAAGTGAAGCATCGAAATCTATAACTAGAGTCACAGGAATTGTTCAAATCATGACAGTAGGTAGAGTCAGTCTTCCTGTACATAAGTCGGCATTGTGCCTTTTCTATTTATTTCAGATGCAATTTCTGTGTTTCGTCGTCAATAAGAAGGTCAGACGGATACAGTAAACCTGAAGTGAAGCATCGGAATCTATAACTAGTGTCACAGGAATGGTTCAAAACATACACAGCAAGAAGAGTCAGTCTTCTTGTACTTCAGTCGGCATTGTGCCTTTTCTATTTAATTCCGATGCAATTTCTGTGTTTCATCGTCAACAAGAAGGTCCAAGGGATACAGTAAACATATAGTGAAGCATCGGAATCTAAAACTGGTCTCAAAGGAAATGTTCAAATCGTAGTCAGTAAGAAGAGTCAGTCTTCTTGTACTTATGTCGGCATTGTGCCAATTCTATTTACTTCCGATACAATTTCTGTGTTTCGTCGTCAATAAGGAGGTCCAAAGGATACAGTAATCCTGAAGTGAAGCATCGGAATCTAAAACCGGTCTCACAGGAAAGGTTCAAAGCATAGAGAGTAATAAGAGCCAGTCATCTTGTATTTGAGTCGGCATTGTACCTTTTGTATTTAATTCCGATGCAATTTCTGGGTTTCATCGTCAATAAGAAGGTCAGAGGGATACAGTAAACCTGAAGTGAAGCATCGGAATCTATAACTAGTGTCACAGGAATAGTTAATACATAGACAGTAGGAAGAGTCAGTCTTCTTTTTCTGAAGTCGGCATTGTGCCTTTTGTATTTAATTCCGTTTCAATTTCTGTGTTTCGTCGTCAATAAGAAGGTCCAAGGGATACAGTAAACCTGAAGTGAAGCATCGGAATCTATAACTAGTGACACAGGAATGGTTCAAAACATAGACAGTAAGAAGAGTCAGTCTTCTTGTACTTAAGTCGGCATTGTGCCTTTTGTATTTAATTCCGATGCTGTTTCTGTGTTTCATCGTCGATAAGAAGGTCCAAAGGATACAGTAAACCAGAAGTGAAGCATCGGAATCTATAACTAGTGTCAATCGAATTGCTCAAATCATAGACAGTAGGAAGAGTTAGTCTTCTTGTACTTAAGTCGGCATTGTACTTTTTTGTATTTAATTCCGATGCAAATTCTGTGTTTCATCATCAATAAGAAGGTCCAAAGGATACAGTAAACCTGAAGTGAAGCTTCGGAATATATAACTAGTGTCACAGGAATGGTTCAAAACGTAGACAGTAAGATGAGTGAGTCTTCTTGTACTTAAGTCGGCATTGTGCCTTTTGTTTTTAATTTCGATGCAATTTCTGTGTTTCATCGTCAATAAGAGTGTCAGAGGGATACAGTAAACCTAAAGTGAAGCATCGGAATCTATAACTAGTGTCACAGGAATGGTTCAAAACATAGACAGTTGGAAGAGTCAGTATTCTTGTACTTAAGTCGGCATTGTGCATTTTCTATTTAATTCCGATGCTATTTCAGTGTTTCGTCGTCAATAAGAAGGTAAGAGGGATACAATAAACCTGAAGGGAAGCATCGGAATCCAAAACCGGTCTCACAGGAAAGGTTCAAAACATAGAGAGTAAGAAGAGCCAGTCATCTTGTACTTAAGTCGGCATTGTGCCTTTTGTATTTATTTCCGATGCAATTTCTGTGTTTCATCGTCAATAAGAGTGTCAGAGGGATACAGTAAGCATGAAGTAAAGCATCGGAATCTATAACTAGTGTCAATCGAATTGCTCAAAACATATACAGTAGGAAGAGTCAGTCTTCTTGTATTTAAGTCGGCATTGTGCCTTTTGTATTTAATTCCTATACAATTTCTGTGTTTTATCGTCAATAAGAAGGTCCAAGGGATACAGTAAACATATAGTGAAGCATCTGAATCTAAAACTGGTCTCACAGGAAATGTTCACAACATAGTCAGTAAGAAGAGTCAGTCTTCTTTTACTTAAGTCGGCACTGTGCCGTTTGTATTTAATTCTGACGCAATTTCTGTGTTTCATCGTCAATAAGAATTTCCAAGGGATACTGTAAACCTGAAGTGAAGCATCGTAATCTATATCTAGTGTCACAGGAAAGGTTCAAAACATAGACAGTTAGAAGAGTCAGTCTTCTTGTACATGAGCGGCATTGTGCCTTTTGTATTTAATTCCGATGCAATTACTGTGTTTCATCGTCAATAAGAAGGAAAGAGGGATACAGTAAACCTGAAGTGTATCATCGGAATCTATAACTAGTGTCACAGGAATGGTTCAAAGCATAGACAGTTGGAAGAGTCAGTCTTCTTGTACTTATGTCGGCATTGTGCCTTTTCTATTTAATTCCGATGCAATTTCTGTGTTTCGTCGTCAATACGAAGTTCCAAGGGATACAGTAAACCTGAAGTGACGCATCGGAATTTAAAACCGGTCTCACAGGAAAGGTTCAAAACATAGCGAGTAAGAAGAGCCAGTCATCTTGTATTTGAGTCAGCATTGTGCCTTTTGTATTAAATTCCGATGCAATTTCTGTGTTTCATCGTCAATAGGAAGGTCAGAGGGATATAGTGAACCTGAAGTGAAGCATCGGAATCTATAACTTGTATCACAGGAATGGTTAAAACATAGACAGTAGGAAAAGCCAGTCTTCTTGTACTTAAGTCGGCATTGTGCCTTTTGTATTTAATCCCGATGCAATTTCTGTGTTTCGTCGTCAATAAGGAGGTCCAAGGGATACAGTAAACCTAAAGTGAAGCCTCGGAATCTATATCAAGTGTCACAGGAATGGTTCTAAACATAGAAACGGAAGAGTCAGCCTTCTTGTACTTAAGTCGGCATTGTGCCTTTTCTATTTAATTCCGATGCTATTTCTTTGTTTTGTCGTCAATAAGTAGGTCCAAGGGTTACAGTAAACCTGAAGAGAAGCACCGGAATCTGTAACTAGTATCAGAGAAAAGTTTCAAAACATAGACAGTAAGACATGTCAGTCTTCTTGTACTTTAGTCGGCATTGTGCCTTTTCTATTTTTTTCAGATGCAATTTCTGTGTTTCGTCGTCAATAAGAAGGTCAGACGGTTACAGTAAACCTGAAGTGAAGCATCGGAATCTATAACTAGTGTCACAGGAATGGTTCAAAACATACACAGCAAGAAGAGTCAGTCTTGTTGTACTTAAGTCGGCATTGTGCCTTTTGTATTTAATTCCGATGCAATTTCTGTGTTTCATCGTCAATAAGAAGGTCCAAGGGATACAGTGAACCTGAAGTGATGCATCGGAATCCATAACTAGTGTTACAGGAATGGTTCAAAACATAGACAGTAGGAAGAGTCAGTCTTCTTGTACTTAAGTCGGCATGGTGCCTTTTGTATTTAACTCCGAAGCAATTTCTGTGTTTCATCGTCAATAACAAGGTCCAAGGGATACAGCAAACCTGAAGTGAAGAATCGGAATCTATAACTAGTGTCACAGAAATGGTTCAAAACATAGACAGTAAGAAGTGTCAGTCTTCTTGTACTTAAGTCTGCATTGTGCCTTTTGTATTTAATTCCGATGCAATTTCTGTGTTTCTTCGTCAATAAGAAGGTCCAAGGGATACAGTAAACATATTGTGAATCGTCGGAATCTAAAACTGGTCTCACAGGAAATGTTCAAATCATAGTCAGTAAGAAGAGTCAGTCTTCTTATACTTAAGTCGGCATTGTGCCTTTTGTATTTAATTCCGATACACTTTCTGTGTTTCATCATCAATAAGAAGGTCCAAGGGATACAGTAAAAATACAGTGAAGCATCAGAATCTAAAACTGGTTTCACAGGAAATGTTTACAACATAGTCAGTAAGAAGAGTCAGTCTTCTTGTACTTAGGTCGGCACTGTGCTGTTTGTATTTAATTCCGATGCAAATTCTGTGTTTCATCGTCAATAAGAATGTCAGAGGGTTACAGTAAACCTGAAGTGAAGCATCGGAATCTATAACTAGTGTCACAGGAATGGTTCAAAACATAGACAGCAAGAAGAGTCAGTCTTCTTGTACTTCAGTCGGCATTGTGCCTTTTCTATTTCATTCCGATGCAATTTCTGTGTTTCATCGTCAATACGAAGGTCAGAGGGATACAGTAAACCTGAAGTCAAGCATCGGAATCTATAACTAGTGTCACAGGAATGGATCAAAACATACACAGCAGGAAGAGTCAGTCTTCTTGTACTTAAGTCGGCATTGTGCCTTTTGTATTTAATTCCGATGCAATTTCTGTATTTCATCGTCAATAAGAAGGTCCAAGGGATACAGTAAACCAGAAGTGAAGCATCGGAATCTATAACTAGTGTCACAGGAATGGTTCAAAACATAGACAGTAGGAAGAGTCAGTCTTCTTGTACTTAAGTCGGCATTGTGCCTTTTGTATTTAATTCCGATGCTATTTCTGTGTTACATCGTCAATAACAAGGTCCAAGGGATACAGTAAACCTGAAGTGAAACATCGGAATCTATAGCTAGTGTCACAGGAATGGTTCAAAACATAGACAGTAAGAAGAGTTAGTCTTCTTGTACTTAAGTCGGCATTGTGCCTTTTGTATTTAATTCCGATACAATTTCTGTGTTTCATCGTCAATAAGAAGGTCCAAGGGATACAGTAAACCTGAAGTGAAGCATCGAAATCTATAACTAGAGTCACAGGAATTGTTCAAATCTTGACAGTAGGTAGAGTCAGTCTTCCTTTACATAAGTCGGCATTGTGCCTTTTCTATTTATTTCAGATGCAATTTCTGTGTTTCGTCTTCAATAAGAATTTCCAAGGGATACTGTAAACCTGAAGTGAAGCATCGGAATCTATATCTAGTGTCACAGGAAAGGTTCAAAACATAGACAGTTAGAAGAGTCAGTCTTCTTGTACTTAAGTCGGCATTGTGCCTTTTGTATTTAATTCCGATGCAATTTCTGTGTTTCATCGTCAATAAGAAGGTCCAAGGGATACAGTAAACCTGAAGTGAAGCATCGAAATCTATAACTAGAGTCACAGGAATTGTTCAAATCTTGACAGTAGGTAGAGTCAGTCTTCCTTTACATAAGTCGGCATTGTGCCTTTTCTATTTATTTCAGATGCAATTTCTGTGTTTCGTCGTCAATAAGAAGGTCAGACGGATACAGTAAACCTGAAGTGAAGCATCGCAATCTATAACTAGTGTCACAGGAATAGTTCAAAACATACACAGCAAGAAGAGTCAGTCTTTTGTACTTAAGTCGGCATTGTGCCTTTTGTATTTAATTCCGATGCAATTTCTGTGTTTCATCGTCAATAACAAGGTCCAAGGGATACAGCAAACCTGAAGTGAAGAATCTGAATCTATAACTAGTGTAGAAATGGTTCAGAACATAGACAGTAAGAAGAGTCAGTCTTCTTGTACTAAAGTCTGCATTGTGCCTTTTGTATTTAATTCCGATGCAATTTCTGTGTTTCTTCGTCAATAAGAAGGTCCAAGGGATACAGTAAACATAGAGTGAAACATCGGAATCTAAAACTGGTCTCACAGGATATGTTCAAATCATAGTCAGTAAGAAGAGTCAGTCTTCTTATACTTAAGTCGGCATTGTGCCTTTTGTATTTAATTCCGATACACTTTCTGTGTTTCATCATCAATAAGAAGGTCCAAGGGATACAGTAAACATATAGTGAAGCATCGGAATCTAAAACTGGTTTCACAGGAAATGTTTACAACATAGTCAGTAAGAAGAGTCAGTCTCCTTGTACTTAAGTCGGCACTGTGCCGTTTGTATTTAATTCCGCTGCAAATTCTGTGTTTCATCGTCAATAAGAATGTCAGAGGGTAACAGTAAACCTGAAGTGAAGCATCGGAATCTATAACTAGTGTCACAGGAATGGTTCAAAGCATAGACAGTTGGAAGAGTCAGTCTTCTTGTACTTTTGTCGGCATTGTGCCTTTTCAATTTAATTCCGATGCAATTTCTGTGTTTCGTCGTCAATACGAAGGTCCAAGGGATACAGTAAACCTGAAGTGAAGCATCGGAATCTAAAACCGGTCTCACAGGAAAGGTTCAAAACATAGCGAGTAAGAAGAGCCAGTCATCTTGTATTTGAGTCAGCATTGTGCCTTTTGTATTAAATTCCGATGCAATTTCTGTGTTTCATCGTCAATAGGAAGGACAGAGGTATATAGTAAACCTGAAGTGAAGCATCGGAATCTATAATTGTATCACAGGAATGGTTAAAACATAGACAGTAGGAAGAGTCAGTCTTCTTGTACTTAAGTCGGCATTGTGCCTTTTGTATTTAATCCCGATGCAATATCTGTGTTTCGTCGTCAATAAGAAGGTCCAAGGGACACAGTAAACCTAAAGTGAAGCATCGGAATCTTTATCAAGTGTCACAGGAATGGTTCTAAACATAGAAACGGAAGAGTCAGTCTTCTTGTACTTAAGTCGGCATTGTGCCTTTTCTATTTAATTCCGATGCTATTTCTTTGTTTTGTCGTCAATACGTGGGTCCAAGGGATACAGTAAACCTGAAGTGAAGCATCGGAATCTAAAACCGGTCTCACAGGAAAGGTTCAAAACATAGCGAGTAAGAAGAGCCAGTCAGCTTGTATTTGAGTCAGCATTGTGCCTTTTGTATTAAATTCCGATGCAATTTCTGTGTTTCATCGTCAATAGGAAGGTCAGAGGTATATAGTAAACCTGATGTGAAGCATCGGAATCTATAACTTGTATCACAGGAATGGTTAAAACATAGACATGTGGAAGAGTCAGTCTTCTTGTACTTAAGTCGGCATTGCGCCTTTTGTATTTAATCCCGATGCAATTTCTTTGTTTCGTCGTCAATAAGAAGGTCCAAGGGACACAGTAAACCTAAAGTGAAGCATCGGAATCTATATCAAGTGTCACTGGAATGGTTCTAAACATAGAAACGGAAGAGTCAGTCTTCTTGTACTTAAGTCGGCATTGTACCTTTTCTATTTAATTCCGATGCTATTTCTTTGTTTTGTCGTCAATGAGTAGGTCCAAGGGTTACAGTAAACCTGAAGAGAAGAACAGGAATCTGTAACTAGTATCAGAGAAAAGGTTCAAAACATAGACAGTAAGAAGAGTCAGTCTTCCTGTACTTAAGTCGGCATTGTGCCTTTTGTATTTAATTCCGATGCAATTTCTGTGTTTCATCGTCAATAAGAAGGTCCAAGGGATACAGTAAACCTGAAGTGAAGCATCGAAATCTATAACTAGAGTCACAGGAATTGTTCAAATCATGACAGTAGGTAGAGTCAGTCTTCCTGTACATAAGTCGGCATTGTGCCTTTTCTATTTATTTCAGATGCAATTTCTGTGTTTCGTCGTCAATAAGAAGGTCAGACGGATACAGTAAACCTGAAGTGAAGCATCGGAATCTATAACTAGTGTCACAGGAATGGTTCAAAACATACACAGCAAGAAGAGTCAGTCTTCTTGTACTTCAGTCGGCATTGTGCCTTTTCTATTTAATTCCGATGCAATTTCTGTGTTTCATCGTCAACAAGAAGGTCCAAGGGATACAGTAAACATATAGTGAAGCATCGGAATCTAAAACTGGTCTCAAAGGAAATGTTCAAATCGTAGTCAGTAAGAAGAGTCAGTCTTCTTGTACTTATGTCGGCATTGTGCCAATTCTATTTACTTCCGATACAATTTCTGTGTTTCGTCGTCAATAAGGAGGTCCAAAGGATACAGTAATCCTGAAGTGAAGCATCGGAATCTAAAACCGGTCTCACAGGAAAGGTTCAAAGCATAGAGAGTAATAAGAGCCAGTCATCTTGTATTTGAGTCGGCATTGTACCTTTTGTATTTAATTCCGATGCAATTTCTGGGTTTCATCGTCAATAAGAAGGTCAGAGGGATACAGTAAACCTGAAGTGAAGCATCGGAATCTATAACTAGTGTCACAGGAATAGTTAATACATAGACAGTAGGAAGAGTCAGTCTTCTTTTTCTGAAGTCGGCATTGTGCCTTTTGTATTTAATTCCGTTTCAATTTCTGTGTTTCGTCGTCAATAAGAAGGTCCAAGGGATACAGTAAACCTGAAGTGAAGCATCGGAATCTATAACTAGTGACACAGGAATGGTTCAAAACATAGACAGTAAGAAGAGTCAGTCTTCTTGTACTTAAGTCGGCATTGTGCCTTTTGTATATAATTCCGATGCTGTTTCTGTGTTTCATCGTCGATAAGAAGGTCCAAAGGATACAGTAAACCAGAAGTGAAGCATCGGAATCTATAACTAGTGTCAATCGAATTGCTCAAATCATAGACAGTAGGAAGAGTTAGTCTTCTTGTACTTAAGTCGGCATTGTACTTTTTTGTATTTAATTCCGATGCAAATTCTGTGTTTCATCATCAATAAGAAGGTCCAAAGGATACAGTAAACCTGAAGTGAAGCTTCGGAATATATAACTAGTGTCACAGGAATGGTTCAAAACGTAGACAGTAAGATGAGTGAGTCTTCTTGTACTTAAGTCGGCATTGTGCCTTTTGTTTTTAATTTCGATGCAATTTCTGTGTTTCATCGTCAATAAGAGTGTCAGAGGGATACAGTAAACCTAAAGTGAAGCATCGGAATCTATAACTAGTGTCACAGGAATGGTTCAAAACATAGACAGTTGGAAGAGTCAGTATTCTTGTACTTAAGTCGGCATTGTGCATTTTCTATTTAATTCCGATGCTATTTCAGTGTTTCGTCGTCAATAAGAAGGTAAGAGGGATACAATAAACCTGAAGGGAAGCATCGGAATCCAAAACCGGTCTCACAGGAAAGGTTCAAAACATAGAGAGTAAGAAGAGCCAGTCATCTTGTACTTAAGTCGGCATTGTGCCTTTTGTATTTATTTCCGATGCAATTTCTGTGTTTCATCGTCAATAAGAGTGTCAGAGGGATACAGTAAGCATGAAGTAAAGCATCGGAATCTATAACTAGTGTCAATCGAATTGCTCAAAACATATACAGTAGGAAGAGTCAGTCTTCTTGTATTTAAGTCGGCATTGTGCCTTTTGTATTTAATTCCTATACAATTTCTGTGTTTTATCGTCAATAAGAAGGTCCAAGGGATACAGTAAACATATAGTGAAGCATCTGAATCTAAAACTGGTCTCACAGGAAATGTTCACAACATAGTCAGTAAGAAGAGTCAGTCTTCTTTTACTTAAGTCGGCACTGTGCCGTTTGTATTTAATTCTGACGCAATTTCTGTGTTTCATCGTCAATAAGAATTTCCAAGGGATACTGTAAACCTGAAGTGAAGCATCGTAATCTATATCTAGTGTCACAGGAAAGGTTCAAAACATAGACAGTTAGAAGAGTCAGTCTTCTTGTACATGAGCGGCATTGTGCCTTTTGTATTTAATTCCGATGCAATTACTGTGTTTCATCGTCAATAAGAAGGAAAGAGGGATACAGTAAACCTGAAGTGTATCATCGGAATCTATAACTAGTGTCACAGGAATGGTTCAAAGCATAGACAGTTGGAAGAGTCAGTCTTCTTGTACTTATGTCGGCATTGTGCCTTTTCTATTTAATTCCGATGCAATTTCTGTGTTTCGTCGTCAATACGAAGTTCCAAGGGATACAGTAAACCTGAAGTGACGCATCGGAATTTAAAACCGGTCTCACAGGAAAGGTTCAAAACATAGCGAGTAAGAAGAGCCAGTCATCTTGTATTTGAGTCAGCATTGTGCCTTTTGTATTAAATTCCGATGCAATTTCTGTGTTTCATCGTCAATAGGAAGGTCAGAGGGATATAGTGAACCTGAAGTGAAGCATCGGAATCTATAACTTGTATCACAGGAATGGTTAAAACATAGACAGTAGGAAAAGCCAGTCTTCTTGTACTTAAGTCGGCATTGTGCCTTTTGTATTTAATCCCGATGCAATTTCTGTGTTTCGTCGTCAATAAGGAGGTCCAAGGGATACAGTAAACCTAAAGTGAAGCATCGGAATCTATATCAAGTGTCACAGGAATGGTTCTAAACATAGAAACGGAAGAGTCAGCCTTCTTGTACTTAAGTCGGCATTGTGCCTTTTCTATTTAATTCCGATGCTATTTCTTTGTTTTGTCGTCAATAAGTAGGTCCAAGGGTTACAGTAAACCTGAAGAGAAGCACCGGAATCTGTAACTAGTATCAGAGAAAAGTTTCAAAACATAGACAGTAAGACATGTCAGTCTTCTTGTACTTTAGTCGGCATTGTGCCTTTTCTATTTTTTTCAGATGCAATTTCTGTGTTTCGTCGTCAATAAGAAGGTCAGACGGTTACAGTAAACCTGAAGTGAAGCATCGGAATCTATAACTAGTGTCACAGGAATGGTTCAAAACATACACAGCAAGAAGAGTCAGTCTTGTTGTACTTAAGTCGGCATTGTGCCTTTTGTATTTAATTCCGATGCAATTTCTGTGTTTCATCGTCAATAAGAAGGTCCAAGGGATACAGTGAACCTGAAGTGATGCATCGGAATCCATAACTAGTGTTACAGGAATGGTTCAAAACATAGACAGTAGGAAGAGTCAGTCTTCTTGTACTTAAGTCGGCATGGTGCCTTTTGTATTTAATTCCGAAGCAATTTCTGTGTTTCATCGTCAATAACAAGGTCCAAGGGATACAGCAAACCTGAAGTGAAGAATCGGAATCTATAACTAGTGTCACAGAAATGGTTCAAAACATAGACAGTAAGAAGTGTCAGTCTTCTTGTACTTAAGTCTGCATTGTGCCTTTTGTATTTAATTCCGATGCAATTTCTGTGTTTCTTCGTCAATAAGAAGGTCCAAGGGATACAGTAAACATATTGTGAATCGTCGGAATCTAAAACTGGTCTCACAGGAAATGTTCAAATCATAGTCAGTAAGAAGAGTCAGTCTTCTTATACTTAAGTCGGCATTGTGCCTTTTGTATTTAATTCCGATACACTTTCTGTGTTTCATCATCAATAAGAAGGTCCAAGGGATACAGTAAAAATACAGTGAAGCATCAGAATCTAAAACTGGTTTCACAGGAAATGTTTACAACATAGTCAGTAAGAAGAGTCAGTCTTCTTGTACTTAGGTCGGCACTGTGCTGTTTGTATTTAATTCCGATGCAAATTCTGTGTTTCATCGTCAATAAGAATGTCAGAGGGTTACAGTAAACCTGAAGTGAAGCATCGGAATCTATAACTAGTGTCACAGGAATGGTTCAAAACATAGACAGCAAGAAGAGTCAGTCTTCTTGTACTTCAGTCGGCATTGTGCCTTTTCTATTTCATTCCGATGCAATTTCTGTGTTTCATCGTCAACAAGAAGGTCCAAGGGATACAGTAAACATATAGTGATGCATCGGAATCTAAAACTGGTCTCAAAGGAAATGTTCAAATCGAAGTCAGTAAGAAGAGTCAGTCTTCTTGTACTTATGTCGGTATTGTGCCTATTCTATTTACTTCCGATACAATTTCTGTGTTTCGTCGTCAATAAGGAGGTCCAAAGGATACAGTAATCCTGAAGTGAAGCATCGGAATCTAAACCGGTCTCACAGGAAAGGTTCAAAGCATAGAGAGCAATAAGAGCCAGTCATCTTGTATTTGAGTCGGCATTGTGCCTTTTGTATTAAATTCCGATGCAATTTTTGGGTTTCATCGTCAATAAGAAGGTCGGAGGGATACAGTAAACCTGAAGTGAAGCAACGGAATCTATAACGAGTGTCACAGGAATAGTGAATACATAGACAGTAGGAAGAGTCAGTCTTCTTGTTCTTAAGTTGGCATTGTGCCTTTTGTATTTAATTCCGTTTCAATTTCTGTCTTTCGTCGTCAATAAGAAGGTCCAAGGGATACAGTAAATCTGAAGTGAAGCATCGGAATCTATAACTAGTGACACAGGAATGGTTCAAAACATTGACAGTAAGAAGAGTCAGTCTTCTTGTACTTAAGTCGGCATTGTGCCTTTTGTATTTAATTCCGATGCTATTTCTGTGTTTCATCGTCGATAAGAAGGTCCAAAGGATACAGTAAACCAGAAGTGAAGCATTGGAATCTATAACTAGTGTCAATCGAGTTGCTGAAAACATAGACAGTAGGAAGAGAAAGTCTTCTTGTACTTAAGTCGGCATTGTACTTTTTTGTATTTAATTCCCATGCACATTCTGTGTTTCATCGTCAATAAGAAGGTCCAAAGGATACAGTAAATCTGAAGTGAAGCATCGGAATCTAAAACCGGACTCACAGGAAAGGTTCAAAACATAGAGAATAAGAAGAGCCAGTCATCTTGTATTTGATTCGGCATTGTGACTTTTGTATTTAATTCCGATGCAATTTCTGTGTTTCATCGTCAATAAGAGTGTCAGAGGGATACAGTAAACCAAAAGTGAAGCATCGGAATCCATAACTGGTGTCACAGGAATGGTTCAAAACATAGACAGTTGGAAGAGTCAGTATTCTTGTACTTAAGTCGGCATTGTGCATTTTCTATTTAATTCCGATGCTATTTCAGTGTTTCGTCGTCAATAAGTAGGTAAGAGGGATACAATAAACCTCAAGTGAAGCATCGGAATCCAAAACCGGTCTCACAGGAAAGGTTCAAAACATAGAGAGAAAGAAGAGCCAGTCATCTTGTACTTAAGTCGGCATTGTGCCTTTTGTATTTAATTCCGATGCAATTTCTGTGTTTCATCGTCAATAAGAGTGTCAGAGGGATACAGTAAACCTGAAGTGAAGCATCGGAATCTATAACTAGTGTCAATCGAATTGCTCAAAACATAGACAGTAGGAAGAGTCAGTCTTCTTGTATTTAAGTCGGCATTGTGCCTTTTGTATTTAATTCCGATACAATTTCTGTGTTTCATCGTCAATAAGAAGGTCCAAGGGATACAGTAAACATATTGTGAAGCACCGGAATCTAAAACTGGTCTCACAGTAAATGTTCAAATCATAGTCAGTAAGAAGAGACAGTCTTCTTATACTTGAGTCGGCTTTGTGCGTTTTGTATTTAATTCCGATGCAATTTCTGTGTTTCATCGTCAATAAGAAGGTCCAAGGGATACAGTAAACATATAGAGAAGCATCTGAATCTAAAACTGGTCTCACAGGAAATGTTCACAACATAGTCAGTAAGAAGAGTCAGTCTTCTTTTACTTAAGTCGGCACTGAGCCGTTTGTATTTAATTCCGACCCAATATCTGTGTTTCATCGTCAATAAGAATGTCAGAGGGATACAGTAAACCTGAAATGAAGCATCGGAATCTATAACTAGTGACACAGGAATGGTTCAAAACATAGACAGTAAGAAGAGTCAGTCTTCTTGTACTTAAGTCGGCATTGTGCCTTTTGTATTTAATTCCGATGCTATTTCTGTGTTTCATCGTCAATAAGAAGGTCCAAGTGATACAGTAAACATATAGTGAAGCACCGGAATCTAAAACTGGTCTCACAGGAAATGTTCAAATCATAGTCAGTAAGAAGAGTCAGTCTTCTTGTACGTAAGTCGGCATTGTGCCTTTTGTATTAAATTCCGATGCTATTTCTGTTTCGTCGTCGATAAGAAGGTCCAAGGGATTTAGTAAACCTGAAGTGAAGCAACGTAATCTATAGCTAGTGTCACAGGAATTGCTCAAAACATTGACAGTAAGAAGAGTCATTCTTCTTGTACTTAAGTCGGCATTGTGCCTTTTTTATATAATTCAGATGCAAATTCTGTGTTTCATCGTCAATACGAAGGTCCAAGGGATACAGTAAATCTGAAGTGAAGCATCGGAATCTAAAACCGGACTCACAGGAAAGGTTCAAAACATAGAGAATAAGAAGAGCCAGTCATCTTGTATTTGATTCGGCATTGTGACTTTTGTATTTAATTCCGATGTAATTTCTCTGTTTCATCGTCAATAAGAAGGTCCAAGGGATACAGTAAACGTATAGTGAAGCATCGGAATCTGAAAATGGTCTCATAGGAAATGTTCAAAACATGGTCAGTAAGAAGAGTCAGCCTTCTTGTACTTAAGTCGGCACTGTGCCGTTTGCATTTAATTCCGATGCAATTTCTGTGTATCATCGTCAATAAGAATGTCAGAAAGATACAGTAAACCTGAAGTGAAGCATCGCAATCCACAACTAGTGTCACAGGAATGGTTCAAAACATAGACAGTAAGAGGAGTCAGTCTTCTTGTACTTAGGTCGGCATTGTGCCTTTTGTATTTAATTCCGATGCTATTTCTGTGTTTCATCGTCAATAACAAGGCCCAAGGGATACATTAAACCTGAAGTGAAGCATCGGAATCTATAACTAGTGTCATAGAAATGGTTCAAAACATAGACAGTAAGAAGAGTCAGTCTTCTTGTACATAAGTCGGCATTGTGCCTTTTGCATTTAATTCCGATGCAATTTCTGTGATTCATCGTCGATAAGAAGGTCCAAGGGATACAGGAAACCTGAACTGAAGCATCGAAATCTGTAACTAGTGCCACAGGAATGGTTCAAAACATAGACAATAAAAAGAGTCAGTCTTCTTGTACTTAAGTCGGCATTGTGCCTTTTGTATCTAATTCCGATGCAATTACTGTGTTTCATCGTCAATATGAAGGTCAGAGGGATACAGTAAATTTGAAGTGAAGCATTGGAATCTTTAACTATTGTTACAGGAATTTATCAAAACATAGACTGTAAGAAGAGTCAGTCTTCTTGTACTTAATACGGCATTGTGCCTTTTCTATCTAATTCCGACGCAATTTCTGTGTTTCATCGACAATAAGAATGTCAGAGGGATACAGTAAACCTGAAGTGAAGCATCGGAATCTATAACTAGTGTCAGAGGAACGGTTCAAAACATAGACACTAGGAAGAGCCAGTCTTCTTGTACTTATGTCGGCATTGTGCCTTTTCTTTTTGATTCCGATGCAATTTCTGTGTTTCGTCGTCAATAAGAAGGTCCAAAGGACACAGTAAACCTGAAGTGAAGCTTCGGA
Source organism: Schistocerca serialis cubense (assembly GCF_023864345.2). Lineage (NCBI taxonomy): Eukaryota > Metazoa > Arthropoda > Insecta > Orthoptera > Acrididae > Schistocerca > Schistocerca serialis. The sequence goes on from NC_064642.1 coordinate 839,858,694, forward strand.
ATCTATAACTAGTATCACACGTATGGTTCAAAACATAGACAGTAAGAAGAGTCAGTCTTCTTTTACTTAAGTCGGCACTGTGCCTTTTGTATGTAACTGCGATGCAATTTCTGTGTTTCATCGTCAGTAAGAGTGTCAGAGGGATACAGTAAACCTGATGTGATGCATCGGAATCTATAACTAGTGTCACAGGAATTTTTCAAAACATAGACAGTTGGATTAGTCAGTCTTCCTGTACTTAAGTCGGCATTGTGGCTTTTCTATTTAATGCCGATGCAATTTCTGTGTTTCGTCGTCAATAAGAAGGTCCAAGGGATACAGTAAACCTGAAGTGAAGCATCGGAATCTAAAACCGGTCTCACAGTAAAGGTTCAAAGCATAGAGAGTAAGAAGAGCCAGTCATCTTGTATTTGAGTCGGCATTGTGTCCTTTGTATTTAATTCAGTTGCAATTTCTGTGTTTCATTCTCAATAAGAAGGTCAGAGAAATACAGTAATCCTGACGTGAAGCATCGGAATCTATAACTAGTGTCAGAGGAATGGTTAAAGCATAGACAGTAGGAAGAGTCAGTCTCCTTGTACTTAAGTCCGCGTTGTGCCTTTTGTATTTAATCCCGATGCAATTTCTGTGTTTCGTCGTCAATAAGAAGGTCCAAGGGATACAGTAAACCTGAACTGAAGCATCGGAATCTATAACTAGTGTCATAGAAATGGTTCAAAACATAGACAGTAAGAAGAGTCAGTCTTCTTGTACATAAGTCGGCATTGTGCCTTTTGCATTTAATTCCGATGCAATTTCTGTGATTCATCGTCGATAAGAAGGTCCAAGGGATACAGGAAACCTGAACTGAAGCATCGAAATCTGTAACTAGTGCCACAGGAATGGTTCAAAACATAGACAATAAAAAGAGTCAGTCTTCTTGTACTTAAGTCGGCATTGTGCCTTTTGTATCTAATTCCGATGCAATTACTGTGTTTCATCGTCAATATGAAGGTCAGAGGGATACAGTAAATTTGAAGTGAAGCATTGGAATCTTTAACTATTGTTACAGGAATTTATCAAAACATAGACTGTAAGAAGAGTCAGTCTTCTTGTACTTAATACGGCATTGTGCCTTTTCTATCTAATTCCGACGCAATTTCTGTGTTTCATCGACAATAAGAATGTCAGAGGGATACAGTAAACCTGAAGTGAAGCATCGGAATCTATAACTAGTGTCAGAGGAACGGTTCAAAACATAGACACTAGGAAGAGCCAGTCTTCTTGTACTTATGTCGGCATTGTGCCTTTTCTTTTTGATTCCGATGCAATTTCTGTGTTTCGTCGTCAATAAGAAGGTCCAAAGGACACAGTAAACCTGAAGTGAAGCTTCGGAATCTATAACTAGTATCACACGTATGGTTCAAAACATAGACAGTAAGAAGAGTCAGTCTTCTTTTACTTAAGTCGGCACTGTGCCTTTTGTATGTAACTGCGATGCAATTTCTGTGTTTCATCGTCAGTAAGAGTGTCAGAGGGATACAGTAAACCTGATGTGATGCATCGGAATCTATAACTAGTGTCACAGGAATTTTTCAAAACATAGACAGTTGGATTAGTCAGTCTTCCTGTACTTAAGTCGGCATTGTGGCTTTTCTATTTAATGCCGATGCAATTTCTGTGTTTCGTCGTCAATAAGAAGGTCCAAGGGATACAGTAAACCTGAAGTGAAGCATCGGAATCTAAAACCGGTCTCACAGTAAAGGTTCAAAGCATAGAGAGTAAGAAGAGCCAGTCATCTTGTATTTGAGTCGGCATTGTGTCCTTTGTATTTAATTCAGTTGCAATTTCTGTGTTTCATTCTCAATAAGAAGGTCAGAGAAATACAGTAATCCTGACGTGAAGCATCGGAATCTATAACTAGTGTCAGAGGAATGGTTAAAGCATAGACAGTAGGAAGAGTCAGTCTCCTTGTACTTAAGTCCGCGTTGTGCCTTTTGTATTTAATCCCGATGCAATTTCTGTGTTTCGTCGTCAATAAGAAGGTCCAAGGGATACAGTAAACCTGAACTGAAGCATCGGAATCTATAACTAGTGTCACAGGAATGGGTCAAAACATAGACAGTCAGAAGAGTCAGTCTTCTTGTACTTAAGTCGGCATTGTGCCTTTTGTATTTAATTCCGATGCTATTTCTGTGTTTCATCGTCGATAAGAAGGTGCAAAGGATACAGTAAACCTGAAGTGAGGCTTCGGAATCTACAACTAGTGTGACAGGAATGGTTCAAATCGTAGACAGTAAGAAAAATCAGTCTACTTGTACTTAAGACGGCATTGTGCCTTTTGTATTTAATTCCGATGCAATTTCTGTGTTTCATCGTCAATAGGAGTGTCAGAGGGATACAGTAAACCTGAAGTGAAGCATCGGAATCTATAACTAGTATCACAGAAATGGTTCAAATCATAGACAGTTGGAAGAGTCAGTCTTCTTGTACTTAAGTCGGCATTGTGCCCTTTGTATTTAATTCCGATGCAATTTCTGTGTTTCATCGTAAATAAGAAGGTCAGACGAATACAGTAAACCTGAAGTGATGCATCGGAATCTATAACTAGTGTCACAGGAATGGTTCAAAACATAGACAGTCAGAAGAGTCAGTCTTCTTGTACTTAAGTCGGCATTGTGCCTTTTGTATTTAATTCCGATGCAATTTCTGTGTTTCATCGTCAATAAGAATGTCAGAGGGATACAGTAAACCTGAAGTGAAGCATCGGAAACTATAACTAGTGTCACAGGAATGGTTCAAAACATAGACAGTAAGAAGAGTCAGTCTTCTTGTACTTAAGTCGGCCTTGTGCCTTTTGTATTTAATTCCGATGCAATTTCTGTGTTCCATCGTCAATACGAAGGTCCAAGGGATACATTAAACATATAGTGAAGCATCGGAATCTAGAACTGGTCTCACAGGAAATGTTCAAATCATAGTCAGTAGGAAGAGTCAGTCTTCATAACATAAGTCGGCTTTGTGCCTTTTGTATTCAATTCCGAAGCAATTGCTGTGTTTCATCGACGATAAGATGGTCCAAGGGATACAGTAAACGTATAGTGAAGCATGGGAATCTAAAACTGGTCTCACTGGAAATGTTCACAACATAGTCAGTAAGAAGAGTCAGTCTTCTTGTACTTAAGTCGGCACTGTGCCGTTTGCATTTAATTCCGATGCTATTTCTGTTTCATCGTCGATAAGGAGGTCTAAGGGATACAGTAAACCTGAAGTGAAGCAACGTAATCTATAACTAGTGTCACAGGAATTGCTCAAAACATAGACAGTATGAAGAAACATTCTTCTTGTACTTAAGTCGGCATTGTGCCCTTTTTATATAATTCAGATGTAAAATTTGTGCTTCATCGTCAATAAGAAGGTCCAAAGGATACACTAAAACCTGACGTGAAGCTTCGGAATCTATAACCAGTGTCACAGGAATGGTTCAAAACATAGACAGTAAGAGGAGTCAGTCTTCTTGTACTTAAGTCGGCATTGTACATTTGTATTTAACTCCGATGCAATTTCTGTGTTTCATCGTCAATAAGAGTGACAGAGTGATACAGTAAACCTGAAGTGAAGCATCGGAATCTATAACTAGTATCACAGGAATGGTTCAAAACATAGACAGTTGGAAGACTCACTCTTCTTGTACTTAAGTCGGCATTGTGCCTTTTGTATTTAATTCCGATGCAAATTCTGTGTTTCATCGTCTATAAGAAGGTCCAAAGGATACAGTAAACCTGAAGTAAAGCTTCGGAATCTGTAACTAGTGTCACAGGAATGGTTCAAAACATAGACCGTAAGAAGAGCCAGTCTTCTTGTACTTAAGTCGGCACTGTACCTTTTGTATTTAATTCCGATGCAATTTCTGTGTTTCATCCTCAATAAGAAGGTCAGATTGATACAGTAAACGTGAAGTGAAGCATCGAAATCTATAACTAGAGTCACAGGAATGGTTCAAAACATAGACAGTAGGCAGAGTCAGTCTTCTTGTACTTAAGTCGGCATTGTGCCTTTTCTATTTAATTCCGATGCAATTTCTGTGTTTCGTCGTCAGTAAGAAGGTCAGAGGGATACAGTAAACCTGAAGTGAAGCATCGGAATCTATAACTAGCGTCACAGGAATGGTTCAAAACATACACAGCAAGAAGAGTCAGTCTTCTTGTACTTAAGTCGGCATTGTGCCTTTTGTATTTAATTCCGATTCAATTTCTGTGTTTCATCGTCAATACGAAAGTCCAAGGGATACAGTAAACCTGAAGTGATGCATCGGAATCTATAACTAGTGTCACAGGAATGGATCAAAACATAGACAGTCGGGAGTGTCAGTCTTCTTGTACTTAAGTCGGCATTGTGCCTTTTGTATTTAATTCCGATGCAATTTCTGTGTTTCATCGTCAATAACAAGGTCCAAGCGATACAGTAAATCTGAAGTGAAGCATCGTAATCTATAACTAGTGTCACAGGAATGGTTCAAAACATAGACAGTAAGAAGAGTCAGTCTTCTTGTACTTAAGTCGGCCTTGTGCCTTATGTATTTAATTCCGATGCAATTTCTGTGTTTCATCGTCAATAGGAAGGTACAAGGGATACAGTACACTTATAGTGAAGCATCGGAATCTAAAACTGGTCTCACAGGAAACGTTCTAATCATAGTCAGCAAGAAGAGTCAGACTTCTTATACTTAAGTCGGCATTGTGCCTTTTGTATATAAGTCCGATGCAATTTCTGTGGTTCATCGTCAATAACAAGGCCCAAGGGATACAGTAAACCTGAACTGAAGCATCGGAATCTATAAGTAGTGTCACAGGAATGCTTCAAGACATAGAGAGTAAGAAGAGTCAGTCTTCTAGTACTTAAGTCGGCATTGTGCCTTTTGTATTTACAGGGTGTTTCAAAAATGACCAGTATATTTGAAACGGCATTAAAAACTAAACGAGCAGCGATAGAAATACACCGTTTGTTGCAATATGCTTGGGACAACAGTACATTTTCAGGCAGACAAACTTTCGAAATTACAGTAGTTACAATTTTCAACAACAGATGGCGCTGCAAGTGATGTGAACGATATAGAAGACAACGCAGTCTGTGGGTGCGCCATTCTGTACGTCGTCTTTCTGCTGTAGGCGTGTGCTGTTCACAACGTGCAAGTGTGCTGTAGACAACATGGTTTATTCCTTAGAACAGAGGATTTTTCTGGTGTTGGAATTCCACCGCCTAGAACACAGTGTTGTTGCAACAAGACGAAGTTTTCAATGGAGGTTTAATGTAACTAAAGGACCGAAAAGCGATACAATAAAGGATCTGTTTGAAAAATTTCAACGGAGTGGGAACGTGATGCATGAACGTGCTGGAAAGGTAGGGCGACCGCGTACGGCAACCACAGAGGGCAACGCGCAGCTAGTGCAGCAGGTGATACAACAGCGGCCTCGGGTTTCCGTTCGCCGTGTTGCAGCTGCGGTCCAAATGACGCCAACGTCCACGTATCGTCTCATGCGCCAGAGTTTACACCTCTATCCGTACAAAATTCAAACGCGGCAACCCCTCAGCGCCGCTACCATTGCTGCATGAGAGACATTCGCTAACGATATAGTGCACAGGATTGATGACGGCGATATGCATGTGGGCAGCATTTGGTTTACTGACGAAGCTTATTTTTACATGGACGGCTTCGTCAATAAACAGAACTGGCGCATATGGGGAACCGAAAAGCCCCATGTTGCAGTCCCATCGTCCCTGCATCCTCAAGAAGTACTGGTCTGGGCCGCCATTTCTTCCAAAGGAACCATTGGCCCATTTTTCAGACCCGAAACGATTACTGCATCACGTTATCTGGACATTCTTCGTGAATTTGTGGCGGTACAAACTGCCTTAGACGACACTGCGAACACCTCGTGTTTTATGCAAGATGGTGCCCGGCCACATCGCACGGCCGACGTCTTTAATTTCCTGAATGAATATTTCGATGATCATGTGATTGCTTTGGGCTATCCGAAACATACAGGAGGCTGCGTGGATTGGTCTCCCTATTCGCCAGACATGAACCCCTGTGACTTCTTTCTGTGGGGACACTTGAAAGACCAGGTGTAGCGCCAGAATCCAGAAACAATTGAACAGCTAAAGCAGTACATCTCATCTGCATGTGAAGCCATTCCGCCAGACTCGTTGTCAAAGGTTTCGGGTAATTTCATTCAGAGACTACGCCATATTATTGCTACGCATGGTGGATATGTGGAAAATATCGTACTATAGAGTTTCCCAGACCGCAGCGCCATCTGTTGTTGAAAATTGTAACTACTGTAATTTCGAAAGTTTGTCTGCCCGAAAATGTACTGTTGTCCCAAGCATATTGCAACAAACGGCGTATTTCTATCGCTGCTCGTTTAGTTTTTATTGCCGTTTCAAATATACCGGTCATTTCTGAAACACCCTGTAATTCCGATGCTATTTCTGTGTTTCATCGTCAATAACAAGGTCCAAGGGATACAGTAAACCTGAAGTGAAGCATTGGAATCTATATCTAGTGTCACAGGAATGGTTGAAAACACAGACACGGAAGAGTCAGTCTTCTTGTGCTTAAGTCGGCATTGTGCATATGTATTTTATACCGATGCAATTTCTGTGTTTCATCGTCAATAAGAGTGAAAGAGGGATACAGTAAACCTGAAGTGAAGCATCGGAATCTATAACTAGTATCCCAGGAATGGATCAAAACATAGACAGTTGGAAGAGTCAGTTTTTCTGTACTTAAGTCGGCATTGTGCCTTTTCTATTTAATTGCGATGCAATTTCAGTGTTTCGTCGTCAATAAGAAGGTCCAAGGGATACAGTAAACCTGAAGTGAAGCATTGGAATCTATATCTAGTGTCACAGGAATGGTTGAAAACACAAACACGGAAGAGTCAGTCTTCTTGTGCTTAAGTCGGCATTGTGCATATGTATTTCATACCGATGCAATTTCTGTGTTTCGTCGTCAATATGAAAGTCCAAGGGATACAGTAAACCTGAAGTGAAGCATCGGAATCTATAACTAGTGTCACAGAAAAGCTTCAAAGCATAGACAGTAAGAAGAGTCAGTCTTCTTGTACTTAAATCGGCATTGTGCCCTTTGTATTTAATTCCGTTGCAATTACTGTGTTTCATCGTCAATAACAAGGTCCAAGGGATACAGTAAACCTGAAGTGAAGCATCGGAATCTATAACTAGTGTCACAGGAATGGTTCAAAACATAGACAGTAAGAAGAGTCAGTCTTCTTGTACTTAAGTCGGTTTTGTGCCTTTTGTATTTAATTCCGATGCTATTTCTGTGTTTCATCGTCGATAAGAAGGTCCAAGGGATACAGTAAACCTGAAGTGGAGCATCGGAATCTATAACTAGTGTCACAGGAATTTTTCAAAACATAGACAGTTGGAAGAGTCAGTCTTCTTGTACTTAAGTCGGCATTTTGCCTTTTCTATTTAATTCCGATGCAATTTCAGTGTTTCGTCGTCAATAAGAAGGTCACAGGGATACAGTAAACCTGAAGTGAAGCATGGGAATCTATAACTAGTGTCACACGAATGGTTCACAACATAGAGAGTAAAAAGAGTCAGTCATCTTGTACGTAAGTCGGCATTGTGCCTTTTGTATTAAATTCCGATGCTATTTCTGTTTTGTCGTCGATAAGAAGGTCCAAGGGATTTAGTAAACCTGAAGTGAAGCAACGTAATCTATAACTAGTGTCACAGGAATTGCTCAAAACATTGACAGTAAGAAGAGTCATTCTTCTTGTACTTAAGTAGGCATTGTGCCTTTTTTATATAATTCAGATGCAAATTCTAAGTTTCATCGTCAAGACGAAGGTCCAAGGGATACAGTAAACCTGAAGTGAAGCATCGGAATTTAAAACCGGACTCACAGGAAAGGTTCAAAACATAGAGAGTAAGAAGAGCCAGTCATCTTGTATTTGATTCGGCACTGTGACTTTTGTATTTAATTCCGATGTAATTTCTCTATTTCATCGTCAATAAGAAGGTCCAAGGGATACAGTAAACGTATAGTGAAGCATCAAAATCTGAAAATGGTCTCATAGGAAATGTTCAAAACTTAGTCAGTAAGAAGAGTCAGTCTTCTTGTACTTAAGTCGGCACTGTGCCGTTCGCATTTAATTCCGATGCAACTTCTGTGTATCATCGTCAATAAGAATGTCAGAAAGATACAGTAAACCTGAAGTGGAGCATCGCAATCCACAACTAGTGTCACAGGAATGGTTCAAAACATAGACAGTAAGAGGAGTCAGTCTTCTTGTACTTAAGTCAGCATTGTGCCTTTTGTATTTAATTCCGATGCTATTTCTGTGTTTCATCGTCGATAAGAAGGTCCAAGGGATACAGTAAATCTGAAGTGAAGCATCGTAATCTATAAGTAGTGTCACAGGAATGGTACAAAACATAGACAGTAAGAAGAGTCAGTCTTCTTGTACTTAAGTCGGCCTTGTGCCTTTTGTATTTAATTCCGATGCAATGTCTGTGTTTCATCGTCAATAGGAAGGTACAAGGGATACAGTACACTTATAGTGAGGCATCGGAATCTAAAACTGGTCTCACAGGATATGTTCAAATCATAGTCAGTAAGAAGAGTCAGAATTCTTAAACTTAAGTCGGAATTGTGGATTTTGTAATTAAGTCCGATGCAATTTCTGTGTTTCATCGTCAATAACAAGGCCCAAGGGATACAGTAAAATTGAAGTGAAGCATCGGAATCTATAACTAGTGTCATAGAAATGGTTCAAAGCATAGACAGTAAGAAGAGTCAGTATTCTTGTACATAAGTCGGCATTGTGCCTTTTGCATTTAATTCCGATGCAATTTCTGTGGTTCATCGTCGATAAGAAGGTCCAAGGGATACAGGAAACCTGAACTGAAGCATCGAAATCTATAACTAGTGCCACAGGAATGGTTCAAAACATAGACAATAAGAGGAGTCAGTCTTCTTGTACTTAAGTCGGCATTGTGCCTTTTGTATCTAATTCCGATGCAATTACTGTGTTTCATCGTCAATATGAAGGTCAGAGGGATACAGTAAGTTTGAAGTGAAGCATCGGAATCTTTAACTATTGTTACAGGAATTTATCAAAACATAGACTGTAAGAAGAGTCAGTCTTCTTGTACTTAATACGGCATTGTGCCTTTTCTATCTAATTCTAATGCAATTTCTGTGTTTCATCGACAATAAGAATGTCAGAGGGATACAGTAAACCTGAAGTGAAGCATCGGAATCTATAACTAGTGTCAGAGGAACGGTTCAAAACATAGACACTAGGAAGAGCCAGTCTTCTTGTACTAATGTCGGCATTGTGCCTTTTCTTTTTGATTCCGATGCAATTTCTGTGTTTCATCGTCAATAAGAAGGTCCAAAGGACACAGTAAACCTGAAGTGAAGCTTCGGAATCTATAACTAGTATCACACATATGGTTCAAAACATAGACACTAAGAAGAGTCAGTCTTCTTTTACTTAAGTCGGAACTGTGCCTTTTGTATGTAATTGCGATGCAATTCTGTGTTTCATCGTCAGTAAGAGTGTCAGAGGGATACAGTAAACCTGAAGTGATGCATCGGAATCTATAACTAGTGTCACAGGAATGGTTAAAACATAGACAGTAGGAAGAGTCAGTCTTCTTGTAATTAAGTCCGCATTGTGCCTTTTGTATTTAATCCCGATGCAATTTCTGTGTTTCGTCGTCAATAAGAAGGTCCAAGGGATACAGAAAACCTGAATTGTAGCATCGGAATCTATAACTAGTGTCACAGGAATGGTTCAAAACATAGACAGTCGGAAGAGTCAGCCTTCTTGTACTTAAGTCGGCATTGTGGCTATTCTATTTAATGCCGATGCAATTTCTGTGTTTCGTCGTCAATAAGAAGGTCCAAGGGATACAGTAAACCTGAAGTGAAGCATCGGAATCTAAAACCGGTCTCACAGGAAAGGTTCAAAACATAGAGAGTAAGAAGAGCCAGTCATCATGTATTTGAGTCGGCATTGTGCCTTTTGTATTTAATTCCGATGCAATGTCTGTGTTTCATCGCCAATAAGAAGGTCAGAGGGATACAGTAAACCTGAAGTGAAGCATCGGTATCTATAACTAGTGTCACAGGAATGGTTAAAACATAGACAGTAGGAAGAGTCAGTCCTCTTGTACTTAAGTCCGCATTGTGCCTTTTGTATTTAATCCCGATGCAATTTCTGTGTTTCGTCGTCAATAAGAAGGTCCAAGGGATACAGTAAACCTGAATTGTAGCATCGGAATCTATAACTAGTGTCACAGGAATGGTTCAAAACATAGACAGTCGGAAGAGTCAGTCTTCTTGTACTTAAGTCGGCATTGTGCCTTTTGTATTTAATTCCGATGCAATTTCTGTGTTTCGTCGTCAATATGATGGTCCAAGGCATACAGTAAACCTGAAGTGAAGCATCGGAATCCATAACTAGTGTCACAGAAAAGTTCAAAACATAGACTGTAAGTAGTGTCAGTCTTCTTGTACTTAAGTCGGCATTGTGCCCTTTGTATTTAATTCCGATGCAATTTCTGTGTTTCATCGTCAATAAGAAGGTCCAAGGGATACAGTAAACCTGAAGTGAAGCATCGGTATCTATAACTAGTGTCACAGGAATGGTTAAAACATAGACAGTAGGAAGAGTCAGTCCTCTTGTACTTAAGTCCGCATTGTGCCTTTTGTATTTAATCCCGATGCAATTTCTGTGTTTCGTCGTCAATAAGAAGGTCCAAGGGATACAGTAAACCTGAAGTGAAGCATCGGAATCTATAACTAGTGTCACAGGAGTGGTTCAAAACATGGACCGTAAGAAGAGTCAGTCTTCTTGTACTTATGTCCGTCTTGTGCCTTTTGTATTTAATTCCGATGCGATTTCTGTAATTCATCGTCAATAAGAAGGTCCAAGGGATACAGTAAACATATAGTGAAGCATCGGAATCTAAAACTGGTCTCACAGGAAATGTTCAAATCATAGTCAGTAAGAAGAGTCAGTCTTCTTATACTTAAGTCGACATTGTGCCTTTTCTACATAATTCCGATGCAATTTCTGTGTTTCGTCGTCAATAAGAAGGTCCACGGGATACAGTAAACCTGAAGTGAAGCATCGGAATCTAAAACCGGTCTCACAGGAAAGGTTCAAAACATAGAGAGTAAGAACAGCCAGTCATCTTGTACTTAAGTCGGCATTATGCCTTTTCTATTTAATTCCGATGCAACTTCTGTGTTTCATCGTCAATAAAAAGGTCCAAAGGATACAGTAAATCTGAAGTGAAGCATCGGAATCTATAACTAGTATCACAGGAATTTTTCAAAACATAGACAGTTGGATGAGTCAGTCTTCTTGTACTTAAGTCGGCGTTGTGCCTTTTCTCTTTAATTCCGATGCAATTTCTGTGTTTCGTCGTCATTAAGAAGGTCCAAGGGATACAGTAAACCTGAAGTGAAGCATCGGAATCTAAAACCGGTCTCACAGTAAAGGTTCAAAACGTAGAGAGTAAGAAGAGCCAGTCATCTTGTATTTGAGTCGGCATTGTGCCTTTTGCATTTAATTCCGATGCAATTTCTGTGTTTCATCGTCAATAAGCAGTTCAGAGGGAAACAGTAAACCTGAAGTGAAGCATCGGAATCTACAAGTAGTGTCACAGGAATGGTTAAAACATAGACAGTAGGAAGAGTCAGTCTTCTTGTACATAAGTCGGCGTTGTGCCTTTTCTACTTAATTCCGATCCAATTTCTGTGTTTCGTCGTCAATAAAAAGGTCCACGGGATACAGTAAACCTGAAGTAAAGCATCGGAATCTAAAACCGGTCTCACAGGAACGGTTCAAAACATAGAGAGTAAGAGGAGAGAGCCATCTTGTATTTGAGTCGGCATTGTGCCTTTTGTATTTAATTCCGATCAAATTCTGTGTTTCATCGGCAATAAGAAAGTCGGAGGGATACAGTAAACCTGAAGTGAAGCATCGGAATCTATAACTAGTGTCACAGGAATGGTTAAAACATAGACAGTAGGCAGAGTCAGTCTTCTTGTACTTAAGTCGGCATTGTGCCTATTGTATTTAATTCCGATGCAATTTCTGTGTTTCATCGTCGAAAAGAAGGTCCAAGGGATACAGGAAACCTGAAGTGAAGCATCGGAATCTATACCCAGTGTCACAGGAATGGTTGAAAACATAGACACGGAAGAGTCAATCTTCTTGTATTTAAGTCGGCATTGTTCCTTTTGTATCTAATTCCGATGCAATATCTGTGTTTCGTTGTCAATAAGAAGGTCCAAGGGATGCAGTAAACCTGAAGTGAAGCATCGTAATCTAAAACCGGTCTCACAGGAAAGGTTCAAAACATAGAGAGTAAAAAGAGCCAGCCATCTTGTAATTGAGTCGGCATTGTGCCTTTTGTATTTAATTCCGATGCAATTTCTGTGTTTCATCATCAATAAGATGGTCAGAGGGGTACAGTAAACCTGAAGTGAAGCATCGGAAACTACAACGAGTGTCACAGGTATGGTTCAAAACATAGACAGTAAGGAGAGTCAGTCTTCTTGTACTTAAGTCGGCATTGTGTCTTTTGTATTTCATTCCGATGCTAGTTCTGTGTTTCGTCGTCGATAAGATGGTCGAAGGGATACAGTAAACCTAAAGCGAAGCATCGGAATCTATAACTAGTGTCACAGGAATTGCTCAAAACATAGACAGTAAGAAGAGTCAGTCTTCTTGCACTTAAGTCGGCATTGTGCCTTTTGTATTTAATTCCGATGCTATTTCTGTGTTTCATCGACGATAAGAAGGTCCAAGGGATACAGTAAACCTGAAGTGAAGCATCGGAATCAGTAACAAGCGTCACAGGAATTGCTCAAAACATAGACAGTAGGAAGAGTCAGTCTTCTTGTACTTAAGTCGGCATTGTGCCTTTTGTATTTAATTCCGATCCAAATTCTGTGTTTCATCGTCAATAAGAAGGTCCAAAGGATACAGTAAACCTGAAGTGAAGCTTCGGAATCTATAACTAGTGTCACAGGAATGGTTTAAAACATAGACAGTACGAAGAGTCAGTCTTCTTGTACTTTAGTCGGCATTGTGCCGTTTGCATTTAATTCCGAAGCAATTTCTGTGTTTCGTCGTCAATAAGAGTGTCAGAGGGATACAGTAAACCTGAAGTGAAGCATCGGAATCAATAAGTAGCATCACAGGAATGGTTCAAAACATAAACAGTTGGAAGAGTCAGTCTTCTTGTACTTAAGTCGGCATTGTGCCTTTTCTATTTAATTCCGATGCAATTTCTGTGTTTCGTCGTCAATAAGAAGGTCCAAGGGATACAGTAAACTAGAAGTGAAGCATCGGAATCTATATCTAGTGTCACAGGAATGGTTGAAAACATAGACACGGAAGAGTCAGTCTTCTTGTACTTAAGTCGGCATTTTGCTTTTTGTATTTAATTCCGATGCAATTTCTGTGTTTCGTCGTCAATAAGAAGGTCCAAGGGATACAGTAAACCTGAAGTGAAGCATCGGAATCTATAACTAGTGTCACAGGAATGGTTCAAAACATACACAGCAAGAAGAGTCAATCTTCTTGTACTTAAGTCGGCCTTGTGCCTTTTGTATTTAAATCCGATGCAATATCTGTGTTTCATCGTCAATAAGAAGGTCCAAGGGATACGGTAAACATATAGTGAAGCATCGGAATCTACAACTGGTCTCACAGGAAATGTTCAAATCATAGTCAGTAAGAAGAGTCAGTCTTCTTGTACTTAAGTCGGCACTGTGCCATTTGCATTTAATTCCGATGCAATTTCTGTGTTTCATCGTCAATAAGAATGTCAGAGGGATACAGTAAACCTTAGGTGAAGCATCGGAATCTATAACTAGTGTCACAGGAATGGTTCAAAACATAGACAGTAAGAAGAGTCAGTCTTCTTGTACTTAAGTCGGTTTTGTGCCTTTTGTATTTAATTCCGATGCTATTTCTGTGTTTCATCGTCGATAAGAAGGTCCAAGGGATACAGTAAACCTGAAGTGGAGCATCGGAATCCATAACTAGTGTCACAGGAATTTTTCAAAACATAGACAGTTGGAAGAGTCAGTCTTCTTGTACTTAAGACGGCATTTTGCCTATTCTATTTAATTGCGATGCAATTTCAGTGTTTCGTCGTCAATAAGAAGGTCACAGGGATACAGTAAACCTGAAATGAAGCATGGGAATCTATAACTAGTGTCACACGAATGGTTCACAACATAGTGAGTAAAAAGAGTCAGTCTTCTTGTCCGTAAGTCGGCATTGTGCCTTTTGTATTAAATTCCGATGCTATTTCTGTTTCATCGTCGATAAGAAGGTCCAAGGGATTTAGTAAACCTGAAGTGAAGCTACGTAATCTATAACTAGTGTCACAGGAATTGCTCAAAACATTGACAGTAAGAAGAGTCATTCTTCTTGAACTTAAGTCGGCATTGTGCCTTTTTTATATAATTCAGATGCAAATTCTGTGTTTAATCGTCAATACGAAGGTCCAAGGGATACAGTAAACCTGAAGTGATGCATCGGAATCTATAACTAGTGTCACAGGAATGGTTAAAAACATAGACAGTTGGAAGAGTCAGTGTTCTTGTACTTAAGTCGGCATTTTGCCTTTTGTATTAAATTCCGATGCAATTTCTGTGTTTCATCGTCAATAACAAGGTACAAGGGATACAGTAAATCTGAAGTGAAGCATCGTAATCTGTAACTAGTGTCACAGGAATGGTTCAAAACATAGACAGTAAGAGGAGTCTGTCTTTTTGTACTTAAGTCGGCCTTGTGCCTTTTGTATTTGATTCCGATGCAATTTATGTGTTTCATCGTCAATAGGAAGGTACAAGGGATACAGTACACTTATAGTGAAGCATCGGAATCTAAAACTGGTCTCACAGGAATTGTTCAAATCATAGTCAGTAAGAAGAGTCAGACTTCTTATACTTAAGTCGGCAATGTGCATTTTGTATTTAAGTCCGATGCAATTTCTGTGCTTCATCGTCAATAACAAGGCCCAAGGGATACAGTAAACCTGAAGTGAAGCATCGGATTCTATAACTAGTGTCATAGGAATGGTTCAAAACATAGACAGTAAGAAGAGTCAGTCTTCTTGTACTTAATACGGCATTGAGCCTTTTCTATCTAATTCCAATGCAATTTTTATGTTTCATCGACAATAAGAATGTCAGAGGGATACAGTAAACCTGAAGTGAAGCATCGGAATCTAAAACCGGTCTCACAGGAAAGGTTCAAAACATAGAGAGTAAGAAGAGCCAGTCATCTTGTATTTGATTCTGCATTGTGACTTTTGTATTTAATTCCTACGTAATTTCTCTGTTTCATCGTCAATAATAAGGTCCAAAAGACACAGTAAACGTATAGTGAAGCATCGGATTCAGAAAATGATCTCATAGGAAATGTTCAAAACATAGTCAGTAAGAAGAGTCACTCTTCTTCTAGTTAAGTCGGCACTGTGCCGTTTACATTTAATTCCTAAGCAATTTCTGTGTATCATCGTCAATAAGAATGTCAGAGGGATACAGTAAACCTGAAGTGAAGCATCGCAATCCATAACTAGTGTCACAGGAATGGTTCAAAACATAGACAGTAAGAGGAGTCAGTCTTCTTGTACTTCAGTCGGCATTGTGCCTTTTGTATTTAATTCCGATGCTATTTCTGTGTTTCATCGTCGATAAGAAGGTCCAAGGGATTCAGCAAATCTAAAGTGAAGCATCGTAATCTATAAGTAGTGTCACAGGAATGGTTCAAAACATAGACAGTAAGAAGAGTCAGTCTTCTTGTACTTAGGTCGGCCTTGTGCCTTTTGTATTTAATTCCGATGCAATGTCTGTGTTTCATCGTCAATAGGAAGGTACAAGGGATACAGTACACTCATAGTGAGGCATCGGAATCTAAAACGGGTCTCACAGGGTATGTTCAAATCATAGTCAGTAAGAAGAGTCAGACTTCTTAAACTTAAGTCGGCATTGTGGATTTTGTATTTAAGTCCGATGCAATTTCTGTGTTTCATCGTCAATAACAACGCCCAAGGGATACAGTAAACCTGAAGTGAAGCATCGGAATCTATAACTAGTGTCATAGAAATGGTTCAAAACATAGACAGTAAGAAGAGTCAGTCTTCTTGTACATAAGTCGGCATTGTGCCTTTTGCATTTAATTCCGATGCAATTTCTGTGTTTCATCGTCTATAAGAAGGTCCAAGGGATACAGGAAACCTGAACTGAAGCATCGAAATCGATAACTAGTGCCACAGGAATGGTTCAAAACATAGACAATAAGAAGAGTCAGTCTTCTTGTACTTAAGTCGGCATTGTGCCTTTTGTATTTAATTCCGATGCAATTACTGTGTTTCATCGTCAATATGAAGGTCAGAGGGATACAGTAAATTTGAAGTGAAGCATCGGAATCTTTAACTATTGTTACAGGAATTTATCAAAACATAGACTGTAAGAAGAGTCAGTCTTCTTGTACTTAATACGGCATTGTGCCTTTTCTATCTAATTCCGATGCAATTTCTGTGTTTCATCGACAATAAGAATGTCAGAGGGATACAGTAAACCTGAAGTGAAGCATCGGAATCTATAACTAGTGTCAGAGGAACGGTTAAAAACATAGACACTAGGAAGAGTCAGCCTTCTTGTACCTATGTCGGCATTGGGCCTTTTCTTTTTGATTCCGATGGAATTTCTGTGTTTCATCGTCAATAAGAAGGTCCAAAGGACACAGTAAACCTGAAGTGAAGCTTCGGAACCTGTAACTAGTATCACACGTATGGTTCAAAACATAGACAGTAAGAAGAGTCAGTCTTCTTTTACTTCAGTCGGCACTGTGCCTTTTGTATGTAATTGCGATGCAATTTCTGTGTTTCATCGTCAGTAAGAGTGTCAGAGGGATATAGTAAACCTGAAGTGATGCATCGGAATCTATAACTAGTGTCACAGGAATTTTTCAAAACATAGACAGTTGGATGAGTCAGTCTTCCTGTACTTAAGTCGGCATTGTGGCTTTTCGATTTAATGCCGATGCAATTTCTGTGTTTCGTCGTCAATAAGAAGGTCCAAGGGATACAGTAAACCTGAATTGTAGCATCGGAATCTATAACTAGTGTCACAGGAATGGGTCAAAGCATAGAGAGTAAGAAGAGTCAGACTCTTTGTACTTAAGTCGGCAATGTGCCTTTTGTATTTAATTCCGATGCTATTTCTGTGTTTCATCGTCGATAAGAAGGTCCAAGGGATACAGTAAACCTGAAGTGAAGCTTCGGAATCTATAACTAGTGTCACTGGAATGGTTCAAAACATAGACAGTAAGAAGAGTCAGTCTACTTGTACTTAAGTCGGCATTGTGCCTTTTCTATTTAATTCCGATGCAATTTCTGTGTTTCGTCGTCAATACGAAGGTCCAAGGGATACAGCAAACCTGAAGTGAAGCATTGGAATCCATATCTGTATCACAGGAATGGTTGAAGACATAGACACGGAAGAGTCAGTCTTCTTGTGCTTAAGTCGGCATTGTGCAATTGTATTTAATTCCGATGCAATTTCTGTGTTTCGTCGTCAATATGATGGTCCAAGGGATACAGTAAACCTGAAGTGAAGCATCGGAATGCATAACTAGTGTCACAGAAAAGTTCAAAACATAGACAGTAAGAAGTGTCAGTCTTCTTGTACTTAAGTCGGCATTGTGCCGTTTGTATTTAATTCCGATGCAATTTCTGTGTTTCATCGTCAATAAGAAGGTCCAAGGGATACAGTAAACCTGAAGTGATGCATCGAAATCTATAACTAGTGTCACAGGAATGGTTTAAGACATAGACAGTCCGAAGAGTCAGTCTTCTTGTACTTCAGTCGGCATTGTGCCATTTGTATTGAATTCCGATGCAACTTCTGTGTTTCATAGTCAATAACAAGGTCCAAGGGATACAGTAAACCTGAAGTGAAGCATCGGAATCTATAACTAGTGTCACAGGAATGGTTCAAAACATGGACCGTAAGAAGAGTCAGTTTTCTTGTACTTATGTCAGCCTTGTGCCTTTTCTATTTAATTCCGATGCAATTTCTGTAATTCATCGTCAATAAGAAGGTCCAAGGGATACAGTAAACATATAGTGAAGCATCGGAATCTAAAACTGGTCTCACAGGAAAGGTTCAAAACATAGAGAGTAAGAACAGCCAGTCATCTTGTACTTAAGTCGGCATTATGCTTTTTCTATTTAATTCCGATGCAATTTCTGTGTTTCATCGACAATAAGAATGTCAGAGGGATACAGTAAACCTGAAGTGAAGCATCGGAATCTATAACTAGTGTCAGAGGAACGGTTAAAAACATAGACACTAGGAAGAGTCAGCCTTCTTGTACCTATGTCGGCATTGGGCCTTTTCTTTTTGATTCCGATGGAATTTCTGTGTTTCATCGTCAATAAGAAGGTCCAAAGGACACAGTAAACCTGAAGTGAAGCTTCGGAACCTATAACTAGTATCACACGTATGGTTCAAAACATAGACAGTAAGAAGAGTCAGTCTTCTTTTACTTAAGTCGGCACTGTGCCTTTTGTATGCAGTTGCGATGCAATTTCTGTGTTTCATCGTCAGTAAGGATGTCAGAGGGATATAGTAAACCTGAAGTGATGCATCGGAATCTATAACTAGTGTCACAGGAATTTTTCAAAATATAGACAGTTGGATGAGTCAGTCTTCCTTTACTTAAGTCGGCATTGTGGCTTTTCGATTTAATGCCGATGCAATTTCTGTGTTTCGTCGTCAATAAGAAGGTCCAAGGGATACAGTAAACCTGAATTGTAGCATCGGAATCTATAACTAGTGTCACAGGAATGGGTCAAAGCATAGAGAACAAGAAGAGTCAGACTCTTTGTACTTAAGTCGGTGTTGTGCCTTTTCTATTTAATTCCGATGCAATTTCTGTGTTTCGTCGTCATTAAGAAGGTCCAAGGGATACAGTAAACCTGAAGTGAAGCATCGGAATCTAAAATCGGTCTCATAGTAAAGTTTCAAAACATAGAGAGTAAGAAGAGAGAGCCATCTTGTATTTGAGTCGGCATTGTGCCTTTTGTATTTAATTCCGATGCTATTTCTGTGTTTCATCGTCGATAAGAAGCTCCCAGGGATACAGTAAACCTGAAGTGAAGCATCGGAATCAGTAACAAGCGTCACAGGAATTGCTCAAAACATAGACGGTAGGAAGAGTCAGTCTTCTTGTACTTAAGTCGGCATTGTGCCTTTTGTATTTAAATCCGATGCAATATCTGTGTTTCATCGTCAATAAGAAGGTCCAAGGGATACGGTAAACATATAGTGAAGCATCGGAATCTACATCTGGTCTCACAGGAAATGTTCAAATCATAGTCAGTAAGAAGAGTCAGTCTTCTTGTACTTAAGTCGGCACTGTGCCATTTGCATTTAATTCCGATGCAATTTCTGTGTTTCATCGTCAATAAGAGTGTCAGAGGGATACAGTAAACCTGAAGTGAAGCATCGGAATCAATAAGTAGCATCACAGGAATGGTTCAAAACATAAACAGTTGGAAGAGTCAGTCTTCTTGTACTTATGTCGGCATTGTGCCTTTTCTATTTAATTCCGATGCAATTTCTGTGTTTCGTCGTCAATAAGAAGGTCCAAGGGATACAGTAAGCTAGAAGTGAAGCATCGGAATCTATATCTAGTGTCACAGGAATGGTTGAAACATAGACACGGAAGAGTCAGTCTTCTTGTACTTAAGTCGGCATTGTGCTTTTTGTATTTAATTCCGATGCAATTTCTGTGTTTCGTCGTCAATAAGAAGGTCCAAGGGATACAGTAAACCTGAAGTGAAGCATCGGAATCTATAACTAGTGTCACAGGAATGGTTCAAAACATACACAGCAGGAAGAGTCAATCTTCTTGTACTTAAGTCGGCCTTGTGCCTTTTGTATTTAAATCCGATGCAATATCTGTGTTTCATCGTCAATAAGAAGGTCCAAGGGATACGGTAAACATATAGTGAAGCATCGGAATCTACAACTGGTCTCACAGGAAATGTTCAAATCATAGTCAGTAAGAAGAGTCAGTCTTCTTGTACTTAAGTCGGCACTGTGCCATTTGCATTTAATTCCGATGCAATTTCTGTGTTTCATCGTCAATAAGAATGTCAGAGGGATACAGTAAACCTTAGGTGAAGCATCGGAATCTATAACTAGTGTCACAGGAATGGTTCAAAACATAGACAGTAAGAAGAGTCAGTCTTCTTGTACTTAAGTCGGTTTTGTGCCTTTTGTATTTAATTCCGATGCTATTTCTGTGTTTCATCGTCGATAAGAAGGTCCAAGGGATACAGTAAACCTGAAGTGGAGCATCGGAATCCATAACTAGTGTCACAGGAATTTTTCAAAACATAGACACTTGGAAGAGTCAGTCTTCTTGTACTTAAGTCGGCATTTTGCCTTTTCTATTTAATTGCGATGCAATTTCAGTGTTTCGTCGTCAATAAGAAGGTCACAGGGATACAGTAAACCTGAAGTGAAGCATGGGAATCTATAACTAGTGTCACACGAATGGTTCACAACATAGTGAGTATATAGAGTCAGTCTTCTTGTACGTAAGTCGGCATTGTGCCTTTTGTATTAAATTCCGATGCTATTTCTGTTTCATCGTCGATAAGAAGGTCCAAGGGATTTAGTAAACCTGAAGTGAAGCTACGTAATCTATAACTAGTGTCACAGGAATTGCTCAAAACATTGACAGTAAGAAGAGTCATTCTTCTTGAACTTAAGTCGGCATTGTGCCTTTTTTATATAATTCAGATGCAAATTCTGTGTTTCATCGTCAATACGAAGGTCCAAGGGACACAGTAAACCTGAAGTGATGCATCGGAATCTATAACTAGTGTCACAGGAATGGTTAAAAACATAGACAGTCGGAAGAGTCAGTCTTCTTGTACTTAAGTCGGCATTGTGCCTTTTGTATTAAATTCCAATGCAATTTCTGTGTTTCATCGTCAATAACAAGGTACAAGGGAAACAGTAAATCTGAAGTGAAGCATCGTAATCTGTAACTAGTGTCACAGGAATGGTTCAAAACATAGACAGTAAGAGGAGTCTGTCTTCTTGTACTTAAGTTGGCCTTGTGCCTTTTGTATTTAATTCCGATGCAATTTATGTGTTTCATCGTCAATAGGAAGGTACAAGGGATACAGTACACTTATAGTGAAGCATCGGAATCTAAAACTGGTCTCACAGGAATTGTTCAAATCATAGTCAGTAAGAAGAGTCAGACTTCTTATACTTAAGTCGGCAATGTGCATTTTGTATTTAAGTCGGATGCAATTTCTGTGCTTCATCGTCAATAACAAGGCCCAAGGGATACAGTAAACCTGAAGTGAAGCATCGGATTCTATAACTAGTGTCATAGGAATGGTTCAAAACATAGACAGTAAGAAGAGTCAGTCTTCTTGTACTTAATACGGCATTGAGCCTTTTCTATCTAATTCCAATGCAATTTTTATGTTTGATCGACAATAAGAATGTCAGAGGGATACAGTAAACCTGAAGTGAAGCATCGGAATCTAAAACCGGTCTCACAGGAAAGGTTCAAAACATAGAGAGTAAGAAGAGCCAGTCATCTTGTATTTGATTCGGCATTGTGACTTTTGTATTTAATTCCTATGTAATTTCTCTGTTTCATCGTCAATAAGAAGGTCCAAAAGATACAGTAAACGTATAGTGAAGCAGCGGAATCTGAAAATGATCTCATAGGAAATGTTCAAAACATAGTCAGTAAGAAGAGTCACTCTTCTTGTAGTTAAGTCGGCACTGTGCCGTTTACATTTAATTCCTAAGCAATTTCTGTGAATCATCGTCAATAAGAATGTCAGAGGGATACAGTAAACCTGAAGTGAAGCATCGCAATCCATAACTAGTGTCACAGGAATGGTTCAAAACATAGACAGTAAGAGGAGTCAGTCTTCTTGTACTTCAGTCGGCATTGTGCCTTTCGTATTTAATTCCGATGCTATTTCTGTGTTTCATCGTCGATAAGAAGGTCCAAGGGATTCAGTAAATCTGAAGTGAAGCATCGTAATCTATAAGTAGTGTCACAGGAATGGTTCAAAACATAGACAGTAAGAAGAGTCAGTCTTCTTGTACTTAGGTCGGCCTTGTGCCTTTTGTATTTAATTCCGATGCAATTACTGTGTTTCATCGTCAATAGGAAGGTACAAGGGATACAGTACACCCATAGTGAGGCATCGGAATCTAAAACGGGTCTCACAGGGTATGTTCAAATCATAGTCAGTAAGAAGAGTCAGACTTCTTAAACTTAAGTCGGCATTGTGGATTTTGTATTTAAGTCCGATGCAATTTCTGTGTTTCATCGTCAATAACAAGGCCCAAGGGATACAGTAAACCTGAAGTGAAGCATCGGAATCTATAACTAGTGTCATAGAAATGGTTCAAAACATAGACAGTAAGAAGAGTCAGTCTTCTTGTACATAAGTCGGCATTGTGCCTTTTGCATTGATTTCCGATGCAATTTCTGTGTTTCATCGTCTATAAGAAGGTCCAAGGGATACAGGAAACCTGAACTGAAGCATCGAAATCGATAACTAGTGCCACACGAATGGTTCAAAACATAGACAATAAGAAGAGTCAGTCTTCTTGTACTTAAGTCGGCATTGTGCCTTTTGTATTTAATTCCGATGCAATTACTGTGTTTCATCGTCAATATGAAGGTCAGAGGGATACAGTAAATTTGAAGTGAAGCATCGGAATCTTTAACTATTGTTACAGGAATTTATCAAAACATAGACTGTAAGAAGAGTCAGTCTTCTTGTACTTAATACGGCATTGTGCCTTTTCTATCTAATTCCGATGCAATTTCTGTGTTTCATCGACAATAAGAATGTCAGAGGGATACAGTAAACCTGAAGTGAAGCATCGGAATCTATAACTAGTGTCAGAGGAACGGTTAAAAACGTAGACACTAGGAAGAGTCAGCCTTCTTGTACCTATGTCGGCATTGGGCCTTTTCTTTTTGATTCCGATGGAATTTCTGTGTTTCATCGTCAATAAGAAGGTCCAAAGGACACAGTAAACCTGAAGTGAAGCTTCGGAACCTATAACTAGTATCACACGTATGGTTCAAAACATAGACAGTAAGAAGAGTCAGTCTTCTTTTACTTAAGTCGGCACTGTGCCTTTTGTATGTAATTGCGATGCAATTTCTGTGTTTCATCGTCAGTAAGAGTGTCAGAGGGATACAGTAAACCTTAAGTGATGCATCGGAATCTATAACTAGTGTCACAGGAATTTTTCAAAACATAGACAGTTGGATGAGTCAGTCTTCCTGTACTTAAGTCGGCATTGTGGCTTTTCGATTTAATGCCGATGCAATTTCTGTGTTTCGTCGTCAATAAGAAGGTCCAAGGGATACAGTATACCTGAATTGTATCATCGGAATCTATAACTAGTGTCACAGGAATGGGTCAAAGCATAGAGAGTAAGAAGAGTCAGACTTTTTGTACTTAAGTCGGCATTGTGCCTTTTGTATTTAATTCCGATGCTATTTCTGTGTTTCATCGTCGTTAAGAAGTTCCAAGGGATACAGTAAACCTGAAGTGAAGCTTCGGAATCTATAACTAGTGTCACTGGAATGGTTCAAAACATAGACAGTAAGAAGAGTCAGTCTACTTGTACTTAAGTCGGCATTGTGCCTTTTCTATTTAATTCCGATGCAATTTCGGTGTTTCGTCGTCAATACGAAGATCCAAGGGATACAGCAAACCTGAAGTGAAGCATTGGAATCCATATCTTGTATCACAGGAATGGTTGAAGACATAGACACGGAAGAGTCAGTCTTCTTGTGCTTAAGTCGGCATTTTGCAATTGTATTTAATTCCGATGCAATTTCTGTGTTTCGTCGTCAATATGATGGTCCAAGGGATACAGTAAACCTGAAGTGAAGCATCGGAATCCATAACTAGTGTCACAGAAAAGTTCAAAACATAGACAGTAAGAAGTGTCAGTCTTCTTGTACTTAAGTCGGCATTGTGCCGTTTGTATTTAATTCCGATGCAATTTCTGTGTTTCATCGTGAATAAGAAGGTCCAAGGGATACAGTAAACCTGAAGTGATGCATCGGAATCTATAACTAGTGTCACAGGAATGGTTTAAGACATAGACAGTCCGAAGAGTCAGTCTTCTTGTACTTCAGTCGGCATTGTGCCATTTGTATTGAATTCCGATGCAAATTCTGTGTTTCATAGTCAATAACAAGTTCCTAGGGATACAGTAAACCTGAAGTGAAGCATCGGAATCTATAACTAGTGTCACAGGAATGGTTCAAAACATGGACCGTAAGAAGAGTCAGTTTTCTTGTACTTATGTCAGCCTTGTGCCTTTTCTATTTAATTCCGATGCAATTTCTGTAATTCATCGTCAATAAGAAGGTCCAAGGGATACAGTGAACATATAGTGAAGCATCGGAATCTAAAACTGGTCTAACAGGAAAGGTTCAAAACATAGAGAGTAAGAACAGCCAGTCATCTTGTACTTAAGTCGGCATTATGCCTTTTCTATTTAATTCCGATGCAACTTCTGTGTTTCATCGTCAATAAGAAGGTCCAAAGGATACAGTAAATCTGAAGTGAAGCATCGGAATCTATAACTAGTATCACAGGAATTTTTCAAAACATAGACAGTTGGATGAGTCAGTCTTCTTGTACTTAAGTCGGCGTTGTGCCTTTTCTATTTAATTCCGATGCAATTTCTGTGTTTCGTCGTTAATAAGAAATTCAAAGGGATACAGTAAACATATAGTGAAGCATCGGAATCTAAAACTGGTCTCACAGGAAATGTTCACAACATAGTCAGTAAGAAGAGTCAGTCTTCTTGTACTTAAGTCGGCATTGTGCATTTTGTATTTAAGTCCAATCCAATTTCTGTGTTTCATCGTCAATAACAAGGTCCAAGGGATACAGTAAACCTGAAGTGAAGCATCGGAACCTATAACTAGTGTCACAGGAATGGTTCAAATCATAGACAGTAAGAAGAGTCAGTCTTCTTGTACTTAAGTCGGCATTGCGCTTTTTGTATTTAATTCCGATGCAATTTCTGTGTTTCATCGTCGAAAAGAAGGTCCAAGGCATACAGGAAACCTGAAGTGAAGCATCGGAATCTATAACTAGTGTCACAGGAATGGTTCAAATTATAGACAGTAAGAAGAGTCAGTCTTCTTGTTCTTAAGTCGGAATTGTGCCTTTTGTATTTAATTCCGATGCAATTACTGTGTTTCATCGTCGATAAGAAGGCCAGAGGGATACAGTAAATTTGAAGTGGAGCATCGGAATCTATAACTATTGTTACAGGAATTTTTCAAAACATAGACTGTAAGAAGAGTCAGTCTTCTTGTGCTTAATACGGCATTGTGCCTTTTCTATTTATTTCCGATGCAATTTCTGTGTTTCATCGACAATAAGAATGTCAGAGGGATACAGTAAACCTGGAGTGAAGCATCGGAATCTACAACTAGTGTCACAGGAACGGTTCAAACATAGACACTAGGAAGAGTTAGTCTTCTTGTACTTAAGTCGGCATTGTGCCTTTTCCATTTAATTCCGATGAAATTTCTGTGTTTCATCGTCATTAAGAGCGTCAGAGGGATACAGTAAACCTGAAGTGAAGCATCGGAATCTATACCTAGTGTCACAGGAATGGTTGAAAACATAGACACGGAAGAGTCAATCTTCTTGTACTTAAGTCGGCATTGTCCCTTTTGTATTTAATTCCGATGCAATTTCTGTGTTTCGTTGTCAATAAGAAGGTCCAAGGGATGCAGTAAACCTGAAGTGAAGCAGCGGAATCTAAAACCGGTCTCACAGGAAAGGTTCAAAACATAGAGAGTAAGAAGAGCCAGCCATCTGATAATTGAGTCGGCATTGTGCCTTTTGTATTTAATTCCGATGCAATTTCTGTGTTTCATCGTCGATAAGAAGGTCCTAATGATACAGTAAACCTGAAGTGAAGCATCGGAATCAGTAACAAGCGTCACACCAATTGCTCAAAACATAGACAGTAGGAAGAGTCAGTCTTCTTGTACTTAAGTCGGCATTGTGCCTTTTGTATTTAATTCCGATGCAAATTCTGTGTTTCATCGTCAATAAGAAGGTCCAAAGGATAAAGTAAACCTGAAGTGAAGCTTTGGAATCTATAACTAGTGTCACAGGAATGGTTCAAAACATAGACAGTACGAAGAGTCAGTCTTCTTGTACTTTAGTCGGCATTGTGCCGTTTGTATTTAATTCCGATGCAATTTCTGTGTTTCATCGTCAATAAGAGTGTCAGAGGGATACAGTAAACCTGAAGTGAAGCATCGGAGTCTATAAGTAGCATCACGGGAATGGTTCAAAACATAGACAGTTGGAAGAGTCAGTCTTCTTGTACTTAAGTCGGCATTGTGCCTTTTCTATTTAATTCCGTTGTAATTTCTGTGTTTCGTCGTCAATAAGAAGGTCCAAGGGATACAGTAAACCAGAAGTGAAGCATCGGAATCTATATCTAGTGTCACAGGAATGGTTGAAAACATAGACACGGAAGTGTCAGTCTTCTTGTACTTAAGTCGGCATTGTGCTTTTTGTATTTAATGCCGATGCAATTTCTGTGTTTCGTCGTCAATAAGAAGGTCCAAGGGATACAGTAAACCTGAAGTGAAGCATCGGAATCTATAACTAGTGTCACAGGAATGGTTCAAAACATACACAGCAAGAAGAGTCAATCTTCATGTACTTAAGTCGGCCTTGTGCCTTTTGTATTTAATTCCGATGCAATTTCTGTGTTTCATCGTCAATAAGAAGGTCCAAGGGATACAGTAAACATATAGTGAAGCATCGGAATCTAAAACTGGTCTCACAGGAAATGTTCAAATCATAGTCAGCTAGAAGAGTCAGTCTTCTTATACTTAAGTCGGCATTGTGCCTTTTCTACTTAATTCCGGTGCAATTTCTGTGTTTCGTCGTCAATAAGAAGGTCCAAGGGATACAGTAAACATATAGTGAAGCATCGGAATCTAAAACTGGTCTCACAGGAATTGTTCACAACATAGTCAGTAAGAAGAGTCAGTCTTCTTGTACTTAAGTCGGCATTGTGCATTTTGTATTTAAGTCCGATGCAATTTCTGTGTTTCATCGTCAATACCAAGGTCCAAGGGATACAGTAAACCTGAAGTGAAGCATCGGAATCTATAACTAGTGTCACAGGCATGGTTCAAATCATAGACAGTAAGAAGAGTCAGTCTACTTGTACTTAAGTCGTCATTGTGCCTTTTGTATTTAACCTGATGCAATTTCTGTGTTTCATCGTCAATAAGAAGGTCCAAGGGATACAGTACACCTGAAGTGATGCATCGGAATCCGTAACTGGTGTCACAGAAATGGTTCAGATCATAGACTGTAAGAAGAGTCAGTCTTCTTGTACTTAAGTCTGCATTGTGCCTTTTCTATTTAGTTCCGATGCTATTTCTGTGTTCCATCATCAAGAAGAAGAGCAGAGGGATGCAGTAAACCTGAAGTGAAACATCGGAATCTGTAACTAGTGTCACAGAGAAGGTTAAAACATAGACAGTAAGAAGAGTCTGTCGTCTTGTACTTAAGTCGAAATTGTGCCTTTGCATTTAATTCCGGAGCAATTTCTGTGTTTCATCGTCAATTAGAAGGTCAGAGGGATACAGTAAACCTGAAGTGAAGCATCGGAATTTATAACTAGTGTCACAGGAATGGTTCAAAGCATAGACAGTAGGAAGAGTCAGTCTTCTTGTACTTAAGTCGGCATTGTGCCTTTTCTATTTAATTCCGATGCAATTTCTGTGTTTCATCGTCAATAAGAAGGTCAGAGGGATACGGTAAACCTGAAGTGAAGCATCGTAACCTATAACTAGTGTCACAGGAATGGTTCAAAGCAGAGACAGTAGGAAGAGTCAGTCTTCTTGTACTTAAGTCGGCATTGTGCCTTTACTATTTAATTCCGATGCTATTTCTGTGTTTCATCGTCAATAAGAGGGTCAGAGGGTTACAACAAACCTGAAGTGTAGCATCGGAATCTATAACTAGTTTCACAGGAATCGTTCAAAACATAGACAAAAGGAAGGGTCAGTCTTCTTGTACTTAAGTCGGCATTGTGCCTTTCCTATTTTAATTCGATGCAATTTCTGTGTTTCGTCGTCAATAGGAAGGTCCAAGGGATGCAGTAAACCTGAAGTGAAACATCGGAATCTATAACTAGTGTCACAGGCATGGTTTAAAACATAGACAGTAAGAAGAGTCAGTCCTCATTTACTTAAGTCGGCATTCCGTCTTTTGTAATTAATTCCGATGCAATTTCTGTGTTTCATCGACAATAAGAAGGTCAGAGGGATACAGTAAACCTGAAGTGACGCATCGGAATCTCTAACTAGTGTCACAGGGATGGTTCAAAACATAGACAGTAGGAAGAGTCAGTCTTCTTGTACTTAAGTCGGCATTGTGCCTTTTGTATTTAATTCCGATGCAATTTCTGTGTTTCATCGTCAATATGAAGGTCAGAGGGATACAGTAATCCTGAAGTGATGCATCGGAATCTATAACTAGTGCCACAGGAATGGTTCAAATCATAGACAGGTGGAAGTGTCAGTCTTCTTGTACTTAAGTCGGCATTGTACCTTTTGTATTTAATTCCGATGCAATTTCTGTGTTTCGTCGTCATTAAGAACGTCCAAGGGATACAGTAAACCTTAAGTGAAGCACCGCAATCCAAAATCGGTCTCTCAGGAAAGGTTAAAAACATAGACGGTATCAAGAGCCAGTCATCTTGTATTTGAGTCGGCATTGTGCCTTTTGAATTTTATTCCGACGCAGTTTCTCTGTTTCATCGTCACTAAGAAAGTCAGAGGGAATCAGTAAACATGAAGTGAAGCATCGGAATCTATAACTAGTGTCACAAGAATGGTTAAAACATAGACAGTAGGAGGAGTCAGTCTTCTTGTACTTAAGTCGGCATTGTGCCTTTTCTAACTAATTCCGATTCAAGTTCTGTGTTTCATCGTCAATAAGAAGTTCCGTGGGATACAGTAAACATATAGTAAAGCATCGGAATCTAAAACTGGTCTCACAGGAAATGTTCACAGCATAGTCAGTAAGAAGAGTCAGTTTTCTTGTACTTAAGTCGGCATTGTGCATTTTGTATTTAATTCCGATGCAATTTCTGTGTTTCATCAACAATAAGAAGGTCAGAGTAATACAGTAAACCTGCAGTGAAGCAACGGAATCTATGACAAGTGTCACAGGAATGGTTCAAAACATAGACAGTAGGAAGAGTCAGTCTTATTGTACTTAAGTCGGCATTGTGCCTTTTCTATTTAATTCCGATGCAATTTCTGTGTTTCGTAGTCAATAAGAAGGTCAAAAGGATACAGTAAACCTAAAATGAAGCAACGGAATCTATAACTAGTGTCAGAGGAATGGTTCAAAACATAGACAGTAAGAAGAGTCAGTCTTCTTGTACTTATGTCGGGATTGTGCCTCTTGTATTTAATTCCGATGGAATTTCTGTGTTTCATCGTCGATAAGAAGGTCCTAGGGATACAGTAAACCTGAAGTGAAGCATCGGAATCTATAACTAGTGTCACAGTAATTGTTCAAATCATAGACAGTAAGAAAAGTCAGTCTTCTTGTACTAAAGTCGGCATTGTGCCTTTTGAATTTAATTCCGATGCAATTTCTGTGTTTCATCGCCAATAAGAAGGTCCAAGTGATACAGTAAACCTGAAGTGAAGCTTCTGAAACTATAACTAGTGTCACCGGAATGGTTCAAAATATTGACAGTAAGAAGAGTCAGTCTTCTTGTACTTAAGTCGGCATAGTGCCTTTTGTATTTAATTCCGATGCAATTTCCGTGTTTAATCGTAAATAAGAGGGTCAGAGGGATACAGTAAACCCGAAGTGAAGCATCGGAATCTATAACTAGTGTCACAGGAATGGTTCTAAACATAGACAGTAAGAAGAGTCAGTCTTCTTGTACTTATGTCGGCATTGTGCCTTTTGTATTTAATTCCGATGCAATTTCTGTGTTTCATCGTCAATAAGAAGGTCCAAGTGATAGAATAAACATATAGTGAAGCATCGGAATCTAAAACTGGTCTCACAGGAAATGTTCAGAACATAGTAGAAAGAAGAGACAGTCTTCTTGTAGTCAATTCGGCGTTGTGCCTTTTGTATTTAATTCCGATGCTATTTCTGTGTTTCATCGTCAATAAGAAGGTCAGAGGGATACAGTACACCTGAAGTGAAGCTTCGGAATGTATAACTAGTGTCACAGGAATGGTTCAAAACATAGACAGTAGGAAGAGTCATTCATCTTGTACTATAGTCGGCATTGTGCCTTTTGCATTTAATTCCGATGCAATTTCTGTGTTTCATCGTCAATAAGAAGGTCCAAGTGATACTGTAAACCTGAAGTGAAGCATCGGAAACTATAACTAGTGTCACCGGAATGGTTCAAAACATAGACAGTAAGAAGTGTCAGTCTTCGTGTACTTAAGTCGGCATTGTGCCTTTTGTATTTAATTCCGATGCAATTTCTGTGTTTCATCGTCAATAAGAAGGTCAGATGGTTGCAGTAAACCTGAAGTGAAGCATCGGAATCTGTAACTAGTGTCACAGGAATGGTTCAAATCATCGACAGTAAGAAGAGTCAGTCTTCTTGTACTTAAGTCGACATTGTGCCTTTCGTATTTAACTCCGATGCATTTTCTGTGTTTCATCGTCAATAAAAAGGTCTGAGGGATTACAGTAAACCTGAAGTGAAGCATCGGAATCTATAACTAGTGTCACAGGAATGGTGCAAAGCATAGAGAGTAGGAAGAGTCAGTCTTCTTGTACTTAAGTCGGCATCGTGCCTTTTCTATTTAATTGCGATGTAGTTTCTGTGTTTCGTCGTCAATACGAAGGTCAGAGGGATAAAGTAAACCTTAAGTGAAGCATCGGAATCCATAACTAGTGTCACAGGAATGGTTCAAAATTTACACAGCAAGAAGAGTAAGTCTTCTTGTACTTAAGACGGCATTGTGCCTTTTGTATTTAATTCCGATGCAATTTGTGTGTTTCATCGTCAATAAGAAGGTCCAAGGGATACGGTAAACCTGAAGTGATGCATCGGAATCTATAACTAGTGTCACAGGAATGGTTTAAAACAGAGACAGTAAGAAGAGTCATTCTTCTTGTACTTAAGTCGGCATAGTGCCTTTTGTATTTAATTTCGATGCAATTTCTGTGTTTCATCGTCAATAAGAAGGTCCAAGGGATACAGTACACACATAGTGAAGCATCGGAATCTAAAACTGGTCTCACAGGAAATGTTCAAATCATAGTAAGTAAGAAGAGTCAGTCTTCTTTTATTTAAGTCGGCATTGTGCCTTTTCTATGTAATTTTGATGCAATTTCTGTGTTTCGTCGTCAATAAGAAGGTCCAAGGGATACAGTGAACCTGAAGTGAAGCACCGGAATCTAAAGCCGGTCTCTCAGGAAAGGTGCAAAACATAGAGAGTAAGAAGAGCCAGTCATCTTGTATTTGAGTCGGCATTGTGCCTTTTGTATTTAATTCCGATGCAGTTTCTGTGTTTCATCGTCAATAAGAAGGTCAGAGGGAATCAGTAAACCTGAAGTGGAGCATCGGAATGTATAACTAGTGTCACAGGAATGGTTAAAACATAGACAGTTGGAAGAGTCTGTCTTCTTGTACTTAAGTCGGCATTGTGCCTTTTCTATTTAATTCCGATGCAATGTATGTGTTTCGTCGTCAATAAGAAGGTCCAAGGGATACAGTAAACATATAGTAAATCATCGGAATGTAAAACTGGTCTCACAGGAAATGTTCAAAACATAGTCAGTAAGAAGAGTCAGTCTACTTGTACTTAAGTCGGCATTGTGCATTTTGTAATTAATTCCGATGCAATTTCTGTGTTTCATCATCAATAAGAAGGTCAGAGGGATACAGTAAACCTGAAGTGAAGCAACGGAATCTATAACTAGTGTCACAGGAATGGTTCAAAACATAGACAGTAGGAAGAGTCAGTCTTCTTGTACTTAAGTCGGCATTGTG
Source organism: Schistocerca serialis cubense (assembly GCF_023864345.2). Taxonomy (NCBI): domain Eukaryota; kingdom Metazoa; phylum Arthropoda; class Insecta; order Orthoptera; family Acrididae; genus Schistocerca; species Schistocerca serialis. Next base: position 839,890,891 of record NC_064642.1, read on the forward strand.
CCTTTTCTATTTAATTTCGATGCAATTTCTGTGTTTCGTCGTCAATAAGAAGGTCCAAGGGATGGAGTAAACCTGAAGTGAAACATCGGAATCTATAACTAGTGTCACAGGAATTGTTCAAAACATAGACAGTAAGAAGAGTCAGTCTTCTTGTACTTAAGTCGGCATTGTGCCTTTTGTATTTAATTCCGATGCAATTTCTGTTTTTCATCGTCAATAAGAAGGTCCAAGTGATACAGTAAACCTGAAGTGAATCATCGGAAACTATAACTAGTGTCACTGAAATGGTTCAAAACATAGACAGTAAGAAGAGTCAGTCTTCTTGTACTTAAGTCGGCATTGTGCCTTTTGTATTTAATTCCGATGCAATTTCTGTGTTTCATCGTAAATATAAAGGTCTGAGGGATACAGTTAACCTGAAGTGAAGCATCGGAATCTATAACTAGTGTCACAGGAATGGTTCTAAACATAGACAGTAAGAAGAGTCAGTCTTCTTGTAATTAATTCGGCATTGTGCCTGTTGTATTTAATTCCGATGCAATTGCTGTGTTTCATCGTCAATAAAAAGGTCCAAGGGATAGAATAAACATATAGTGAAGCTTCGGAACCTAAAACTGGTCTCACAGGAAATGTTCACAACATATTAGAAAGAAGAGACAGTCTTCTTGTACTTAAGTCGGCGTTGTGCCTTTTGTATTTAATTCCGATGGAATTTCTGTGTTTCATCGTCAATAAGAAGGTCAGAGGGATACAGTAAACCTGAAGTGAAGCATCGGAATCTATAACTAGTGTCACAGGAATGGTTTAAAACAGAGACAGTAGGAAGAGTCAGTCTTCTTGTACTTAAGTCGGCATTGTGCCTTTTGTATTTAATTCCGATGCAAATTCTGTGTTTCGTCGTCAATACGAAGGTCCAAGGGATACAGTAAACCTGAAGTGAAGCATCGGAATCTGTAACTAGTGTCACAGTAATGGTTCGAATCATCGACAGTAAGAAGAGTCAGTCTTCTTGTACTTAAGACGACATAGTGCCTTTTGTATTTAATTCCGATGCAATTTCTGTGTTTCATCGACAATAAGAAGGTCTGAGGGATACAGTAAACCTGAAGTGAAGCATTGGAATCTATAACTAGTGTCACAGGAATGGTGCAAAGCATAGACAGTAGGAAGAGTAAGTTTTGTTGTACTTAAGTCGGCATTGTGCCTTTTCTATTTCATTGCGATGCAGTTTCTGTGTTTCGTCGTCAATACGAAGGTCAGAGGGGTAGAGTAAACCTTAAGTGAAGCATCGGAATCTATAACTAGTGTCACAGGAATGGTTCAAAACATGCACAGCAAGAAGAGTAAGTCTTCTTGTACTTAAGTCGGCATTGTGCCTTTTGTATTTAATTCCGATGCAATTTGTGTGTTTCATCGCCAATAAGAAGGTCCAAGGGATACGGTAAACCTTAAATGATGCATCGGAATCTATAACTAGTGTCACAGGAATGGTTCAAATCATCGACAGTAAGAAGAGTCAGTCTTCTTGTACTTAAATTGGCATTGTGCCTTTTCTAATTAATTCCGATGCAAGTTCTGTGTTTCATCGTCAATAAGTAGGTCCATGGGATACAGTAAACATATAGTGAAGCATCAGAATCTAAAACTGGTCTCACCGGAAATGTTCACAACATAGTCAGTAAGAAGAGTCAGACTTCTTGTACTTAAGTCGGCATTATGCATTTTGTATTTAATTCCGATGCCATTTCTGTGTTTCATCATCAATAAGAAGGTCAGAGGGATACAGTAAACCTGAAGTGAAGCAACGGAATCTATAACTAGTGTCACAGGAATGGTTCAAATCATAGACAGTAGGAAGAGTCAGTCTTCTTGTACTTAAGTCAGCATTGTGCCTTTTCTATTTAAGTCCGATGCAATTGCTGTGTTTCGTAGTCAATACGAAGGTCAAAAGGATACAGTAAACCTAAAATGAAGCAACGGAATCTTTAACTAGTGTCACAGGAATGGTTCAAAACATAGACAGTAAGAAGAGTCAGTCTTTTTGTTCTTAAGTCGGCATTGTGCCTTTTGTATTTAATTCCGATGCAATTTCTGTGTTTCATCGTAAATAAGAAGGTCAGAGGGATACAGTAAACATGAAGTGAAGCATCGGAATCTATAACTAGTGTCTCAGGAATGGTTCTAAACATAGACAGTAAGAAGAGTCAGTCTTTTTGTACTTAAGTCGGCATTGTGCCTTTTGTATTTAATTCCGATGCAATTATTGTGTTTCGTCGTCAATAAGAAGGTCCAAGGGATACAATAAACATATAGTGATGCATCGGAATCTAAAACAGGTCTCACAGGAAATGTTCACAACATAGTCAGAAAGAAGAGACAGTCTTCTTGTACCTAAGTCGGCATTGTGCCTTTTGTATTTAATTCCGATGCAATTTCTGTGTTTCATCGTCAATAAGAAGGTCAGAGGGATACAGTAAACCTGAAGTGAAGCATCGGAATCTATAACTAGTGTCAGAGGAATGGTTCAAAACAGAGACAGTATGAAGAGTCAGTCTTCTTGTACTTAAGTCGGCATAGTGCCTTTTCTATTTAATTCCGATGCAAATTCTGTGTTTCGTCGTCAATAAGAAGGTCCAAGGGATACAGTAAACCTGAAGTGAAGCATCGGAATCTATAACTAGTGTCACAGGAATGATTCAAAACATAGACAATAGGAAGGGTCAGTCTTCTTGTATTTGAGTCGGCATTGTGCCTTTCCTATTTAATTCCGATGCAATTTCTGTGTTTCGTCGTCAATAAGAAGGTCCAAGGGATGCAGTAAACCTGAAGTGAAACATCGGAATCTATAACTAGTGTCACAGGACTTGTTCAAAACTTAGACAGTAAGAAGAGTCAGTCTTCTTGTACTTAAGTCGGCATTGTGCCTTTTGTATTTAATTCCGATGCAATTTCTGTGTCTCATCGTAAATAAGAAGGTCTGAGGGATACAGTTAACCTGAAGTGAAGCATCGGAATCTATAACTAGTGTCACAGGAATGGTTCTAAACATAGACAGTAAGAAGAGTCAGTCTTCTTGTACTTAATTCGGCATTGTGCCTTGTCTATTTAATTGCGAAGCAGTATCTGTGTTTCGTCGTCAATACGAAGGTCAGAGGGATAGAGTAAACCTTAAGTGAAGCAACGGAATCTATAACTAGTGTCACAGGAACGGTTCAAAACATACACAGCAAGAAGAGTAAGTCTTCTTGTACTTAAGGTGGCATTGTGCCTTGTGTATTTAATTCCGATGCAATTTGTGTGTTTCATCGTCAATAAGAAGGTCCAAGGGATACGGTAAACCTGAAGTGATGCATCGGAATCTATAACTATGGTCACAGCAATGGTTCAAACATAGACAGTAGGAATTGTCAGTCTTCTTGTACTTAAGTCGGCATTGTGCCTTTTCTATTTAATTGCGATGCAGTTTCTGTGTTTCGTCGTCAATACGAAGGTCAGAGGGATAGAGTAAACCTTAAGTGAAGCATCAGAATCTATAACTAGTGTCACAGGAATGGTTCAAAACATACACAGCAAGAAGGGTAAGTCATCTTGTACTTAAGACGGCATTGTGCCTTTCGTATTTAGTACCGATGCAATTTGTGTGTTTCATCGTCAATAAGAAGGTCCAAGGGATACGGTAAACCTGAAGTGATGCATCGGAATCTATAACTATGGTCACAGGAATGGTTCAAACATAGACAGTAGGAAGTGTCAGTCTTCTTGTACTTAAGTCGGCATTATGCCATTTGTATTTAATTCCGATGCAATTTCTGTGTTTCACATCAATAAGAAGGTCCAAGGGATACAGTAAACCTGAAGATAAGCATCGGAATCTATAACTAGTGTCACAGGAATGGTTCAAAACATAGACAGTAAGAAGAGTCAGTCTTCTTTTATTTAAGTCGGCATTGTGCCTTTTCTATGTAATTTTGATGCAAATTCTGTGTTTCGTCGTCAATAAGGGGGTCCAAGGGATACAGTGAACCTGAATGAAGCACCGGAATCTAAAACCGGTCTCTCAGGAAAGGTGCAAAACATAGAGAGTTAGAAGAGCCAGTCATCTTGTATTTGAGTCGGCGTTGTGCCTTTTGTATTTAATTCCGATGCAGTTTCTGTGTTTCATCGTCAATAAGAAGGTCAGAGGGAATCAGTAAAGCTGAAGTGGAGCATCGGAATCCATAACTAGTGTCACTGGAATGGTTAAAACATAGACAGTAGGTGGAGTCTGTCTTCTTGTACTTAAGTCGGCATAGTGCCTTTTCTATTTAATTCCGATGCAATGTATGTGTTTCATCGTCAATGAGTAGGTCCAAGGGATACAGTAAACATATAGTGAAGCATCGGAATGTAAAACTGGTCTCACAGGAAATGTTCACAGCATAGTCAGTAAGAAGAGTCAGTCTACTTGTACTTAAGTCGGCATTGTGCATTTTGTATTTAATTCCGATGCAATTTCTGTGTTTCATCATTAATAAGAAGGTCAGAGGGATACAGTAAACCTGAAGTGAAGCAACGGAATCTATAACTAGTGTCACAGGAATGGTTCAAAACATAGACAGTAGGAAGAGTCATTCTTCTTGTACTTAAGTCGGCATTGTGCCTTTTCTATTTAATTTCGATGCAATTTCTGTGTTTCATCGTCAATAAGAAGGTCCAAGTGATACAGTAAACCTGAAGTGAATCATCGGAAACTATAACTAGTGTCACTGAAATGGTTCAAAACATAGACAGTAAGAAGAGTCAGTCTTCTTGTACTTAAGTCGGCATTGTGCCTTTTGTATTTAATTCCGATGCAATTTCTGTGTTTCATCGTAAATAAGAAGGTCTGAGGGATACAGTTAACCTGAAGTGAAGCATCGGAATCTATAACTAGTGTCACAGGAATGGTTCTAAACATAGACAGTAAGAAGAGTCAATCTTCTTGTACTTAATTCGGCATTGTGCCTTTTTCATTTAATTCCGATGCAATTGCTGTGTTTCATCGTCAATAAAATGGTCCAAGGGATAGAATAAACATATAGTGAAGCATCGGAATCTAAAACTGGTCTCACAGGAAATGTTCACAACATAGTAGAACGAAGAGACAGTCTTCTTGTACTTAAGTCGGCGTTGTACCTTTTGTATTTAATTCCGATGCAATTTCTGTGTTTCATCGTCAATAAGAAGGTCAGAGGGATACAGTACACCTGAAGTGAAGCATCGGAATGTATAACTAGTGTCACAGGAATGATTCAAAACATAGACAGTAGGAAGAGTCAGTCATCTTGTACTATAGTCGGCATTGTGCCTTTTGTATTTAATTCCGATGCAATTTCTGTGTTTCATCGTCAATAAGAAGGTCCAAGTGATACAGTAAACGTGAAGTGAAGCATCGGAAACTATAGCTAGTGTCACCGGAATGGTTCAAAACATAGACAGTAAGAAGAGTCAGTCTTCGTGTACTTAAGTCGGCATTGTGCCTTTTGTATTTAATTCCGATGCAATTTCTGTGTTTCATCGTCAATAAGAAGGTCCAAGTGATACAGTAAACCTGAAGTGAATCATCGGAAACTATAACTAGTGTCACTGAAATGGTTCAAAACATAGACAGTAAGAAGAGTCAGTCTTCTTGTACTTAAGTCGGCATTGTGCCTATTGTATTTAATTCCGATGCAATTTCTGTGTTTCATCGTAAATAAGAAGGTCAGAGGGATACAGTAAACCTGACGTGAAGCATCGGAATCTATAACTAGTGTTACAGGAATGGTTCTAAACATAGACAGTAAGAAGAGTCAGTCTTCTTGTTCCTAAGTCGGCATTGTGCCTTTTGCATTTAATTTTGGTGTGACGTCATAAGCGCGTGACTGCGTGTGAGATCGCTCTCTAAGTTTTCATCTATTTTTAGGTTTCAGATATATATTTTAACTGTTTTTGTGATAATATTTACTATATAAGTGACTTATTAGTGGTTTCTTCATTCACCTCTGCATTTCTTGTGTTGTGGCCTGATATTTGTGAGTGTTTCGTATCGAGCAACTTAACCTCTTACCCGTGTTTACATTCCGCGCTGACCAGTTGCAGCTGTAGCGGCGCATCGAAAGCTAAGTACTAATTAATTGTTTGTGTATAGTAGTTTATTGAGGAACTTTAGTAGTCTTCAACCGGTGTTCTTGGTGTTTTCCGGTGAAATAACTTCAGAAGAAATTTTTGCGAACTGCTTTCAGTTTCGTTACTGTCATTAGACGTTTGATTTTCTTTCTGTGTTAGTATTTTGTTATATTCTCATTTGTTGTTGATTAATACTGTTAATAATAGTAGTTACTTCCCTTGTAGAGCAAGTTTGTCATTATTGTAGTCAGTTTTTAACATCTTCTTATTGTAGTAGCGGAACTTAGATAAAGTTGTTTTCTTGTTTCAATAATTGTAAAATTTTACCATGAGTGAGAAATGTGGGCTTTGCCGTAGGTTCGTGAGTAGTGGATTGCGGTGTGAGACTTGTTCGAAGTATTTTCACTGGGGGGAATGCAGTGGGGAAGCCAGTGGGCATTCTGGTGAGATCCTCTCCTGGAACTGCAGGTTATGTAGCAAGAGTAAGTTGATAGAGGAGCAGGAGCGTAAGATCTGTGCCCTTCAGGTGCAGTTGAAAAACGCACAGGAGGAGCTAGATAGGATGAGGAGGGAGAAGGGGGTTGGGGAATGGGAGCTGGCTGTTGGCAAGAGATCTGCTAGGAGAAGGAGATTTTCAGATAGTTTTACTATTGGTGTTTGTAATAGATATGACCAACTGTCAGAGTCTAGTGGAGAGGAATCTCTAGTAGCTGTAGATGTAGGAAGTATGCAGCAGACCTCAGCAGTTACGGTGGCTAGGACAGTTGCAAAGTCTAAGAGAAAGAAGAAGGTTCTGCTGTTAGGTAGTTCTCATGGTATAGGTGTAGGCCAGCAGTTGCAGGAAGTTTTGGGGAGTGAGTACCAGGTCACCAGCATTGTGAAGCCTAATGCAGGATTGGCTCAGGTGACTTTTAACATAGGGGGGTTATGTAGGGATTTTACTAAAGAGGATCAGGTAGTGATTGTGGGTGGGGCTGGTAATAGTATTGATAGGGATGGGGAGTATGACATAGATGGTGACCTGGAAAAGATAGCCACTCAGACTGGCAACACGAATGTGCATTTCGTGGAACTGTTTCAGCGTCACGATCGGCCTCATCTTAATACAGCCGTCAGGCGTAATAACATGAGACTTGGGGGTGCGCTGATGACAGAAGGCATGAGTCACATTTCAGTGGTGTCGGTGGAGTCTATCAGTAGGACGGGTTTCACTAGACATGGCCTGCACCTCAACAGGTATGGGAAGGGGAGGTTGGCAAAACTTATAGGTGACAGCATAGGTGGGGGTGGTGGGATCACTCATGGGAAAATTCCGGTAGTTGTGGGTGTTAGAGCTGTACCTTTTTTAGATTGAAGTCAGCTGATAGGTATTCCTGCTTAAGGGAAGTCTCTCTAACAAAGAAACCACTCTCTACAAAGCTTGGGTATCCGATTAACGAGGGAATTAGTATATTTCATCAAAATATACAAGGTATTAGAGATAAAGTTAGTGAACTGCTTATAGATGTTGACTCTGAAATTATTGGTATATCTGAACATTTCTTAAATAAGGAGATAATTCAGAGGCTTCCTTTACCAGGATACAGGTTGGCTGGCAGCTTTTCTAGGAGCTCTTTGCGGTGTGGGGGAGTAGCCATGTATGTGAAAAACGGTATCCCATTTGAGTCAATTGATGTTTCAAAGTACTGCACTGAAAAGGTGTTTGAATGTTGTGCAGGTGTGGTTAAATTTAGTGGAGCTAAACTTCTTACTGTTGTTATTTATAGATCCCCAGACTCCGATTTCACAACATTTTTGCTAAAGCTAGAGGAGGTTCTTGGTTCACTTTATAGGAAATACAAAAAGTTAGTTATATGTGGTGACTTCAATATTAATTGTATAAGTGATTGTGCAAGGAAAAGGATGCTGGTAGACCTCCTTAATTCATATAATCTTATGCAAACCGTATTCTTTCCAACGAGAGTGCAAGGGAACAGTAGAACAACCATAGACAATATTTTTGTTCATTCGTCATTATTAGAAGGGCATTCTGTTAGCAAAAAGGTGAATGGCCTTTCAGATCATGATGCACAAATTTTAAGTCTAAAAGTTTATTGTGCTGCAACACATGTTAAATATAGTTACCAACGTTTTAGGAAAGCTGATCCAGTTGCTGTACAGACTTTTGTAAACCTTATCAAGGAACAAGAGTGGCAAGATGTTTATAGTGCTGATACAGTAGACGATAAATATAATGCTTTCCTCAAGACTTTTCTCGTGCTCTTTGAAAGTTGCTTTCCGTTAGAACGTTCAAAACAGGGTACTAGCACAAACAGGCAGCCTGGGTGGCTGACTAAAGGGATAAGAATATCTTGTAGAACAAAGTGGCAATTATATCAAAACGTTAGAATCAGTCAAAATCTAAATGCAGCAGCCCATTACAAACAGTATTGTAAGGTGCTTAAAAAAGTTATTAGGAAGGCAAAAAGTATGTGGTATGCAGATAGAATAGCTAAGTCTCAGGATAAAATTAAAACCATATGGTCAGTCGTAAAGGAAGTGGCTGGTCTGCAGAGACAGGTCTTGAATATAGAATCAGTGCGTAGTGGGGATGTCCGTGTTACTGATAAGTCGCATATATGTACAGTACTTAATAATCACTTTCTGAATATAGCAGGTGAACTAAATAGAAACCTAGTCCCAACAGGGAATCATATAGCGCTCTTAGAAAAAAGTGTTCCGAGACTGTTACCTGAAATGCTCCTCCATGATACTGACAAGAGGGAGATTGAGTTAATAATTAAATCACTAAAGACCAAGAACTCTCATGGATATGACGGGGTATCTAGCAGAATACTGAAGTATTGTTCCACGTATGTTAGCTCAGTACTTAGCCATATCTGTAACTTTTCCTTTAGGAGTGGTCGGTTTCCTGACCGATTAAAGTACTCGGTAGTGAAGCCACTTTATAAAAAGGGAGACAGGGATAATGTTGACAATTATAGACCTATTTCTATGCCATCAGTGTTTGCTAAAGTTATTGAGAGGGTTGTATATACAAGGTTACTGCAGCATTTAAATTCACATAATTTGCTGTCAAATGTACAGTTTGGTTTTAGAAACGGTTTAACAACTGAAAATGCTATAGTCTCTTTTCTCTGTGAGGTTTTGGACGGATTAAATAAAAGGTTGCGAACGTTAGGTGTTTTCTTGATTTAACGAAGGCTTTTGACTGTGTTGACCACAAAATATTACTGCAGAAGTTGGAACATTATGGAGTAAGGGGAGTAGCTTACAATTGGTTCGCCTCCTACTTTAAGAACAGAAAGCAGAAGGTAATCCTCCGCAATATTGAGAGTGGTAATGATGTTCAGTCCCAATGGGGCACTGTTAAATGGGGCGTTCCCCAAGGGTCGGTGCTGGGGCCACTGCTGTTCCTTATTTATGTAAATGATATGCCTTCTAGTATTACAGGTGATTCAAAAATATTTCTGTTTGCTGATGACACCACCTTGGTAGTGAAGGATCTTGTGTGTAATATTGAAACATTATCAAATAATGTAGTTCATGATATAAGTTCGTGGCTTGTGGAAAATAATTTGATGCTAAATCACAGTAAGACTCAGTTTTTACAGTTTCTAACCCACAATTCAACAAGAACTGACATTTTAATCAGACAGGATGGGCATGTTATAAGCGAGACGGAACAGTTCAAGTTCCTAGGCGTGCAAATAGATAGTAAGCTGTTGTGGAAAGCCCATGTTCAGGATCTTGTTCAGAAACCAAATGCCGCTTTATTTACCATTAGAACAGTATCTGAAATAAGTGACATTTCAACACGAAAAGTAGTATACTTCGCATATTTTCATGCGCTTATGTCATATGGTATTATTTTTTGGGGTAATTCTTCTGATTCAAAAAGGGTATTTTTGGCTCAAAAACGGGCTGTTCGAGCTATGTATGGTCTAAGTTCGAAAACCTCTTGTCGACCCCTATTCAATAGTCTGGGAATTTTGACATTGCCCTCACAGTATGTATTTTCTTTAATGTCGTTTGTTGTTAGCAATATTAGCTTGTTCCCAAGAGTTAGCAGCTTTCACTCAGTTAATACTCGGCAGAAATCAAATCTGCATGTGGAATGCACTTCCTTGACTCTTGTGCAGAAAGGAGTGCAGTATTCTGCTGCATCCATTTTCAATAAGCTACCACAAGAACTCAAAAATCTTAGCAGTAGCCCAAACACTTTTAAGTCTAAACTGAAGAGTTTCCTCATGGTTCACTCCTTCTATTCTGTCGAGGAGCTCCTGGAAGAGATACAAAATTAAGCAAATTCCAGTGTACATTTTTGATTTTCTTTATTTAAACTAACGACTTGTCGCCTGAATATGTTTCTTATATTTCATTTTATCTGTTTCTACAATCGTGTTATAATTTCATGTATTGACTCGTTCCATGACCATGGAGACTTCTCCTAAATGTGGTCCCACGGAACAATAAATAAATAAATAAATAAAAATAAAATAATTCCGATGCAATTTCTGTGTTTCATCGTCAATAAGAAGGTCCAAGGTATACTATAAACATATAGTGAAGCATCGGAATCTAAAACTGGTCTCACAGGAAATGTTCACACCATAGTCAGAAAGATAAGACAGTCTTCTTGTACGTAAGTCGGCATTGTGCCTTTTGTATTTAATTCCGATGCAAATTCTGTGTTTCATCGTCAATAAGAAGGTCCAAGGGATACGGTAAACCTTAAGTGATGCATCGGAATCTATAACTAGTGTCACAGGAATGGTTCAAACATAGACAGTAGGAAGTGTCAGTCTTCTTGTACTTAAGTCGGCATTATGCCTTTTGTATTTAATTCCGATGCAATTTCTGTGTTTCATCGACAATAAGAAGGTCAGAGGGATACAGTAAACCTGAAGTTAAGCATCGGAATCTATAACTAGTGTCACAGGAATGGTTCAAAACATAGACAGTAAGAAGAGTCATTCTTCTTGTACTTAAGTCGGCATTGTGCCTTTTGTATTTAATTTCGATGCAATTTCTGTGTTTCATCGTCAATAAGAAAGTTCAAGGGATACAGTACACACATAGTGAAGCATCGTAATCTAAAACTGGTCTCACAGGAAATGTTCAAATCATAGTAAGTAAGAAGAGTCAGTCTTCTTTTATTTAAGTCGGCATTGTGCCTTTTCTATGTAATTTTGATGCAATTTCTGTGTTTCGTCGTCAATAAGAGGGTCCAAGGGATACAGTGAACCTGAAGTAAAGCACCGGAATGTAAAACCGGTCTCACAGGAAAGGTGCAAAACATAGAGAGTAAGAAGAGCCAGTCTTCATGTATTTGAGTCGGCATTGTGCCTTTTGTATTTTTATCCGATGCAGTTTCTGTGTTTCATCGTCAATAAGAAGGTCAGAGGGAATCAGTAAACCTGAAGTGGAGCATCGGAATCTATAACTAGTGTCACAAGAATGGTTCAAAACATAGACAGTAGGAAGAGTCAGTCTTCCTGTACTTAAGTAGGCATTTGGCCTTTTCTACTTAATTTCGATGCAATTTCTGTGTTTCGTCTTCAATAAGAAGGTCAAAAGGATACAGTAAACCTAAAATGTAGCATCGGAATCTATAACTAGTGTCACAGGAATGGTTCAAAACATAGACAGTAGGAAGAGTCAGTCTTCCTGTACTTAAGTCGGCATTGTGCCTTTTCTATTTAATTCCGATGCAATGTATGTGTTTCATCGTCAATAAGAAGGTCCAAGGGATACAGTAAACATATAGTGAAGCATCGGAATGTAAAACTGGTCTCACAGGAAATGTTCACAACATAGTCAGTAAGAAGAGTCAGTCTACTTGTACTTAAGTCGGCATTGTGCATTTTGTATTTAATTCCGATGCAATTTCTGTGTTTCATCATCAATAAGAAGGTCAGAGGGATACAGTAAACCTGAGGTGAAGCAACGGAATCTATAACTAGTGTCACAGGAATGGTTCAAAACATAGACAGTAGGAAGAGTCAGTCTTCCTGTACTTAAGTCGGCATTGTGCCTTTTCTATTTAATTTCGATGCAATTTCTGTGTTTCGTCTTCAATAAGAAGGTCAAAAGGATACAGTAAACCTAAAATGAAGCATCGGAATCTATAACTAGTGTCACAGGAATGGTTCAAAACATAGACAGTAGGAAGAGTCAGTCTTCCTGTACTTAAGTCGGCATTGTGCCTTTTCTATTTAATTGCGATGCAATTTCTGTGTTTCATCGTCAATAAGAAGGTCAAAAGGATACAGTAAACCTAAAATGAAGCATCGGAATCTATAACTAGTGTCACAGGTATGGTTCAAAACATAGACTGTAAGAAGAGTCAGTCTTCTTGTACTTATGTCGGCATTGTGCCTCTTGTATTTAATTCCGATGCAATTTCTGTGTTTCATCGTCGATAAGAAGGTCAAAGGGATACCGTAAACCTGAAGTGAAGCATCGGAATCTATAACTAGTGTCACAGGAATTGTTCAAAACATACACAGTAAGAAGAGTCAGTCTTCTTGTACCGAAGTCGGCATTGTGCCTTTTGTATTTAATTCAGATGCAATTTCTGTGTTTCATCGTCAATAAGAAGGTCCAAGTGATACAGTAAACCTGAAGTGAAGCATCTGAAACTATAACTAGTGTCACCGGAATGGTTCAAAACATAGACAGTAAGAAGAGTCAGTCTTCTTGTACTTAAGTCGGCATTGTGCCTTTTGTATTTGATTCCGATGCAATTTCTGTGTTTCATCGTCAATAAGAAGGTCCAAGTGATACAGTAAACCTGAAGTGAAGCATCGGAAACTATAACTAGTGTCACCGGAGTGGTTCAAAACATAGACAGTAAGAAGAGTCAGTCTTCCTGTACTTAAGTCGGCATTGTGCCTTTTCTATTTAATTCCGATGCAATTTCTGTGTTTCGTCGTCAATAAGAAGGTCCAAGAGACGCAGTAAACCTGAAGTGAAACATCGGAATCTATAACTAGTGTCACAGGAATTGTTCAAAAAATAGACAGTAAGAAGAGTCAGTCTTCTTGTACTTAAGTCGGCATTGTGCCTTTTGTATTTAATTCCAATGCAATTGCTGTGTTTCATCGTCAATAAGAAGGTCCAAGTGATACAGTAAACCTGAAGTGAATCATCGGAAACTATAACTAGTGTCACTGAAATGGTTCAAAACATAGACAGTAAGAAGAGTCAGTCTTCTTGTACTTAAGTCGGCATTGTGCCTTTTGTATTTAATTCCGATGCAATTTCTGTGTTCCATCGTCAATAAAAAGGTCCAAGGGATAGAATAAACATATAGTGAAGCATCGGAATCTAAAACTGGTCTCAGAGGAAATGTTCACAACATTGTAGAAAGAAGAGACAGTCTTCTTGTACTTAAGTCGGCGTTGTGCCTTTTGTATTTAATTCCGATGCAATTTCTGTGTTTCATCGTCAATAAGAAGGTCAGAGGGATGCAGTACACCTGAAGTGAAGCATCGGAATGTATAACTAGTGTCACAGGAATGGTACAAAACATAGACAGTAGGAAGAGTCAGTCATCTTGTACTATAGTCGGCATTGTGCCTTTTGTATTTAATTCCGATGCAATTTCTGTGTTTCATCGTCAATAAGAAGGTCCAAGTGATACAGTAATCCTGAAGTGAAGCATCGGAAACTATAACTAGTGTAACTGGAGTGGTTCAAAACATAGACAGTAAGAAGAGTCAGTCTTCGTGTACTTAAGTCGGCATTGTGCCTTTTGTATTTAATTCCGAGGCAATTTCTGTGTTCATCGTAAATAAGAAGGTCAGAGGGATACAGTAAACCTGATGTGAAGCATCGGAATCTATAACTAGTGTCACAGGAATGGTTCTAAACATAGACAGTAAGAAGAGTCAGTCTTCTTGTACTTAAGTCGGCATCGTGGCTTTTGTATTTAATTCCGATGCAATTTCTGTGTTTCGTCGTCAATAAGAAGGTCAGAGGGATACAGTAAACCTGAAGTGAAGCATCGGAATGTATAACTAGTGTCACAGGAATGGTTCAAAACAAAGACAGTAGCAAGAGTCAGTCATCTTGTACTATAGTCGGCATTGTGCCTTTTGTATTTAATTCCGATGCAATTTCTGCGTTTCATCGTCAATAAGAAGGTCCAAGTGATACAGTAATCCTGAAGTGAAGCATCGGAAACTATAACTAGTGTCACCGGAGTGGTTCAAAACATAGACAATAAGAAGAGTCAGTCTTGGTGTACTTAAGTCGGCATTGTGCCTTTTGTATTTAAGTACGAGGCAATTTCTGTGTTTCATCGACAATAAGAAGGTCTGAGGGATACAGTAAACCTGAAGTGAAGCACCGGAATCTAAAACCGGTCTCTCAGGAAAGGTGCAAAGCATAGAGAGTAAGAAGAGCCCGTCATCTTGTATTTGAGTCGGCATTGTGCCTTTTGTATTTAATTCCGATGCAGTTTCTGTGTTTCATCGTCAATAAGAAGGTCAGACGGAATCAGTAAACCTGAAGTGGAGCATCGGAATCTATAACTAGTGTCACAGGAATGGTTAAAACATAGACAGTAGGAAGAGTCAGTCTACTTGTACTTAAGTCGGCATTGTGCATTTTGTATTTAATTCCGATGCAATTTCTGTGTTTCATCATCAATAAGAAGGACAGAGGGATACAGTAAACCGGAAGTGAAACAACGCAATCTATAACTAGTTGACAGGAATGGTTCAAAACATAGACAGTAGGAAGAGTCAGTCTTCTTGTACTTAAGCCGGCATTGTGCCTTTTCTATTTAATTCCGATGCTATTTCTGTGTTTCGTCGTCAATAAGAAGGTCAAAAGGATACAGTTAACCTAAAATAAAGCATCGGAATCTATAACTAGTGTCACAGGAATGGTTCAAAACATAGTCAGTAAGAAGAGTCAGTCTTCTTGTACTTATGTCGGCATTGTGCCTCTTGTATTTAATTCCGATGCAATTTCTGTGTTTCATCGTCGATAAGAAGGTCCAAGTGATACAGTAAACCTGAAGTGAAGCATCAGAAACTATAACTAGTGTCACCGGAATGGTTCAAAACATAAACAGTATGAAGTGTCAGTCTTCTTGTACTTAAGTCGGCATTGTGCCTTTTGTATTTAATTCCGATGCAATTTCTGTGTTTCATCGTAAATAAGAAGGTCAGAGGGATACAGTAAACCTGAAGTGAAGCATCAGAATCTATATCTAGTGTCACAGGAATGGTTCTAAACATAGACAGTAAGTAGAGTCAGTCTTCTTGTACTTAAGTCGGCATTGTGAATTTTGTATTTAATTGCGATGCAATTTCTGTGTTTCATCATCAATAAGAAGGTCCAAGGGATACAATAAACATATAGTGAAGCATCGAATCTAAACCTGGTCTCACAGGAAATGTTCCCAACATAGTCAGAAAGAAGAGACAGTCTTCTTGTACTTAAGTCGGCATTGTGCATTTTGTATTTAATTCCGATGCAATTTCTGTGTTTCATCGTAAATAAGAAGGTCAGAGGGATACAGTAAACCTGAAGTGAAGCATCAGAATCTATAACTAGTGTCACAGGAATGGTTCTAAACATAGACAGTAAGTAGAGTCAGTCTTCTTGTACTTAAGTCGGCATTGTGAATTTTGTATTTAATTGCGATGCAATTTCTGTGCTTCATCGTCAACAAAAAGATCCAAGGGATAGAATAAACATATAGTGAAGCATCGGAATCTAAAACTGGTCTCACAGGAAATGTTCACAACATAGTAGAAAGAAGAGACAGTCTTCTTGTACTTAAGTCGGCGTTGTGCCTTTTGCATTTAATTCCGATGCAATTTCTGTGTTTCATCGTCAATAAGAAGGTCCAAGTGATACAGTAAACCTGAAGTGAAGCATCGGAAACTATAACTAGTGTCACCGGAGTGGTTCAAAACATAGACAGTAAGAAGAGTCAGTCTTCGTGTACTTAAGTCGGCATTGTGCCTTTTGTATTTAATTCCGATGCAATTTCTGTGTTTCATCGTAAATAAGTAGGTCAGAGGGATACAGTAAACCTGATGTGAAGCATCGGAATCTATTACTAGTGTCACAGGAATGGTTCTAAACATAGACAGTAAGAAGAGTCAGTCTTCTTGTACTTAAGTCGGCATTGTGCCTTTTGCATTTAATTCCGATGCAATTTCTGTGTTTCATCGTCAATAAGAAGGTCCAAGGGATACTATAAACATATAGTGAAGCATCGGAATCTAAAACTGGTCTCACAGGAAATGTTCACACCATAGTCAGAAAGAAGAGACAGTCTTCTTGTACTTAAGTCGGCATTGTGCCTTTTGTATTTAATTCCGATGCATATTCTGTGTTTCATCGTCAATAAGAAGGTCGGAGGGATACGGTAAACCTGAAGTGAAGCATCGGAATCTATAACTAGTGTCTCAGGATTGGTTAAAACCAGAGACAGTAGGAAGAGTCAGTCTTCTTGTACTTAAGTCGACATTGTGTCTTTTGTATTTAATTCCGATGCAATTTCTGTGTTTCATCGTCAATAAGAAGGTCTGAGGGATACAGTAAACCTGAAGTGAAGCATCGGAATCTATAACTAGTGTCACAGGAATGGTGCAAAGCATAGACAGTGGGAAGAGTCAGTCTTCTTGTACTTAAGTCGGCATTGTGCCTTTTCTATATAATTGCGATGCAGTTTCTGTGTTTCGTCGTCAATACGAAGATCAGAGGGATAGAGTAAACCTTACGTGAAGCATCGGAATCTATAACTAGTGTCACAGGAATGGTTCAAAACATAGACAGTAAGAAGAGTCATTCTTCTTGTACTTAAGTCGGCATTGTGCCTTTTGTATTTAATTTCGATGCAATTTCTGTGTTTCAACGTCAATAAGAAGGTCCAATGGATACAGTACACACATAGTGAAGCATCGGAATCTAAAACTGGTCTCACAGGAAATGTTCAAATCATAGTAAGTAAGAAGAGTCAGTCTTCTTTTATTTAAGTCGGCATTGTGCCTTATCTATGTAATTTTGATGCTATTTCTGTGTTTCGTCGTCAATAAGAAGGTTCAAGGGATACAGTGAAACTTAAGTGAAGCACCGGAATCTAAAACCGGTCTCTCAGGAAAGGTGCAAAACATAGAGAGTAAGAGGAGCCAGTCATCTTGTATTTGACTCGGCATTGTGCCTTTTGTATTTAATTCCGATGCAGTTTCTGTGTTTCATCGTCAACAAGAAGGTCAGAGGGAATCAGTAAACCTGAAGTGAAGCATCGGAATCTATAACTAGTGTCACAGGAATGGTGCAAAGCATAGACAGTAGGAAGAGTCAGTCTTCTTGTACTTAAGGCGGCATTGTGCCTTTTCTACTTAATTTCGATGCAATTTCTGTGTTTCGTCGTCAATAAGAAGGTCAAAAGGATACAGTAAACCTAAAATGAAGCATCGGAATCTATAACTAGTGTCGCAGGAATGGTTAAAACATAGACAGTAAGAAGAGTCAGTCTTTTTGTACTTATGTCGGCATTGTGCCTCTTGTATTTTATTCTGATACAATTTCTGTGTTTCATCGTCGATAAGAAGCTCCAAGGGATACAGTAAACCTGAAGTGAAGCATCGGAATCTATAACTAGTGACACAGGAATTGTTCAAAACATAGACAGTAAGAAGAGTCAGTCTTCTTGTACTTAAGTCGGCATTGTGCCTTTTGTATTTAATTCCGATGCAATTTCTGTGTTTCATCGTCAACAACAAGGTCCAAGTGATACAGTAAACCTGAGGTGAAGCATCTGAAACTATAACTAGTGTCACCGGAATGGTTCAAAACATAGACAGTAAGAAGAGTCAGTCTTCTTGTACTTAAGTCGGCGTTGTGCCTCTTGTATTTTATTCTGATACAATTTCTGTGTTTCATCGTCGATAAGAAGCTCCAAGGGATACAGTAAACCTGAAGTGAAGCATCGGAATCTATAACTAGTGTCACAGGAATTGTTCAAAACATAGACAGTAAGAAGAGTCAGTCTTCTTCTACTTAAGTCGGCATTGTGCCTTTTGTATTTAATTCCGATGCAATTTCTGTGTTTCATCGTCAACAAGAAGGTCCAAGTGATACAGTAAACCTGAGGTGAAGCATCTGAAACTATAACTAGTGTCACAGGAATGGTTCAAAACATTGACAGTAAGAAGAATCAGTCTTCTTGTACTTAAGTCGGCATTGTGCCTTTTGTATTTGATTCCGATGCAATTTCTGTGTTTCATAGACAATAAGAAGGTCCAAGTGATACAGTAAACTTGAAGTGAAGCATCGGAATCTATAACTAGTGTCACAGCATTTGTTCAAAACATAGACAGTAAGAAGAGTCAGTCTTCTTGTACTTAAGTCGGCATTGTGCCTTTTGTATTTGATTCCGATAAAATTTCTGTGTTTCATCGTCAATAAGAAGGTCCAAGTGATACAGTAAACCTGAAGTGAGGCATCGGAATCTATTACTAGTGTCACAGGAATGGTTCAAAACATAGACAGTAAGAAGAGTCAGTCTTCTTGTACTTAAGTCAGCATTGTGCCTATTCTGTTTAATGCCGATGCAATATCTGTGTTTCATCGTCAATAAGACAGTCCAAGGGATACAGTAAACATATAGTGAAGCATCGGAATCTAAAACTGGTGTCACAGGAAATGTTCAAAACGTAGTCAGTAAGAAGAGTCAGTCTTCTTGTACTTAAGTCGGCATTGTGCCTTTTGTATTTAATTCCGATGCAATTTCTGTGTTTCATCGTCAATAAGAAGGTCCAAGTGGTACAGTACACCTGAAGTGAAGCATCGGAATGTATAACTAGTGTCACAGGAATGGTTCAAAACATAGACAGTAGGAAGAGTCAGTCATCTTGTACTATAGTCGGCATTGTGCCTTTTGTATTTAATTCCGATGCAATTTCTGTGTTTCATCGTCAATAAGAAGGTCCAAGTGATACAGTCATCCTGAAGTTAAGCATCGGAAACTATAACTAGTGTCACCGGAGTGGTTCAAAACATAGACAGTAAGAAGGGTCAGTCTTCGTGTACTTAAGTCGGCATTGTGCCTTTTGTATTTAATTCCGAGGCAATTTCTGTGTTTCATCGTAAATAAGAAGGTCAGAGGGATACAGTAAACCTGATGTGAAGCATCGGAATCTATAACTAGTGTCACAGGAATGGTTCTAAACATAGACAGTAAGAAGAGTCAGTCTTCTTGTACTTAAGTCGGCATTGTGGCTTTTGCATTTAATTCCGATGCAATTTCTGTGTTTCATCGTCAATAAGAAGGTCCAAGGGATTCTATGACCATATAGTGAAGCATCGGAATCTAAAACTGGTCTCACAGGAAATGTTCACACCATAGTCAGAAAGAAGAGACAGTCTTATTGTACTTCAGTCGGCATTGTGCCTTTTGTATTTAATTCCGATGCAATTTCTGTGTTTCATCGTCAATAAGAAGGTCAGAGGGATACAGTAAACCTGAAGTGAAGCATCGGAATGTATAACTAGTGTCACAGGAATGGTTCAAAACATAGACAGTAGGAATAGTCAGTCATCTTGTACTATAGTCGGCATTGTGCGTTTTGTATTTAATTCCGATGCAATTTCTGTGTTTCATCGTCAATAAGAAGGTCCAAGTGATACAGTAATCCTGAAGTGAAGCACCGGAAACAATAACTAGTGTCACCGGAGTGGTTCAAAACATAGACAGTAAGAAGAGTCAGTCTTCGTGTACTTAAGTCGGCATTGTGCCTTTTGTATTTAATTCCGAGGCAATTTCTGTGTTTCATCGTCAATAAGAAGGTCTGAGAGATACAGTAAACCTGAAGTGAGGCACCGGAATCTAAAACCGGTCTCTCAGGAAAGGTGCAAAGCATAGAGAGTAAGAAGAGCCCGTCATCTTGTATTTGAGTCGGCATTGTGCCTTTTGTATTTAATTCCGATGCAGTTTCTGTGTTTCATCGTCAATAAGAAGGTCAGAGGGAATCAGTAAACCTGAAGTGGAGCATCGGAATCTATAACTAGTGTCACAGGAATGGTTAAAACATAGACAGTAGGAAGAGTCTGTCTCTTGTACTTAAGTCGGCATTGTGCCTTTTCTATTTAATTCCGATGCAATGTATGTGTTTCATCGACAATAAGAAGGTCCAAGGGATACAGTTAACATATAGTGAAGCATCAGAATGTAAAATTGGTCTCACAGGAAATGTTCACAACATAGTCAGTAAGAAGAGTCAGTTTACTTGTACTTAAGTCGGCATTGTGCATTTTGTGTACAATTCCGATGCAATTTCTGTGTTTCATCATCAATAAGAAGGACAGAGGGATACAGTAAACCGGAAGTGAAGCAACGGAATCTATAACTAGTGTCACAGGAATGGTTCAAAACATAGACAGTAGGAAGAGTCAGTCTTCTTGTACTTAAGCCGGCATTGTGCCTTTTCTATTTAATTCCGATGCAATTTCTGTGTTTCGTCGTCAATAAGAAGGTCAAAAGGATACAGTTAACCTAAAATAAAGCATCGGAATCTATAACTAGTGTCACAGGAATGGTTCAAAACATAGGCAGTAAGAAGAGTCAGTTTTCTTGTACTTATGTCGGCATTGTGCTTTTTCTATTTAATTCCGATGCAATTTCTGTGTTTCATCGTAAATAAGAATGTCAGAGGAATACAGTAAACCTGAAGTGAAGCATCGGAATCTATAACTAGTGTCACAGGAATGGTTTTAAACACAGACAGTAAGAAGAGTCAGTCTACTTGTACTAAAGTCGGCATTGTGCCTTTTGTATTTAATTCCGATGCAATTTCTGTGTTTCGTCGTCAGTAAGAAGGTCCGAGGGATGCAGTAAACCTGAAGTGAAACATGGGATTCTATAACTAGTGTCACAGGAATTGTTCAATACATAGACAGTAAGAAGAGTCAGCTTTCTTGTACTTAAGTCGGCATTGTGCCTTTTGTATTTAATTCCGATGCAATTTCTGTGTTTCATCGTCAACAAGAAGGTCCAAGTGATACAGTAAACCTGAAGTGAATCATCGGAAACTATAACTAGTGTCACTGAAATGGTTCAAAACATAGACAGTATGAAGAGTCAGTCTTCTTGTACATAAGTCAGCATTGTTCCTTTTGTATTTAATTCCGATGCAATTTCTGTGTTTCATCGTAAATAAGAAGGTCTGAGGGATACAGTTAACCTGAAGTGAAGCCACGGAATCTATAACTAGTGTCACAGGAATGGTTCTAAACATAGACAGTAAGAAGAGTCAGCCTTCTTGTGCGTAATTCGGCATTGTGCATTTTGTATTTAATTCCGATGCAATTGCTGTGTTTCATCGTCAACAAAAAGGTCCAAGGGATAGAATAAACATATAGTGAAACATCGGAATCTTAAACTGGTCTCACAGGAAACGTTCACAACGTAGTAGAAAGAAGAGACAGTCTTCTTGTACTTTAGTCGGCGTTGTGCCTTTTCTATTTAATTCCGATGCAATTTCTGTGTTTCATCGTCAATAACAAGGTCCAAGTGATACAGTAAACCTGAAGTGAAGCATCGGAAACTATAACTAGTGTCACCGGAATGGTTCAAAACATAGACAGTAAGAAGAGTCAGTCTTCGTGTACTTAAGTCGGCATTGTGCCTTTTGTATTTAATTCCGATGCAATTTCTGTGTTTCATCGTAAATAAGTAGGTCAGAGGGATACAGTAAACCTGATGTGAAGCCTCGGAATCTATTACTAGTGTCACAGGAATGGTTCAAAACATAGACAGTAAGAAGAGTCATTCTTCTTGTACTTAAGTCGGCATTGTGCATTTTGTATTTAATTCCGATGCAATTTCTGTGTTTCATCGTCAATAAGAAGGTCCAAGTGACACAGTAAACCTGAAGTGAAGCATCTGAAACTATAACTAGGGTCACCGGAATGGTTTAAAACATAGACAGTAAGAAGAGTCAGTCTTCTTGTACTTAAGTCGGCGTTGTGCCTTTTGTATTTAATTCCGATGCAATTTCTGTGTTTCATCGTCAATAAGAAGGTCAGAGGGATGCAGTACACCTGAAGTGAAGCATCGGAATGTATAACTAGTGTCACAGGAATGGTTCAAAACATAGACAGTAGGAAGAGTCAGTCATCTTGTACTATAGTCGGCATTGTGCCTTTTGTATTTAATTCCGATGCAATTTCTGTGTTTCATCGTCAATAAGAAGGTCCAAGTGATACAGTAATCCTGAAGTTAAGCATCGGAAACTATAACTAGTGTCACCGGAGTGGTTCAAAACATAGACAGTAAGAAGGGTCAGTCTTCGTGTACTTAAGTCGGCATTGTGCCTTTTGTATTTAATTCCGAGGCAATTTCTGTGTTTCATCGTAAATAAGAAGGTCAGAGGGATACAGTAAACCTGATGTGAAGCATCGGAATCTACAACTAGTGTCACAGGAATGGTTCTAAACATAGACAGTAAGAAGAGTCAGTCTTCTTGTACTTAAGTCGGCATTGTGGCTTTTGCATTTAATTCCGATGCAATTTCTGTGTTTCATCGTCAATAAGAAGGTCCAAGGGATTCTATAAACATATAGTGAAGCATCGGAATCTAAAACTGGTCTCACAGGAAATGTTCACACCATAGTCAGAAAGAAGAGACAGCCTTCTTGTACTTCAGTCGGCATTGTGCCTTTTGTATTTAATTCCGATGCAATTTCTGTGTTTCATCGTCAATAAGAAGGTCAGAGGGATACAGTAAACCTGAAGTGCAGCATCGGAATGTATAACTAGTGTCACAGGAATGGTTCAAAACATAGACAGTAGGAATAGTCAGTCATCTTGTACTATAGTCGGCATTGTGCCTTTTGTATTTAATTCCGATGCAATTTCTGTGTTTCATCGTCAATAAGAAGGTCCAAGTGATACAGTAATCCTGAAGTGAAGCATCGGAAACAATAACTAGTGTCACCAGAGTGGTTCAAAACATAGACAGTAAGAAGAGTCAGTCTTCGTGTACTTAAGTCGGCATTGTGCCTTTTGTATTTAATTCCGAGGCAATTTCTGTGTTTCATCGTCAATAAGAAGGTCTGAGGGATACAGTAAACCTGAAGTGAAGCACCGGAATCTAAAACCGGTCTCTCAGGAAAGGTGCAAAACATAGAGAGTAAGAAGAGCCCGTCATCTTGTATTTGAGTCGGCATTGTGCCTTTTGTATTTAATTCCGATGCAGTTTCTGTGTTTCATCGTCAATAAGAAGGTCAGAGGGAATCAGTAAACCTGAAGTGGAGCATCGGAATCTATAACTAGTGTCACAGGAATGGTTAAAACATAGACAGTAGGAAGAGTCTGTCCTCTTGTACTTAAGTCGGCATTGTGCCTTTTCTATTTAATTCCGATGCAATGTATGTGTTTCATCGTCAATAAGAAGGTCCAAGGGATACAGTTAACATATAGTGAAGCATCAGAATGTAAAATTGGTCTCACAGGAAATGTTCACAACATAGTCAGTAAGAAGAGTCAGATTACTTGTACTTAAGTCGGCATTGTGCATTATGTATTTAATTCCGATGCAATTTCTGTGTTTCATCATCAATAAGAAGGACAGAGGGATACAGTAAACCGGAAGTGAAGCAACGGAATCTATAACTAGTGTCACAGGAATGGTTCAAAACATACACAGTAGGAAGAGTCAGTCTTCTTGTACTTAAGCCGGCATTGTGCCTTTTCTATTTAATTCCGATGCAATTTCTTTGTTTCGTCGTAAATAAGAAGGTCAAAAGGATACAGTTAACCTAAAATAAAGCATCGGAATCTATAACTAGTGTCACAGGAATGGTTCAAAACATAGTCAGTAAGAAGAGTCAGTCTTCTTGTACTTATATCGGCATTGTGCCTTTTCTATTTAATTCCGATGCAATTTCTGTGTTTCATCGTAAATAAGAATGTCAGAGGAATACAGTAAACCTGAATTGAAGCATCGGAATCTATAACTAGTGTCACAGGAATGGTTTTAAACATAGACAGTAAGAAGAGTCAGTCTACTTGTACTAAAGTCGGCATTGTGCCTTTTGTATTTAATTCCGATGCAATTTCTGTGTTTCGTCGTCAGTAAGAAGGTCCAAGGGATGCAGTAAACCTGAAGTGAAACATGGGATTCTATAACTAGTGTCACAGGAATTGTTCAAAACATAGACAGTAAGAAGAGTCAGTTTTCTTGTACTTAAGTCGGCATTGTGCCTTTTGTATTTAGTTCCGATGCAATTTCTGTGTTTCATCGTCAACAAGAAGGTCCAAGTGATACAGTAAACCTGAAGTGAATCATCGGAAACTATAACTAGTGTCACAGGAATGGTTAAAACATAGACAGTAGGAAGAGTCTGTCCTCTTGTACTTAAGTCGGCATTGTGCCTTTTCTATTTAATTCCGATGCAATGTATGTGTTTCATCGTCAATAAGAAGGTCCAAGGGATACAGTTAACATATAGTGAAGCATCAGAATGTAAAATTGGTCTCACAGGAAATGTTCACAACATAGTCAGTAAGAAGAGTCAGATTACTTGTACTTAAGTCGGCATTGTGCATTTTGTATTTAATTCCGATGCAATTTCTGTGTTTCATCATCAATAAGAAGGACAGAGGAATACAGTAAACCTGAATTGAAGCATCGGAATCTATAACTAGTGTCACAGGAATGGTTCTAAACATAGCAGGGTAGCAGGGGTTGTGTGGCGTGGGCTGGGCGGTTTTTTAGGTTAGATGGCCTTGGGCAAGTACAGAAAGGGCAACAGCCTCAACGGGTGCGGGGCAAAGTCAGGACATGCGGGGAACAAGCAGCAATCGGTATTCTAATTGTCAACTGTCGAAGCTGCGTTGGTAAAGTACCGGAACTTCAAGCGCTGATAGAAAGCACCGAAGCTGAAATCGTTATAGGTACAGAAAGCTGGCTTAAGCCAGAGATAAATTCTGCCGAAATTTTTACAAAGGTACAGACGGTGTTTAGAAAGGATAGATTGCATGCAACCGGTGGTGGAGTGTTCATCGCTGTTAGTAGTAGTTTATCCTGTAGTGAAGTAGAAGTGGATAGTTCCTGTGAATTATTATGGGTGGAGGTTACACTAAACAACCGAACTAGGTTAATAATTGGCTCCTTTTACCGACCTCCCGACTCAGCAGCATTAGTGGCAGAACAACTGAGAGAAAATTTGGAATACATTTCACATAAATTTTCTCAGCATGTTATAGTCTTAGGTGGAGATTTCAATTTACCAGATATAGACTGGGACACTCAGATGTTTAGGACGGGTGGTAGGGACAGAGCATCGAGTGACATTATACTGAGTGCACTATCCGAAAATTACCTCGAGCAATTAAACAGAGAACCGACTCGTGGAGATAACATATTGGACCTACTGATAACAAACAGACCCGAACTTTTCGAATCTGTATGTACAGAGCAGGGAATCAGTGATCATAAGGCCGTTGCAGCATCCCTGAATATGGAAGTTAATAGGAATATAAAAAAAGGGAGGAAGGTTTATCTGTTTAGCAAGAGTAATAGAAGGCAGATTTCAGACTACCTAACAGATCAAAACGAAAATTTCTGTTCCGACACTGACAATGTTGAGTGTTTATGGAAAAAGTTCAAGGCAATCGTAAAATGCGTTTTAGACAGGTACGTGCCGAGTAAAACTGTGAGGGACGGGAAAAACCCACCGTGGTACAACAACAAAGTTAGGAAACTACTGCGAAAGCAAAGAGAGCTCCACTCCAAGTTTAAACGCAGCCAAAACCTCTCAGACAAACAGAAGCTAAACGATGTCAAAGTTAGCGTAAGGAGGGCTATGCGTGAAGCGTTCATTGAATTCGAAAGTAAAATTCTATGTACCGACTTGACAGAAAATCCTAGGAAGTTCTGGTCTTACGTTAAATCAGTAAGTGGCTCGAAACAGCATATCCAGACACTACGGGATGATGATGGCATTGAAACAGAGGATGACTCGCGTAAAGCTGAAATACTAAACACCTTTTTCCAAAGCTGTTTCACAGAGGAAGACCGCACTGCAGTTCCTTCTCTAAATCCTCGCACAAACGAAAAAATGGCTGACATCGAAATAAGTGTCCAAGGAATAGAAAAGCAACTGGAATCACTCAATAGAGGAAAGTCCACTGGACCTGACGGGATACCAATTCGATTCTACACAGAGTACGCGAAAGAACTAGCCCCCCTTCTAACAGCCGTGTACCGCAAGTCTCTAGAGGAACGGAGGGTTCCAAATGATTGGAAAAGAGCACAGATAGTCCCAGTCTTCAAGAAGGGTCGTCGAGCAGATGCGCAAAACTATAGACCTATATCTCTTACGTCGATCTCTTGTAGAATTTTAGAACATGTTTTTTGCTCGCGTATCATGTCATTTCTGGAAACCCAGAATCTACTATGTAGGAATCAACATGGATTCCGGAAACAGCGATCGTGTGAGACCCAACTCGCCTTATTTGTTCATGAGACCCAGAAAATATTAGATACAGGCTCCCAGGTAGATGCTATTTTTCTTGACTTCCGGAAGGCGTTCGATACAGTTCCGCACTGTCGCCTGATAAACAAAGTAAGAGCCTACGGAATATCAGACCAGCTGTGTGGCTGGATTGAAGAGTTTTTAGCAAACAGAACACAGCATGTTGTTATCAATGGAGAGACGTCTACAGACGTTAAAGTAACCTCTGGCGTGCCACAGGGGAGTGTTATGGGACCATTGCTTTTCACAATATATATAAATGACTTAGTAGATAGTGTCGGAAGTTCCATGCGGCTTTTCGCGGATGATGCTGTAGTATACAGAGAAGTTGCTGCATTAGAAAATTGTAGCGAAATACAGGAAGATCTGCAGCGGATAGGCACTTGGTGCAGGGAGTGGCAACTGACCCTTAACATAGACAAATGTAATGTATTGCGAATACATAGAAAGAAGGATCCTTTATTGTATGATTATATGATAGCGGAACAAACACTGGTAGCAGTTACTTCTGTAAAATATCTGGGAGTATGCGTACGGAACGATTTGAAGTGGAATGATCATATAAAACTAATTGTTGGTAAGGCGGGTACCAGGTTGAGATTCATTGGGAGAGTGCTTAGAAAATGTAGTCCATCAACAAAGGAGGTGGCTTACAAAACACTCGTTCGACCTATACTTGAGTATTGCTCATCAGTGTGGGATCCGTACCAGGTCGGGTTGACGGAGGAGATAGAGAAGATCCAAAGAAGAGCGGCGCGTTTCGTCACTGGGTTATTTGGTAACCGTGATAGCGTTACGGAGATGTTTAATAAACTCAAGTGGCAGACTCTGCAAGAGAGGCGCTCTGCATCGCGGTGTAGCTTGCTCGCCAGGTTTCGAGAGGGTGCGTTTCTGGATGAGGTATCGAATATATTGCTTCCCCCTACTTATACTTCCCGAGGAGATCACGAATGTAAAATTAGAGAGATTAGAGCGCGCACGGAGGCTTTCAGACAGTCGTTCTTCCCGCGAACCATACGCGACTGGAACAGGAAAGGGAGGTAATGACAGTGGCACGTTAAGTGCCCTCCGCCACACACCGTTGGGTGGCTTGCGGAGTATCAATGTAGATGTAGATGTAGATGTAGACAGTAACAAGAATCAGTCTTCTTGTGCTTAATTCGGCATTGTGCATTTTGTATTTAATTCCGATGCAATTGCTGTGTTTCATCGGCAACAAAAAGGTCCAAGGGATAGAATAAACATATAGTGAAGCATCGGAATCTTAAACTGGTCTCACAGGAAACGTTCACAACGTAGTAGAAAGAAGAGACAGTCTTCTTGTACTTTAGTCGGCGTTGTGCCTTTTGTATTTAATTCCGATGCAATTTCTGTGTTTCATCGTCAATAAGAAGGTCCAAGTGATACAGTAAACCTGAAGTGAAGCATCGGAAACTATAACTAGTGTCACCGGAATGGTTCAAAACATAGACAGTAAGAAGAGTCAGTCTTCGTGTACTTAAGTCGGCATTGTGCCTTTTGTATTTAATTCCGATGCAATTTCTGTGTTTCATCGTAAATAAGTAGGTCAGAGGGATACAGTAAACCCGATGTGAAGCATCGGAATCTATTACTAGTGTCACAGGAATGGTTCTAAACATAGACAGTAAGAAGAGTCAGTCTTCTTGTACTTAAGTCGGCATTGTGCCTTTTCTGTATAATTGCGATGCAGTTTCTGTGTTTCGTCGTCAATACGAAGGTCAGAGGGATAGAGTAAACCTTAAGTGAAGCATCGGAATCTATAACTAGTGTCACAGGAATGGTTCAAAACATAGACAGTAAGAAGAGTCATTCTTCTTGTACTTAAGTCGGCATTGTGCCTTTTGTATTTAATTTCGATGCAATTTCTGTGTTTCAACGTCAATAAGAAGGTCCAAGGGATACAGTACACACATAGTGAAGCATCGGAATCTAAAACTGGTCTCACAGGAAATGTTCAAATCATAGTAAGTAAGAAGAGTCAGTCTTCTTTTATTTAAGTCGGCATTGTGCCTTCTCTATGTAATTTTGATGCTATTTCTGTGTTTCGTCGTCAATAAGAAGGTTCAAGGGATACAGTGAACCTTAAGTGAAGCACCGGAATCTAAAACCGGTCTCTCAGTTAAGGTGCAAAACATAGAGAGTAAGAAGAGCCAGTCATCTTGTATTTGACTCGGCATTGTGCCTTTTGTATTTAATTCCGATGCAGTTTCTGTGTTTCATCGTCAATAAGAAGGTCAGAGGGAATCAGTAAACCTGAAGTGAAGCATCGGAATCTATAACTAGTGTCACAGGAATGGTGTAAAGCATAGACAGTAGGAAGAGTCAGTCTTCTTGTACTTAAGGCGGCATTGTGCCTTTTCTATTTAATTTCGATGCAATTTCTGTGTTTCGTCGTCAATAAGAAGGTCAAAAGGATACAGTAAACCTAAAATGAAGCATCGGAATCTATAACTAGTGTCACAGGAATGGTTCAAAACATAGACAGTAAGAAGAGACAGTCTTCATGTACTTATGTCGGGATTGTGCCTCTTGTATTTTATTCTGATCCAATTTCTGTGTTTCATCGTCGATAAGAAGCTCCAAGGGATACAGTAAACCTAAACTGAAGCATCGGAATCTATAACTAGTGTCACAGGAATTGTTCAAAACATAGACAGTAAGAAGAGTCAGTCTTCTTGTACTTAAGTCGGCATTGTGCCTTTTGTATTTAATTCCGATGCAATTTCTGTGTTTCATCGTCAACAAGAAGGTCCAAGTGATACAGTAAACCTGAGGTGTAGCATCTGAAACTATAACTAGTGTCACCGGAATGGTTCAAAACACAGACAGTAAGAAGAGTCAGTCTTCTTGTACTTAAGTCGGCATTGTGCCTTTTGTGTTTGATACCGATGCAATTTCTGTGTTTCATCGACAATAAGAAGGTCCAAGTGATACAGTAAACCTGAAGTGAAGCATCGGAATCTATAACTAGTGTCACAGTTATTGTTCAAAACATAGACAGTAAGAAGAGTCAGTCTTCTTGTACTTAAGTCGGCATTGTGCCTTTCGTATTTGATTCCGATAAAATTTCTGTGTTTCATCGTCAATAAGAAGGTCCAAGTGATACAGTAAACCTGAAGTGAGGCATCGGAATCTATTACTAGTGTCACAGGAATGGTTGAAAACATAGACAGTAAGAAGAGTCAGTCTTCTTGTACTTAAGTCAGCATTGTGCCTATTCTGTTTAATTCCGATGCAATATCTGTGTTTCATCGTTTATAAGAAAGTCCAAGGGATACAGTAAACATATAGTGAAGCATCGGAATCTAAAACTGGTGTCACAGGAAATGTTCAAAACGTAGTCAGTAAGAAGAGTCAGTCTTCTTGTACTTAAGTCGGCATTGTGCCTTTTGAATTTAATTCCGATGCAATTTCTGTGTTTCATCGTCAATAAGAAGGTCCAAGTGATACAGTAAACCTGAAGTGAAGCATCTGAAACTATAACTAGGGTCACCGGAATGGTTTAAAACATAGACAGTAAGAAGAGTCAGTCTTCTTGTACTTAAGTCGGCATTGTGCCTTTTGTATTTGATTCCGATGCAATTTCTGTGTTTCATCGTCAATAAGAAGGTCCAAGTGATACAGTAAACCTGAAGTGAAGCATCGGAAACTAAAACTAGTGTCACCGAAATTGTTCAAAACATAAACAGTAAGAAGTGTCAGTCTTCTTGTACTTAAGTCGGCATTGTGCCTTTTGTATTTAATTCCGATGCAATTTCTGTGTTTCATCGTCAATAAGAAGGTCAGATGGATACAGTAATCCTGAAGTGAAGCATCGGAATGTATAACTAGTGTCACAGGAATGATTCAAAGCATAGACAGAAGGAAGAGTCAGTCTTCTTGTACTTGAGTCGGCATTGTGCCTTTTGTATTTAATTCCGATGCAATTTCTGTGTTTCATCGTCAATAAGAAGGTCCACGTGATACAGTAAACCTGAAGTGAAGCATCGGAAACTATAACTAGTGTCACCGGAATGGTTCAAAACATAGACAGTAAGAAGAGTCATTCTTCTTGTACTTAAGTCGCCATTGTGCCTTTTGTATTTAATTCCGATGCAATTTCTGTGATTCATCGTCAATAAGAAGGTCCAAGGGATACAGTACACACATAGTGAAGCATCGGAATCTAAAACTGGTCTCACAGGAAATGTTCAAATCATAGTAAGTAAGAAGAGTCAGTCTTCTTTTATTTAGTCGGCATTGTCCCTTTTCTATGTAATTTTGATGCTGTTTCTGTGTTTCGTCGTCAATAAGAAGGTCCAAGGGATACAGTGAACCTGAAGTGAAGCACCGGAATCTAAAACCGGTCTCTCAGGAAAGGTGCAAAACATAGAGAGTAAGAAGAGCCAGTCATCTTGTATTTGAGTCACCATTGTGCTTTTTGTATTTAATTCCGATGCAGTTTCTGCGTTTCTTCGTCAATAAGAAGGTCAGAGGGGAATCAGTAAATCTGAAGTGAAGCATCGGAATCTATAACTAGTGTCACAGGAATGGTGCAAAGCATAGACATTAGGAAGAGACAGTTTTCTTGTACTTATGGCGGTATTGTGCCTTTTCTATTTAATTTCGATGCAATTTCTGTGTTTCGTCGTCAATAAGAAGGACAAAAGGATACAGTACACCTAAAATGAAGCATCGGAATCTATAACTAGTGTCACAGGAATGGTTCAAAACATAGACAGTAAGAAGAATCAGTCTTCTTGTACTTATGTCGGCATTGTGCCTCTTGTATTTAATTCCGATGCAATTTCTGTGATTCATCGTCGATAAGAAGGTCCAAGGGATACAGTAAACCTGAAGTGAAGCATCGGAATCTATAACTAGTGTCACAGGAATTGTTCAAAACATAGACAGTAAGAAGAGTCAGTCTTCTTGTACTTAAGTCGGCATTGTGCCTTTTGTATTTGGTTCCGATGAAATTTCTGTGTTTCATCGACAATAAGAAGGTCCAAGTGATACAGTAAACCTGAAGTGAAGCATCGGAATCTATAACTAGTGTCACAGGAATTGTTCAAAACATAGACAGTAAGAAGAGTCAGTCTTCTTGTACTTAAGTCGGCATTGTGCCTTTTGTATTTAATTCCGATGCAATTTCTGTGTTTCATCGTCAATAAGAAGGTCCAAGTGATACAGTAAACCTGAAGTGAAGCATCTGAAACTATAACTAGGGTCACCGGAATGGTTTAAAACATAGACAGTAAGAAGAGTCAGTCTTCTTGTACTTAAGTCGGCATTGTGCCTTTTGTATTTGATTCCGATGCAGTTTCTGTGTTTCATCGTCAATAAGAAGGTCCAAGTGATACAGTAAACCTGAAGTGAAGCATCGTAAACTATAACTAGTGTCACCGGAATGGTTCAAAGCATAGACAGTAAGAAGAGTCAGTCTTCTTGTACTTAAGTCGGCATTGTGCCTTTTCTATTTAATTCCGATGCAATTTCTGTGTTTCATCGTAAATAAGAAGGTCCAAAGGATTCAATAAACATATAGTGAAGCATCGGAATCTAAAACTGGTCTCACAGGAAATGTTCACAACATAGTAGAAAGAAGAGACAGTCTTCTTGTACTTAAGTCGGCGTTGTGCCTTTTGTATTTAATTCCGATGCAATTTCTGTGTTTCATCGACAATAAGAAGGCCACAGGGATACAGTACACCTAAAGTGAAGCATCGGAATGTACAACTAGTGTCACAGGAATGGTTCAAAACATAGACAGTAGGAAGAGTCAGTCATCGTGTACTATAGTCAGCATTGTGCCTCTTGTATTTAATTCCGATGCAATTTCTGCGTTTCATCGTCAATAAGAAGGTCTAAGTGATACAGTAAACCTGAAGTGAAGCATCGGAAACTATAACTAGTGTCACCGGAGTGGTTCAAAACATAGACAGTAAGAAGAGTCAGTCTTCGTGTACTTAAGTCGGCATTGTGCCTTTTGCATTTAATTCCGATGCAATTTCTGTGTTTCATCGTAAATAAGAAGGTCAGAGGGATACAGTAAACCTGATGTGAAGCATCGGAATCTATAACTAGTGTCACAGGAATGGTTCTAAACATAGACAGTAAGTAGAGTCAGTCTTCTTGTACTTAAGTCGGCATTGTGCATTTTGCATTTAATTCCGATGCAATTTCTGTGTTTCATCGTCAATAAGAAGGTCCAAGGGATACTATAAACATAGAGTTAAGCATCGGAATCTAAAACTGGTCTCACAGGAAATGTTCACACCATAGTCAGAAAGAAGAGTCAGTCTTCTTGTACTTAAGTCGGCATTGTGCCTTTTGTATTTAGTTCCGAAGCAATTTCTGTGTTTCATCGTCAATAAGAAGGTCAGAGGGATACAGTAAACCTGAAGTGAAGCATCGGAATCTATAACTAGTGTCACAGGAATGGTTTAAAACAGAGACAGTAGGAAGAGTCAGTCTTCTTGTACTTAAGTCGGCATTGTGCCTTTTGTATTTAATTCCGATGCAAATTCTGTGTTTCGTCGTCAATACGAAGGTCCAAGGGATACAGTAAACCTGAAGTGAAGCATCGGAATCTGTAACTAGTGTCACAGGAATGGTTCAAAACATACACAGCAAGAAGAGTAAGTCTTCTTGTACTTAGGTCGGCATTGTGCCTTTTGTATTTAATTCCGATGCAATTTCTGTGTTTCATCGTCAATAAGAAGGTCCAAGTGATACAGTAAACCTGAAGTGAAGCATCTGAAACTATAAATAGGGTCACCGGAATGGTTTAAAACATAGACAGTAAGAAGAGTCAGTCTTCTTGTACTTAAGTCGGCATTGTGCCTTTTGTATTTGATTCCGATGCAATTTCTGTGTTTCATCGTCAATAAGAAGGTCCAAGTGATACAGTAAACCTGAAGTGAAGCATCGGAAACTATAACTAGTGTCACCGGAATGGTTCAAAACATAAACAGTAAGAAGTGTCAGTCTTCTTGTACTTAAGTCGGCATTGTGCATTTGTATTTAATTCCGAAGCAATTTCTGTGTTTCATCGTAAATAAGAAGGTCAGAGGGATACAGTAAAGTTGAAGTGAAGCATCGGAATCTATAACTAGTGTCACAGGAATGGTTCTAAACATAGACAGTAAGTAGAGTCAGTCTTCTTGTACTTAAGTCGGCATTGCGAATTTTGTATTTCATTGCGATGCAATTTCTGTGTTTCATCATCAAGAAGAAGGTCCAAGGGATACAATAAACATATAGTGAAGCATCGGAATCTAAAACTGGTCTCACAGGAAATGTTCACAACATAGTCAGAAAGAAGAGACAGTCTTCTTGTACTTAAGTCGGCATTGTGCCTTTTGTAGTTAATTCCGATGCAATTTCTGTGTTTCATCGTCAATAAGAAGGTCAGATGGATACAGTAAACCTGAAGTGAAGCATCGGAATGTATAACTAGTGTCACAGGAATGGTTCAAAGCATAGACAGTAGGATGAGTCAGTCTTCTTGTACTTGAGTCGGCTTTGTGCCTTTTGTATTTAATTCCGATGCAATTTCTGTGTTTCATCGTCAATAAGAAGGTACAAGTGATACAGTAAACCTGAAGTGAAGCATCGGAAACTATAACTATTGTCACCGGAATGGTTCAAAGCATAGACAGTAAGAAGAGTCAGTCTTCTTGTACTTAAGTCGGCATTGTGCCTTTTCTATATAATTCCGATGCAATTTCTGTGTTTCATCGTAAATAAGAATGTCAGAGGAATACAGTAAACCGTAGTGAAGCATCGGAATCTATAACTACTGTCACAGGAATGGTTTTAAACATAGACAGTAAGAAGAGTAAGTCTACTTGTACTAAAGTCGGCATTGTGCCTTTTGTATTTAATTCCGATGCAATTTCTGTGTTTCATCGTCAATAAGAAGGTCCAAGGGATTCAATAAACATATAGTGAAGCATCGGAATCTAAAACTGGTCTCACAGGAAATGTTCACAACATAGTAGAAAGAAGAGACAGTCTTCTTGTACTTAAGTCGGCGTTGTGCCTTTTGTATTTAATTCCGATGCAATTTCTGTGTTTCATCGTCAATAAGAAGGTCAGAGGGATACAGTAAACCTGAAGTGAAGCATCGGAATCTATAACTAGTGTCACAGGAATGGTTTAAAACAGAGACAGTAGGAAGAGTCAGTCTTCTTGTACTTAAGTCGGCATTGTGCCTTTTGTATTTAATTCCGATGCAAATTCTGTGTTTCGTCGTCAATACGAAGGTCCAAGGGATACAGTACACCTGAAGTGAACCATCGGAATGTATAACTAGTGTCACAGGAATGGTTCAAAACATAGACAGTAGGAAGAGTCAGTCAACTTGTACTATAGTCAGCATTGTGCCTCTTGTATTTAATTCCGATGCAATTTATGTGTTTCATCGTCAATAAGAAGGTCCAAGTGATACAGTAAACCTGAAGTGAAGCATCGGATACTATAACTAGTGTCACCGGAATGGTTCAAAACATAGACAGTAAGAAGAGTCAGTCTTCGTGTTCTTAAGTCGGCATTGTGCCTTTTGTATTTAATTCCGATGCAATTTCTGTGTTTCATCGTAAATAAGAAGGTCAGAGGGATACAGTAAACCTGATGTGAAGCATCGGAATCTATAACTAGTGTCACAGGAATGGTTCTAAACATAGACAGTAAGAACAGTCAGTCTTCTTGTACTTAAGTCGGCATTGTGCGTTTTGCATTTAATTACGATGCAATTTCTGTGTTTCATCGTCAATAAGAAGGTCCAAGGGATACTATAAACATAGAGTGAAGCATCGGAATCTAAAACAGGTCTCACAGGAAATGTTCACACCATAGTCAGAAAGAAGAGTCAGTCTTCTTGTACTTAAGTCGGCATTGTGCCTTTTGTATTTAATTCCGATGCAATTTCTGTGCTTCATCGTCAATAAGAAGGTCAGAGGGATACAGTAAACCTGAAGTGAAGCATCGGAATCTATAACTAGTGTCACAGGAATGGTTTAAAACAGAGACAGTAGGAAGAGTCAGTCTTCTTGTACTTAAGTCGGCATTGTGCCTTTTGTATTTAATTCCGATGCAAATTCTGTGTTTCGTCGTCAATACGAAGGTCCAAGGGATACAGTAAACCTGGAGTGAAGCATCTGAATCTGTAACTAGTGTCACAGGAATGGTTCAAATCATCGACAGTAAGAAGAGTCAGTCTTCTTGTACTTTAGTCGACATTGTGTCTTTTGTATTTAATTCCGATGCAATTTCTGAGTTTCATCGTCCATAAGAAGGTCTGAGGGATACTGCAAACCTGAAGTGAAGCATCGCAATCTATAACTAGTGTCACAGGAATGGTGCAAAGCATAGACAGTAGGAAGAGTCAGTCTTCTTGTACTTAAGTCGGCATTGTGCTTTTCTATTTAATTGCGATGCAGTTTCTGTGTTTCGTCGTCAATACGAAGGTCAGAGGGATAGAGTAAACCTTAAGTGAAGCATCGGAATCTGTAACTAGTGTCACAGGAGTGGTTAAAAGCATACACAGCAAGAAGAGTAAGTCTTCTTGTACTTAGGACGGCATTGTGCCTTTTGTATTTCATTCCGATGCAATTTGTGTGTTTCATCGTCAATAAGAAGGTCCATGGGATACGGTAAACCTTAAGTGATGCATCGGAATCTATAACTAGTGTCACAGGAATGGTTCAAACATAGACATTAGGAAGTGTTAGTCTTCTTGTACTTAAGTCGGCATTATGCCTTTTGTATTTAATTCCGATGCAATTTCTGTGTTTCATCGTCAATAAGAAGGTCCAAGGGATACAGTAAACCTAAAGTTAAGCATCGGAATCTATAACTAGTGTCACAGGAGTGGTTCAAAACATAGACAGTTAGAAGAGTCATTCTTCTTGCACTTAAGTCGCCATTGTGCCTTTTGTATTTAATTCCGATGCAATTTCTGTGTTTCATCGTCAATAAGAAGGTCCAAGGGATACAGTAGACACATAGTGAAGCATCGGAATCTAAAACTGGTCTCACAGGAAATGTTCAAATCATAGTAAGTAAGAAGAGTCAGTCTTCTTTTATTTAAGTCGGCATTGTCCCTTTTCTATATAATTTTGATGCTATTTCTGTGTTTCGTCGTCAATAAGAAGGTCCAAGGGATACAGTGAACCTGAAGTGAAGCACCGGAATCTAAAACCGGTCTCTCAGGAAAGGTGCAAAACATAGAGAGTAATAAGAGCCAGTCATCTTGTATTTGAGTCACCATTGTGCCTTTTGTATTTAATTCCGATGCAGTTTCTGCGTTTCTTCGTCAATAAGAAGGTCAGAGGGGAATCAGTAAATCTGAAGTGAAGCATCGGAATCTATAACTAGTGTCACAGGAATGGTGCAAAGCATAGACAGTAGGAAGAGACAGTTTTCTTGTACTTATGGTGGTATTGTGCCTTTTCTATTTAATTTCGATGCAATTTCTGTGTTTCATCGTCAATAAGAAGGACAAAAGGATACATTACACCTAAAATGAAGCATCGGAATCTATAACTAGTGTCACAGGAATGGTTCAAAACATAGTCAGTAAGAAGAGTCAGTCTTCTTGTACTTATGTCGGCATTGTGCCTCTTGTATTTAATTCCGATGCTATTTCTGTGTTTCATCGTCGATAAGAAGGTCGAAGGGATACAGTAAACCTGAAGTGAAGCATCGGAATCTATAACTAGTGTCACAGGAATTGTTCAAAACATAGACAGTAAGAAGAGTCAGTCTTTTTGTACTTAAGTCGGCATTGTGCCTTTTGTATTTAATTCCGATGCAATTTCTGTGTTTCATCGTCAATAAGAAGGTCCAAGGGATACAGTAAACCTGAGTTGAAGCATCTGAAACTATAACTAGTGTCACCGGAATGGTTCAAAACATAGACAGTAAGAAGAGTCAGTCTTCTTGTACTTAAGTCGGCA
Source organism: Schistocerca serialis cubense (assembly GCF_023864345.2). NCBI lineage: Eukaryota > Metazoa > Arthropoda > Insecta > Orthoptera > Acrididae > Schistocerca > Schistocerca serialis. The sequence goes on from NC_064642.1 coordinate 839,928,495, forward strand.
TTGTGCCTTTTGTATTTAATTCCGATGCAAATTCTGTGTTTCGTCGTCAATAAGAAGGTCCAAGGGATTCAATAAACATATAGTGAAGCATCGGAATCTATAACTAGTGTCACAGGAATGGTTTAAAACAGAGACAGTAGGAAGAGTCAGTCTTCTTGTACTTAAGTCGGCATTGTGCCTTTTGTATTTAATTCCGATGCAATTTCTGTGTTTCATCGTCAATAAGAAGGTCAGAGGGATACAGTAAACCTGAAGTGAAGCATCGGAATCTATAACTAGTGTCACAGGAATGGTTTAAAACAGAGACAGTAGGAAGAGTCAGTCTTCTTGTACTTAAGTCGGCATTGTGCCTTTTGTATTTAATTCCGATGCAATTTATGTGTTTCATCGTCAATAAGAAGGTCCAAGTGATACAGTAAACCTGAAGTGAAGCATCGGATACTATAACTAGTGTCACCGGAATGGTTCAAAACATAGACAGTAAGAAGAGTCAGTCTTCGTGTTCTTAAGTCGGCATTGTGCCTTTTGTATTTAATTCCGATGCAATTTCTGTGTTTCATCGTAAATAAGAAGGTCAGAGGGATACAGTAAACCGTAGTGAAGCATCGGAATCTATAACTACTGTCACAGGAATGGTTTTAAACATAGACAGTAGGATGAGTCAGTCTTCTTGTACTTGAGTCGGCTTTGTGCCTTTTGTATTTAATTCCGATGCAATTTCTGTGTTTCATCGTCAATAAGAAGGTACAAGTGATACAGTAAACCTGAAGTGAAGCATCGGAAACTATAACTATTGTCACCGGAATGGTTCAAAGCATAGACAGTAAGAAGAGTCAGTCTTCTTGTACTTAAGTCGGCATTGTGCCTTTTCTATATAATTCCGATGCAATTTCTGTGTTTCATCGTAAATAAGAATGTCAGAGGAATACAGTAAACCGTAGTGAAGCATCGGAATCTATAACTACTGTCACAGGAATGGTTTTAAACATAGACAGTAAGAAGAGTAAGTCTACTTGTACTAAAGTCGGCATTGTGCCTTTTGTATTTAATTCCGATGCAATTTCTGTGTTTCATCGTCAATAAGAAGGTCCAAGGGATTCAATAAACATATAGTGAAGCATCGGAATCTAAAACTGGTCTCACAGGAAATGTTCACAACATAGTAGAAAGAAGAGACAGTCTTCTTGTACTTAAGTCGGCGTTGTGCCTTTTGTATTTAATTCCGATGCAATTTCTGTGTTTCATCGTCAATAAGAAGGTCAGAGGGATACAGTAAACCTGAAGTGAAGCATCGGAATCTATAACTAGTGTCACAGGAATGGTTTAAAACAGAGACAGTAGGAAGAGTCAGTCTTCTTGTACTTAAGTCGGCATTGTGCCTTTTGTATTTAATTCCGATGCAAATTCTGTGTTTCGTCGTCAATACGAAGGTCCAAGGGATACAGTACACCTGAAGTGAACCATCGGAATGTATAACTAGTGTCACAGGAATGGTTCAAAACATAGACAGTAGGAAGAGTCAGTCAACTTGTACTATAGTCAGCATTGTGCCTCTTGTATTTAATTCCGATGCAATTTATGTGTTTCATCGTCAATAAGAAGGTCCAAGTGATACAGTAAACCTGAAGTGAAGCATCGGATACTATAACTAGTGTCACCGGAATGGTTCAAAACATAGACAGTAAGAAGAGTCAGTCTTCGTGTTCTTAAGTCGGCATTGTGCCTTTTGTATTTAATTCCGATGCAATTTCTGTGTTTCATCGTAAATAAGAAGGTCAGAGGGATACAGTAAACCTGATGTGAAGCATCGGAATCTATAACTAGTGTCACAGGAATGGTTCTAAACATAGACAGTAAGAACAGTCAGTCTTCTTGTACTTAAGTCGGCATTGTGCGTTTTGCATTTAATTCCGATGCAATTTCTGTGTTTCATCGTCAATAAGAAGGTCCAAGGGATACTATAAACATAGAGTGAAGCATCGGAATCTAAAACAGGTCTCACAGGAAATGTTCACACCATAGTCAGAAAGAAGAGTCAGTCTTCTTGTACTTAAGTCGGCATTGTGCCTTTTGTATTTAATTCCGATGCAATTTCTGTGCTTCATCGTCAATAAGAAGGTCAGAGGGATACAGTAAACCTGAAGTGAAGCATCGGAATCTATAACTAGTGTCACAGGAATGGTTTAAAACAGAGACAGTAGGAAGAGTCAGTCTTCTTGTACTTAAGTCGGCATTGTGCCTTTTGTATTTAATTCCGATGCAAATTCTGTGTTTCGTCGTCAATACGAAGGTCCAAGGGATACAGTAAACCTGGAGTGAAGCATCTGAATCTGTAACTAGTGTCACAGGAATGGTTCAAATCATCGACAGTAAGAAGAGTCAGTCTTCTTGTACTTTAGTCGACATTGTGTCTTTTGTATTTAATTCCGATGCAATTTCTGAGTTTCATCGTCCATAAGAAGGTCTGAGGGATACTGCAAACCTGAAGTGAAGCATCGCAATCTATAACTAGTGTCACAGGAATGGTGCAAAGCATAGACAGTAGGAAGAGTCAGTCTTCTTGTACTTAAGTCGGCATTGTGCCTTTTCTATTTAATTGCGATGCAGTTTCTGTGTTTCGTCGTCAATACGAAGGTCAGAGGGATAGAGTAAACCTTAAGTGAAGCATCGGAATCTGTAACTAGTGTCACAGGAGTGGTTAAAAGCATACACAGCAAGAAGAGTAAGTCTTCTTGTACTTAGGACGGCATTGTGCCTTTTGTATTTCATTCCGATGCAATTTGTGTGTTTCATCGTCAATAAGAAGGTCCATGGGATACGGTAAACCTTAAGTGATGCATCGGAATCTATAACTAGTGTCACAGGAATGGTTCAAACATAGACATTAGGAAGTGTTAGTCTTCTTGTACTTAAGTCGGCATTATGCCTTTTGTATTTAATTCCGATGCAATTTCTGTGTTTCATCGTCAATAAGAAGGTCCAAGGGATACAGTAAACCTAAAGTTAAGCATCGGAATCTATAACTAGTGTCACAGGAGTGGTTCAAAACATAGACAGTTAGAAGAGTCATTCTTCTTGCACTTAAGTCGCCATTGTGCCTTTTGTATTTAATTCCGATGCAATTTCTGTGTTTCATCGTCAATAAGAAGGTCCAAGGGATACAGTAGACACATAGTGAAGCATCGGAATCTAAAACTGGTCTCACAGGAAATGTTCAAATCATAGTAAGTAAGAAGAGTCAGTCTTCTTTTATTTAAGTCGGCATTGTCCCTTTTCTATATAATTTTGATGCTATTTCTGTGTTTCGTCGTCAATAAGAAGGTCCAAGGGATACAGTGAACCTGAAGTGAAGCACCGGAATCTAAAACCGGTCTCTCAGGAAAGGTGCAAAACATAGAGAGTAATAAGAGCCAGTCATCTTGTATTTGAGTCACCATTGTGCCTTTTGTATTTAATTCCGATGCAGTTTCTGCGTTTCTTCGTCAATAAGAAGGTCAGAGGGGAATCAGTAAATCTGAAGTGAAGCATCGGAATCTATAACTAGTGTCACAGGAATGGTGCAAAGCATAGACAGTAGGAAGAGACAGTTTTCTTGTACTTATGGCGGTATTGTGCCTTTTCTATTTAATTTCGATGCAATTTCTGTGTTTCATCGTCAATAAGAAGGACAAAAGGATACATTACACCTAAAATGAAGCATCGGAATCTATAACTAGTGTCACAGGAATGGTTCAAAACATAGTCAGTAAGAAGAGTCAGTCTTCTTGTACTTATGTCGGCATTGTGCCTCTTGTATTTAATTCCGATGCTATTTCTGTGTTTCATCGTCGATAAGAAGGTCGAAGGGATACAGTAAACCTGAAGTGAAGCATCGGAATCTATAACTAGTGTCACAGGAATTGTTCAAAACATAGACAGTAAGAAGAGTCAGTCTTTTTGTACTTAAGTCGGCATTGTGCCTTTTGTATTTAATTCCGATGCAATTTCTGTGTTTCATCGTCAATAAGAAGGTCCAAGGGATACAGTAAACCTGAGTTGAAGCATCTGAAACTATAACTAGTGTCACCGGAATGGTTCAAAACATAGACAGTAAGAAGAGTCAGTCTTCTTGTACTTAAGTCGGCATTGTGCCTTTTGTATTTAATTCCGATGCAAATTCTGTGTTTCGTCGTCAATAAGAAGGTCCAAGGGATTCAATAAACATATAGTGAAGCATCGGAATCTAAAACTGGTCTCACAGGAAATGTTCACAACATAGTAGAAAGAAGAGACAGTCTTCTTGTACTTAAGTCGGCGTTGTGCCTTTTGTATTTAATTCCGATGCAATTTCTGTGTTTCATCATCAATAAGAAGGTCAGAGGGATACAGTAAACCTGAAGTGAAGCATCGGAATCTATAACTAGTGTCACAGGAATGGTTTAAAACAGAGACAGTAGGAAGAGTCAGTCTTCTTGTACTTAAGTCGGCATTGTGCCTTTTGTATTTAATTCCGATGCAAATTCTGTGTTTCGTCGTCAATACGAAGGTCCAAGGGATACAGTACACCTGAAGTGAACCATCGGAATGTATAACTAGTGTCACAAGAATGGTTCAAAACATAGACAGTAGGAAGAGTCAGTCAACTTGTACTATAGTCAGCATTGTGCCTCTTGTATTTAATTCCGATGCAATTTATGTGTTTCATCGTCAATAAGAAGGTCCAAGTGATACAGTAAACCTGAAGTGAAGCATCGGATACTATAACTAGTGTCACCGGAATGGTTCAAAACATAGACAGTAAGAAGAGTCAGTCTTCGTGTTCTTAAGTCGGCATTGTGCCTTTTGTATTTAATTCCGATGCAATTTCTGTGTTTCATCGTAAATAAGAAGGTCAGAGGGATACAGTAAACCTGATGTGAAGCATCGGAATCTATAACTAGTGTCACAGGAATGGTTCTAAACATAGACAGTAAGAACAGTCAGTCTTCTTGTACTTAAGTCGGCATTGTGCGTTTTGCATTTAATTCCGATGCAATTTCTGTGTTTCATCGTCAATAAGAAGGTCCAAGGGATACTATAAACATAGAGTGAAGCATCGGAATCTAAAACAGGTCTCACAGGAAATGTTCACACCATAGTCAGAAAGAAGAGTCAGTCTTCTTGTACTTAAGTCGGCATTGTGCCTTTTGTATTTAATTCCGATGCAATTTCTGTGCTTCATCGTCAATAAGAAGGTCAGAGGGATACAGTAAACCTGAAGTGAAGCATCGGAATCTATAACTAGTGTCACAGGAATGGTTTAAAACAGAGACAGTAGGAAGAGTCAGTCTTCTTGTACTTAAGTCGGCATTGTGCCTTTTGTATTTAATTCCGATGCAAATTCTGTGTTTCGTCGTCAATACGAAGGTCCAAGGGATACAGTAAACCTGGAGTGAAGCATCTGAATCTGTAACTAGTGTCACAGGAATGGTTCAAATCATCGACAGTAAGAAGAGTCAGTCTTCTTGTACTTTAGTCCACATTGTGTCTTTTGTATTTAATTCCGATGCAATTTCTGAGTTTCATCGTCCATAAGAAGGTCTGAGGGATACTGCAAACCTGAAGTGAAGCATCGCAATCTATAACTAGTGTCACAGGAATGGTGCAAAGCATAGACAGTAGGAAGAGTCAGTCTTCTTGTACTTAAGTCGGCATTGTGCCTTTTCTATTTAATTGCGATGCAGTTTCTGTGTTTCGTCGTCAATACGAAGGTCAGAGGGATAGAGTAAACCTTAAGTGAAGCATCGGAATCTGTAACTAGTGTCACAGGAGTGGTTAAAAGCATACACAGCAAGAAGAGTAAGTCTTCTTGTACTTAGGACGGCATTGTGCCTTTTGTATTTCATTCCGATGCAATTTGTGTGTTTCGTCGTCAGTAAGAAGGTCCATGGGATACGGTAAACCTTAAGTGATGCATCGGAATCTATAACTAGTGTCACAGGAATGGTTCAAACATAGACATTAGGAAGTGTTAGTCTTCTTGTACTTAAGTCGGCATTATGCCTTTTGTATTTAATTCCGATGCAATTTCTGTGTTTCATCGTCAATAAGAAGGTCCAAGGGATACAGTAAACCTAAAGTTAAGCATCGGAATCTATAACTAGTGTCACAGGAGTGGTTCAAAACATAGACAGTTAGAAGAGTCATTCTTCTTGCACTTAAGTCGCCATTGTGCCTTTTGTATTTAATTCCGATGCAATTTCTGTGTTTCATCGTCAATAAGAAGGTCCAAGGGATACAGTAGACACATAGTGAAGCATCGGAATCTAAAACTGGTCTCACAGGAAATGTTCATATCATAGTAAGTAAGAAGAGTCAGTCTTCTTTTATTTAAGTCGGCATTGTCCCTTTTCTATATAATTTTGATGCTATTTCTGTGTTTCGTCGTCAATAAGAAGGTCCAAGGGATACAGTGAACCTGAAGTGAAGCACCGGAATCTAAAACCGGTCTCTCAGGAAAGGTGCAAAACATAGAGAGTAATAAGAGCCAGTCATCTTGTATTTGAGTCACCATTGTGCCTTTTGTATTTAATTCCGATGCAGTTTCTGCGTTTCTTCGTCAATAAGAAGGTCAGAGGGGAATCAGTAAATCTGAAGTGAAGCATCGGAATCTATAACTAGTGTCACAGGAATGGTGCAAAGCATAGACAGTAGGAAGAGACAGTTTTCTTGTACTTATGGCGGTATTGTGCCTTTTCTATTTAATTTCGATGCAATTTCTGTGTTTCATCGTCAATAAGAAGGACAAAAGGATACATTACACCTAAAATGAAGCATCGGAATCTATAACTAGTGTCACAGGAATGGTTCAAAACATAGTCAGTAAGAAGAGTCAGTCTTCTTGTACTTATGTCGGCATTGTGCCTCTTATATTTAATTCCGATGCTATTTCTGTGTTTCATCGTCGATAAGAAGGTCGAAGGGATACAGTAAACCTGAAGTGAAGCATCGGAATCTATAACTAGTGTCACAGGAATTGTTCAAAACATAGACAGTAAGAAGAGTCAGTCTTTTTGTACTTAAGTCGGCATTGTGCCTTTTGTATTTAATTCCGATGCAATTTCTGTGTTTCATCGTCAATAAGAAGGTCCAAGGGATACAGTAAACCTGAGTTGAAGCATCTGAAACTATAACTAGTGTCACCGGAATGGTTCAAAACATAGACAGTAAGAAGAGTCAGTCTTCTTGTACTTAAGTCGGCATTGTGCCTTTTGTATTTGCTTCCGATGCAATTTCTGTGTTTCATCGACAATAAGAAGGTCCAAGTGATACAGTAAACCTGAAGTGAAGCATCGGAATTTATAACTAGTGTCACAGGAATTGTTCAAAACATAGACAGTAAGAAGAGTCAGTCTTCTTGTACTTAAGTCGGCATTGTGCCTTTTGTATTTAATTCCGATGCAATTTCTGTGTTTCATCGTCAATAAGAAGGTCCAAGTGATACAGTAAACCTGAAGTGAAGCATCTGAAACTATAACTAGGGTCACCGGAATGGTTCAAAACATAGACAGTAAGAAGAGTCAGTCTTCTTGTACTTAAGTCGGCATTGTGCCTTTTGTATTTGATTCCGATGCAGTTTCTGTGTTTCATCGTCAATAAGAAGGTCCAAGTGATACAGTAAACCTGAAGTGAAGCATCGTAAACTATAACTAGTGTCACCGGAATGGTTCAAAGCATAGACAGTACGAAGAGTCAGTCTTCTTGTACTTAAGTCGGCATTGTGCCTTTTCTATTTAATTCCGATGCAATTTCTGTGTTTCATCGTAAATAAGAATGTCAGAGGAATACAGTAAACCTGTAGTGAAGCATCGGAATCTATAACTAGTGTCACAGGAATGGTTTTAAACATAGACAGTAAGCAGAGTCAGTCTACTTGTACTAAAGTCGGCATTGTGCCTTTTCTATTCAATTCCGATGCAATTTCTGTGTTTCATCGTCAATAAGAAGGTCCAAGGGATTCAATAAACATATAGTGAAGCATCGGAATCTAAAACTGGTCTCACAGGAAATGTTCACAACATAGTAGAAAGAAGAGGCAGTCTTCTTGTACTTAAGTCGGCGTTGTGCCTGTTGTATTTAATTCCGATGCAATTTCTGTGTTTCATCGTCAATAAGAAGGTCAGAGGGATACAGTACACCTGAAGTGAAGCATCGGAATGTATAACTAGTGTCACAGGAATGGTTCAAAACATAGACAGTAGGAAGAGTCAGTCATCTTGTACTATAGTCAGCATTGTGCCTCTTGTATTTAATTCCGATGCAATTTCTGTGTTTCATCGTCAATAAGAAGGTCCAAGTGATACAGTAAACCTGAAGTGAAGCATCGGAAACTATAACTAGTGTCACCGGAATGGTTCAAAACATAGAGAGTAAGAAGAGTCAGTCTTCGTGTACTTAAGTCGGCATTGTGCCTTTTGTATTTAATTCCGATGCAATTTCTATGTTTCATCGTAAATAAGAAGGTCAGAGTGATACAGTAAACCTGATGTGAAGCATCGGAATCTATAACTAGTGTCACAGGAATGGTTCTAAACATAGACAGTAAGAAGAGTCAGTCTTCTTGTACTTAAGTCGGCATTGTGCCTTTTGAATTTAATTCCGATGCAATTTCTGTGTTTCATCGTCAATAAGAAGGTCCAAGGGATACTATAAACATAGAGTGAAGCATCGGAATCTGAAACTGGTCTCACAGGAAATGTTCACACCATAGTCAGAAAGAAGAGTCAGTCTTCTTGTACTTAAGTCGGCATTGTGCCTTTTGTATTTAATTCCGATGCAATTTCTGTGTTTCATCGTCAATAAGAAGGTCAGAGGGATACAGTAAACCTGAAGTGAAGCATCGGAATCTATAACTAGTGTCACAGGAATGGTTTAAAACACAGACAGTAGGAAGAGTCAGTCTTCTTGTACTTAAGTCGGCATTGATCCTTTTGTATTTAATTCCGATGCAAATTCTGTGTTTCGTCGTCAATACGAAGGTCCAAGGGATACAGTAAACCTGAAGTGAAGCATCGGAATCTGTAACTAGTGTCACAGGAATGGTTCAAATCATCGACAGTAAGAAGAGTCAGTCTCCTTGTACTTTAGTCGAAATTGTGTCTTTTGTATTTAATTCCGATGCAATTTCTTAGTATCATCGTCCATAAGAAGGTCTGAGGGATACAGCAAACCTGAAGTGAAGCATCGCAATCTAAAACTAGTGTCACAGGAATGGTGCAAAGCATAGACAGTAGGAAGAGTCAGTCTTCGTGTACTTAAGTCGGCATTGTGCCTTTTCTATTTAATTGAGATGCAGTTTCTGTGTTTCGTCGTCAATACGAAGGTCAGAGGGATAGAGTAAACCTTAAGTGAAGCATCCGAATCTATAACTAGTGTCACAGGAATGGTTCAAAACATGCACAGCAAGAAGAGTAAGTCTTCTTGTACTTAGGTCGGCATTGTGCCTTTTGTATTTAATTCCGATGCAATTTGTGTATTTCATCGTCAATAAGAAGGTCCAAGGGATATGGTAAACATTATGTGATGCATCGGAATCTATAACTAGTGTCACAGGAATGGTTCAAACATAGACAGTAGGAAGTGTCAGTCTTCTTGTACTTAAGTCGGCATTATGCCTTTTGTATTTAATTCCTAAGCAATTTCTGTGCTTCATCGTCAATAAGAAGGTCCAAGGGATACAGTAAACCTAAAGTTAAGCATCGGAATCTATAACTAGTGTCACAGGAATGGTTCACAACATAGACAGTAAGAAGAGTCATTCTTCTTGTACTTAAGTCGCCATTGTGCCTTTTGTATTTAATTCCGATGCAATTTCTGTGTTTCATCGTCAATAAGAAGGTGCAAGTGATACAGTAAACCTGAGGTGAAGCATCTGAAGCTATAACTAGTGTCACCGGAATGGTTCAAAACATAGACAGTAAGAAGAGTCAGTCTTCTTGTACTTAAGTCGGCATTGTGCCTTTTGTATTTGATTCCGATGCAATTTCTGTGTTTCATCGACAATAAGAAGGTCCAAGTGATACAGTAAACCTGAAGTGAAGCATCGGAATCTATAACTAGTGCCACAGGAATAGTTCAAAACATAGACAGTAAGAAGAGTCAGTCTTCTTGTACTTAAGTCAGCATTGTGCCTTTTGTATTTCATTCCGATGCAATTTCTGTGTTTCATCGTCAATAAGAAGGTCCAAGTGATACAGTAAACCTGAAGTGAAGCATCTGAAACTATAACTAGGGTCACCGGAATGGTTCAAAACATAGACAGTAAGAAGAGTCAGTCTTCTTGTACTTAAGTCGGCATTGTGCCTTTTGTATATGATTCCGATGCAATTTCTGTGTTTCATCGTAAATAAGAAGGTCAGAGGGATACAGTAAACCTGAAGTGAAGCATCGGAATCTATAACTAGTGTCACAGGAATGGTTTTTAACATAGCCAGTAAGAAGAGACAGTCTACTTGTGCTAAAGTCGGCATTGTGCCTTTTGTATTTAATTCCGATGCAATTTCTGTGTTTTATCGTCAATAAGGTCAGAGGGATACAGCAAACCCGAGGTGAAGCATCGGAATCTATAACTAGTGTCACAGGAATGGTTCATAACATAGAGATTAGAAAGAATCAGTCTTCTTATACTTAAGTCGGCACTGTGCCTTTTGTATTTAATTCCGATGCAATTTCTGTGTTTCATCGTCAATAAGAAGGTCAGAGGGATACAGTAAACCTTAAGTGAAGCATCGGAATCTATAACTAGTGCCACTGGAATGGTTCAAAACATAGACAGTAGGAGGAGTCATTCTTCTTGTACTTAAATCGGCGTTGTGCCTGTTCTACTTAATTCCGATGCAATTTCTGTGTTTCATCGTGAATAAGAAGGTAAAAAGGGATACAGTAAACGTAAAGTGAATCATCGGAATCTATAACTAGTGTCATAGGAATGGTTCAAAACATAGACAGTAGAAAGAGTCAGTCCTCTTGTACTTAAGTCGGCATTGTGCCTTTTCTATTTAATTCCCATGCAATTTTTGTGTTTCATCATCAAGAAGAAGGTCAGAGGGATACTGTAAACCTGAAGTGAAGCATCGGAATGTATAACTAGTGTCACAGGAATGTTTCAAACATAGACAGTGGGAAGAGTCAGTCTTCTTGTACTTGTGTCGGCATTGTGCTTTTTGTATTTAATTCCGATGCAATTTCTGTGTCTCATCGTCAATGAGTAGGTCAGAGGGATGCAGTAAACCTGAAGTGAAGCATCGGAATCTATAACTAGTGTCACAGGAATGGTTAAAAACATAGACAGTAGGAAGAGTCAGTATTCTTGTACTTAAGTCGGAATTGTGCCATTGTATTTAATTCCGATGCAATTTCTCTGTTTCATCGTCAATAAGAATGTCAGAGGGATACAGTAAACCTTAGGTGAAGCATCGGAAACTATAACTAGTGTCACAGGAATGGTTCAAAACATAGACAGTAAGAAGAGTCAGTCTTCTTGTACTTAAGTCGGTTTTGTGCCTTTTGTATTTAATTCCGATGCTATTTCTGTGTTTCATCGTCGATAAGAAGTTCCAAGGGATACAGTAAACCTGAAGTGGAGCATCGGAATCCATAACTAGTGTCACAGGAATTTTTCAAAACATAGACAGTTGGAAGAGTCAGTCTTCTTGTACTTAAGTCGGCATTTTGCCTTTTCTATTTAATTCCGATGCAATTTCTGTGTTTCATCGTCAACAAGAAGGTCAGAGGTATACAGTAAACCCGAAGTGAATCATCGGAATCTAAAACTAGTGGCACAGGAATGCATCAAAGCATAGACAGTAAGAAGAGTCAGTCTTCTTGTACTTAAGTCGGCATTGTGCCTTTTGTATTTAATTCCGATGCAATTTCTGTGTTTCATCGTAAGTAAGAAGGTCAGAGGGATACAGTAAACCTGAAGTGAAGCTACGGAATCTGTAACTAGTGTCACAGGAATGGTTCTAAATATAGACAGTAAGAAGAGTCAGTCTTCTTGTACTTAAGTCGGCATTGTGCCTTTTTGTATTTAATTCCGATGCAATTTCTGTGTTTCATCATCAATAAGAAGGTCCAAGGGATACAATAAACATATAGTGAAGAATCGGAATCTAAAAGTGGTCTCACAGGAAATGTTCACATGATAGTCAGAAAGAAGAGACAGTCTTCTTGTAGTTAAGTCGGCATTGTTCCTTTTGTATTTAATTCCGATGCAATTTCTGTGTTTCAACGTCAATAAGAAGGTCCAAGGGATACAGTACACACATAGTGAAGCATCGGAATCTAAAACTGGTCTCACAGGAAATGTTCAAATCATAGTAAGTAAGAAGAGTCAGTCTTCTTTTATTTAAGTCGGCATTGTGCCTTCTCTATGTAATTTTGATGCTATTTCTGTGTTTCGTCGTCAATAAGAAGGTTCAAGGGATACAGTGAACCTTAAGTGAAGCACCGGAATCTAAAACCGGTCTCTCAGTTAAGGTGCAAAACATAGAGAGTAAGAAGAGCCAGTCATCTTGTATTTGACTCGGCATTGTGCCTTTTGTATTTAATTCCGATGCAGTTTCTGTGTTTCATCGTCAATAAGAAGGTCAGAGGGAATCAGTAAACCTGAAGTGAAGCATCGGAATCTATAACTAGTGTCACAGGAATGGTGCAAAGCATAGACAGTGGGAAGAGTCAGTCTTCTTGTACTTAAGGCGGCATTGTGCCTTTTCTATTTAATTTCGATGCAATTTCTGTGTTTCGTCGTCAATAAGAAGGTCAAAAGGATACAGTAAACCTAAAATGAAGCATCGGAATCTATAACTAGTGTCACAGGAATGGTTCAAAACATAGACAGTAAGAAGAGACAGTCTTCTTGTACTTAAGTCGGCATTGTGCCTTTTGTGTTTGATTCCGATGCAATTTCTGTGTGTCATCGACAATAAGAAGGTCCAAGTGATACAGTAAACCTGAAGTGAAGCATCGGAATCTATAACTAGTGTCACAGTTATTGTTCAAAACATAGACAGTAAGAAGAGTCAGTCTTCTTGTACTTAAGTCGGCATTGTGCCTTTCGTATTTGATTCCGATAAAATTTCTGTGTTTCATCTTCAATAAGAAGGTCCAAGTGATACAGTAAACCTGAAGTGAGGCATCGGAATCTATTACTAGTGTCACAGGAATGGTTGAAAACATAGACAGTAAGAAGAGTCAGTCTTCTTGTACTTAAGTCAGCATTGTGCCTATTCTGTTTAATTCCGATGCAATATCTGTGTTTCATCGTTTATAAGAAAGTCCAAGGGATACAGTAAACATATAGTGAAGCATCGGAATCTAAAACTGGTGTCACAGGAAATGTTCAAAACGTAGTCAGTAAGAAGAGTCAGTCTTCTTGTACTTAAGTCGGCATTGTGCCTTTTGTATTTAATTCCGATGCAACTTCTGTGTTTCATCGTCAATAAGAAGGTCCAAGTGATACAGTAAACCTGAAGTGAAGCATCTGAAACTATAACTAGGGTCACCGGAATGGTTTAAAACATAGACAGTAAGAAGAGTCAGTCTTCTTGTACTTAAGTCGGCATTGTGCCTTTTGTATTTGATTCCGATGCAATTTCTGTGTTTCATCGTCAATAAGAAGGTCCAAGTGATACAGTAAACCTGAAGTGAAGCATCGGAAACTAAAACTAGTGTCACCGAAATGTTTCAAAACATAAACAGTAAGAAGTGTCAGTCTTCTTGTACTTAAGTCGGCATTGTGCCTTTTGTATTTAATTCCGATGCAATTTCTGTGTTTCATCGTAAATAAGAAGGTCAGAGGGATACAGTAATTCTGCAGTGAAGCATCGAAATCTATAACTAGTGTCACAGGAATGGTTCTAAACATAGACAGTAAGTAGAGTCAGTCTTCTTGTACTTAAGTCGGCATTGTGAATTTTGTATTTAATTGCGATGCAATTTCTGTGTTTCATCATCAATAAGAAGGTACAAGGGATACAATAAACATATAGTGAAGCATCGGAATCTAAAACTGGTCTCACAGGAAATGTTCACAACATAGTCAGAAAGAAGAGACAGTCTTCGTGTACTTAAGTCGGCATTGTGCCTTTTGTATTTAATTCCGATGCAATTTCTGTGTTTCATCGTCAATAAGAAGGTCAGATGGATACAGTAATCCTGAAGTGAAGCATCGGAATGTATAACTAGTGTCACAGGAATGATTCAAAGCATAGACAGTAGGAAGAGTCAGTCTTCTTGTACTTGAGTCGGCATTGTGCCTTTTGTATTTAATTCCGATGCAATTTCTGTGTTTCATCGTCAATAAGAAGGTCCACGTGATACAGTAAACCTGAAGTGAAGCATCGGAAACTATAACTAGTGTCACCGGAATGGTTCAAAACATAGACAGTAAGAAGAGTCATTCTTCTTGTACTTAAGTCGCCATTGTGCCTTTTGTATTTAATTCCGATGCAATTTCTGTGTTTCATCGTCAATAAGAAGGTCCAAGGGATACAGTACACACATAGTGAAGCATCGGAATCTAAAACTGGTCTCACAGGAAATGTTCAAATCATAGTAAGTAAGAAGAGTCAGTCTTCTTTTATTTAAGTCGGCATTGTCCCTTTTCTATGTAATTTTGATGCTGTTTCTGTGTTTCGTCGTCAATATGAAGGTCCAAGGGATACAGTGAACCTGAAGTGAAGCACCGGAATCTAAAACCGGTCTCTCAGGAAAGGTGCAAAACATAGAGAGTAAGAAGAGCCAGTCATCTTGTATTTGAGTCACCATTGTGCCTTTTGTATTTAATTCCGATGCAGTTTCTGCGTTTCTTCGTCAATAAGAAGGTCAGAGGGGAATCAGTAAATCTGAAGTGAAGCATCGGAATCTATAACTAGTGTCACAGGAATGGTGCAAAGCATAGACATTAGGAAGAGACAGTTTTCTTGTACTTATGGCCGTATTGTGCCTTTTCTATTTAATTTCGATGCAATTTCTGTGTTTCGTCGTCAATAAGAAGGACAAAAGGATACAGTACACCTAAAATGAAGCATCGGAATCTATAACTAGTGTCACAGGAATGGTTCAAAACATAGACAGTAAGAAGAGTCAGTCTTCTTGTACTTATGTCGGCATTGTGCCTCTTGTATTTAATTCCGATGCAATTTCTGTGTTTCATCGTCGATAAGAAGGTCCAAGGGATACAGTTAACCTGAAGTGAAGCATCGGAATCTATAACTAGTGTCACAGGAATTGTTCAAAACATAGACAGTAAGAAGAGTCAGTCTTCTTGTACTTAAGTCGGCATTGTGCCTTTTGTATTTGCTTCCGATGCAATTTCTGTGTTTCATCGACAATAAGAAGGTCCAAGTGATACAGTAAACCTGAAGTGAAGCATCGGAATCTATAACTAGTGTCACAGGAATTGTTCAAAACATAGACAGTAAGAAGAGTCAGTCTTCTTGTACTTAAGTCGGCATTGTGCCTTTTGTATTTAATTCCGATGCAATTTCTGTGTTTCATCGTCAATAAGAAGGTCCAAGTGATACAGTAAACCTGAAGTGAAGCATCTGAAACTGTAACTAGGGTCACCGGAATGGTTCAAAACATAGACAGTAAGAAGAGTCAGTCTTCTTGTACTTAAGTCGGCATTGTGCCTTTTGTATTTGATTCCGATGCAGTTTCTGTGTTTCATCGTCAATAAGAAGGTCAGAGGGATACAGTAACCCTGAAGTGAAGCATCGTAAACTATAACTAGTGTCACCGGAATGGTTCAAAGCATAGACAGTAAGAAGAGTCAGTCTTCTTGTACTTAAGTCGGCATTGTGCCTTTTCTATTTAATTCCGATGCAATTTCTGTGTTTCATCGTAAATAAGAATGTCAGAGGAATACAGTAAACCTGTAGTGAAGCGTCGGAATCGATAACTAGTGTCACAGGAATGGTTTTAAACATAGACAGTAAGCAGAGTCAGTCTACTTGTACTAAAGTCGGCATTGTGCCTTTTCTATTTAATTCCGATGCAATTTCTGTGTTTCATCGTAAATAAGAAGGTCCAAAGGATTCAATAAACATATAGTGAAGCATCGGAATCTAAAACTGGTCTCACAGGAAATGTTCACAACACAGTAGAAAGAAGAGACAGTCTTCTTGTACTTAAGTCGGCGTTGTGCCTTTTGTATTTAATTCCGATGCAATTTCTGTGTTTCATCGACAATAAGAAGGCCAGAGGGATACAGTACACCTAAAGTGAAGCATCGGAATGTACAACTAGTGTCACAGGAATGGTTAAAAACATAGACAGTAGGAAGAGTCAGTCATCTTGTACTATAGTCAGCATTGTGCCTCTTATATTTAATTCCGATGCAATTTCTGTGTTTCATCGTCAATAAGAAGGTCCAAGTGATACAGTAAACCTGAAGTGAAGCATCGGAAACTATAACTAGTGTCACCGGAGTGGTTCAAAACATAGACAGTAAGAAGAGTCAGTCTTCGTGTACTTAAGTCGGCATTGTGCCTTATGTATTTAATTCCGATGCAATTTCTGTGTTTCATCGTAAATAAGAAGGTCAGAGGGATACAGTAAACCTGATGTGAAGCATCGGAATCTATAACTAGTGTCAGAGGAATGGTTCTAAACATAGACAGTAAGAAGAGTCAGTCTTCTTGTACTTAAGTCGGCATTGAGCATTTTGCATTTAATTCCGATGCAATTTCTGCGTTTCATCGTCAATAAGAAGGTCCAAGGGATACTATAAACATAGAGTGAAGCATCGGAATCTAAAACTGGTCTCACAGGAAAAGTTCACACCATAGTCAGAAAGAAGAGTCAGTCTTTTTGTACTTAAGTCGGCATTGTGCCTTTTGTTTTTAGTTCCGAAGCAATTTCTTTCTTTCATCGTCAATAAGAAGGTCAGAGGGATACAGTAAACCTGAAGTGAAGCATCGGAATCTATAACTAGTGTCACAGAAATGGTTTAAAACAGAGACAGTAGGAAGAGTCAGTCTTCTTGTACTTAAGTCGGCATTGTGCCTTTTGTATTTAATTCCGATGCAAATTCTGTGTTTCGTCGTCAATACGAAGGTCCAAGGGATACAGTAAACCTGAAGTGAAGCATCGGAATCTGTAACTAGTGTCACAGGAATGGTTCAAATCATCGACAGTAAGAAGAGTCAGTCTTCTTGTACTTTAGTCGACATTGTGTCGTTTGTATGGAATTCCGATGCAATTTCTGAGTTTCATCGTCCATAAGAAGGTCTGAGGGATACAGCAAACCTGAAGTGAAGCATCGCAATCTATAACTAGTGTCACAGGAATGGTGCAAAGCATAGACAGTAGGAAGAGTCAGTTTTCGTGTACTTAAGTCGGCATTGTGCCTTTTCTATTTAATTGCGATGCAGTTTCTGTGTTTCGTCGTCAATACGAAGGTCAGAGGGATAGAGTAAACCTTAAGTGAAGCATCGGAATCTATAACTAGTGTCACAGGAATGGTTCAAAACATACACAGCAAGAAGAGTAAGTCTTCTTGTACTTAGGTCGGCATTGTGCCTTTTGTATTTAATTCCGATGCAATTTCTGTGTTTCATCGTCAATAAGAAGGTCCAAGTGATACAGTAAACCTGAAGTGAAGCATCTGAAACTATAACTAGGGTCACCGGAATGGTTTAAAACATAGACAGTAAGAAGAGTCAGTCTTCTTAAACTTAAGTCGGCATTGTGCCTTTTGTATTTGATTCCGATGCAATTTCTGTGTTTCATCGTCAATAAGAAGGTCCAAGTGATACAGTAAACCTGAAGTGAAGCATCGGAATCTATAACTAGTGTCACAGTAATGGTTGAAAACATAGACAGTAAGAAGAGTCAGTCTTCTTGTACTTAAGTCGGCATTGTGCCTTTTGTATTTAATTCCGATGCAATTTCTGTGTTTTATCGTCAATAAGGTCAGAGGGATACAGCAAACCCGAGGTGAAGCATCGGAATCTATAACTAGTGTCACAGGAATGGTTCATAACATAGAGATTGGAAAGAATCAGTCTTCTTATACTTAAGTCGGCACTGTGCCTTTTGTATTTAATTCCGATGCAATTTCTGTGTTTCATCGTCAATAAGAAGGTCAGAGGGATACAGTAAACCTTAAGTGAAGCATCGGAATCTATAACTAGTGCCACTGGAATGGTTCAAAACATAGACAGTAGGAGGAGTCATTCTTCTTGTACTTAAATCGGCGTTGTGCCTGTTCTACTTAATTCCGATGCAATTTCTGTGTTTCATCGTGAATAAGAAGGTAAAAAGGGATACAGTAAACGTAAAGTGAATCATCGGAATCTATAACTAGTGTCATAGGAATGGTTCAAAACATAGACAGTAGAAAGAGTCAGTCCTCTTGTACTTAAGTCGGCATTGTGCCTTTTCTATTTAATTCCCATGCAATTTTTGTGTTTCATCATCAAGAAGAAGGTCAGAGGGATACTGTAAACCTGAAGTGAAGCATCGGAATGTATAACTAGTGTCACAGGAATGTTTCAAACATAGACAGTAGGAAGAGTCAGTCTTCTTGTACTTGTGTCGGCATTGTGCTTTTTGTATTTAATTCCGATGCAATTTCTGTGTCTCATCGTCAATGAGTAGGTCAGAGGGATGCAGTAAACCTGAAGTGAAGCATCGGAATCTATAACTAGTGTCACAGGAATGGTTCAAAACATAGACAGTAAGAAGAGTCAGTCTTCTTGTACTTAAGTCGGTTTTGTGCCTTTTGTATTTAATTCCGATGCTATTTCTGTGTTTCATCGTCGATAAGAAGTTCCAAGGGATACAGTAAACCTGAAGTGGAGCATCGGAATCCATAACTAGTGTCACAGGAATTTTTCAAAACATAGACAGTTGGAAGAGTCAGTCTTCTTGTACTTAAGTCGGCATTTTGCCTTTTCTATTTAATTCCGATGCAATTTCTGTGTTTCATCGTCAACAAGAAGGTCAGAGGTATACAGTAAACCCGAAGTGAATCATCGGAATCTAAAACTAGTGGCACAGGAATGCATCAAAGCATAGACAGTAAGAAGAGTCAGTCTTCTTGTACTTAAGTCGGCATTGTGCCTTTTGTATTTAATTCCGATGCAATTTCTGTGTTTCACCGTAAGTAAGAAGGTCAGAGGGATACAGTAAACCTGAAGTGAAGCTACGGAATCTGTAACTAGTGTCACAGGAATGGTTCTAAATATAGACAGTAAGAAGAGTCAGTCTTCTTGTACTTAAGTCGGCATTGTGCCTTTTTGTATTTAATTCCGATGCAATTTCTGTGTTTCATCATCAATAAGAAGGTCCAAGGGATACAATAAACATATAGTGAAGCATCGGAATCTAAAAGTGGTCTCACAGGAAATGTTCACATGATAGTCAGAAAGAAGAGACAGTCTTCTTGTAGTTAAGTCGGCATTGTTCCTTTTGTATTTAATTCCGATGCAATTTCTGTGTTTCAACGTCAATAAGAAGGTCCAAGGGATACAGTACACACATAGTGAAGCATCGGAATCTAAAACTGGTCTCACAGGAAATGTTCAAATCATAGTAAGTAAGAAGAGTCAGTCTTCTTTTATTTAAGTCGGCATTGTGCCTTCTCTATGTAATTTTGATGCTATTTCTGTGTTTCGTCGTCAATAAGAAGGTTCAAGGGATACAGTGAACCTTAAGTGAAGCACCGGAATTTAAAACCGGTCTCTCAGTTAAGGTGCAAAACATAGAGAGTAAGAAGAGCCAGTCATCTTGTATTTGACTCGGCATTGTGCCTTTTGTATTTAATTCCGATGCAATTTCTGTGTTTCATCGTAAATAAGAAGGTCAGAGGGATACAGTAAACCTGCAGTGAAGCATCGAAATCTATAACTAGTGTCACAGGAATGGTTCAAAACATAGACAGTAGGAAGAGTCAGTCATCTTGTACAATAGTCAGCATTGTGCCTCTTATATTTAATTCCGATGCAATTTCTGTGTTTCATCGTAAATAAGAAGGTCAGAGGGATACAGTAAACCTGAAGTGAAGCATCGGAAACTATAACTAGTGTCACCGGAATGGTTCAAAACATAGACAGTAAGAAGAGTCATTCTTCTTGTACTTAAGTCGCCATTGTGCCTTTTGTATTTAATTCCGATGCAATTTCTGTGTTTCATCGTCAATAAGAAGGTCCAAGGGATACAGTACACACATAGTGAAGCATCGGAATCTAAAACTGGTCTCACAGGAAATGTTCAAATCATAGTAAGTAAGAAGAGTCAGTCTTCTTTTATTTAAGTCGGCATTGTCCCTTTTCTATGTAATTTTGATGCTGTTTCTGTGTTTCGTCGTCAATAAGAAGGTCCAAGGGATACAGTGAACCTGAAGTGAAGCACCGGGATCTAAAACCGGTCTCTCAGGAAAGGTGCAAAACATAGAGAGTAAGAAGAGCCAGTCATCTTGTATTTGAGTCACAATTGTGCCTTTTGTATTTAATTCCGATGCAGTTTCTGCGTTTCTTCGTCAATAAGAACGTCAGAGGGGAATCAGTAAATCTGAAGTGAAGCATCGGAATCTACAACTAGTGTCACAGGAATGGTGCAAAGCATAGACATTAGGAAGAGACAGTTTTCTTGTACATATGGCGGTATTGTGCCTTTTCTATTTAATTTCGATGCAATTTCTGTGTTTCGTCGTCAATAAGAAGGACAAAAGGATACAGTACACCTAAAATGAAGCATCGGAATCTATAACTAGTGTCACAGGAATGGTTCAAAACATAGACAGTAAGAAGAGTCAGTCTTCTTGTACTTATGTCGGCATTGTGCCTCTTGTATTTAATTCCGATGCAATTTCTGTGTTTCATCGTCGATAAGAAGGTCCAAGGGATACAGTTAACCTGAAGTGAAGCATCGGAATCTATAACTAGTGTCACAGGAATTGTTCAAAACATAGACAGTAAGAAGAGTCAGTCTTCTTGTACTTAAGTCGGCATTGTGCCTTTTGTATTTGCTTCCGATGCAATTTCTGTGTTTCATCGACAATAAGAAGGTCCAAGTGATACAGTAAACCTGAAGTGAAGCATCGGAATCTATAACTAGTGTCACAGGAATTGTTCAAAACATAGACAGTAAGAAGAGTCAGTCTTCTTGTACTTAAGTCGGCATTGTGCCTTTTGTATTTGATTCCGATGCAGTTTCTGTGTTTCATCGTCAATAAGAAGGTCCAAGTGATACAGTAAACCTGAAGTGAAGCATCGTAAACTATAACTAGTGTCACCGGAATGGTTCAAAGCATAGACAGTAAGAAGAGTCAGTCTTCTTGTACTTAAGTCGGCATTGTGCTTTTTCTATTTAATTCCGATGCAATTTCTGTGTTTCATCGTAAATAAGAATGTCAGAGGAATACAGTAAACCTGTAGTGAAGCATCGGAATCGATAACTAGTGTCACAGGAACGGTTTTAAACATAGACAGTAAGCAGAGTCAGTCTACTTGTACTAAAGTCGGCATTGTGCCTTTTCTATTTAATTCCGATGCAATTTCTGTGTTTCATCGTAAATAAGAAGGTCCAAAGGATTCAATAAACATATAGTGAAGCATCGGAATCTAAAACTGGTCTCACAGGAAATGTTCACAACATAGTAGAAAGAAGAGACAGTCTTCTTGTACTTAAGTCGGCGTTGTGCCTTTTGTATTTAATTCCGATGCAATTTCTGTGTTTCATCGACAATAAGAAGGCCAGAGGGATACAGTACACCTAAAGTGAAGCATCGGAATGTACAACTAGTGTCACAGGAATGGTTCAAAACATAGACAGTAGGAAGAGTCAGTCATCTTGTACTATAGTCAGCATTGTGCCTCTTATATTTAATTCCGATGCAATTTCTGTGTTTCATCGTCAATAAGAAGGTCCAAGTGATACAGTAAACCTGAAGTGAAGCATCGGAAACTATAACTAGTGTCACCGGAGTGGTTCAAAACATAGACAGTAAGAAGAGTCAGTCTTCGTGTACTTAAGTCGGCATTGTGCCTTTTGTATTTAATTCCGATGCAATTTCTGTGTTTCATCGTAAATAAGAAGGTCAGAGGGATACAGTAAACCTGATGTGAAGCATCGGAATCTATAACTAGTGTCACAGGAATGGTTCTAAACATAGACAGTAAGAAGAGTCAGTCTTCTTGTACTTAAGTCGGCATTGAGCATTTTGCATTTATTTCCGATGCAATTTCTGTGTTTCATCGTCAATAAGAAGGTCCAAGGGATACTATAAACATAGAGTGAAGCATCGGAATCTAAAACTGGTCTCACAGGAAAAGTTCACACCATAGTCAGAAAGAAGAGTCAGTCTTCTTGTACTTAAGTCGGCATTGTGCCTTTTGTTTTTAGTTCCGAAGCAATTTCTGTGTTTCATCGTCAATAAGAAGGTCAGAGGGATACAGTAAACCTGAAGTGAAGCATCGGAATCTATAACTAGTGTCACAGGAATGGTTTAAAACAGAGACAGTAGGAAGAGTCAGTCTTCTTGTACTTAAGTCGGCATTGTGCCTTTTGTATTTAATTCCGATGCAAATTCTGTGTTTCGTCGTCAATACGAAGGTCCAAGGGATACAGTAAACCTGAAGTGAAGCATCGGAATCTGTAACTAGTGTCACAGGAATGGTTCAAATCATCGACAGTAAGAAGAGTCAGTCTTCTTGTACTTTAGTCGACATTGTGTCGTTTGTATTTAATTCCGATGCAATTTCTGAGTTTCATCGTCCATAAGAAGGTCTGAGGGATACAGCAAACCTGAAGTGAAGCATCGCAATCTATAACTAGTGTCACAGGAATGGTGCAAAGCATAGACAGTAGGAAGAGTCAGTTTTCTTGTACTTAAGTCGGCATTGTGCCTTTTCTATTTAATTGCGATGCAGTTTCTGTGTTTCGTCGTCAATACGAAGGTCAGAGGGATAGAGTAAACCTTAAGTGAAGCATCGGAAACTATAACTAGGGTCACCGGAATGGTTTAAAACATAGACAGTAAGAAGAGTCAGTCTTCTTGTACTTAAGTCGGCATTGTGCCTTTTGTATTTGATTCCGATGCAATTTCTGTGTTTCATCGTCAATAAGAAGTTCCAAGTGATACAGTAAACCTGAAGTGAAGCATCGGAAACTATAACTAGTGTCACCGGAATGGTTCAAAGCATAAACAGTAAGAAGTGTCAGTCTTCTTGTACTTAAGTCGGCATTGTGCCTTTTGTATTTAATTCCGAAGCAATTTCAATGTTTCATCGTAAATAAGAAGGTCAGAGGGATACAGTAAAGTTGAAGTGAAGCATCGGAATCTATAACTAGTGTCACAGGAATGGTTCTAAACATAGACAGTAAGTAGAGTCAGTCTTCTTGTACTTAAGTCGGCATTGCGAATTTTGTATTTCATTGCGATGCAATTTCTGTGTTTCATCATCAAGAAGAAGGTCCAAGGGATACAATAAACATATAGTGAAGCATCGGAATCTAAAACTGGTCTCACAGGAAATGTTCACAACATAGTCAGAAAGAAGAGACAGTCTTCTTGTACTTAAGTCGGCATTGTGCTTTTTGTATTTAATTCCGATGCAATTTCTGTGTTTCATCGTCAATAAGGAGGTCAGAGAGGAATCAGTAAATCTGAAGTGAAGCATCGGAATCTATAACTAGTGTCACAGGAATGGTGCAAAGCATAGACAGTAGGAAGAGACAGTTTTCTTGTACTTATGGCGGTATTGTGCCTTTTCTATTTAATTTCGATGCAATTTCTGTGTTTCGTCGTCAATAAGAAGGACAAAAGGATACAGTACACCTAAAATGAAGCATCGGAATCTATAACTAGTGTCACAGGAATGGTTCAAAACATAGACAGTAAGAAGAGTCAGTCTTCTTGTACTTATGTCGGCATTGTGCCTCTTGTATTTAATTCCGATGCAATTTCTGTGTTTCATCGTCGATAAGAAGGTCCAAGGGATACAGTAAACCTGAAGTGAAGCATCGGAATCTATAACTAGTGTCACAGGAATTGTTCAAAACGTAGACAGTAAGAAGAGTCAGTCTTCTTGTACTTAAG
The DNA here is from genome assembly GCF_023864345.2 of Schistocerca serialis cubense. Classification (NCBI taxonomy): domain Eukaryota; kingdom Metazoa; phylum Arthropoda; class Insecta; order Orthoptera; family Acrididae; genus Schistocerca; species Schistocerca serialis. The sequence continues at coordinate 839,952,559 of NC_064642.1, forward strand.
TCGGCATTGTGCCTTTTGTATTTAATTCCGAAGCAATTTCTGTGTTTCATCGTCAATAAGAAGGTCCAAGTGATACAGTAAACCTGAAGTGAAGCATCTGAAACTATAACTAGGGTCACCGGAATGGTTCAAAACATAGACAGTAAGAAGAGTCAGTCTTCTTGTACTTAAGTCGGCATTGTGCCTTTTGTATTTGATTCCGATGCTGTTTCTGTGTTTCATCGTCAATAAGAAGGTCCAAGTGATACAGTAAACCTGAAGTGAAGCATCGGAAACTATAACTAGTGTCACCGGAATGGTTCAAAGCATAGACAGTAAGAAGAGTCAGTCTTCTTGTACTTAAGTCGGCATTGTGCCTTTTCTATTTAATTCCGATGCAATTTCTGTGTTTCATCGTAAATAAGAATGTCAGAGGAATACAGTAACCTGTAGTGAAGCATCGGAATCTATAACTAGAGTCACAGGAATGGTTTTAAACATAGACAGTAAGCAGAGTCAGTCTACTTGTACTAAAGTCGGCATTGTGCCTTTTCTATTCAATTCCGATGCAATTTCTGTGTTTCATCGTCAATAAGAAGGTCCAAGGGATTCAATAAACATATAGTGAAGCATCGGAATCTAAAACTGGTCTCACAGGAAATGATCACAACATAGTAGAAAGAAGAGGCAGTCTTCTTGTACTTAAGTCGGCGTTGTGCCTGTTGTATTTAATTCCGATGCAATTTCTGTGTTTCATCGTCAATAAGAAGGTCAGAGGGATACAGTACACCTGAAGTGAAGCATCGGAATGTATAACTAGTGTCACAGGAATGGTTCAAAACATAGACAGTAGGAAGAGTCAGTCATCTTGTACTATAGTCAGCATTGTGCCTCTTGTATTTAATTCCGATGCAATTTCTGTGATTCATCGTCAATAAGAAGGTCCAAGTGATACAGTAAACCTGAAGTGAAGCATCGGAAACTATAACTAGTGTCACCGGAATGGTTCAAAACATAGAGAGTAAGAAGAGCCAGTCTTCGTGTACTTAAGTCGGCATTGTGCCTTTTGTATTTAATTCCGATGCAATTTCTATGTTTCATCGTAAATAAGAAGGTCAGAGGGATACAGTAAACCAGATGTGAAGCATCGGAATCTATAACTAGTGTCACAGGAATGGTTCTAAACATAGACAGTAAGAAGAGTCAGTCTTCTTGTACTTAAGTCGGCATTGTGCCTTTTGAATTTAATTCCGATGCAATTTCTGTGTTTCATCGTCAATAAGAAGGTCCAAGGGATACTATAAACATAGAGTGAAGCATCGGAATCTGAAACTGGTCTCACAGGAAATGTTCACACCATAGTCAGAAAGAAGAGTCAGTCTTCTTGTACTTAAGTCGGCATTGTGCCTTTTGTATTTAATTCCGATGCAATTTCTGTGTTTCATCGTCAATAAGAAGGTCAGAGGGATACAGTAAACCTGAAGTGAAGCATCGGAATCTATAACTAGTGTCACAGGAATGGTTTAAAACAGAGACAGTAGGAAGAGTCAGTATTCTTGTACTTAAGTCGGCATTGTGCCTTTTGTATTTAATTCCGATGCAATTTCTGTGTTTCATCGTCAATAAGAAGGTCAGAGGGATACAGTAAACCTGAAGTGAAGCATCGGAATCTATAACTAGTGTCACAGGAATGGTTTAAAACAGAGACAGTAGGAAGAGTCAGTATTCTTGTACTTAAGTCGGCATTGTTCCTTTTGTATTTAATTCCGATGCAAATTCTGTGTTTCGTCGTCAATACGAAGGTCCAAGGCATACAGTAAACCTGAAGTGAAGCATCGGAATCTGTAACTAGTGTCACAGGAATGGTTCAAATCATCGACAGTAAGAAGAGTCAGTCTCCTTGTACTTTAGTCGACATTGTATCTTTTGTATTTAATTCCGATGCAATTTCTTAGTATCATCGTCCATAAGAAGGTCTGAGGGATACAGCAAACCTGAAGTGAAGCATCGCAATCTATAACTAGTGTCACAGGAATGGTGCAAAGCATAGACAGTAGGAAGAGTCAGTCTTCGTGTACTTAAGTCGGCATTGTGCCTTTTCTATTTAATTGAGATGCAGTTTCTGTGTTTCGTCGTCAATACGAAGGTCAGAGGGATAGAGTAAGCCTTAAGTGAAGCATCCGAATCTATAACTAGTGTCACAGGAATCGTTCAAAACATACACAGCAAGAAGAGTAAGTCATCTTGTACTTAGGTCGGCATTGTGCCTTTTGTATTTAATTCCGATGCAATTTGTGTATTTCATCGTCAATAAGAAGGTCCAAGGGATATGGTAAACATTAAGTGATGCATCGGAATCTATAACTAGTGTCACAGGAATGGTTCAAACATAGACAAAAGGAAGTGTCAGTCTTCTTGTACTTAAGTCGGCATTATGCCTTTTGTATTTAATTCCGATGCAATTTCTGTGCTTCATCGTCAATAAGAAGGTCCAAGGGTAACAGTAATCCTAAAGTTAAGCATCGGAATCTATAACTAGTGTCACAGGAATGGTTCACAACATAGACAGTAAGAAGTGTCATTCTTCTTGTACTTAAGTCGCCATTGTGCCTTTTGTATTTAATTCCGATGCAATTTCTGTGTTTCATCGTCAATAAGAAGGTGCAAGTGATACAGTAAACCTGAGGTGAAGCATCTGAAGCTATAACTAGTGTCACCGGAATGGTTCAAAACATAGACAGTAAGAAGAGTCAGTCTTCTTGTACTTAAGTCGGCATTGTGCCTTTTGTATTTGATTCCGATGCAATTTCTGTGTTTCACCGACAATAAGAAGGTCCAAGTGATACAGTAAACCTGAAGTGAAGCATCGGAATCTATAACTAGTGTCACAGGAATTGTTCAAAACATAGACAGTAAGAAGAGTCTGTCTTCTTGTACTTAAGTCGGCATTGTGCCTTTTGTATTTCATTCCGATGCAATTTCTGTGTTTCATCGTCAATAAGAAGGTCCAAGTGATACAGTAAACCTGAAGTGAAGCATCTGAAACTATAACTAGGGTCACCGGAATGGTTCAAAACATAGACAGTAAGAAGAGTCAGTCTTCTTGTACTTAAGTAGGCATTGTGCCTTTTGTATATGATTCCGATGCAATTTCTGTGTTTCATCGTAAATAAGAAGGTCAGAGGGATACAGTAAACCTGAAGTGAAGCATCGGAATCTATAACTAGTGTCACAGGAATGGTTTTTAACATAGCCAGTAAGAAGAGACAGTCTACTTGTGCTAAAGTCGGCATTGTGCCTTTTGTATTTAATTCCGATGCAATTTCTGTGTTTCATCGTCAATAAGAAGGTCAGAGGGGTACACTAAACCTGAAGTGAAGCATCAGAATCTATAACTAGTGTCACAGGAATGGTTCAAAACAGAGACAGTAGGAAGAGTCAGTCTTCTTGTACTTAAGTCGGCATTGTGCCTTTTCTATTTAATCGCGATGCAAATTCTGTGTTTCGTCGTCAGTAAGAAGTTCCAAGGGATACAGTAAACCTGAAGTGAAGCATCGGAATCTATAACTAGTGTCACAGTAATGGTTGAAAACATAGACAGTAAGAAGAGTCAGTCTTCTTGTACTTAAGTCGGCATTGTGCCTTTTGTATTTAATTCCGATGCAATTTCTGTGTTTTATCGTCAATAAGGTCAGAGGGATACAGCAAACCCGAGGTGAAGCATCGGAATCTATAACTAGTGTCACAGGAATGGTTCATAACATAGAGATTAGAAAGAATCAGTCTTCTTATACTTAAGTCGGCACTGTGCCTTTTGTATTTAATTCCGATGCAATTTCTGTGTTTCATCGTCAATAAGAAGGTCAGAGGGATACAGTAAACCTTAAGTGAAGCATCGGAATCTATAACTAGTGCCACTGGAATGGTTCAAAACATAGACAGTAGGAGGAGTCATTCTTCTTGTACTTAAATCGGCGTTGTGCCTGTTCTATTTAATTCCGATGCAATTTCTGTGTTTCATCGTGAATAAGAAGGTAAAAAGGGATACAGTAAACGTAAAGTGAATCATCGGAATCTATAACTAGTGTCATAGGAATGGTTCAAAACATAGGCAGTAGAAAGAGTCAGTCCTCTTGTACTTGAGTCGGCATTGTGCCTTTTCTATTTAATTCCCATGCAATTTTTGTGTTTCATCATCAAGAAGAAGGTCAGAGGGATACTGGAAACCTGAAGTGAAGCATCGGAATGTATAACTAGTGTCACAGGAATGTTTCAAACATAGACAGTAGGAACAGTCAGTCTTCTTGTACTTGTGTCGGCATTGTGCTTTTTGTATTTAATTCCGATGCAATTTCTGTGTCTCATCGTCAATGAGTAGGTCAGAGGGATGCAGTAAACCTGAAGTGAAGCATCGGAATCTATAACTAGTGTCACAGGAATGGTTAAAAACATAGACAGTAGGAAGAGTCAGTATTCTTGTACTTAAGTCGGAATTGTGCCATTGTATTTAATTCCGATGCAATTCCTCTGTTTCATCGTCAATAAGAATGTCAGAGGGATACAGTAAACCTTAGGTGAAGCATCGGAATCTATAACTAGTGTCACAGGAATGGTTCAAAACATAGACAGAAAGAAGAGTCAGTCTTCTTGTACTTAAGTCGGTTTTGTGCCTTTTGTATTTAATTCCGATGCTATTTCTGTGTTTCATCGTCGATAAGAAGGTCCAAGGGATACAGTAAACCTGAAGTGGAGCATCGGAATCCATAACTAGTGTCACAGGAATTTTTCAAAACGTAGACAGTTGGAAGAGTCAGTCTTCTTGTACTTAAGTCGGCATTTTGCCTTTTCTATTTAATTCCGATGCAATTTCTGTGTTTCATCGTCAACAAGAAGGTCAGAGGTATACAGTAAACCCGAAGTGAATCATCGGAATCTAAAACTAGTGGCACAGGAATGTATCAAAGCATAGACAGTAAGAAGAGTCAGTCTTCTTGTACTTAAGTCGGCATTGTGACTTTTGTATTTAATTCCGATGCAATTTCTGTGTTTCATCGTAAGTAAGAAGGTCAGAGGGATAGAGTAAACCTGAAGTGAAGCTACGGAATCTGTTACTAGTGTCACAGGAATGGTTCTAAATATAGACAGTAAGAAGAGTCAGTCTTCTTGTACTTAAGTCGGCATTGTGCCTTTTTGTATTTAATTCCGATGCAATTTCTGTGTTCCATCATCAATAAGAAGGTCCAAGGGATACAATAAACATATAGTGAAGCATCGGAATCTAAAAGTGGTCTCACAGGAAATGTTCACATGATAGTCAGAAAGAAGAGACAGTCTTCTTGTAGTTAAGTCGGCATTGTTCCTTTTGTATTTAATTCCGATGTAATTTCTGTGTTTCATCGTAAGTAAGAAGGTCAGAGGGATACAGTAAACCTGAAGTGAAGCTACGATATCTGTAACTAGTGTCACAGGAATGGTTCTAAACATAGACAGTAAGAAGAGTCAGTCTTCTTGTACTTAAGTCGGCATTGTGCCTTTTGTATTTAATTCCGATGCAATTTCTGTGGTTCATCATCAATAAGAAGGTCCAAGGGATACAATAAACATATAGTGAAGCATCGGAATCTAAAACTGGTCTCACAGGAAATGTTCACATGATAGCCAGAAAGAAGAGACAGTCTTCTTGTACTTAAGTCGGCATTGTGCCTTTTGTATTTAATTCCGATGCAATTTCTGTGTTTCATCGTCAATAAGAAGGTCAGAGGGATACAGTAACCCTGAAGTGAAGCATCGGAATCTATAACTAGTGTCACAGGAATGGTTCAAATCATTGACAGTAAGAAGAGTCAGTCTACTTGTACTTAAGTCGGCATTGTGCCTTTTCTATTTAATTCCGATGCAATTTCTGTGTTTCATCATCAATAAGAAGGTCCAAGGGATACAATAAACATATAGTGAAGCATCGGAATGTAAAACTGGTCTCACAGGAAATGTTCACATGATAGTCAGAAAGAAGAGACAGTCTTCTTGTACATATGTCGACATTGTGCCTTTTCTATTTTATTCCGATGCAATCTCTGTGTTTCATCGTCAATAACAATGTCAAAGGGATACAGTAAACCTGGAGTGAACCATCGGAATCTATAACTAGTGTCAATGGAATGGTTCAAATCATAGACAGTAAGAGGAGTCAGTCTTCTTGTACCTAAGTCGGCAATGTGCCATTTGTATATAATTCCGATGCAAGTTCTGTGTTTCATCGTCAATAAGAAGGTCCATGGGATACAGTAAACCTGAAGTGAAGCATCGGAATCTATAACAAGTGTCACGGAATGGTTCGAAAAATAGACAGTACGAAGAGTCAGTCTTCTTGTACTTAAGTCAGCATTGTGATTTTTGTATTTAATTCCGATGCATTTTCTGTGCTTCATCGTCAATAAGATGGTCCAAGGGATACAGTAAACCTGAAGTGAGGCATCGGAATCGATAACTAGTGTTACAGGAATGGTTCAAAACATAGTCAGTAAAAGGTGTCAGTCTTCTTGTACTTAAGTCGGCATGGTGCATTTTGTATTTAATTCCGATGCAATTTCTGTGTTTCATCGTCAACAAGAAGGTCCAAAGGATACAGTAAACATATAATGAAGCATCGGAATTTAATACTGGTCTCACAGGAAAAGTTCAAGTCTTAGTCAGTAAGAAGAGTCAGTCTTCTTGTACTTAAGTCGGCATTGTGCCATTTGTATTTAATTCCGATGCAATCTCTGTGTTTCATCGTCAATAAGAAGGTGCAAGTGATCCAGTAAACCTAAAGTGAAGCATCGGAATCTATAACTAGTGTCACAGGAATGGTTCAAAACATAGACAGTAAGAAGAGTCAGCCTTCTTGTACTTAAGTCGGCATTGTGCCTCTCCTTTGTAATTCCGATGCAATTTCTGTGTTTCGTCGTCAATAAGAAGGTCCAAGGGGTGCACTAAACCTGAAGTGAAGCATCGGAATCTATAACTAGTGTCACAGGAATGGTTCAAAACATAGACAGACGGAACAGTCAGTCTCCTTGTACTTAAGTCGGCGTTTTGCCTTTTATATTTAATTCTGATGCAGTTTCTGTGTTTCGTCGTCAATGAGAAGGTCTAAGGGATACAGTAAACCCGAAGTGAAGCATCGGAATCTATAACTAGTGTCACAGGAATGGTTCAAAAAATAGACAGTAGGAAGAGTCAGTCTTCTTGTACTTAAGTCGGCATTGTGCCTTTTTGTATTTAATTCCGATGCTATTTCTGTGTTTCATCGTCCATAAGAAGGTCCAAGGGATACAGTAAACCTGAAGTGAGGCATCGGAATCTATAAGTAGTGTCGCAGGAATGGTTCAAAACATAGACAGTAGGAAGAGTAAGTCTTCTTGTACTTAAGTCGGCATTGTGCCTTTTGTATTTAATTACGATGCAATTTCAGTGTTTCATCATCAATAAGAAGGACAGAGGGATAGAGTAAACCTGAAGTGAGGCATCGGAATCTATAACTAGTGTCACAGGAATGGTACAAAACATAGTCAGTAAGAAGAGTCAGTCTTCTTGTACTTAAGTCGGCATGGTGCCTTTTGTATTTAATTCCGATGCAATTTCTGTGTTTCATCGTCAATAAGAAGGTACAAGGGATACAGTAAACATATTGTGAATCATCGGAATCTAGAACTGGTCTCACAGGAAATGTTTAAAACATAGCCAGTAACAAGAGTCAGTCCTCTTGTACTTAAGTCGGCATTGAGCCTTTTGTATTTAATTCCGATTCAATTTCTGTGATTCATCGTCAATAAGAAGGTCAGAGGGATACAGTAAAACTGAAGTGAAGCATCGGAATCTATAACTAGTGTCACAGGAATGGTTCAAAACATAGACAGTTGGAAGAGTCAGTCTCCTTGTACTTAAGTCGGCGTTGTGCCTTTTATATTTCATTCTGATGCAGTTTCTGTGTTTCGTCGTCAATGAGAAGGTCTAAGGGATACAGTAAACCCGAAGTGAAGCATCGGAATCTATAACTAGTGTCACAGGAATGGTTTAAAACATAGACAGAAGGATGAGTCAGCCTTCTTGTACGTAAGACGGCATTGTGCCTTTTGTATTTAATTCCGATGCAATTTCTGTGGTTCATCGTCAAAAAGAATGTCAGAGGGATACAGTAAACCTGAAGTGAAGCATCGGAAACTATAACTAGTGTCACGGGAATGGTTCAAAACATAGAGATTAGGAAGAGTCAGTCTTCTTATACTTAATATGGCAGTGTGAGTTTTGTATTTAATTCCGATGCAATTTCTGTGTTTCATCGTCAATTTGAAGGTCAGAGGGATACAGTAAACCTGAAGAGAAGCATCGGAATGTATAACTAGTGTCACAGGAATGGTTCAAATCATAGACAGTAGGAAGTGTCAGATTTCTTGTACTTGAGTCGGCTTGTGCCTTTTGTATTTAATTCCGATGCAATTTCTGTGTTTCATCGTCAATAAGAAGGTCCAAGTGATACAGTAAACCTAAAGTGAAGCATCGGAAACTATAACTAGTGTCACTGTATTTGGTTCAAAACATAGACAGTAAGAAGAGTCAGTCTTCTTGTACTTAAGTAGGCATTGTGCCTTTTGTATTTAATTCCGATGCAATTTCAGTGTCTCATCGTCAATAAGATGGTCAGAGGGATACAGTAAACCTGAAGTGAAGCATCGGAATCTATAACAAGTGTCACAGGAATGGTTCAAAGAATAGACAGTAGGAAGAGTCAGTCTTCTTGTACTTAAGTCGGCATTGTGCCTTTTTGTATTTAATTCCGATGCTATTTCTAAGTTTCATCGTCCATAAGAAGGTCCAAGGGATACAGTAAACCTGAAGTGAGGCATCGGAATCTATAAGTAGTGTCACAGGAATGGTTCAAAACATAGACAGTAGGAAGACTAAGTCTTCTTGTACTTAAGTCGGCATTGTGCCTTTTGCATTTAATTACGATGCAATTTCAGTGTTTCATCATCAATAAGAAGGTCCAAGGGATACAGTAAACCTGAAGTGAGGCATCGGAATCTATATCTAGTGTCACAGGAATGGTTCAAAACATAGTCAGTAAGAGGAGTCAGTCTTCTTGTACTTAAGTCGGCATGGTGCATTTTGTATTTAATTCCGATGCAATTTCTGTGTTTCATCGTCAATAAGAAGGTCCAAAGGATACAGTGAACATATAGTGAAGCATCGGAATTTAAAACTGGTCTCACAGGAAAAGTTCAAAACTTAGTCAGTAAGAAGAGTCAGTCTTCTTGTACTTAAGTCGACATTGTGCCATTTGTATTTAATTCCGATGCAATTTCTGTGTTTCATCGTCAATAAGAAGGTCCAAGTGATACAGTAAACCTAAAGTGAAGCATCGGAATCTATAACTAGTGTCACAGGAATGGTTCAAAACATAGACAGTAAGAACAGTCAGTCTTCTTGTACTTAAGTCGGCATTGTGCCTCTCCTTTGTAATTCCGATGCAATTTCTGTGTTTCGTCGTCAATAAGAAGGTCCAAGGGGTGCAGTAAACCTGAAGTGAAGCATCGGAATCTATAACTAGTGTCACAGGAATGGTTCAAAACATAGACAGTAAGAAGAGTCAGTCCTCTTGTGCTTAAGTCGGCATTGTGCCTTTTGTATTTAATTCCGATGCAATTTCTGTGATTCATCGTCAATAAGGAGGTCAGAGGGATACAGTAAAACTGAAGTGAAGCATCGGAATCTATAACTAGTGTCACAGGAATGGTTCAAATCATAGACAGTTGGAAGAGTCAGTCTACTTGTACTTAAGTCGGCGTTGTGCCTTTTATATTTAATTCTGATGCAGTTTCTGTGTTTCGTTGTCAATGAGAAGGTCTAAGGGATACAGTAAACCCGAAGTGAAGCATCGGAATCTATAACTAGTGTCAAAGGATTGGTACAAAACATAGGCAGAAGGATGAGTCAGTCTTCTTGTACGTAAGACGGCATTGTGCCTTTTGTATTTAATTCCGATGCAATTTCTGTGTTTCATCGTCAATACGAAGGTCAGAGGGATACAGTAAACCTGAAGTGAAGCATCGGAATCTATAACTAGTGTCACGGGAATGGTTCAAAACATAGAGATTAGGAAGAGTCAGTCTTCTTATACTTAAATTGGCACTGTGAGTTTTGTATTTAATTCCGATGCAATTTCTGTGTTTCATCGTCACTTAGAAGGTCAGAGGGATACAGTAAACCTGAAGAGAAGCATCGGAATGTATAACTAGTGTCACAGGAATAGTTCAAATCATAGACAGTAGGAAGTGTCAGATTTCTTGTACTTGAGTCGGCTTACGCCTTTTGAATTTAATTCCGATGCAATTTCTGTGTTTCATCGTCAATAAGAAGGTCCAAGTGATACAGTAAACCTAAAGTGAAGCATCGGAAACTATAACTAGTGTCACCGTATTTGGTTCAAAACATAGTCAGTAAGAAGAGTCAGTGTTCTTGTACTGAAGTCGACATTGTGCCATTTGTATTTAATTCCGATGCAATTTCTGTGTTTCATCGTCAATAAGAAGGTCCAAGTGATACAGTAAACCTAAAGTGAAGCATCGGAATCTATCACTAGTGTCACAGGAATGGTTCAAAACATAGACAGTAAGAACAGTCAGTCTTCTTGTACTTAAGTCGGCATTGTGCCTCTCCTTTGTAATTCCGATGCAATCTCTGTGTTTCGTCGTCAATAAGAAGGTCCAAGGGGTGGAGTAAACCTGAAGTGAAGCATCGGAATCTATAACTAGTGTCACAGGAATGGTTCAAAACATAGACAGTAAGAAGAGTCAGTCCTCTTGTGCTTAAATCGGCATTGTGCCTTTTGTATTTAATTCCGATGCAATTTCTGTGATTCATCGTCAATAAGAAGGTCAGAGGTATACAGTAAAACTGAAGTGAAGCATCGGAATCTATAACAAGTGTCACAGGAATGGTTAAATAAATTAGACACTAGGAAGAGTCAGTCTTCTTGTACTTAAGTCGGCATTGTGCCTTTTTGTATTTAATTCCGATGCTATTTCTGTGTTTCGTCGTCCATAAGAAGGTCCAAGGGATACAGTAAACCTGAAGTGAGGCATCGGAATCCTTAAGTAGTGTCGCAGGAATGGTTCAAAACATAGACAGTAGGAAGAGTAGGTCTTCTTGTACTTAAGTCGGCATTGGTCCTTTTGTATTCAATTATGATGCAATTTCAGTGTTTCATCATCAATAAGAAGGACAGAGGGATACAGTAAACCTGAAGTGAGGCATCGGAATCTATAACTAGTGTCACAGGAATGGTACAAAACATAGTCAGTAAGAAGAGTCAGTCTTCTTGTACTTAAGTCGGCATGGTGCCTTTTGTATTTAATTCCGATCCAATTTCTGTGTTTCATCGTCAATAAGAAGGTACAAGGGATACAGTAAACATATTGTGAAGCATCGGAATCTAAAACTGGTCTCACAGGAAATGTTTAAAACATAGCCAGTAACAAGAGTCAGTCCTCTTGTACTTAAGTCGGCATCGTGCCTTTTCTATTTAATTCCGATGCAATTTCTGTGTTTCGTCGTCAATAAGAACGTCCAAGGGATCCAGTAAACCTAAAGTGAAGCATCGGAATCTATAACTAGTGTCACAGGAATGGTTCAAAACATAGACAGTATGAAGAGTCAGTCTTCTTGTACTTAAGTCGGCATTGTGCCTCTCCTTTGTAATTCCGATGCAATTTCTGTGTTTCGTCGTCAATAAGAAGGTCCAAGGGGTGCAGTAAACCTGAAGTGAAGCATCGGAATCCATAACTAGTGTCACAGGAATGATTCAAAACATAGACAGTAAGAAGAGTCAGTCCTCTTGTACTTAAGTCGGCATTGTGCCTTTTGTATTTAATTCCGATTCAATTTCTGTGTTTCATCGTCAATAAGAAGGTCAGAGGGATACAGTAAAACTGAAGTGAAGCATCGGAATCTATAACTAGTGTCACAGGAATGGTTCAAAACATAGACAGTTGGAAGAGTCAGTCTCCTTGTACTTAAGTCGGCGTTGTGCCTTTTATATTTCATTCTGATGCAGTTTCTGTGTTTCGTCGTCAATGAGAAGGTCTAAGGGATACAGTAAACCCGAAGTGAAGCATCGGAATCTATCACTAGTGTCACAGGAATGGTTTAAAACATAGGCAGAAGGATGAGTCAGTCTTCTTGTACGTAAGACGGCATTGTGCCTTTTGTATTTAATTCCGATGCAATTTCTGTGGTTCATCGTCAATAAGAAGGTCAGAGGGATACAGTAAACCTGAAGTGAAGCATCGGAAACTATAACTAGTGTCACGGGAATGGTTCAAAACATAGAGATTAGGAAGAGTCAGTCTTCTTATACTTAAATTGGCACTGTGAGTTTTGTATTTATTTCCGATGCAATTTCTGTGTTTCATCGTCAATTAGAAGGTCAGAGGGATACAGTAAACCTGAAGAGAAGCATCGGAATGTGTAACTAGTGTCACAGGAATGGTTCAAATCAAGACAGTAGGAAGAGTCAGATTTCTTGTACTTGAGTCGGCTTGTGCATTTTGTATTTAATTCCGATGCAATTTCTGTGTTTCATCGTCAATAAGAAGGTCCAAGTGATACAGTAAACCTAAAGTGAAGCATCGGAAACTATTACTAGTGTCACCGTATTTGGTTCAAAACATAGACAGTAAGAAGAGTCAGTCTTCTTGTACTTAAGTAGGCATTGTGCCTTTTGTATTTAATTCCGATGCAATTTCAATGTCTCATCGTCAATAAGATGGTCAGAGGGATACAGTAAACCTGAAGTGAAGCATCGGAAACTATAACTAGTGTCACAGGAATGGTTCAAAAAATAGACAGTAGGAAGAGTCAGTCTTCTTGTACTTAAGTCGGGATTGTGCCTTTTTGTATTTAATTCCGATGCTATTTCTGTGTTTCATCGTCCATAAGAAGGTCCAAGAGATACGGTAAGCCTGAAGTGACACATCGGAATCTATAAGTAGTGTCACAGGAATGGTTCACAACATAGACAGTAGGAAGAGTAAGTCTTCTTGTACTTAAGTCGGCATTGTGCCTTTTGTATTTAATTACGATGCAATTTCAGTGTTTCATCATCAATAGGAAGGACAGAGGGATACAGTAAACCTGAAGTGAGGCATCGGAATCTATAACTAGTGTCACAGGAATGGTTCAAAACATAGTCAGTAAGAAGAAACAGTCTTCTTGTACTTAAGTCGGCATGGTGCCTTTTGTATTTAATTCCGATGCAATTTCTGTGTTTCATCGTCAATAAGAAGGTACAAGGGATACAGTAAACATATTGTGAAGCATCGGAATCTAAAACTGGTCTCACAGGAAATGTTCAAAACATAGCCAGTAACAAGAGTCAGTCCTCTTGTACTTAAGTCGGCATCGTGCCTTTTCTATTTAATTCCGATGCAATTTCTGTGTTTCGTCGTCAATAAGAACGTCCAAGGGATACAGTAAACCTGAAATGAAGCATCGGAATCGAATACCGGTCTCACAGGAGAGGTTCATAGCATAGAGAGTAAGAAGAGCCAGTCATCTTGTATTTGAGTCGGCATTGTGCCTTTTGTATTTAAATCCGATGCAACTTCTGTGTTTCATCGACAATAAGAAGGTCAGAGGGATACAGTAAACCTGAAGTGAAGCATCGGAATCTATAACTAATGCCACAGGAATGGTTCAAAACGTAGAAAGTTGGAAGAGTCAGTCTTCTTGGACTTAAGTCGGCATTTTGTCTTTTCTTTTTATTTCCGATGCAGTTTCTGTGTTTCGTCGTCAATGAGAAGGTCCAAGGGATACAGTAAACCTGAAGCGAAGCATCAGAATCTATAACTAGTGTCACAGGAATGGTTCAAAACATAGACAGAAGGATGAGTCAGTCTTCTTGTACGTAAGTCGGCATTGTGCTTTTGTCTTTAATTCCGATGCAATTTCTGTGTTTCATGGTCAATAAGAAGGTCCAAGGGATACAGTAAACCTGAAGTGAAGCATAGGAATCTATAACTAGTATTACGGGAATGGTTCAAAACATAGAGATTAAGAAGAGTCAGTTTTCTTATATTTAAGTCGGCACTGTGCCTTTTGTCATTAATTCCGATGCAATTTCTGTGTTTCATCGTCAATTAGAAGGTCAGAGGGATACAGTTAACCTGAAGTGAAGCATTGGAATCTATAACTAGTGTCACAGGAATGGTTCAAAACATAGACAATAAGAGAAGTCAGTCTTCCTGTACTTAAGTCGGCATTGTGCCTTTTCTATTTAATTCCGATGAAACTTCTGTGTTTCATCATCAAGAAGAAGGTCAGAGGGATACAGTAAACCTGAAGTGAAGCATCGGAATGTATAACTAGTGTCACAGGAATGGTTTAAAACATAGACAGTAGGAAGAGTCAGTTTTCTTGTACTTGAGTCGGCATTGTGCCTTTTGAATTTAATTCCGATCCAATTTCTGTGTTTCATCGTCAATAAGAGGGTCAGAGGGATACAGTAAACCTGAAGTGAAGCATCGTAATCTATAACAAGTGTCACAGGAATGGTTCAAAAAATAGACAGTAGGAAGATTCAGTCTTCTTGTACTTAAGTCGGCATTCTCCCTTATGTATTTAATTCCGATGCAATTTCTGTGTTTCATCGTCAATAAGAAAGTCCAAGAGATACAGTAAACCTGAAGTGAGGCATCGGAATCTATACGTAGTGTCACAGGAATCGTTCAAAACATAGACAGTAGGAAGAGTAAGTCTTCTTGTACTTAAGTCTGCATTGTGCTTTTTGTATTTAATTCCGATGCAATTTCTGTGTTTCATCATCAATAAGAAGGTCAGAGGGATACAGTAAACCTGAACTGAGGAATCGGAATCTATAACTAGTTTCACAGGAATGGTTCAAAACATAGTCAGTAAGAAGTGTCAGTCCTCTTGTACTTAAGTCGGCATGGTGCCTTGTGTAATTAATTCCGATGCAATTTCTGTGTTTCATCGTCAATAAGAAGGTCCAAGGGATACAGTAAACATATTGTGAAGCATCGGAATCTAAAAGTGGTCTAACAGGAAATGTTCAAAACATAGCCAGTAAGACGAGTCAGTCCTCTTGTACTTAAGTCGGCATTGTGCCTTTTCTATTTAATTCCGAAGCAATTTCTGTGTTTCGTCGTCAATAAGAGGGTCCGAGGGATACAGTAAACCTGAAGTGAAGCATCGGAAACTATAGCTAGTGTCACAGGTATGGTTCAAAACAGAGACAGTAGGAAGAGTCAGTCTTGTTGTACTTAAGTCGGCATTGTGCCTTTTCTATTTAGTTCCGACGCAAATTCTGTGTTTTGTCGTCAATAAGATGGTCCAAGGGATACAGCAAATCTGAAGTGAAGCATCGGAATCTATAACTAGTGTCACAGGAATGGTTCAAAACATAGACAGTAAAAAAAGTCAGTCTTCTTGTACTTAAGTCGGCATTGTGCCTTTTCTATTTAAATCCGATGCAATTTCTGTGTTTCATCATCGAGAAGAAGGTCAGAGGGATACAGTAAACCTACAGTGAAGCATCGGAATGTATACTAGTGTCACAGGAATGGTTCAAAACATAGACAGTAGGAAGAGTCAGTTCTCTTGTACTTGAGTCGTCATTAGGCCTTTTGTATTTAATTCCGATGCAATTTCTGTGTTTCATCGTCAATAGAAAGGTCAGAGGGATACAGTAAACCTGAAGTGAAGCATCGGAATCTATAACAAGTGTCACAGGAATGGTTCAAAAAATAGACAGTAAGAAGAGTCAGTCTTCTTGTACTAAAGTCGCCATTGTGCCTTTTGTATTTAATTGCGATGCAATTTCTGTGTTTCATCGTCAATATGAAGGTCCAAGGGATACAGTAAACCTGAAGTGAGGCATCGGAAACTATAACTAGTGTCACACGAATGGTTCAAAGCATAGACAGTAGGAAGAGTAAGTCTACTAGTACTTAAGTCGGCATTGTGCCTTTTGTATTTAATTCCGATGCAATTTCTGTGTTTCATCATCAATAAAAAGGTCCAAGGGATACAGTAAACCCGAAGTGAGGCACCGGAATCTATAACTAGTGTCCCAGGAATGGTTCAAAACATAGTCAGTAAGAAGAGTCAGTCTTCTTGTACTTAAGTCGGCATGGTGCCTTCTGTTTTTAATTGCGATGCAATTTCTGTGTTTCATCGTCAATAAGAAGGTCCAAGGGATACAGTAAACGTATTGTGAAGCATCGGAATCTAAAACTGGTCTCACAGGAAATGTTCAGAACATAGTCAGTAAGAACAGTCAGTCCTCTTGTACTTAAGTCGGCATTGTGCCTTTTCTATTTAATTCCAATGCAATTTCTGTATTTCGTCGTCAATAAGAAGGTCCAAGGGATACAGTAAACCTGAAGTGAAGCATCGGAATCTAATACCGGTCTCACAGGAAAGGTTCATATCATAGAGAGTAAGAAGAGCCAGTCATCTTGTATTTGAGTGCCATTGTGCCTTTTGTATTTAATTCCGATGCAATTTCTAAGTTTCATCGTCAATAAGAAGGTCAGAGGGATACAGTAAACCTGAAGCGAAGCATCGGAATCTATAACTAGTGTCACAGGAATGGTTAAAAACATTGACAGTAAAAAGAGTCAGTCTTCTTGTTCTTTAGTCGGCATTGTGCCTTTTGTATTTAATTCCGATGCAATTTCTGTGTTTCATCGTCAATAAGAAGATCCAAGTGATACAGTAAACCTAAAGTGTAGCATCGGAATCTATAACTAGTGTCACAGGTATGGTTCAAAACATAGTCAGTAGGAAGAGTCAGTCTTCTTGTACTTAAGTCAGCATTGCGCATTTTCTATTTAATTCCGATGCAATTTCTGTGTTTTATCGTCAATAAGAAGGTCAGAGGGATACAGTAAACCTGAAGTGAAGCATCGGAATCTATAACTAGTGTCACAGGGATGGTTCAAAACGCAGACAGTAGGAAGAGTCAGTATTCTTGTACTTATGTCGGCATTGTGCCTTTTGTATTTAATTCCGATGCAATATCTGTGTTTCGTCGTCAATGAGAAGGTCCAAGGGATACAGAAAACCTGAAGTGAAGCATCGGAATGTATAACTAGTGTCACGGGAATGGTTCAAAACATTGAGATTAGGAAGAGTCAGTCTTCTTACACTTAAGTCGGCACTGTGCCCTTTGTATTTAATTCCGATGCAATTTCTGTGTTTCATCGTCAATTAGAAGGTCAGAGGGATACAGTAAACCTGAAGTGAAGCATCGGAATGTATAACTAGTGTCACAGGTATGGTTCAAAACATAGACAGTAGGAAGAATCCGATTCCTTGTACTTGAGTCGGCATTGTGCCTTTTGTATTTAATTCCGATGCAATTTCTGTGTTTCATCGCCACTAAGAATGTCCTAGTGATACAGTAAACCTAAAGTGAAGTTTCGGAAACTGTAACTAGTGCCACCGGAATGGATCAAAACATAGACAGTAAGAAGAGTCAGTCTTCTTGTACTTAAGTCGCTATTGTGCCTGTTGTATTTAATTCCGATGCAATTTCTGTGTTTCATCGTCAATAAGAAGGTCACAGGGATACAGTAAAGCTGAAGTGAAGCATCGGAATCTATAACAAGTGTCACAGGAATGGTTCAAAGCATAGACAGTAAGAAATGTCAGTCTTCTTGTACCTAAGTCGGCATTGTGCCTTTTCTATTTAATTCCGATGCAATTTCTGTGTTTCATCATCAAGAAGAAGGTCAGAGGGATACAGTCAAACCTGAAGTGAAGCATCGGAATGTATAACTAGTGTCACAGGAATGGTTCAAAACATAGTCAGTAAGAAGAGTCAGTCTTGATGTACTTAAGTCGGCATTGTGCCTTTTCTATTTAATTCCGATGCAAATTCTGTGTTTCGTCGTCAATAAGATGGTCCAACTGATACAGTAAACCTGAAGTGAAGCTTCGGAATCTATAACTAGTGTCACAGGAATGGTTCAAAACATAGACAGTAAGAAAAGTCAGTCTTCTTGTACTTAAGTCGGCAATGTGCCTTTTCTATTTAATTCCGATGCAATTTCTGTGTTTCATCATCCAGAAGAAGGTTAGAGGGATACAGTAAACCTAAAGTGAAGCATCGGAATGTATACTAGTGTCACAGGAATGGTTTAAAACATTGACAGTAGGAAGAGTCAGTTCTCTTGTACTTGAGTCGGCATTAGGCCTTTTGTATTTAATTCCGATGCAATTTCTGTGTTTCATCGTCAATAAAAAGGTCAGAGCGATACAGTAAACCTGAAGTGAAGCATCAGAATCTATAACAAGTGTCACAGGATAAGGTTAAAGAAATAGACTGTAGGAAGAGTCAGTCTTCCTGTACTAAAGTCGGCATTGTGCCTTTTGTATTTAATTCCGATGCAATTTCTGTGTTTCATCGTCAATATGAATGTCCAAGGGATACAGTAAACCTGAAGTGAGGCATCGGAAACTATAACTAGTGTCACAGGAATGGTTCAAAACATAGACAGTAGGAAGAGTAAGTCTTCTAGTACTTAAGTCGGCATTGTGCCTTTTGTATTTAATTCCGATGCAATTTCTGTGTTTCATCATCAACAAGAAGGTCCAAGGGATACAGTAAACCCGAAGTGAGGCATCGGAATCTATAACTAGTGGCCCAGGAATGGTTCAAAACATAGTCAGTAAGGAGAGTCAGTCTTCTTGTACTTATGTCGGCATGGTGTCTTCTGTATTTAATTGCGATGCAATTTCTGTGTTTCATCGTCAATAAGAAGGTCCAAGGGATACAGTAAACGTATTGTGAAGCATCGGAATTTTAAAACTGGTCTCACAGGAAATGTTCAAAACATAGTCAGTAAGAACGGTCAGTCCTCTTGTACTTAAGTCGGCATTGTGCCTTTTCTATTTAATTCCGATGCAATTTCTGTATTTCGTCGTCAATAAGAAGGTCCAAGGGATACAGTAAACCTGAAGTGAAGCATCGGAATCAAATACCGGTCTCACAGGAAAGGTTCATAGCATAGAGAGTAAGAAGAGCCAGTCATCTTGTATTTGAGTGGCATTGTGCCTTTTGTATTTAATTCCGATGCAATTTCTAAGTTTCATCGTCAATAAGAAGGTCAGAGGGATACAGTAAACCTGAAGCGAAGCTTCGGAATCTATAACTAGTGTTACAGGAATGGTTAAATACATTGACAGTAAAAAGAGTCAGTCTTCTTGTGCTTTAGTCGGCAATGTGCCTTTTGTATTTAATTCCCATGCAATTTCTGTGTTTCATTGTCAATAAGAAGATCCAAATGATACAGTAAACCTAAAGTGAAGCATCGGAATCTATAACAAGTGTCACAGGAATGGTTCAAATTATAGTCAGTAAGAAGAGTCAGTCTTCTTGTACTAAAGTCAGCATTGCTCATTTTCTATTTAATTCCGATGCAATTTCTGTGTTTTATCGTCAATAAGAAGGTCAGAGGGATACAGTAAACCTGAAGTGAAGCATCGGAATCTATAACTAGTGTCACAGGGATGGTTCAAAACGTAGACAGTAGGAAGTGTCAGTATTCTTGTACTTAAGTCGGCATTGTGCCTTTTGTATTTAATTCCGATGCAATTTCTGAGTTTCATCGTCAATAAGAGGGTCAGAGGGATACAGTACACCTGAAGTGAGGCATCAGAATCTATAACTAGTGTCACAGGAATGGTTCAAAACATAGACAGTAAGAAGAGTCAGTCTACTTGTACTTAATTCGGCAATGTGCCTTCAGTATTTAATTCCGATGCAATATCTGTGTTTCATCTACAATAAGAAGGTCAGAGGGATAAAGTAAACCTGAAGTGAAGCATCGGAATGTGTAACTAGTGTCACAGGAATGGTTCAAAACATAAACAGTAGGAAGAGTCAGATTTCTTGTACTTGAGTCGGCATTGTGCCTTTTGTATTTAATTCCGATGCAATTTCTGTGTTTCATCGTCACTAAGAATGTCCAAGTGATACAGTAAACCTAAAGTGAAGCATCGGAAACTGTAACTAGTGTCACCGGAATGGATCAAAACATAGACAGTAAGAAGAGTCTGTCTTCTTGTACTTAAGTCGGCATTGTGCCTTTTGTATTTAATTCCGATGAAATTTCTGTGTTTCATCGTAAATAAGAAGGTCAGAGAGATACAGTAAACCTGAAGTGAGGCATCGGAATCTATAACTAGTGTCACAGAAATGGATCAAACCATAGCCAGTAAGAAGAGTCAGTCCTCTTGTACTTGAGTCGGCATTGTGCCTTTTATATTAAATTCCGATGCAATTTCTGTGTTTCATCGTCAATAAGAAGGTCCAAGGGATACAGTAAACCTGAAGTGAAGCATCGAAATCTAATACCGGTCTCACAGGAAAGGTTCATAGCATAGAGAGTAAGAAGAGCCAGTCATCTTGTATTTGAGTCGGCATTGTGCATTTTGTATTTAATTCCGATGCAATTTCTGTGTTTCATCGTCAATCAGAAGGTCAGAGGGCTACAGTAAACCTGAAGTGAAGCATCGGTATCTATAGCTAGTGTCACAGGAATGGTTCAAAACAGAGACAGTAGGAAGAGTCAGTCTTCTTGTACTTAAGTCGGCATTGTGCATTTTCTATTTAATTCCGATGCAAATTCTATGTTTCGTCGTCAATAAGAAGGTCCAAGGGATACAGAAAACCTGAAGTGAAGCATCGGAATGTATAACTAGTGTCACAGGAATGGTTCAAATCATAGACAGTAGGAAGAGTCAGTTTTCTTGTACTTGAGTCGGCATTGAGACTTTTGTATTTAATTCCGATGCAATTTCTGTGTTTCATCGTCAATAAGAAGGTCACTGGGATACAGTAAAGCCGAAGTGAAGCATCGGAATCTATAACAAGTGTCACAGGAATGGTTCAAAAATAGACATTAGGAAGAACCAGTCTCATTGTACTAAAGTCGGCATTGTGCCTTTTGTCTTTAATTCCGACGCAATTTCTGTATTTCATCGTCAATAAGAAGGTCCAAGGGATACATTAAACCAGAAGTGAGGCATCGGAATCTATAACTCGTGTCACAGGAATGGTTCAAAACATAGTCAGTAAGAAGAGTCAGTCCTCTTGTACTTAAGTCGGCATTGTGCCTTTTCTATTTAATTCCGATGCAAATTCTGTGTTTCGTCGTCAATAAGATGGTCCAAGGGATACAGTAAACCTGAAGTGAAGCTTCGGAATCTATAACTAGTGTCACAGGAATGGTTCAAAACATAGACAGTAAGAAAAGTCAGTCTTCTTGTACTTAAGTCGGCATTGTGCTTTTTCTATTTAATTCCGATGCAATTTCTGTGTTTCATCATCAAGAAGAAGGTCAGAGGGATACAGTAAACCTAAAGTGAAGCATCGGAATGTATACTAGTGTCACAGGAATGGTTTAAAACATTGACAGTAGGAAGAGTCAGTTCTCTTGTACTTGAGTCGGCATTAGGCCTTTTGTATTTAATTCCGATGCAATATCTGTGTTTCACCGTCAATAAAAAGGTCAGAGGGATACAGTAAACCTGAAGTGAAGCTTTGGAATCTATAACAAGTGTCACAGGATAAGGTTAAAAAAATAGACTGTAGGAAGAGTCAGTCTTCCTGTACTAAAGTCGGCATTGTGCCTTTTGTATTTAATTCCGATGCAATTTCTGTGTTTCATCGTCAATATGAATGTCCAAGGGATACAGTAAACCTGAAGTGAGGCATCGGAAACTATAACTAGTGTCACAGGAATGGTTGAAAACATAGACAGTAGGAAGAGTAAGTCTTCTAGTACTTAAGTCGGCATTGTGCCTTTTGTATCTAATTCCGATGCGATTTCTGTGTTTCATCATCAACAAGAAGGTCCAAGGGATACAGTAAACCCGAAGTGAGGCATCGGAATCTATAACTAGTGTCCCAGAAATGGTTCAAAACATAGTCACTAAGAAAAGTCAGTCTTCTTGTTCTTAAGTCGGCATGGTACCTTCTGTATTTAATTGCGATGCAATTTCTGTGTTTCATCGTCAATTGAAGGTGCAAGGGATACAGTAAACATATTGTGAAGCATCGGAATCTAAAACTGGTCTCACAGGAAATGTTCAAAACATAGTCAGTAAGAAGAGTCAGTCCTCTTGTACTTAAGTCGGCATTGTGCCTTTTCTATTTAATTCCGATGCAATTTCTGTATTTCATCGTCAATAAGAAGGTCCAAGGGATACAGTAAACCTGAAGTGAAGCATCGGAATCTAATACCGGTCTCACAGGAAAGGTTCATAGACTAGAGAGTAAGAAGGGCCAGTCAACTTGTATTTGAGTGGCATTGTGCCTTTTGTATTTAAGTCCGACGCAATTTCTAAGTTTCATCGTCAATAAGAAGGTCAGAGGGATACAGTAAACCAGAGGCGAAGCATCGGAATCTATAAATAGTGTCACAGGAATGGTTAAAAACATTGACAGTAAAAAGAGTCAGTCTTCTTGTACTTTAGTCGGCATTTTGCCTTTTGTATTTAATTCCGATGCAATTTCTGTGTTTCATCGTCAATAAGAAGATCCAAGTGATACAGTAAACCTAAAGTGAAGCATCGGAGTCTGTAACTAGTGTCACAGGTATGGTTCGAAACATAGTGAGTAAGAAGAGTCAGTCTTCTTGTACTTAAGTCAGCATTGCGCATTTTCTATTTAATTCCGATTCAATTTCTGTGTTTTATCGTCAATGAGAAGGTCAGAGGGATACAGTAAACCTGAAGTGAAGCATCGGAATCTATAACTAGTGTCACAAGGATGGTTCAAAACGTAGACAGCAGGAAGAGTCAGTATTCTTGTACCTAGGTCGGCATTGTGCTTTTTGTATTTAATTCCGATGCAATTTCTGTGTTTCATCGTCAATAAGAGGGTCAGAGGGATACAGTAAACCTGAAGTGAGGCATCAGAATCTATAACTAGTGTCACAGGAATGGTTCAAAACATAGAAAGTAAGAAGAGTCAGTCTACTTGTACTTAATTCGGCAATGTGCGTTCTGTATTTAATTCCGATGCAATTTCTGTGTTTCATCTACAATAAGAAGGTCAGAGGGATACAGCAAACCTGAAGTGAAGCATCGGAATGTATAACTAGTGTCACAGGAATGGTTCAAAACATAGACAGTAGGAAGAGTCAGATTTCTTGTACTTGAGTCGGCATTGTGCATTTTGTATTTAATTCCGATGCAATTTCTGTGTTTCATCGTCAATAAGAAGGTCCTAGTGATACAGTAAACCTAAAGTGAAGCATCGGAAACTATAACTAGTGTCACCGGAATGGATCAAAGGATAGACAGTAAGAAGAGTCAGTTTTCTTGTACTTAAGTCGGCATTGTGCCTTTTGTGTTCAATTCCGATGCAATTTCTGTGTCTCATCGTAAATAAGAAGGTCAGAGGGATACAGTAAACCTGAAGTGAGGCATCGGAATCTATAACTAGTGTCACAGGAATGATTCAAAACATAGTCAGTGAGAAGAGTCAGTCTTCTTGTACTTAAGTCGGCATGGTGCCTTTTGTATTTAATTCCGATGCAATTTCTGTGTTTCATCGTCATTAAGAAGGTCCAAGGGATACAGTAAACATATTGTGAAGCATCGGAATCTAAAACTGGTCTTATAAAGGCACATTTGCATGCCGAGCGTGAGTTTCCTCGGAAACGCGAGATATTAATTAATAAAAGAATCAGTGACAAATAAATAAAGCCTATGGCACACAACTGCAGCGCTGTGTCGCTGATAAAACAAAAGCACAATTACGTTACTCGTATGTTTGATTAAGAAAGGGAGCTCTGGTTGAAGTGGTGCGAGAAGCACGTATTTTAGTTTATTGTCTGGCACACCGCCATATTTCATGTTATAGAAAATTACTCCGAGTTGCAACCATACTAGGCACTCGATTCTGAAAAGAATTTATATTTATAAAAGTAAGTAGGATTATGAACTGTAGGCTTATTCATTGAATATATCTGATTTAACTAACTGTGTAATTTTTTGTTTAGTAGACAATCACCTCTGTACGACGTTTTGGCATGGCTGGCAAATTATTGTAATATTGAGATTTAGATTATGAGTCCGCACCTACCGCAGCAGTCTTTGGAAACGATTTAATTACGAAGTCCGATTATTTCAGTTTTATTTCACGGTCAACTACGAGTAACATTGCCTTTACGAAAAAGCCATTGTCAAGCGTCTGATACCGAATAATTAAAACCTGACGACTCATAGGAGAGACAATCATACAGATAAAATAATTAATATTTTATTTATTTTATTTTATTTATTTTATATTGGCGACTGCGTGTCGGACTTGTTATTTTGTCATTTGTTACATTGTTCTCTTTGTTTCATGTGAAAAATCAACTTTCTGGACCTGGACTTAACTATATGAGAAATAACAAAAATCAGAAGATATTTGCCAATTATAAAACTTTTGCGGGAAGACGCAAAGAAGCTTCCAGCAAAATAAGGTAAGACGCAGCATCTTTGCATTAGCAGGCTTGACCAGACGTATAATTCAGTGTATTAGCTTTTCAGTAAAATTCTGTAGTGTTTCTTTTCCGCATAACAGTTTCAGTGATAAATTCCATTCTCAGTATTTTTCCTTAAACAGTAACGTATGCAACAATACCAATACACGAGTGTACAATATGGCCGATTTCTGTACGATATCATGTAACATGGCCAGCAGCCATTACCAATAATCTCAAATTCAGTTTATATTTTTAAATTAACAGACAGCCATTGTTGCTACGAGCGATTCATGCTCAACTGCATTTTATTTTAAAATCAGTGTCAAATATTTTCTTCAAACATATATCACGTGTGGCATGGTAATAACTAGAAAACAATACGCAAAAATGGAACAGCAAAGACGTACTATTCAGATGCAATCCGACTCGGACGAGAGACAAATGTTAGAAAATGACTTTACGACAGCAACCGGTAGTGACGATTCATCAAACATTGACGCAAGTGTTCACGAAAATTTTGACAATAGGCCTTCCACCACAAAAATTTCAAAGTCTCAATCAGAGCCCATGTTAATGCATGACGTCACATCTAATGACGCGGCGGGGGCAGAGACCTTGCAAACGGCAAACACTGCCGACATGTTACAAATGCTAATGAAACAAAACGCAGAAAATATGGCAACCTTACAGACGCAAAATGAACAGTTAAAGACACAAAATGACGGAATCAAATGTGATCTCATAGCACTCAAGACAGGTAATGACACTTTATGTATGCGTGTGGAACTTATAGACGCCACACTGACCAAACACATGACTGAACTCAGTGCTAAATTTTCCCAGCTTAATACGAGACAAGAAAAGACTACAACTGACGTAGCACTTTTACAGACACAAGTAAAAAACCTTAATGTCACGTGTGAAGTTCTTACTGAACAAATTCAAACATATCCTTCAGTACATGACAACCTTGAAAAACGAATTACTGACGTACAGAATAAATTTGACAATGTTGAACAACACCTGACTGACATCTTACAATCTGATGCCACAGCTCATTTTCAAAATATTAATAAAGAATTTCATGATTGGGTAGTGAACAAAGACAAACATTTTGATAGATGCTTACGTGAAAATTTACCAACAATTGTGCACGACTCCGTAGCGCAATACATTACTAATAACAAACAGCTGATCAGTGACGCAATACAATCCGCCACTGCACCCATGAGACAATTCACCGATCGACCACAGTCTGAATGTAACGAAAATATCAGTAAAAATGCACAGTTCAGGAACCAATATACATTCGAGTATGACACACACATACCGCACACGACAAATACACAAGAACAAAACACACCACGACTACAACACATACCACGATGTGGAAACACAAACACAAGCTATTATCATGGTAAACCACAGCAACATTATCGTAATTACTCGCCAGCTGGACATAGCAGTAATTAAAGTGGGACAAATCCATATCATAATGCAAAGGAAGACGAAAGCTTAATGAAACACAGGGAATTTCAGATTTTTATCCCAGAAAAACGAACCATTCATCCGGTGATTTTTCTCAAATCTTTTAGTAACGCATTTCCACGCACTTGGAGTGACCGGAAAAAGATTTCATATATTGTCGGTTACATCCAAGGCGATGCAGCTGTCTGGGCATACAGTCAAGCTGACGTATGTACCACGTACAGTGAGTTTGAGCGTGCTTTTCTGAACAAATTCTGGTCGCAATCCGATCAGGAGCGACTCACAAGACAAATTTTAGAACCTGAAACTTTTAACAGTAAAAATGGTAACTTACGCAGATATTTTGAAAAATACTTGAACATGGGACACTTTTTAGACGAACCAGTCGCAACGCGAGATATACTCCGTGCGTTGAAGGCCAAATTGCCTTTCAACATTAAAGAAAAACTCCTACATATCACGGATGACGATTCAGATTATTTTTTAACAGCTTTAGATTCGGTTGACATGTTACTTGAAGATCAGCGCTTCGCGCGGCAAAACAGCAGCCACAATATTTATACTAGTGGTATGCAAAACATGCAGGCTTGCCAACACAATTCTGGCGCGCCCACAGTTGGATACGCGGTACAACAAAAACAGCAAACTCACATGCCGTCTCAGTACGGAAATCAAAATCAACACGCGTATTCCAATACAAACAATAGTTACAACAGTAATAACATTTCATGCGGCAATCCATACAAAAGGCACCGCGGTAGTAACTACAACGGTAACAACGGATACAAAGGTAATAACAAAAACACAAACAGAAATAGAAATAATAATAACTACGAGCCAAGACAGCATCAAGGTTGGACTCGTAACGATCAGTACTTTCATTCAAACTCTGCTTTACCACAGCAGCCACCACGTCAAAATTGGAGCATACCTTACGACCGACAGGTAAGTTATAATGCGCAACAGCAACAACAACCGCAAAAGTTTGGAGATCATAATAGGCAATATCCGAATGTGAATATAATAGAAATGACACCTGATGCACAACCTCAATCTGTGTCAGTACCTAGTACAAATGCTAATCCAACAAACTAGAAACAGTCACTACTTTGCCCCAGGTCGTGGCTGAAGAATCCTTGGGGGGCGGCTTCAATGTTAATCAGTTATTTGACACCACACTTGAACAACAGAATAATGATATGCCGAATAATTCTAAACAGAAACTACCTGTTTTATTTATAAGATACAACCACAATAACAATATATCAGATGAACTTTTACAAGACAGTACACAATGTCGTTTAAACACAAATGAAATTGTTTTAGCATCCACTACTGGTGTAGTAGGTGGGATTCCAACTACTATTATCCTAGATACAGGTGCAGCTGTGAGCGTTTTATCTTTTAATTTTTATAAAAAGATGTGTGAATTGGAACCTGTGCCTGAGTTTCCTGCCCAAAACTGTAAAATAACTACTGCACTAGGTAATAAGTCATGTAGGGTTACGAAGCAAGTTTTTGTAAACGTTAAAATAGGTAATGGAACCGCACAATGGCCATTCCTGGTTGTACAAAACCTTGTGACTAATTGCATATTAGGAATAGATATTATGAGCGAGAAGGACTGCATTATAGACTTCTCCAAAGGTAAATGTATTTTAAATGATAAAAGCAGGGTAATTATTATTGATTTGGACAGGAGAACTCTAAAGCATGACAAACACTGTACAGGGTACAAGGTTCAGTTAGTACTTGACAAAGACATTCAAGACATGCAAACACGCTCATCTGACGCAGAGCTAATGGACTTGAAAACATTGCTTGATCATAAGATAAGTGAAGCTACAGCTCTCAGTGTACATGAACGTATAAAACTACATGAAGTGTTATCCAAATATTTACAAGTTTTTACCAAACGATTAGGTGTTATCAACATGTATGTGTACAAGATTGAAGTTAAGCCTCACAAGATCTTCTACCATAAGACATATAACGTACCGTTATCTCAACGACCTGCTGTGTGGCAAGAATTAAAACAAATGTTAGACTGGAAGGTCATTGAACCATCCACCTCACCTTACTGTAGTCCTCTACTTGTTGTCAAAAAATCAAATGGAACCATTAGGTTAGTGTTAGACGCACGAGCTATTAATGAAATAATTTTACCGGTTCACACAAAACCTGAAAATTTAGAAGAGCAATTACAGAAATTTCTTGATGCAAAATACTTTTCCACAATAGATCTCGCTAATTCGTTTTGGCAGGTGGGTATCACTCCTGATTCTCGGAAATATACTGCATTTATGTTCGGGGGGCGAACCTATCAGTTTTGTGTTCTACCCTTCGGACTGAATGTCAGCTCTGGGGTATTCATTACAGCCCTGGATACCGTGCTTGGCGACGATTTAGTTGAGACAGTCACACACTATGTAGATGATATACTGATAGCTACACAATCCTGGAATGAACACGTCGACACACTTCAAAGAATTTTAGAAAAATTTGCACAAGCTGGAGTCACAGCCAATCTTAGAAAATCAAAGTTTGGTTGCAGTGAGATAAAGTATTAAGGACATATCATTAATTCACAGGGCATACGTCCGGATCCCAGTAAATTAGATGCTATCAGAAACTTTCCTAGCCCTCGAACTAAAAAGCAGTTAAAATCATTCCTTGGGCTATGTTCATTTTTCAGACGTTTTTTGCCACAACCACTTTTGAACAGTAAACATCTGCTAAATCTACTCAGAAAGAATCAAGTTTGGATCTGGTCGGAACAGCGCCAGAATGACTTTAATACAATTCAACATGCTTTAGTGAATGCTAACATATTGAGCCATCCAGATTTCAATTTAGATTTTTGTATGACTTGTGACACTTCACGTACTGGCTTGGGCTGTTGCTTATTTCAAGTTGTAAAGAATAAAGAGGAGGAACAGATAAGAATTATTGGGTTTGCGAGTCACACTCTAACTGAATGTGAGCGTACATCCTCCACTACTGAGTTAGAAACACTTTCCATAGTATGGGCATTCAAGAAATTCAATTATTATTTATTTGGAAAACGTACAGTAATTTACACCGATCACCAGGCCCTGACATTTTTGTTAACTTGTAAACTTGTACATCCTAGACTATCACGATGGGCAATTACACTTCAGAACTACTCTTTTGAAATTAAGTACATAAGAGGTAAGGACAACACCATTGCAGACATTTTGTCTAGACTTCCACAAGGTGTGAATGATACCAACAGTGACTTAGAAAATATAAATGACTACAGGATTCTCTTAATGCAAGACAAGCAGTATCACCAATATTATATTGATATGTGCAGAAACATGGCTGAATTACAAAAATCTGATCCTCACTGGTATAAAATAATAACATTACTGGTAGAAAAACACAATCATCCTTTGACTAAGTATTACAAGTTACACAATGATGTGCTATTTTACCGCCGACATCCAAATGCTACTAACTGGTGTGTATGCATTCCCAAAGAGTCTGAACGTAATTTAATTTGGCACACACACTTAGTATGGGGTCATTATGGGACAAAAAAGTGTTTAGCGAAGCTCAGTACATACTGTTATTTTAGCAATATGAGAAGAAAAATTTACAGGGAACTGAAAACATGTGTCATATGTCAAAAATCAAAACCTCAGAATTTATCCACAAAAACAGATTTATATTCTATTTTACCTAGTAAACCCCTGGAAATCCTGTGTACTGACATCAGTGGACCGCATCCAGCAAGCTCTGGAGGCGTCAAATATATCTTAGCTTTTTACGATATATTTTCTAAACATGTTAAACTTTATGCTTTAAAATCCGCCACTGCAAGTGCTATAATACGAAGATTCTCAAGTGATTACCTGACGCACGTGGGAAAACCTAAAGCAATTCTATCAGATAATGCAGCACACTATTCTGGGTACAAATGGAGAAATTTCTTGAAGGACAATAACATTAAAAGTATATTTATTTCGAGGTTTAGTCCACAATGTAACGCGACCGAGAGACTTTTCCGAGAATTAAACCGTTTCATGAGGACCTATATTTCATCAAAACATACTAATTGGGTGTCCTACCTAAGTCTTTTCGAAGACGTACACAATAACTTAAATATTTACGATACAAATTACACACCTAACGAGATCATGTTCAATTGCAAACAGAACGATCAGTGGATAGAACCATTACCTAAGATGTCAGACAAGGAAATCACACCTGAACAGAAAATAAAAGATGTATTGACTACATTGACACATCACGCACAAATACGAAACAAACATCACAGAAACATAATAAAAAGAAAACAAAAATTCGAGGTAGGAATGCTTGTACTACTTCGTACTCATCATAAATCTGTTGCAGTCAAACGACGCAACGCTAAGTGGCGTCTGCTATATGAAGGACCTTATATAATTGTTAACATACCGCACCCTGGTGCGTATCTGTTACAACATCGTAGAACTAACAAAATTATTGGGCTATACGCACACCGAGATCTTAGAGCATTTCATGCTGAATAATGTCAAAGTCATACCCATCAAAATATTGCTAAGCAACTCGAAAAACTCTGTTGCTACAACACAGATAATAAGTAGTACAGAAATTTTCATTTCAGCGTTCCAGAGTCGCAGTTGAAGACAGAAGAACTTTTCTTTCAACGCCGCGGCTCCACCGAGAAGACTGAATATTAAAGTAAAATTTATGATTACGTAGCAGTGAATGACATATTAATTTTTCACATAACATTTGTTATTGTAGGTACCACTGACTTGGTATGACACCTGACGAACTGACAGACGTCATCTGTGAAGCGATCTTTTACTTTGAGAAATAGATTAGACGCACATCTCTCAACACGAAAAGCATCTATCAGTAGTCAAGGCCACACAGACACTCTACACACACGCACAAAACGCGAGGAATCGAACATTTTCTCTCTCTTACAATTTTGAATATTTATTGAGTAGTGAAAACGCCTGGTCTTGCCTACTGATGTAATGAATGTTGTGTCTAACCTATCTTAATTTCAGATGACATCACAAAAAAACATCGATAATATCCCAGCAAAACCGCTAAGGAGGATGTAAATATCTGCAATTCATGTAATCAAATGTGACACACTGTAATAACCTACAGCTATGTAATGGTGATGTAAACATGTTTATGTGCAACTGTATTATGTTTATGCTAAGAAAATATGTGACGTGTGTATCTATAATTACTTATTTTTTTAACTGATGTATCATGTAAAAATTTAAACAAAACGAGTGCCAAAAAGACATTGCATAGTGAATCTCTGTTCACGGACATTAACGAACATTACTAACTCTGCAACTGCGCAGAAGCCTATGTGAAGGAAACGGTTAATGCCATTCATTATGCATCGTACCTATGTAAACGCGATGAACGATTTCCTTGATTAATAACTACGAACATTTAGGTGAGCTATATTCAGCAAAAAACTGAAAATGTGAAGTGAATAATTCGTGCATCGTCTAGTGACATTTCTACAGTACCCAACTTCAGGATGTTAACTGGATTAAATGGACACAAAGTGCCTGTCCAGAAAACAACACGACGGGTGGAAGAATTTTGGTTGGAACTTCAGGGAATGAAATGTTCTCGAAATGTGATGGACACTCTTACCTGGACTGTCCAAGGATCGACGCCAGCTATGTGCCGTCCGAGGTTCTGCAACCAAGCTTCCACGGAATGTAAAAAAACGAACTGCATGTGGACCAATTACTCGACGGGTCACGTCTGATCTGTAATAAGCAATGCTTTTACTTACAACGAACTGCATCACAACGACTATAATGGAAATGGGAAATGGACACGCTTATGTATTAATCACGTTGTTATACAACGATGTTACTGTGATCAAAAAACTTTACCACGACGATACTAACCTGTAAAAAAAAAAAAATTATTGTGCAGCAGATGAATATGAACTGTAATAACGACACGATGTGTATAGGTCAACGCACCTGAAAAATACGGACATTTTTCTTTGAAGTATTTCAAAACAATACTATGTAACTAAGAACATTCAACAATCTAAGTTGTATTGTGTTATAACGAATATTGTAAATTTAAAACTAAGTTACCTGTCATAGAATGTAGTCTTCATATGTAATCTTGGTTGAATATTTTCTTTGTGCAACGACTGAGAAACGCGCGCACACGAACAATATGAACTCCAATACTGTGCCGCGTGATCTAACTGTACGACATAACGGCAGTCACACAGACGCTTCTGCGCATGCGCGCACTCTATCTGCCAACATAAGAACTTTTATGGCGCACCCGCATCATTCAAAGTTTGTATACAATGTGTATAATGTGTATAATGTAGGTCATGTAAATAGTTGTAGATAACTTAGATTTTCTTGTGCATTTAGGTGAATTGCTCGCCTGCAGATGTGTCCCTTTCGCCTCGCATTTCAGGGGGCAATATAAAGGCACATTTGCATGCCGAGCGTGAGTTTCCACGGAAACGCGAGATATTAATTAAATAAATAATCAGTGACAAATAAACAAAGCCTAAGGCACACAACTGCAGCGCTGTGTCGCTGATAAAACAAAAGCACAATTACGTTACTCGTATGTTTGATTAAGAAAGGGAGCTGTGGTTGAAGAGGTGCGAGAAGCACGTATTTTAGTTTATTGTCTGGCACACCGCCATATTTCATGTTATAGAAAATTACTCCGAGTTGCAACCATAGTAGGCACTCGATTCTGAAAAGAATTTATATTTATAAAAGTAAGTAGGATTATGAACTGTAGGCTTATTCATTGAATATATCTGATTTAACTAACTGTGTAATTTTTTGTTTAGTAGACAATCACCTCTGTACGACGTTTTGGCATGGCTGGCAAATTATTGTAATATTGAGATTTAGATTATGAGTCCGCACCTACCGCAGCAGTCTTTGGAAACGATTTAATTACGAAGTCCGATTATTTCAGTTTTATTTCACGGTCAACTACGAGTAACATTGCCTTTACGAAAAAGCCATTGTCAAGCGTCTGATACCGAGTAATTAAAACCTGACGACTCATAGGAGAGACAATCATACAGATAAAATAATTAATATTTTATTTATTTTATTTTATTTATTTTATAGTCTCACGGGAAATGTTCAAAACATAGCCAGTAAGAAGAGTCAGTCCTCTCGTACTTAAGTCGGCATTGTGCCTTTTATATTTAATTCCGATGCAATTTCTGTGTTTCGTCGTCAATAAGAAGGTCCAAGGGATACAGTAAACCTGAAGTGAAGCATCGGAATCTAATACCGGTCTCACAGGAAATGTTCATAGCATAGAGAGTAAGAAGAGCCAGTCATCTTGTATTTGAGTCGGCATTGTGCCTTTTGTATTTAATTCCGATGCAATTAATGTGTTTCATCGTCAATTAAAAGGTCAGAGGGCTACAGTAAACCTGAAGTGAAGCATCGGAATCTATAGCTAGTGTCACAGGAATGGTTCAAAGCAGAGACAGTAGGAAGAGTCAGTCTTCTTGTACTTAAGTCGGCATTGTGCCTTTTCTATTTAATTCCGATGCAAATTCTATGTTTCGTCG
This sequence comes from Schistocerca serialis cubense, assembly GCF_023864345.2. Taxonomy (NCBI): domain Eukaryota; kingdom Metazoa; phylum Arthropoda; class Insecta; order Orthoptera; family Acrididae; genus Schistocerca; species Schistocerca serialis. The sequence goes on from NC_064642.1 coordinate 839,986,174, forward strand.
TCAATAAGACGGTCCAAGGGATACAGTAAACCTGAAGTGAAGCATCGGAATCTATAACTAGTGTCACAGGAATGGTTCAAAACATAGACAGTAAGAAAAGTCAGTCTTCTTGTACTTAAGTCGGCATGGTGCCTTTTGTATTTAATTCCGATGCAATTTCTGTGTTTCATCGTCAAAAAGAAGGTCCAAGGGATACAGTAAACAAATTTTGAAACATCGGAATCTATAACTGGTCTCACAGGAAATGTTCAAATCATTGTCAGTAAGAAGAGTCAGTCGTCTTGTACTTAAGTCGGCATTGTGCCTTTTCTACTTAATTCCGATGCAATTTCTGTGTTTTATCGTCAATAAGAAGGTCAGAGGGATACAGTAAACCTGAAGTGAAGCATCGGAATCTGTAACTAGTGTCACAGGGATGGTTCAAAACGTACACAGTAGGAAGAGTCAGTATTCTTGTACTAAAGTCAGCATTGTGCCTTTTATATTTATTTTCGATGCAATTTCTAAGTTTCATCGTCAATAAGAGGGTCATAGCGATACAGTAAACCTGAAGTGAGGCATCAGAATCTATAACTAGTGTCACAGGATTGGTTCAAAACATAGACAGTAGCAAGAGTCAGTCTTCTTGTACTTAAGACGGCATTGTCCTTTTTGTATTTAATTCCGATGGAACTTCTGTGATTCATCGGCAATAGAAGGTCCAGGGGATACAGTAAACCTGAAGTGAGGCATCGGAATCTATTACTAGTGTCACAGGAATGGTTCAAAACATAGACAGTAAGAAGAGTCAGTCTTCTTGTACTTAAGTCGGCATTGTGCCTTTTCTATTTAATTCCGATGCAATTTCTGTGTTTCATCATCAAGAAAAAGGTCAGAGGGATACAGTAAACCTGAAGTGAAGCATCGGAATGCATAACTAGTGTCACAGGAATGGTTCAAAACATAGACAGTAAGAAAAGTCAGTCTTCTTGTACTTAAGTCGGCATTGTGCCTTTTCTATTTAATTCCGATGCAATTTCTGTGTTTCATCATCAAGAAAAAGGTCAGAGGGATACAGTAAACCTGAAGTGAAGCATCGGAATGCATAACTAGTGTCACAGGAATGGTTCAAAAAATAGACAGTAGGAAGAAACAGTCTTCTTGTACTAAAGTCGGCATTGTGCCTTTTGTATTTAATTCCGATGCAATTTCTGTGTTTCATCGTCAATAAGAAGGTCCAAGGGATACAGTAAACCTGAAGTGAGGCATCGGAATCTATAACTAGTGTCACAGGAATTGTTCAAAACATAGACAGTAGGAAGAGTAAGTCTTCTAGTACTTAAGTCGGCATTGTGCCTTTTGTATTTAATTCCGATGCAAATTCTGTGTTTCATCATCAATAAGAAGGTCCAAGGGATACTGTAAACCTGAAGTAAGGCATCGGAATCTATAACTAGTGTCACAGGAATGGTTCAAAACATAGTCAGTAAGAAGAGTCAGTCTTCTTGTACTAAAGTCGGCATTGTGCCTTTTGTATTTAATTCCGATGCAATTTCTGTGTTTCATCGTCACTAAGAAGGTCCAAGGGATACAGTAAACCTGAAGTGAGGCATCGGAATCTATAACTAGTGTCACAGGAATTGTTCAAAACATAGACAGTAGGAAGAGTAAGTCATCTAGTACTTAAGTCGGCATTGTGCTTTTTGTATTTAATTCCGATGCAAATTCTGTGTTTATCATCAATAAGAAGGTCCAAGGGATACTGTAAACCTGAAGTAAGGCATCGGAATCTATAACTAGTGTCACAGGAATGGTTCAAAACATAGTCAGTAAGAAGAGTCAGTCTTCTTGTACTTAAGTCGGCATGGTGCCTTTTGTATTTAATTCCGATGCAATTTCTGTGTTTCATCGTCAAAAAGAAGGTCCAAGGGATACAGTAAACAAATTTTGAAGCATCGGAATCTATAACTGGTCTCACAGGAACTGTTCAAATCATTGTCAGTAAGAAGAGTCAGTCGTCTTGCACTTAAGTCGGCATTGTGCCTTTTCTACTTAATTCCGATGCAATTTCTGTGTTTTATCGTCAATAAGAAGGTCAGAGGGATACAGTAAACCTGAAGTGAAGCATCGGAATCTGTAACTAGTGTCACAGGGATGGTTCAAAACGTACACAGTAGGAAGAGTCAGTATTCTTGTACTAAAGTTGGCATTGTGCCTTTTGTATTTATTTCCGATGCAATTTCTAAGTTTCATCGTCAATAAGAGGGTCATAGCGATACAGTAAACCTGAAGTGAGGCATCAGAATCTATAACTAGTGTCACAGGATTGGTTCAAAACATAGACAGTAGCAAGAGTCAGTCTTCTTGTACTTAAGACGGCATTGTCCTTTTTGTATTTAATTCCGATGGAACTTCTGTGATTCATCGGCAATAAGAAGGTCCAGGGGATACAGTAAACCTGAAGTGAGGCATCGGAATCTATTACTAGTGTCACAGGAATGGTTCAAAACATAGACAGTAAGAAGAGTCAGTCTTCTTGTACTTAAGTCAGCATTGTGCCTATTCTGTTTAATTCCGATGCAATATCTGTGTACCATCGTCAATAAGAAAGTCCAAGGGATACAGTAAACATATAGTGAAGCATCGGAATCTAAAACTGGTGTCACAGGAAATGTTCAGAACATAGTCAGTAAGAAGAGTCAGTCTTCTTGTACATAAGTCGGCATTGTGCCTTTTGTATTTAATTCCGATGCCATTTCTGTGTTTCGTCGTCAATAAGAAGGTCCAAGGGATACAGTAAACTGAAGTGAAGCATCTGAATCTAAAACTGGTCTCATAGGAAAGGCTCAAAACATAGAGAGTAAGCTGAGCCAGTCATCTTGTGTTTGAGTCGGCATTGTGCCTTTTGTATTTAATTCCGATGCAATTTCTAAGTTTCGTCGTCAATAAGAAGGTCAGAGGTATACAGTGAACCTGAAGTTAAGTATCAGGATCTATAACTAGTGTCACAGGAATGGTTAAAAACATTGACAGTAAGTAGAGTCAGTCTTCTTGTACTTCAGTCGGCATTGTGCCTTTTGTATTTAATTCGGATGCAATTTCTGTGTTTCATCGTCAATAAGAAAGTCCAAGTGATACAGTAAACCTAAAGTGAAGCATCGGAATCTATAACTAGTGTCACAGGAGTGGTTCAAACATAGTCAGTAAGAAGAGTCAGTCTTCTTGTACTTACGTCAGCATTGTGCCTTTTCTATTTAATTCCGATGCAATTTCTGTGTTTTAGCGTCATTAAGAAGGTCAGAGGGATACAGTAAACTTGAAGTGAAGCATCGGAATCTATAACTAGTATCACAGGGATGGTTCAAAGCGTAGACAGTAGGAAGAATCTGACATCTTGTACTTATGTCGGCATTGTGATTTTTGTATTGAATTCCGATTCAATTTCTGTGTTTCATCGTCAATAAGAGGGTCAGAGGGATACAGTGAACCTGAAGTGAGGCATCAGAATCCATAACTAGTGTCACAGGAATGGTTCAAAGCATAGACAGTAGGAAGAGTCAGTCTTCTTGTACTTAAGTCGGCATTGTGCCTTTTGTATTTAATTCCGATGCAACTTCTGTGTTTCATCGTCAATAAGAAGGTCCAAGGGATACAGTAAACCTGAAGTGAGGCATCGGAATTTATAACTAGTGTCACAGGAATGGTAGAAACATAGACTGTAAGAAGAGTCAGTCTTCTTGTACATAAGTCAGCATTGTGCCTTTTTTATTTAATTCCGATGCCATTTCTGTGTTTCATCGTCAATAAGAGGGTCGGAGGGATGCAGTAAACGTGAAGTGAAGCATCGGAATCTATAACTAGTGTCACAGGGATGTTTCAAAACGTAGACAGTAGGAAGAGTCAGTCTTCTTGTTCTTAAGTCTGCATTGTGCCTTTTGTATTTAATTCCGTTGCAATTTCTGTCTTTCATCGCCAATAACAAGGTCCAAGGGATACAGTAAACCTGAAGTGAGGCATCGGAATCTATAAGTAGCGTCACAGGTATGGTTCAAAACATAGGCAGTAGGATGAGACAGTCTTCTTGTACTTAAGTCGGCATTGTGCCTTTTGTATTTAATTCCGATGCAATTTCTGTGATTCATCGTCAATAAGAAGGTCAGAGGGATACAGTAAAACTGAAGTGAAGCATCAGAATCTATAACTAGTGTCACAGGAATGGTTCAAAACATAGACAGTAAGAAGAGTCTGTCTACTTGTACTTAAGTCGGTATTGTGCCTTTTCCATTTAATTCCGATGCAATTTCTCTGTTTCATCGTCAATAAGAAAGTCAGAGGGATACAGTAAACCTGAAGTGAAGCATCGGAATCTATAACAAGTGTCACAGGAATGGTTCAAATCATAGTCAGTAAGAAGAGTCTGTCTTCTTGTACTTAAGTCAGCATTGTGCCTTTTCTATTTAATTCCGATCCGATTTCTGTGTTTTATCGTCAATAAGAATGTCAGAGGGATACACTAAACTTGAAGTGAAGCATCGGAATCTATAACTAGTGTCACAGGGATGTTTCAAAACGTAGACAGTAGGAAGAGTCAGTCTTCTTGTTCTTAAGTCTGCATTGTGCCTTTTGTATTTGATTCCGATGCAATTTCTGTGTTTCATCGTCAATAAGAAGGTCCAAGGGATACAGTAAATATATAGTGAAGCATCGGAATCTAAAACTGGTCTCACAGGAAACGTTCAAAACATAGTCAGTAAGAAGAGTCAGTCTTCTCGTACTTAAGTCGGCATGGTGCCTTTTGTATTTAATTCCGATGCAATTTCTGTGTTTCATCGTCAAAAAGAAGGTCCAAGGGATACAGTAAACAAATTTTGAAGCATCGGAATCTATAACTGGTCTCACAGGAACTGTTCAAATCATTGTCAGTAAGAAGAGTCAGTCGTCTTGCACTTAAGTCGGCATTGTGCCTTTTCTACTTAATTCCGATGCAATTTCTGTGTTTTATCGTCAATAAGAAGGTCAGAGGGATACAGTAAACCTGAAGTGAAGCATCGGAATCTGTAACTAGTGTCACAGGGATGGTTCAAAACGTACACAGTAGGAAGAGTCAGTATTCTTGTACTAAAGTTGGCATTGTGCCTTTTGTATTTATTTCCGATGCAATTTCTAAGTTTCATCGTCAATAAGAGGGTCATAGCGATACAGTAAACCTGAAGTGAGGCATCAGAATCTATAACTAGTGTCACAGGATTGGTTCAAAACATAGACAGTAGCAAGAGTCAGTCTTCTTGTACTTAAGACGGCATTGTCCTTTTTGTATTTAATTCCGATGGAACTTCTGTGATTCATCGGCAATAAGAAGGTCCAGGGGATACAGTAAACCTGAAGTGAGGCATCGGAATCTATTACTAGTGTCACAGGAATGGTTCAAAACATAGACAGTAAGAAGAGTCAGTCTTCTTGTACTTAAGTCAGCATTGTGCCTATTCTGTTTAATTCCGATGCAATATCTGTGTTTCATCGTCAATAAGAAAGTCCAAGGGATACAGTAAACATATAGTGAAGCATCGGAATCTAAAACTGGTGTCACAGGAAATGTTCAGAACATAGTCAGTAAGAAGAGTCAGTCTTCTTGTACATAAGTCGGCATTGTGCCTTTTGTATTTAATTCCGATGCCATTTTGTGTTTCGTCGTCAATAAGAAGGTCCAAGGGATACAGTAAACTGAAGTGAAGCATCTGAATCTAAAACTGGTCTCATAGGAAAGGCTCAAAACATAGAGAGTAAGCTGAGCCAGTCATCTTGTGTTTGAGTCTGCATTGTGCCTTTTGTATTTAATTCCGATGCAATTTCTAAGTTTCGTCGTCAATAAGAAGGTCAGAGGTATACAGTGAACCTGAAGTTAAGTATCAGGATCTATAACTAGTGTCACAGGAATGGTTAAAAACATTGACAGTAAGTAGAGTCAGTCTTCTTGTACTTCAGTCGGCATTGTGCCTTTTGTATTTAATTCGGATGCAATTTCTGTGTTTCATCGTCAATAAGAAAGTCCAAGTGATACAGTAAACCTAAAGTGAAGCATCGGAATCTATAACTAATGTCACAGGAGTGGTTCAAACATAGTCAGTAAGAAGAGTCAGTCTTCTTGTACTTACGTCAGCATTGTGCCTTTTCTATTTAATTCCGATGCAATTTCTGTGTTTTAGCGTCATTAAGAAGGTCAGAGGGATACAGTAAACTTGAAGTGAAGCATCGGAATCTATAACTAGTATCACAGGGATGGTTCAAAGCGTAGACAGTAGGAAGAATCTGACATCTTGTACTTATGTCGGCATTGTGATTTTTGTATTTAATTCCGATTCAATTTCTGTGTTTCATCGTCAATAAGAGGGTCAGAGGGATACAGTGAACCTGAAGTGAGGCATCAGAATCCATAACTAGTGTCACAGGAATGGTTCAAAGCATAGACAGTAGGAAGAGTCAGTCTTCTTGTACTTAAGTCGGCATTGTGCCTTTTGTATTTAATTCCGATGCAACTTCTGTGTTTCATCGTCAATAAGAAGGTCCAAGGGATACAGTAAACCTGAAGTGAGGCATCGGAATTTATAACTAGTGTCACAGGAATGGTAGAAACATAGACTGTAAGAAGAGTCAGTCTTCTTGTACATAAGTCAGCATTGTGCCTTTTCTATTTAATTCCGATGCCATTTCTGTGTTTCATCGTCAACAAGAGGGTCGGAGGGATACAGTAAACGTGAAGTGAAGCATCGGAATCTATAACTAGTGTCACAGGGATGTTTCAAAACGTAGACAGTAGGAAGAGTCAGTCTTCTTGTTCTTAAGTCTGCATTGTGCCTTTTGTATTTAATTCCGTTGCAATTTCTGTCTTTCATCGCCAATAACAAGGTCCAAGGGATACAGTAAACCTGAAGTGAGGCATCGGAATCTATAAGTAGTGTCACAGGTATGGTTCAAAACATAGACAGTAGGATGAGACAGTCTTCTTGTACTTAAGTCGGCATTGTGCCTTTTGTATTTAATTCCGATGCAATTTCTGTGATTCATCGTCAATAAGGAGGTCAGAGGGATACAGTAAAACTGAAGTGAAGCATCAGAATCTATAACTAGTGTCACAGGAATGGTTCAAAACATAGACAGTAAGAAGAGTCTGTCTACTTGTACTTAAGTCGGTATTGTGCCTTTTCCATTTAATTCCGATGCAATTTCTCTGTTTCATCGTCAATAAGAAAGTCAGAGGGATACAGTAAACCTGAAGTGAAGCATCGGAATCTATAACAAGTGTCACAGGAATGGTTCAAATCATAGTCAGTAAGAAGAGTCTGTCTTCTTGTACTTAAGTCAGCATTGTGCCTTTTCTATTTAATTCCGATCCGATTTCTGTGTTTTATCGTCAATAAGAATGTCAGAGGGATACACTAAACTTGAAGTGAAGCATCGGAATCTATAACTAGTGTCACAGGGATGTTTCAAAACGTAGACAGTAGGAAGAGTCAGTCTTCTTGTTCTTAAGTCTGCATTGTGCCTTTTGTATTTGATTCCGATGCAATTTCTGTGTTTCATCGTCAATAAGAAGGTCCAAGGGATACAGTAAATATATAGTGAAGCATCGGAATCTAAAACTGGTCTCACAGGAAACGTTCAAAACATAGTCAGTAAGAAGAGTCAGTCTTCTTGTACTTAAGTCATCATTGTGCCTTTTCTATTTAGTTCCGATGCAATTTCTGTGTTTCGTCGTCAATAAGAAGGTCCAAGGGATGCAGTAAACCTGAAGTGAAGCATCGGAATCTAATACCGGTCTCACAGGATAGGTTCAAAGCATAGTGAGTAAGAAGAGCCAGTCATCTTGTATTTGATTCGGCATTGTGCCTTCTGTATTTAACTCCGATGGAATTTCTGTGTTTCGTCATCAATAAGAAGGTCCAAGGGATACAGTAAACCTGAAGTGAAGAATCGGAATCTAAAACCGGTCTCACAGGAAAGGTTCAAAGCATAGTGAGTAAGAGGAGCCAGCCATCTTGTATTTGAGTCGACATTGTGCTTTTTGTATTTAATTCCGATGCAATTTCTGTGTTTCATCGTCAATAAGAAGGTCCAATGGATACAGTACACCTGAAGTGAAGCATCGGAATCTATAACAAGTGCCACAGGAATGGAACAAATCTTAGACAGTACGAAGAGTCAGTCTTATTGTACTTAAGTCGGCATTGTGCCTTTTCTATTTAATTCCGATGCAATTTCTGGGTTTCATCATCAAGAAGAAGGTCAGAAAGATACAGTAAACTTGAAGTGAGCATCGGAATCTATAACTAGTATCACAGGAATGGTTCAAAACATAGACAGTAGGATGAGACAGTCTTCTTGTACTTAAGTCGGCATTGTGCCTTTTGTATTTAATTCCGATGCAATTTCTGTGTTTCATCGTCAATAAGAAGGTCCAAGGGATACAGTAAACCTGAAGTGAGGCATCGGAATTTATAACTAGTGTCACAGGAATGGTTGCAACATAGACAGTAAGAAGAGTCAGTCTTCTTGTACATAAGTCAGCATTGTGCCTTTTCTATTTAATTCCGATGCCATTTCTGTGTTTCATCGTCAATAAGAAGGTCAGAGGGATACAGTAAACGTGAAGTGAAGCATCCGAATCTATAACAAGTGTCACAGCGATGGTTCAAAACGTAAACAGTAGGAAGAGTCAGTCTTCTTGCACTTAAGTCGGCATTGTGCCTTTTGTGTTTAATTCCAATGCAATTTCTGTCTTTCATCGTCAATAAGAAGGTCCAAGGGATACAGTAAACCTGAAGTGAGGCATCGGAATCTATAAGTAGTGTCACAAGAATGGTTCAAAACATAGACAGTAGGATGAGACAGTCATCTTGTCCTTAAGTCGGTATTGTGCCTTTTCTATTTAATTCCGATGCAATTTCTCTGTTTCATCGTCAATAAGAAAGTCAGAGGGATACAGTAAACCTGAAGTGAAGTATCGGAATCTATAACAAGTGTCACAGGAATGGTTCAAATCATAGTCAGTAAGAAGAGTCTGTCTTCTTGTACTTAAGTCGGCATGGTGCCTTTTGCATTTAATTCCGATGCAATTTCTGTGTTTCATCGTCAGTAAGAAGGTCGGAGGGATAGAGCAAACATATAGTGAAGCATCGGAATCTAAAACTGGTCTCACAGGAAAAGTTCAAAACATAGTCAGTAAGAAGAGTCAGTCTTCTTGTACTTAAGTCGGCATTGTGCCTTTTCTATTTAATTCGGATGCAATTTCTGTGTGTCGTCGTCAATAAGACGGTCCAAGGGATACAGTAAACATGAAGTGAAGCATCGGAATCTAAAACCGGTCTCACAGGAAAGGTTCAAAGCATAGAGAGTAAGAAGAGCCAGTCATCTTGTATTTGAGTCGGCATTGTGCCTTTTGTATTTAATTCCGATGCAATTTCTAAGTTTCATCGTCAATAAGAAGGTCAGAGGTATACAGTAAACCTGAAGTGAAGCATCGGAATATATAACTAGTGTCACAGGAATGGTTAAAAGCATTGACAGTAAGAAGAGTCAGTCTTCTTGTACTTAAGTCGGCATGGTGCCTTTTGCATTTAATTCCGATGCAATTTCTGTGTTTCATCGTCAGTAAGAAGGTCGGAGGGATAGAGCAAACATATAGTGAAGCATCGGAATCTAAAACTGGTCTCACAGGAAATGTTCAAAACATAGTCAGTAAGAAGAGTCAGTCTTCTTGTACTTAAGTCGGCATTGTGCCTTTTCTATTTAATTCGGATGCAATTTCTGTGTGTCGTCGTCAATAAGAGGGTCCAAGGGATACAGTAAACATGAAGTGAAGCATCGGAATCTAAAACCGGTATCACAGGAAAGGTTCAAAGCATAGAGAGTAAGAAGAGCCAGTCATCTTGTATTTGAGTCGGCATTGTGCCTTTTGTATTTAGTTCCGATGCAATTTCTGTGTTTCATCGTCAATAAGAAGGTCAGAGGGATACAGTAAACTTGAAGTGATGCATCGGAATCTATAACTAGTGTCACAAGGATGGTTCATAACGTAGACAGTAGGAAGAGTAAATTTTCTTGTACTTAACTCGGCATTGTGATTTTTGTATTTAATTCTGATGCAATTTCTGTGTTTCATCGTCAATACGAGGGTCAGAGGGATACAGTAAACCTGAAGTGAGGCATGAGAATCTATAACTAGTGTCACAGGAATGGTTCAAAACATAGACAGTAGTTAGCGTTAGTCTTCTTGTACTTAAGTCGGCATTGGGACTTTTGTATTTAATTCCGATGCAACTTCTGTGTTTCATCGTCAATGAGAAGGTCCAAGGGATACAGTAAACCTGTGGTGGGGCATTGGAATCTATAACTAGTGACACACGAGTGGTTCAAAACATAGACAGTAAGAAGAGTCAGTCTTCTTGAACTTAAGTCAGCATTGTGCCTTTTCTAATTAATTCCGACGCAATTTCTCTGTTTCATCGTCCATAAGAATGTCAGAGGGGTACAGTAAACCTGAAGTGATGCATCGGAATCTATAACAAGTGTCACAGGCATGGTTCAAAACGTAGTCAGTAAGATGAGACAGGCTTCTTGTACTTAAGTCGGCATGGTGCCTTTTGTATTTGATTTCGATGCAATTTCTGTCTTTCATCGTCAATAAGAATGTCCAGGGGATACAGTAAACCTGAAGTGAGGCATCGGAATCTATAACTAGTGTCACAGAAATGGTTCAAAGCATAGACAGTAGGAAGAGTCAGTCTTCTTGTACTTAAGTCGGCATTGTGCCTTTTGTATTTATTTCCGATACAACTTCTGTGTTTCATCTTCAATTAAAAGGTCCAAGGGATACAATAAACCTGAAGTGAGGCATCGGAATCTATAACTAGTGTTACAGGAATGGTTCAAAACGTAGACAGTAAGAAGAGTCAGTCTTCTTGTACTTAAGTCAGCATTGTGCATTTTCTATTTAATTCCGATGCAATTTCTGTGTTTCATCGTCAATACGAAGGTCTGAGCGATACAGTAAACCTGAAGTGAAGCATCGGATTCTATAACTAGTGTCACAGGGATGGTTCAAAACGTAGACAGTAGAAAGAGTCAGTCTTCTTGTACTGAAGTCGGCATTGTGCCTTTGTATTTAATTCCGATGCAATTTCTGTCCTTCATCGTCAATAAGAAGGTCCAAGGGATACAGTAAACCTGAAGTGAGGCATCGGAGTCTATAACTAGTGTCACAGGAATGGTTCAAAACATAGACAGTGCGGAGGGACAGTCTTCTTGTACTTAAGTTGGCATTGTGCCTTTTGTATTTAATTCCGATGCAATTTCTGTGTTTCATCGTCAATAAAAGGGTCAGAGGGATACAGTGAACCTGAAGTGAGGCATCAGAATGTATAACTAGTGTCACAGGAATGGATCAAAACGTAGACAGTGAGAAGAGTCAGTCTTCTTGTACTTAAGTCGGCATTGTGCCTTTTGTATTTAATTCCGATGCAGTTTCGGTGTTTCATCGTCAATAAGAGGGTCCATGTGATACAGTAAACCTAAAGTGAGGCATCGGAATCTATAACTAGTGTCACAGGAATGGTTCAAAACATAGTCAGTAAGAAGAGTCAGTCTTCTTGTACTTAAGTCAGCATTGTGCCTTTTCAATTTAATTCCGATGTAATATCTGTATTTCATCATCAATAAGAAGGTCAGAGGGATACAGAAAGTTTGAAGTGAATCATCCGAATCTATAACTTTTGTCACAGGGATGGTTCAAAACGTAGACAGTAGGAAGAGTCAGTCTTCTTGTACTTAAGTCGGCATTGTGATTTTTGTATTTATTTCCGATACAACTTCTGTGTTTCATCTTCAATTAAAAGGTCCAAGGGGTACAGTAAACCTGAAGTGAGGCATCGGAGTCTATAACTAGTGTCACAGGAATGGTTCAAAACATAGACAGTAGGGAGGGACAGTCTTCTTGTACTTAAGTCGGCATTGTGCCTTTTGTATTTAATTCCGATGCAATTTCTGTGTTTCATCGTCAACAGGAAGGTCAGAGGGATACAGTAAAACAGATGTGAAGCATCAGAATCTATAACTAGTGTCACAGGAATGGTTCAAATCATAGACAGTAAGAAGAGTCAGTCTTCTTGTACTTTAGTCTGCATTGTGCCTTTTCTATTTAATTCCGATGAAATTTCTGTGTTTCATCATCAAGAAGAAGGTCAGAGGTATACAGTAAACCTGAAGTGAAGCATCGGAATGTATAACTAGTGTCACAGGAATGGTTCAAAACATAGACAGTAGGAATAGTCAGTCTTCTTGTACTTGAGTCAGCATTGTGCCTTTTGTATTTAATTCCGATGCAATTTCTGTGTTTCATCGTCAGTAAGAAGGTCAGAGGGATACAGTAAACCTGAAGTGAAGCATCGGAACCTATAACAAGTGTCACAGGAATGGTTCAAAAAACAGACAGTAGGAGGAGTCAATCTTCTTGTACTTATGTCGGCATTGTGCCTTTTGTATTTAATTCCGATGCAATTTCTGTGTTTCATCGTCAATAAGAATTTCCAAGGGATACAGTAAACCTGAAGTGAGACATCGGAATCTATAACTGGTGTCACAGGAATGGTTCAAATCGTAGACAGTAGGAAGAGTCAGTCTTCTTGTACTTAATTCGGCATTGTGAATTTTGTATTTAATTCCGATGCAATTTCTGTGTTTCATCATCAATACGAAGGTCCAAGGGATACAGTAAACCCGAAGTGAGGCATCGGAATCTATAACCAGTGTCACAGGAATGGTTAAAAACATAGTCAGTAAGAAGAGTCAGTCTTCTTGTACTTATGTCGGGATGGTGCCATTTGTATTTAATTCCGATGCAATTTCTGTGTTTCATCGTCATTAAGGAGGTTCAAGATATACAGCAAACATATTGTGAAGCATCGGAATCTAAAACAGGTCTCACAGGAAATGTTCAAAGCATAGTCAGTTAGAAGAGTCAGCCTTCTTGTACTTAATTCGGCATTGTGCCTTTTCTATTTAATTCCGATTAAATTTCTGTGTATCGTCGTCAATAAGAAGGTCCAAGGGATACAGTAAACCTGAAGTGAGGCATCGGAATCTAATACCGGTCTCACAGGATAGGTTCAAAGCATAGTGAGTAAGAAGAGCTAGTCATCTTGTATTTGATTCGGCATTGTGCCTTTTGTATATAACTCAGATGGAATTTCTGTGTTTCGTCATCAATAAGAAGGTCCAAAGGATGCAGTAAACCTGAAGTGAAGCATCGGAAACTAAAACCGGTCTCACAGGAAAGGTTCAAGGCATAGTGAGTAAGAAGAGCCAGTCATCTTGTATTTGAGTCGACATTGTGCTTTTTGTATTTAATTCCGATGCAATTTCTGTGTTTCATCGTCAATAAGAAGGTCCAATGGATACAGTACAACTGACGTGAAGCATCGGAATCTATAACAAGTGTCACAGGAATGGTACAAATCTTAGACAGTAAGAAGAGTCAGTCTTCTTGTACTTAAGTCGGCATTGTGCCTTTTCTATTTAATTCCGATGCAATTTCTGGGTTTCATCATCAAGAAGAAGGTCAGAGGGATGCAGTAAACTTTAAGTGAGCATCGGAATCTATAACTAGTATCACAGGAATGGTTCAAAGCACAGACAGTAGGATGAGACAGTCTTCTTGTACTTAAGTCGGCATTGTGCCTTTTGATTTTAATTCCGATGCAATTTCTGTGTTTCATCGTCAATAAGAAGGTCCAAGGGATACAGTAAACCTGAAGTGAGGCATCGGAATTTATAACTAGTGTCACAGGAATGGTTGAAACATAGACAGTAAGAAGAGTCAGTCTTCTTGTACATATGTCAGCATTGTGCCTTTTCTATTTAATTCCGATGCCATTTCTGTGTTTCATCGTCAATAAGAAGGTCAGAGGGATACAGTAAACGTGAAGTGAAGCATCCGAATCTATAACTAGTGTCACAGCGATGGTTCAAAACGTAGACAGTAGGAAGAGTCAGTCTTCTTGCACTTAAGTCGGCATTGTGCCTTTTGTATTTAATTCCGATGCAATTTCTGTCTTTCATCGTCAATAAGAAGGTCCAAGGGATACAGTAAACCTGAAGTGAGGCATCGGAATCTATAAGTAGTGTCACAAGAATGGTTCAAAACATAGACAGTAGGATGAGACAGTCTTCTTGTACTTAAGTCGGCATTGTGCCTTTTGTATTTAATTCCGATGCAATTTCTGTGATTCATCGTCAATAAGAAGATCAGAGGGATACAGTAAAACTGAAGTGAAGCGTCAGAATCTATAACTAGTGTCACAGGAATGGTTCAAATCATAGACAGTAAGAAGAGTCAGTCTACTTGTACTTAAGTCGGTATTGTGCCTTTTCTATTTAATTCCGATGCAATTTCTCTGTTTCATCGTCAATAAGAAAGTCAGAGGGATACAGTAAACCTGAAGTGAAGCATCGGAATGTATAACAAGTGTCACAGGAATGGTTCAAATCATAGTCACTAAGAAGAGTCTGTCTTCTTGTACTTAAGTCGGCATGGTGCCTTTTGCATTTAATTCCGATGCAATTTCTGTGTTTCATCGTCAATAAGAAGGTCCAAGGGATAGAGTAAACATATAGTGAAGCATCGGAATCTAAAACTGGACCCTCAGGAAATGTTCAAAACATAGTCAGTAAGAAGAGTCAGTCTTCTTGTACTTAAGTCGGCATTGTGCCTTTTCTATTTAATTCGGATGCAATTTCTGTGTGTCGTCGTCAATAACAGGGTCCAAGGGATACAGTAAACCTGAAGTGAAGCATCGGAATCTAAAACCTGGGCTCACAGGAAAGGTTCAAAGCATAGAGAGTAAGAAGAGCCAGTCATCTTGTATTTGAGTCGGCATTGTGCCTTTTGTATTTAATTCCGATGCAATTTCTAAGTTTCATCGTCAATAATAAGGTCAGAGGTATACAGTAAACCTGAAGTGAAGCATCGGAATCTATAACTAGTGTCACAGGAATGGTTAAAAGCATTGACAGTAAGAAGAGTCAGTCTTCTTGTACTTAAGTCGGCATTGTGCCTTTTGTATTTAATTCCGATGCAATTTCTGTGTTTCATCGTCAATAAGAAGGTCAGAGGGATACAGTAAACTTGAAGTGATGCATCGGAATCTATAACTACGGTCACAGGGATGGTTCAAAACGTAGACAGTAGGAAGAGTAAATTTTCTTGTACTTAAGTCGGCATTGCGATTTTTGTATTTAATTCTGATGCAATTTCTGTGTTTCATCGTCAATACGAGGGTCAGAGGGATACAGTAAACCTGAAGTGAGGCATGAGAATCTATAACTAGTGTCACAGGAATGGTTCAAAACATAGACAGTAGTTAGCGTTAATCTTCTTGTACTTAAGTCGGCATTGGGCCTTTTGTATTTAATTCCGATGCAACTTCTGTGTTTCATCGTCAATAAGAAGGTCCAAGGGATACAGTAAACCTGAAGTGAGGCATTGGAATCTATAACTAGTGACACACGAGTGGTTCAAAACATAGACAGTAAGAAGAGTCAGTCTTCTTGAACTTAAGTCAGCATTGTGCCTTTTCTAAATAATTCCGACGCAATATCTCTGTTTCATCGTCCATAAGAATGTCAGAGGGGTACAGTAAACCTGAAGTGAAGCATCGGAATCAATAACAAGTGTCACAGGAATGGTTCAAAACATAGTCAGTAAGATGAGTCAGGCTTCTTGTACTTAAGTCGGCATGGTGCCTTTTGTTTTTGATTTCGATGCAATTTCTGTATTTCATCGTCAATAAGAAGGTCCAAGGGATACAGTAAACCTGAAGTGAGGCATCGGAATCTATAACTAGTGTCACAGAAATAGTTCAAAGCATAGACAGTAGGAAGAGTCAGTCTTCTTGTACTTAAGTCGGCATTGTGCCTTTTGTATTTATTTCCGATACAACTTCTGTGCTTCATCTTCAATTAAAAGGTCCATGGGATACAGTAAACCTGAAGTGAGGCATCGGATTCTGTAACTAGTGTCACAGGAATGGTTCAAAACGTAGACAGTAAGAAGAGTCAGTCTTCTTGTACTTAAGTCAGCATTGTGCATTTTCTATTTAATTCCGATGCAATTTCTGTGTTTCATCGTCAATAAGAAGGTCTGAGCGATACAGTAAACCTGAAGTGAAGCATCGGATTCTATAACCAGTGTCACAGGGATGGTTCAAAACGTAGACAGTAGGAAGAGTCAGTCTTCTTGTACTGAAGTCGGCATTGTGCCTTTGTATTTAATTCCGATGCAATTTCTGTCTTTCATCGCCAATAAGAAGGTCCAAGGGATACAGTAAACCTGAAGTGAGGCATCGGAATCTATAACTACTGTCACAGGAATGGTTCAAAACATAGACAGTGGGGAGGGACAGTCTTCTTGTACTTAAGTTGGCATTGTGCCTTTTGTATTTAATTCCGATGCAATTTCTGTGTTTCATCGTCAATAAGAAGGTCAGAGGGATACAGTAAAACTGATGTGAAGCATCATAATCTATAACTAGTGTCACAGGAATGGTTCAAAACATAGACAGTGAGAAGAGCCAGTCTCCTTATACTTATGTCGGCATTGTGCCTTTTGTATTTAATTCCGATGCAATTTCTGTGTTTCATCGTCAATAAGAATTTCCAAGGGATACAGTAAACCTGAAGTGAGACATCTGAATCTATAACTAGTGTCACAGGAATGGTTCGAAACATAGACAGTAGGAAGAGTCAGTCTTCTTGTACTTAAGTCGGCATTGTGAATTTTGTATTTAATTCCGATGCAATTTCTGTGTTTCATCATCAATACGAAGGTCCAAGGAATACAGTAAACCCGAAGTGAGGCATCGGAATCTATAACTAGTGTCACAGGAATGGTTCAAAACATAGTCAGTAAGAAGAGTCAGTCTTCTTGTACTTAAGTCGGCATGGTGCCATTTGTATTTAATTCCGCTGCAATTTCTGTGTTTCATCGTCAATAAGAAGGTTCAAGATATACAGTAAACATATAGTGAAGCATCGGAATCTAAAACAGGTCTCACAGGAAATGTTCAAAGCATAGTCAGTTAGAAGAGTCAGTCTTCTTGTACTGAAGTCGGCATTGTGCCTTTTCTATTTAATTCCGATGAAATTTCTGTGTTTCGTCGTCAATAAGAAGGTCCAAGGGATACAGTAAACCTGAAGTGAAGCATCGGAATCTAATACCGGTCTCACAGGATAGGTTCAAAGCATAGTGAGTAAGAAGAGCCGGTCATCTTGTATTTGATTCGGCATTGTGCCTTTTGTATTTAACTCCGATGCAATTTCTGTGTTTCGTCATCAATAAGAAGGTCCAAGGGATACAGTAAAGCTGAAGTGAAGCATCGGAATCTAAAACCAGTCTCACAGGAAAGGTTCAAAGCATAGTGAGTAAGAAGAGCCAGTCATCTTGTATTTGAGTCGACATTGTGCTTTTTGTATTTAATTCCGATGCAATTTCTGTGTTTCATCGTCAATAAGAAGGTCCAATGGCGACAGTACACCTGAAGTGAAGCATCGGAATCTATAACAAGTGTCACAGGAATGGTTCAAATCTTAGACAGTAAGAAGAGTCAGTCTTCTTGTACTTAAGTCGGCATTGTGCCTTTTCTATTTAATTCCGATGCAATTTCTGGGTTTCATCATCAAGAAGAAGGTCAGAGGGATACAGTAAACCTGAAGTGAAGCATCGGAATGTATAACTAGTCTCACAGGAATGGTTCAAAACATAGACAGTAGGAAGAGTCAGTCTTCTTGTACTTGAGTCGGCATTGTGCCTTTTGTATTTAATTCCGATGCAATTTCTGTGTTTCATCGTCAATAAGAAGGTCAGAGGGATACAGTAAACCTGAAGTGAAGCATCGGAATCTATAACTAGTGTCACAGGAATGGTTCAAAATATTGACAGTAGGAAGAGTCAGTCTTCTTGTACTTAAGTCAGCATTGTGCCTTTTGTATTTAATTCCGATGCAATTTCTCTGTTTCATCGTCAATAAAAAAAGTCAGATGGATACAGTAAACCTGATGTGAAGCATCGGAATCTATAACAAGTGTCACAGGAATGGTTCAAAACATAGTCAGTAAGAAGAGTCAGTCTTCTTGTACTTAAGTCGGCATGGTGCCTTTTGTATTTAATTCCGATGCAATTTCTGTGTTTCAACGTCATTAAGAAGGTCCAAGGGATACAGTAAACATACAGTGAAGCATCGGAATCTAAAACTGGTCTCACAGGAAATGTTCAAAACATAGGAAGTAAGAAGAGTCAGTCTTCTCGTACTTAAGTCGGCAATGTGATTTTTCTATTTGATTCCGATGCAATTTCTGTGTTTCGTCATCAATAAGAAGGTCCAAGGGATACAGTAAACCTGAAGTGAAGCATCGGTATCTAAATCCGGTCTCACTGGAAAGGTTCAAAACACAGAGAGTAAGAAGTGCCAGTCTTCTTGTACTTAAGTCAGCAATCTGCCTTTTCTATTTAATTCCGATGCAATTTCTGTTCTTTATCGTCAATAAGATGGTCAGAGGGACACAGTAAACTTGAAGTGAAGAATCGGAATCTATAACTAGTGTCACAGGAATGGTTCAAAACATAGTCAGTAAGAAGAGTCAGTCTTCTTGTACTTAAGTCGGCATGGTGCCTTTTGTATTTAATTCCGATGCAATATCTGTGTTTCATCGTCAATAAGAACGTCCTACTGATACAGTAAACCTAAAGTGAAGCATCGGAATCTATAACTAGTGTCACAGGAATGGTTCAAAACATAGTCAGTAAGAAGAGTCAGTCTTCTTGTACTTAAGTCAACATTGTGCCTTTTCTATTTAATTCCGATGCAATTTCTGTGTTTTATCGTTAATAAGAAAGTCAGAGGGATACAGTACACTTGAAGTGAAGAAACGGAATCTATAACTAGTGTCACAGGGATGGTTCAAATCATAGACAGTAAGAAGAGTCAGTCTTCTTGTACTTAAGTCGGCATTGTGCCTTTTATATTTAATTCCGATGCAATTTCTGTGTTTCATCATCAAGAAGATGGTCAGAGGGATACAGTAAACCTGAAGTGAAGCATCGGAATGTATAACTAGTGTCACAGGAATGGTTCAAAACATAGACAGAAGTAAAAGTCAATGTTCTTGTACTTGAGTCGGCATTGTGCCTTTTGTATTTAATTCCGATGCAATTTCTGTGTTTCGTCGTGAATAAGAAGGTCCAAGGGATACAGCAAATCTGAAGTGAAGCATCGGAATCTAGTACCGGTCTCACAGAAAGGTTCAAAGCATAGTGAGTAAGAAGAGCCAGCCATCTTGTATGTGAGTCGGCATTGTGCCTTTTGTATTTAATTCCGGTGCAATTTCTAAGTTTCATCGTCAATAAGAAGGTCAGAGGGATACAGTAAACCTGAAGTGAAGCATCGGAATCTATAACTAGTGTCACAGGAATGGTTAAAAACATTGACAGTAAAAAGAGTCAGTCTTCTTGTACTTAAGTCGGCATGGTGCCTTTTGTATTTAATTCCGGTGCAATTTCTGTGTTTCATCGTCAATAAGAAGGTCCATGTGATACAGTAAACCGAAAGTGAAGCATCGGAATCTATAACTAGTGTCACAGGAATGGTTCAAAACATAGTCAGTAAGAAGAGTCAGTCTTCTTGTACTTAAGTCAGCATTGTGCCTGTTCTATTTAATTCCGATGCAATTTCTGTGTTTTATCGTCAATAAGAGGGACAGAGGGATACAGTAAACCTGATGTGAGGCATCAGAATCTATAACTAGTGTCACAGGAATGGTTCAAACATAGACAGTAAGAAGAGTCAGTCTACTTGTACTTAATTCGGCATTGTGCGTTTTCTATTTAATTCCGATGCAATTACTATGTTTCATCGTCAATAAGAAGGTCAGAGGGATACAGTAAACCTGAAGTGAAGCATCGGAATCTATAACTAGTGTCACAGGAATGGTTCGAATCATAGACAGTGGGAAGAGTTAGTCTTCTTGTACTTAAATCGACATTGTGCATTTTGTATTTAATTAGGATGCAACTTATGTCTTTCATCGTCAATAAGAAGGTCCAAGGAATACAGTAAACCTGAAGTGAGGCATCGGAATCAATAACTAGTGTCACAGGAATGGTTCAAAACATAGACAATAAGAAGGGTGAGTTTTCTTGTACTTAAGTCGACATTGTGCATTTTCTGTTTAATTCCGATGCAATTTCTGTCTTTCATCGTCAATAAGAAGGTCCAAGGGATACAGTAAAACTGAAGTGAGGCATCGGAATCTATAACTAGTGTCACAGGAATGGTTCAAATCATAGACGGTAGGAAGAGACAGTCTTCATGTACTTAAGTCGGCATTGTGCCTCTTGTATTTAATTCCGATGCAATTTCTGTGTTTCATCGCCAATAAGAAGGTCAGAGGGACTCAGTTAAACTGAAGTGAAGCATCAGAATCTATAACGAGTGTCACAGGAATGGTTCAAAACATAGACAGTAAGAAGAGTCAGTCTACTTGTACTTAAGTCGGCATTGTGCCTTTTGTATTTACTCCCGATGCAATATCTGTGTTTCATCGTTAATACGAAGGTCCAAGGGATACAGTACACCTGAAGTGAAGCATCGGAATGTATAACTAGTCTCACAGGAATGGTTTAAAACATAGACAGTAGGAAGAGTCAGTCTTCTTATAATTAAGTCGGCATTGTGCCTTTTGTATTTAATTCCTATGCAATTTCTCTGTTTCATCGTCATTAAGAAAGTCAGAGGTATACAGTAAACCTGAAGTGAAGCATGGGAATCTATGACAAGTGTCACAGGAATAGTTCAAAAGTTAGTCAGTAACAAGAGACAGTCTTCTTGTACTTAAGTCGGTATGGTGCCTTTTGTATTTAATTCCGATGCAATTTCTGTGTTTCATTGTCAAAAAGAAGGTCCAAGGGATACAGTAAACATACAGTGAAGCATCGGAATCTAAAACCGGTCTCACTGGAAAGGTTCGAAACATAGAGAGTAAGAAGAGCCAGTCTTCTTGTACTTAAGTCAGCATTGTGCCTTTTCTATTTAATTCCGATGCAATTTCTAAGTTTCATCGTCAATAAGAAGGTCAGTGGGATACAGTAAACCTGAAGTGAGGCATCGGAATCTATAACTAGTGTCACAGGAATTGTTCAAATCATAGAGAGTAAGAAGAGTCAGTCTTCTTGTACTTATGTCGGCATTGTGCCTTTTGTATTTACTTCCGATCCAATTTCTGTTTTTCATCGACAATTAGAAGGTCAGAGGGATACAGTAAACCTGAAGTAAAGCATCGGAATCTATAACTAGTGTCACAGGAACGGTTCAAATCATAGACAGTAGGAAGAGTCAGTCTTCTTGTACTTAAGTCGGCATTGTGCCTTTTGTATTTAATTCCGATGCAACTTCTGTGTTTCATCGTCAATAAGAAGGTCCAAGGGATACAGTAAACCTGAAGTGAGGCATCGAAATCTATTACTACTGTCACAGGAATGGTTCAAATCATAGACAGTAAGAAGAGTCAGTCTTCTTGTACTGAAGTCGGCATTGTGCCTTTTCTATTTAATTCCGATGAAATTTCTGTGTTTCGTCGTCAATAAGAAGGTCCAAGGGATACAGTAAACCTGAAGTGAAGCATCGGAATCTAATACCGGTCTCACAGGATAGGTTCAAAGCATAGTGAGTAAGAAGAGCCAGTCATCTTGTATTTGATTCGGCATTGTGCCTTTTGTATTTAACTCCGATGCAATTTCTGTGTTTCGTCATCAATAAGAAGGTCCAAGGGATACAGTAAAGCTGAAGTGAAGCATCGGAATCTAAAACCAGTCTCACAGGAAAGGTTCAAAGCATAGTGAGTAAGAAGAGCCAGTCATCTTGTATTTGAGTCGACATTGTGCTTTTTGTATTTAATTCCGATGCAATTTCTGTGTTTCATCGTCAATGAGAAGGTCCAATGGCGACAGTACACCTGAAGTGAAGCATCGGAATCTATAACAAGTGTCACAGGAATGGTTCAAATCTTAGACAGTAAGAAGAGTCAGTCTTCTTGTACTTAAGTCGGCATTGTGCCTTTTCTATTTAATTCCGATGCAATTTCTGGGTTTCATCATCAAGAAGAAGGTCAGAGGGATACAGTAAACCTGAAGTGAAGCATCGGAATGTATAACTAGTCTCACAGGAATGGTTCAAAACATAGGCAGTAGGAAGAGTCAGTCTTCTTGTACTTAAGTCAGCATTGTGCCTTTTGTATTTAATTCCGATGCAATTTCTCTGTTTCATCGTCAATAAAAAAAGTCTGAGGGATACAGTAAACCTGAAGTGAAGCATCGGAATCTATAACAACTGTCACAGGAATGGTTCAAAACATAGTCAGTAAGAAGAGTCAGTCTTCTTGTACTTAAGTCGGCATGGTGCCTTTTGTATTTAATTCCGATGCAATATCTGTGTTTCATCGTCATTAAGAAGGTCCAAGGGATACAGTAAACATACAGTGAAGCATCGGAATCTAAAACTGGTCTCACAGGAAATGTTCAAAACATAGGAAGTAAGAAGAGTCAGTCTTCTCGTACTTAAGTCGGCAATGTGATTTTTCTATTTGATTCCGATGCAATTTCTGTGTTTTGTCATCAATAAGAAGGTCCAAGGGATACAGTAAACCTGAAGTGAAGCATCGGTATCTAAATCCGGTCTCACTGGAAAGGTTCAAAACATAGAGAGTAAGAAGAGCCACACTTCTTGTACTTAAGTCAGCAATCTGCCTTTTCTATTTAATTCCGATGCAATTTCTGTTCTTTATCGTCAATAAGATGGTCAGAGGGACACAGTAAACTTGAAGTGAAGAATCGGAATCTATAACTAGTGTCACAGGAATGGTTCAAAACATAGTCAGTAAGAAGAGTCAGTCTTCTTGTACTTAAGTCGGCATGGTGCCTTTTGCATTTAATTCCGATGCAATATCTGTGTTTCATCGTCAATAAGAACGTCCTACTGATACAGTAAACCTAAAGTGAAGCATCGGAATCTATAACTAGTGTCACAGGAATGGTTCAAAACATAGTCAGGAAGAAGAGTCAGTCTTCTTGTACTTAAGTCAACATTGTGCCTTTTCTATCTAATTCCGATGCAATTTCTGTGTTTTATCGTTAATAAGAATGTCAGAGGGATACAGTACACTTGAAGTGAAGAATCGGAATCTATAACTAGTTTCACAGGGATATTTCAAATCATAGACAGTAAGAAGAGTCAGTCTTCTTGTACTTAAGTCGGCATTGTGCCTTTTATATTTAATTCCGATGCAATTTCTGTGTTTCATCATCAAGAAGATGGTCAGAGGGATACAGTAAACCTGAAGTGAAGCATCGGAATGTATAACTAGTGTCACAGGAATGGTTCAAAACATAGACAGTAGTAAAAGTCAATCTTCTTGTACTTGAGTCGGCATTGTGCCTTTTGTATTTAATTCCGATGCAATTTCTGTGTTTCGTCGTCAATAAGAAGGTCCAAGGGATACAGCAAATCTGAAGTGAAGCATCGGAATCTAATACCGGTCTCACAGAAAGGTTCAAAGCATAGTGAGTAAGAAGAGCCAGTCATCTTGTATGTGAGTCGGCATTGTGCCTTTTGTATTTAATTCCGGTGCAATTTCTAAGTTTCATCGTCAATAAGAAGGTCAGAGGGATACAGTAAACCTGAAGTGAAGCATCGGAATCTATAACTAGTGTCACAGGAATGGTTAAAAACATTGACAGTAAAAAGAGTCAGTCTTCTTGTACTTAAGTCGGCATGGTGCCTTTTGTATTTAATTCCGGTGCAATTTCTGTGTTTCATCGTCAATAAGAAGGTCCATGTGATACAGTAAACCGAAAGTGAAGCATCGGAATCTATAACTAGTGTCACAGGAATGGTTCAAAACATAGTCAGTAAGAAGAGTCAGTCTTCTTGTACTTAAGTCAGCATTGTGCCTTTTCTATTTAATTCCGATGCAATTTCTGTGTTTTATCGTCAATAAGAAGGTCAAAGGGATACAGAAAATGTGAAGTGAAGCATCGGAATCTATAACTAGTGTCACAGGGATGGTTCAAAACGTAGACAGTATGAAGAGTCAGTCGTCTTGTACTTAAGTCGACATTGTGCCTTTTCTATTTGATTCTGATGCAATTTCTGTGCTTCATCGTCAATAAGAGGGACAGAGGGATACAGTAAACCTGATGTGAGGCATCAGAATCTAGAACTAGTGTCACAGGAATGGTTCAAACATAGACAGTAAGAAGAGTCAGTCTACTTGTACTTAATTCGGCATTGTGCGTTTTCTATTTAATTCCGATGCAATTACTATGTTTCATCGTCAATAAGAAGGTCAGAGGGATACAGTAAACCTGAAGTGAAGCATCGGAATCTGTAACTAGTGTCACAGGAATGGTTCGAATCATAGACAGTGGGAAGAGTTAGTCTTCTTGTACTTAAATCGACATTGTGCATTTTGTATTTAATTAGGATGCAACTTATGTCTTTCATCGTCAATAAGAAGGTCCAAGGGATACAGTGAACCTGAAGTGATGCATCGGAATCAATAACTAGTGTCACAGGAATGGTTCAAAACATAGACAGTAAGAGGGGTGAGTTTTCTTGTACTTAAGTCGACATTGTGCATTTTCTGTTTAATTCCGATGCAATTTCTGTCTTCCATCGTCAATAAGAAGGTCCAAGGGATACAGTAAAACTGAAGTGAGGCATCGGAATCTATAACTAGTGTCACAGGAATGGTTCAAATCATAGACGGTAGGAAGAGACAGTCTTCACGTACTTAAGTCGGCATTGTGCCTCTTGTATTTAATTCCGATGCAATTTCTGTGTTTCATCGCCAATAAGAAGGTCAGAGGGACTCAGTTAAACTGAAGTGAAGCATCAGAATCTATAACGAGTGTCACAGGAATGGTTCAAAACATAGACAGTAAGAAGAGTCAGTCTACTTGTACTTAAGTCGGCATTGTGCCTTTTGTATTTACTCCCGATGCAATATCTGTGTTTCATCGTTAATACGAAGGTCCAAGGGATACAGTACACCTGAAGTGAAGCATCGGAATGTATAACTAGTCTCACAGGAATGGTTTAAAACATAGACAGTAGGAAGAGTCAGTCTTCTTATAATTAAGTCGGCATTGTGCCTTTTGTATTTAATTCCTATGCAATTTCTCTGTTTCATCGTCATTAAGAAAGTCAGAGGTATACAGTAAACCTGAAGTGAAGCATCGGAATCTATGACAAGTGTCACAGGAATAGTTCAAAAGTTAGTCAGTAACAAGAGACAGTCTTCTTGTACTTAAGTCGGCATGGTGCCTTTTGTATTTAATTCCGATGCAATTTCTGTGTTTCATTGTCAAAAAGAAGGTCCAAGGGATACAGTAAACATACAGTGAAGCATCGGAATCTAAAACCGGTCTCACTGGAGAGGTTCGAAACATAGAGAGTAAGAAGAGCCAGTCTTCTTGTACTTAAGTCAGCATTGTGCCTTTTCTATTTAATTCCGATGCAATTTCTGTGTTTTATCGTTAATAAGAAGGTCAGAGGATTACAGTAAACTTGAAGTGAAGCATCGGAATCTATAACTAGTGTCACAGGAATGGTTCAAAGCATTGACAGTAGGAAGAGTCAGTCTTCTTGTACTTAAGTCGGCATTGTGCCTTTTGTATTTAATTTCGATGCAATTTCTAAGTTTCATCGGCAATAAGAAGGTCAGTGGGATACAGTAAACCTGAAGTGAAGCATCGGAATCTATAACTAGTGTCACAGGAACGGTTCAAATCATAGACAGTAGGAAGAGTTAGTCTTCTTGTACTTAAGTCGGCATTGTGCCTTTTGTATTTAATTCCGATGCAACTTCTGTGTTTCATCGTCAATAAGAAGGTCCAAGGGATACAGTAAACCTGAAGTGAGGCATCGAAATCTATTACTACTGTCACAGGAATGGTTCAAATCATAGACAGTAAGAAGAGTCAGTCTTCTTGTACATAAGTCAGCATTGTGCCTTTTCTATTTAATTCCTATGCAATTTCTGTGTTTCATCGTCAATAAGAGGGTCAGAGGGATACAGTGAACCTGAAGTGAGGCATCAAAATCTATAACTAGTGTCACAGGAATGGTTCAAAGCATAGACAGTAGGAAGAGTCAGTTTTCTTGTACTTAAGTCGGCATTGTGCCTTTTGTATTTAAATCCGATGCAACTTCTGTGTTTCTTCTTCAATAAGAAGGTCCAAGGGATACAGTAAACCTGGAGTGAGGCATCGGAATCAATAACTAGTGTCACAGGAATGGTTCAAAACATAGACAGTAAGAAGAGTGAGTTGTCTTGTACTTAAGTCGACATTGTGCCTTTTCGGTTTAATTCCGATGCAATTTCTGTCTTTCATCGTCAATAAGAAGGTCCAAGGGATACAGTAAAACTGAAGTGAGGCATCGGAATCTATAACTAGTGTCACAGGAATGGTTCAAATCATAGACGGTAGGAAGAGACGGTCTTCATGTACTTAAGTCGGCATTGTGCCTCTTGTATTTAATTCCGATGCAAATTCTGTGTTTCATCGCCAATAAGAAAGTCAGAGGGATTCAGTTAAACTGAAGTGAAGCATCAGAATCTATAACGAGTGTCACAGGAATGGTTCAAAACATAGACAGTAAGAAGAGTCAGTCTACTTGTACTTAAGTCGGCATTGTGCCTTTTGTATTTAATCCCGATGCAATATCTGTGTTTCATCGTTAATACGAAGTTCCAAGGGATACAGTACACCTGAAGTGAAGTATCGGAATGTATAACTAGTCTCACAGGAATGGTTCAAAACATAGACAGTAGGAAGAGTCAGTCTTCTTGTACTTGAGTCGGCATTGTGCCTTTTGTATTTATTTCCGATGCAATTTCTGTGTTTCATGGTCAATAAGAAGGTCAGAGGGATACAGTAAACCTGAAGTGAAGCATCGGAATCTATAACTAGTGTCACAGGAATGGTTCAAAACATTGACAGTAGGAAGAGTCAGTCTTCTTGTAATTAAGTCGGCATTGTGCCTTTTGTATTTAATTCCTATGCAATTTCTCTGTTTCATCGTCAATAAGAAAGTCAGAGGTATACAGTAAACCTGAAGTGAAGCATCGGAATCTATAACAAGTGTCACAGGAATGGTTCAAAATTTAGTCAGTAACAAGAGACAGTCTTCTTGTACTTAAGTCGGCATGGTGCCTTTTGTATTTAATTCCGATGCAATTTCTGTGTTTCATTGTCAATAAGAAGGTCCAAGGGATACAGTAAACATACAGTGAAGCATCGGAATCTAAAACCGGTCTCACTGGAAAGGTTCGAAACATAGAGAGTAAGAAGAGCCAGTCTTCTTGTACTTAAGTCAGCATTGGGCCTTTTCTATTTAATTCCCATGCAATTTCTGCGTTTTATCGTCAATAAGAAGGTCAGAGGGATACAGTAAACTTGAAGTGCAGCATCGGAATCTATAACTAGTGTCACAGGAATGGTTCAAAACATTGACAGTAGGAAGAGTCAGTCTTCTTGTACTTAAGTCGGCATTGTGCCTTTTGTATTTAATTCCGATGCAATTTCTAAGTTTCATCGTCAATAAGAAGGTCAGTGGGATACAGTAAACCTGAAGTGAAGCATCGGAATCTATAACTAGTGTCACAGGAATGGTTAAAAACATTGACAGAAAGAAGAGTCAGTGTTCTTGCACTTAAGTCGGCATTGTGCCTTTTCTATTTAATTCCGATGCAATTTCTGTGTTTCATCGCCAATAAGAAGGTCCAAGTGATACAGTAAACCTAAAGTGAAGCATCGGAATCTATAACTAGGGTCACAGGAATATTTCAAAACATAGTCAGTAAGAAGAGTCAGTCTTCTTGTACTTAAGTCAGCATTGTGCCTTTTCTATTAAATTCCGATGCAATTTCTGTGTTTTATCGTCAATAAGAAGGTCAGAGGGATACAGTAAACTTGAAGTGAAGCATCGGAATCTATAACTAGTGTCACAGGGATGGTTCAAAACGTAGACAGTAGGAAGAATCAGTCTTCTTGTATTTAAGACGGCATTGTGATTTTTGCATTTAATTCCGATGCAATTTCTGTGTTTCATCGTCAATAAGAAGGTCCAAGAGATACAGCACACCTGAAGTGAAGAATCGGAATCTATAACTAGTGTCACAGGAATTGTTCAAATCATAGAGAGTAAGAAGAGTCAGTCTTCTTGTACTTATGTCGGCATTTTGCCTTTTGTATTTACTTCCGATCCAATTTCTGTTTTTCTTCGTCAATTAGAAGGTCAGAGGGATACAGTAAACCTGAAGTGAAGCATCGGAATCTATAACTAGTGTCACGGGAATGGTTCAAATCATAGACAGTAGGAAGAGTCAGTCTTCTTGTACTTAAGTCGGCATTGTGCCTTTTGTATTTAATTCCGATGCAACTTCTGTGTTTTATCGTCAATAAGAAGGTCCAAGGGATACAGTAAACCTGAAGTGAGGCATCGGAATCTATTACTACTGTCACAGGAATGGTTCAAATCATAGACAGTAAGAAGAGTCAGTCTTCTTGTACATAAGTCAGCATTGTGCCTTTTCTATTTAATTCCGATGCAATTTCTGTGTTTCATCGTCAATAAGAGGGTCAGAGGGATACAGTGAACCTGAAGTGAGCCATCAAAATCTATAACTAGTGTCACAGGAATGGTTCAAAGCATAGACAGTAGGAAGAGTCAGTCTTCTTGTACTTAAGTCGGCATTGTGCCTTTTGTATTTAATTCCGATGCAACTTCTGTGTTTCTTCTTCAATAAGAAGGTCCAAGGGATACAGTAAACCTGAAGTGAGGCATCGGAGACTATAACTAGTGTCACAGGAATGGTTCAAAACATAGACATTAAGAAGAGTCGGTCTTCTCGTACTTAAGTCAGCATTGTGCCTTTTCTATTTAATTCCGATGCAAGTTCTGTGTTTCATCGTCAATAGGAAGGTCAGAGGGTTACGGTAAACCTGAAGTGAAGCATCGGAATCTATAACTAGTGTCACAGGGATGGTTCAAAACGTAGACAGTAGGAAGAGTCAGACTTCTTGTACTGAAGTCGGCATCGTGCCTTTTCTATTTAATTCCGATGCAATTTCTGTCTTTCATCATCAAGAAGAAGGTCATAGGGATACGGTAAACCTGAAGTGAAGCATCGGAATGTATAACTTGTGTCACAGGAATGGTTCAAAACATAGACAGTAGGAAGAGTCAGTCTTCTTGTACTTGAGTCGGCATTGTGCCTTTTGTATTTAATTCCGATGCAATTTCTGTGTTTCATCGTCAATAAGAAGGTCAGAGGGATACAGTAAAAATGAAGTGAAGCATCGGAATCTATAACAAGTGTCACAGGAATGGTTCAAAAAATAGACAGTAGGAGGTGTCATTCTTCTTGTTCTTAAGTCGGCATTGTGCCTTTTGTATTTAATTCCGATGCAATTTCTGTGTTACATCGTTAATAAGAAGGTCCAAGGTATACAGTAAACCTGAAGTGAGGCATCGGAATCTATAACTAGTGTCACAGGAATGGTTCAAAACATAGACAGTAGGAATAGTCAGTCTTCTTGTACTTAAGTTGGCATTGTGCCTTTTGTATTTAATTCCGACGCAATTCCTGTGTTTCATCATCAATACGAAGGTCCAAGGGATACAGTAAACCTGAAGTGAAGCATCGGAATCAAAAACCGGTCTCACAGGAAAGGTTCAAAACATTGAGAGTAAGAAGAACCAGTCTTCTTGTACTTAAGTCAGCATTGTGCCTTTTCTATTTAGTTCCGATGCAATTTCTGTGTTTTATCGACAATAAGAAGGTCAGAGGGATACAGTAAACTTGAAGTGAAGCATCGGAATCCATAACTAGGGTCACAGGAATGGTTCAAATCATTGACAGTAGGAAGAGTCAGTCTTCTTGTACTTAAGTCGGCATTGTGCCATTTGTATTTAATTCCGATGCAATTTCTATGTTTCATGGTCAATAAGAAGGTCAGTCGGATACAGTAAACCTGAAGTGAAGCATCGGAATCTATAACTAGTGTCACAGGAATGGTTAATAACATTGACAGTAAGAAGAGTCAGTCTTCTTGTACTTAAGTCGGCATTGTGCCTTTTGTATTTAATTCCGATGCAATTTTTGTGTTTCATCGTCAATAAGATGATCCAAGGGATGCAGCACACCTGATGTGAAGAATCGGAATCTATAACTAGTGTCACAGGAATGGTTCAAATCATAGACAGTAAGAAGAGTCAGTCTTCTTGTACTTATGTCGGCATTGTGCTTTTCTATTTAATTCCGTTGTAATTTCTGGGTTTCATCATCAAGAAGAAGGTCAGAGGGATACAGTAAACCTGAAGTGAAGCATCGGAATGTATAACTAGTGTAACAGGAACTGTTAAAAACATTGACAGTAGGAAGAGTCAGACTTCATGTACTTGAGTCGGCATTGTGCCTTTTGTATTTAATTCCGGTGCAATTTCTGTGTTTCATCGTCAATAAGAAGGTCAGATGGATACAGTAAACCTGAAGTGAAGCATCGGAATCTATAACTAGTGTCACAGGAATGGTTCAAAACGTAGACAGTAGGAAGATTCAGTCTTCTTGTACTTAAGTCGGCATTGTGCCTTTTGTATTTAATTCCGATGCAACTTCTGTGTTTCATCGTTAATAAGAAGGTCCAAGGGATATAGTAAACCTGAAGTGAGGCATCGGAATCTATAACTAGTGTCACAGGAATGGTTCAAACATAGACAGTAATAAGAGTCAGTTTTCTTGTACTTGAGTCGTCATTGTGCCTTTTCTGTTTAATTCCGATGCAATTTCTGTCTTTCATCGCCAAGAAGAAGGTCCAAGGGATACAGTAAACCTGAAGTGTCGCATCGGAATCAATAACTACTGTTACAGGAATGGTTCAAAGCATAGACAGTAGGAAGAGACAGTCTTCTTGTACTTAAGTCGGCATTGTGCCTTTTCTATTTAATTCCGATGCAATTTCTGTGTTTCATCATCAAGAAGTAGGTCAGAGCGATACAGTAAACCTGAAGTGAAGCATCAGAATGTATAACTAGTGTAACAGGAACTGTTAAAAACATTGACAGTAGGAAGAGTCAGACTTCATGTACTTGAGTCGGCATTGTGCCTTTTGTATTTAATTCCGGTGCAATTTCTGTGTTTCATCGTCAATAAGAAGGTCAGATGGATACAGTAAACCTGAAGTGAAGCATCGGAAAAAATAACTAGTGTTACAGGAATGGTTGAAAACATAGACAGTAGGAAGAGTCAGTCTTCTTGTACTTAAGTCGGCATTGTGCCTTTTCTATTTAATTCCGATGCAATTTCTCTGTTTCATCGTCAATAAGAAAGTCAGAGGGATACAGTAATCCTGAAGTGATGCATCGGAATCTATAACAAGTGACACAGGAATGGTTCAAAAAATAGACAGTAGGAAGAGTCAGTCTACTTGTACTTATGTCAGCGTTGTGCCTTTTGTATTTAATTCCGATGCAATTTCTGTGTTTCATCGTCAATAAGAAGGTCCAAGGGATACAGTAAACCTGAAGTGGGGCATCGGAATCTATAACTAGTGTCACAGGATTGGTTCAAAACATAGACAGTAGGAGGAGTCAGTCTTCTTGTACTTACTTGGCATTGTGCCTTTTCTATTTTATTCCGATGCAATTTCTATGTATCATCGTCAATAAGAAGGTCAGAGGGATACAGTAAACCTGAAGTGAATCATCGGAATCTATAACTAGTGTCACAGGAATGGTTCAAAACATAGACAGTAGGAAGGTTCAGTCTTCTTGTACTTAAGTCGGCATTGTGCCTTTTGTATTTAATTCCGATGCAACTTCTGTGTTTCATCATCAATAAGAAGGTCCAAGGGATATAGTAAACCTGAAGTGAGGCATCGGAATCTATAACTAGTGTCACAGGAATGGTTCAAACACAGCCAGTAATAAGAGTCAGTTTTCTTGTACTTAAGTCGGCATTGTGCCTTTTCCGTTTTATTCCGATGCAATTTCTGCCTTTCATCGCCAATGAGAATGTCCAAGGGATACAGTAAACCTGAAGTGTGGCATCGGAATCAATAACTACTGTTACAGGAATGGTTCAAAACATAGACAGTAGGAAGGGACAGTCTTCTTGTACTTAAGTCGGCATTGTGCCTTTTGTATTTAATTCCGAAGCAATTTCTGTGTTTCATCGTCAATAACAAGGTCAAAGGGATACAGTAAACCTGAAGTGAAGCATCAGAATGTATAACTAGTGTCACAGGAATGGTTCAAAACATAGACAGTAAGTGGAGTCAGTCTACTTGTACTTAAGTCGGCATTGTGCCTTTTGTATTTAATCCCGATGCAATTTCTGTGTTTCATCGTCAATAAGAAGGTCCAAGGGATACAGTACACCTGAAGTGAAGCATCGGAATCTACAACTATTGTCACGGGAATGGTTCAAATCATAGATAGTAAGGTGAGTCAGTCTTCTTGTACTTAAGTCGGCATTGTGCCCCTTCTATTTAATTCCGATGCATTTTCTGTATTTCATCATGAAGAAGTAGGTCAGAGGGATACAGTAAACCTGAAGTGAACCATCAGAATGTATAACTAGTGTAACAGGAATGGTTCAAAACATTGACAGTAGGAAGAGTCAGTCTTCATGTACTTAAGTCGGCATTGTGCCCTTTCTATTTAATTCCGATGCAATTTCTGTGTTTCATCATCAAGAAGTAGGTCAGAGGGATACAGTAAACCTGAAGTGAAGCATCAGAATGTATAACTAGTGTAACAGGAACTGTTAAAAACATTGACAGTAGGAAAAGTCAGTCTTCATGTACTTGAGTCGGCATTGTGCCTTTTGTATTTAATTCCGGTGCAATTTCTGTATTTCATCGTCAATAAGAAGGTCAGAGGGATACAGTAAACCTGAAGTGAAGCATCGGAAACTATAAGTAGTGTCACAGGAATGGTTGAAAACATAGACGGTAGGAAGAGTCAGTCGTCTTGTACTTAAGTCGGCATTGTGCCTCTTCTATTTAATTCCGATGCAATTTCTCTGTTTCATCGTCAATAAGAAAGTCAGAGGGATACAGTAATCCTGAAGTGAAGCATCGGAAGCTATAACAAGTGTCACAGGAATGGTTCAAAAAATAGACAGTAGGAAGAGTCAGTCTTCTTGTACTTATGTCAGCGTTGTGCCTTTTGTATTTAATTCCGATGCAATTTCTGTGTTTCATCGTCAATAAGAAGGTCCAAGGGATACATTAAACCTGAAGTGGGGCATCGGAATCTATAACTAGTGTCACAGGAATGGTTCAAAACAAAGACAGTTAGAAGAGTCAGTCTTCTTGTACTTAAGTCGGCATTGGGCCTTTTGTATTTAATTCCGGTGCAATTTCTGTGTTTCGTCGTCAATAAGAAGGTCCAAGGGATACAGTAAACCTGAAGTGAAGCATCGGAATCTAAAACCGGTCTCACAGGAAAGGTTCAAAACATAGAGAGTAAGAAGAGCCGTTCATCTTGTATTTGAGTCGGCATTGTGCCTTTTGTATTTAATTCCGATGCAATTTCTAACTTTCATCGTCAAAAAGAAGGTCTGAGGGATACAGTAAACCTGAAGTGGAACATCGGAATCTATAACTAGTGTCACAGGAATGGTTAAAAACATAGACAGTAAGAAGAGTCAGTCTTCTTGTACTTAAGTCGGCTTTGTGCATTTTGTATTTAATTCCGATGCTACTTCTGTGTTTCATCGTCAATAAGAAGTCCAATTGATACAGTAAACCTGAAGTGAAGCATCGGAATCTATTACTACTGTCACAGGAATGGTTCAAAACATAGACAGTAAGAAGAGTCAGTCTTCTTGTACATAAGTCAGCATAGTGCCTTTTCTATTAATTTCCGTTGCAATTTCTGTGTTTTATCGTCAATAGGAAGGTCAGAGGGATACAGTAAACCTGAAGTGATGCATCGGAATCCATAACTAGTGTCACAGGGATGGTTCAAGACGTAGACAGTAGGAAGAGTCAGTCTTCTTGTACTTAAGTCGGAATTGTGCCTTTTGTATTTAATTCCGATGCAATTACTGTGTTTCATCGTCAATAAGAGGGTCAGAGGGATTCAGTAAACCTGAAGTGAGGCATCAGAATCTATAACTGGTGTCACAGGAATGGTTCAAAACATAGACAGTAAGAAGAGTCAGTCTACTTGTACTTAAGTCGGCATTGTGCCTTTTGTACTTAATTCCGATGCAATGTCTGTGTTTCATCGTTAATAAGAAGGTCCAAGGGATACAGCACACCTGAAGTGAAGCTTCGAAATCTATAACTAGTGTCACAGGAGTGGTTCAAATCATAGACGGTGAAAAGAGTCAGTCTTCTTGTACTTTTCTCGGCATTGTGCCTTTTCTATTTAAATCATATGCAATTTCTGTGTTCATCGTCAATAAGAAGGTCAGAGGGATACAGTAAACCTGAAGTGAATCATCGGAATCTATAACTAGTGTCACAGGATTGGTTCAAAACATAGACTGTAGGAGGAGTCAGTCTTCTTGTACTTATTTGGCATTGTGCCTTTTCTATTTTATTCCGATGCAATTTCTATGTATCACCGTCAATAAGAAGGTCAGAGGGATACAGTAAACCTGAAGTGAAGCATCGGAATCTATAACTAGCGTCACAGGAATGGTTCAGAACATAGACAGTAGGTAGATTCAGTCTTCTTGTACTTAAGTCGGCATTGTGCCTTTTGTATTTAATTCCGATGCAACTTCTGTGTTTCATCGTCAATAAGAAGGTCCAAGGGATATAGTAAACCTGAAGTGAGGCATCGGAAACTATAACTAGTGTCACAGGAATGGTTCAAACATAGCCAGTAATAAGTGTCAGTTGTCTTGTACTTAAGTCGGCATTGTGCCTTTTCTGTTTTATTCCGATGCAATTTCTGCCTTTCATCGCCAATGAGAATGTCCAAGGGATACAGTAAACCTGAAGTGTGGCATCGGAATCAATAACTACTGTTACAGGAATGGTTCAAAACATAGACAGTAGGAAGAGACAGTCTTCTTGTACTTAAGTCGGCATTGTGCCTTTTGTATTTAATTCCGAAGCAATTTCTGTGTTTCATCGTCAATAACAAGGTCAGAGGGATACAGTAAACCTGAAGGGAAGCATCAGAATCTATAACTAGTGTCACAGGAATGGTTCAAAACATAGACAGTAAGAGGAGTCAGTGTACTTGTACTTAAGTCGGCATTGGCTTTTTGTATTTAATCCCGATGCAATTTCTGTGTTTCATCGTCAATAAGAAGGTCCAAGGGATACAGTACACCTGAAGTGAAGCATCGGAATCTACAACTATTGTCACGGGAATGGTTCAAATCATAGATAGTAAGATGAGTCAATCTTCTTGTACTTAAGTCGGCATTGTGCCCCTTCTATTTAATTCCGATGCATTTTTTGTATTTCATCATGAAGAAGTAGGTCAGAGGGATACAGTAAACCTGAAGTGAACCATCAGAATGTATAACTAGTGTAACAGGAATGGTTCAAAACATTGTCAGTAGGAAGAGTCAGTCTGCATGTACTTGAGTCGGCATTGTGCCTTTTGTACTTAATTCCGACGTATTTTTTGTGTTTCATCGTAAATAAGAACGTCAGAGGGATACAGTAAACCCGAAGTGAAGCATCGGAAACTATAACTAGTGTCACAGGAATGGTTGAAAACATAGACAGTAGGAAGAGTCAGTCATCTTGTATCTAAGTCGGCATTGTGCCTTTTCTATTTAATTTCGATGCAATTTCTCTGTTTCATCGTCAATAAGAAAGTCAGAGGGATACAGTATTCCTGAAGTGAAGCATCGGAATCTATAACAAGTGTCACAGGAATGGTTCAAAAGATAGACAGTAGGAAGAGTCTGTCTTCCTGTACTTAAGTCGGCATTGTGCCTTTTGTATCTAATTCCGATGCAATTTCTGTGTTTGATCGTCAATAAGAAGGTCCAAGGGATACAGTAAACCTGAAGTGAGGCATCGGAATCTATAACTAGTGTCACAGGAATGGTTCAAAACAAAGACAGTAGGAAGAGTCAGTCTTCTTGTACTTAAGTCGGCATTGTGCCTTTGTATTTAATTCCGATGCATTTTCTGTGTTTCATCGTCAATACGAAGGTCCAAGGGATACAGAAAACCTAAAGTGAGGCATCGGAACCTAAAACTAGTGTCACAGGAATGGTTCAAAGCATAGTCAGTAAGAAGAGTCAGTCCTCTTGTACTGAAGTCGGCATTGTGCCTTTTCTATTTAATTCCGATGCAATTTCTGTGTTTCATCGTCAATAAGAAGGTCAGATGGATACAGTAAACCTGAAGTGAAGCATCGGAATCTATAACTAGTGTCACAGGGATGGTT
Source organism: Schistocerca serialis cubense (assembly GCF_023864345.2). Taxonomy (NCBI): domain Eukaryota; kingdom Metazoa; phylum Arthropoda; class Insecta; order Orthoptera; family Acrididae; genus Schistocerca; species Schistocerca serialis. The sequence continues at coordinate 840,022,689 of NC_064642.1, forward strand.
CAAAGCATAGACAGTAGGAAGACTCAGTCTTCATGTATTTGAGTCGGCATTGTGCCTTTTGTATTTAATTCCGATGCAATTTCTGTGTCTCATCGTCAACAAGGAGGACAGAAGGATGCTGTAAAACTGAAGTGAAACATCGGAATCAATAACTAGTGTCACAGGAATGGTTCAAATCATAGACAGTAATAAGAGTCAGTCTTCTTGTACTTAAGTCGGCATTGTGCCTATTGTATTTAATTCCGATGCAATTTCTGTGTTTCTTCGTCAGTAAGAAGGTCCAGGGATACAGTAAACCTGAAGTGAAGCATCGGAATCTAAAACCGGTCTCACTGGAAAGGTTCAAAACATAGAGAGTAAGAAGAGCCGTTCATCTTGTATTTGAGTCGTGATTGTGCCTTTTGTATTTAATTCCGATGCAATTTCTAAGTTACATCCTCAAAAAAGAGGTCAGAGGGATACAGTAAACCTGAAGTGGAACATCGGAATCTATAACTAGTGTCACAGGAATGGTTAAAAACATAGACAGTAAGAAGAATCAGTCTTCTTGTACTTAAGTCGGCATTGTGCTTTTGTATTTAATTCCGATGCATTTTCTGTGTTTCATCGTCAATACGAAGGTCCAAGGGATACAGAAAACCTAAAGTGAGGCATCGGAACCTAAAACTAGTGTCACAGGAATGGTTCAAAGCATAGTCAGTAAGAAGAGTCAGTCTTCTTGTACTGAAGTCGGCATTGTGCCTTTTCTATTTAATTCCGATGCAATTTCTGTCTTTCATCGCCAATAATAAGGTCCAAGGGATACAGTGAACCTGAAGTGTGGCATCGGAATCTATAACTAGTGTCACAGGAATGGTTCAAAGCATAGACAGTAAGAAGAGTCAGTCTACTTGTACTTAAGTCGGCATTGTGAATTTTGTATTTAATCCCGATGCAATTTCTGTGTTTCATCGTCAATAAGAATGTCCAATGGATACAGTACACGTGAAGTGAAGCATCGGAATCTATAACTAGTGTCACGGGAATGGTTCAAATCATAGACAATAAGATGAGTCAGTCTTCTTGTACTTAAGTCGGCATTGTGCCCTTTCTATTTAACTCCGATGCAATTTCTGTGTGTCATCATCAAGAAGTAGGTCAGAGGTATACAGTAAACCTGAAGTGAAGCATGAGAATGTATAACTAGTGTAACAGGAATGGTTCAAAACATTGACAGTAGGAAGAGTCTGTCTTCTTGTACTTAAGTCGGCTTGTGCCTTTTGTATTTAATTTTGATGCAATTTCTGTGTTTCATCGTCAATAAGAAAGTTCCAGGAATACAGTAAACCTGAAGTGAGGCATCGGAATCTATAACTAGTGTCACAGGAATGGTTCAAAACATAGACAGTAGGAAGAGTCAGTCTTCTTGTACTTAAGTCGGCATTGTGCCTTTTGTATTTAATTCCGATGCATTTTCTGTGTTTCATCGTCAACAAGAAGGTCCAAGGGATACAGCAAATCTAAAGTGAAGCATCTGAACCTAAAACTAGTGTCACAGGAATGGTTCAAAACATAGTCAGTAAGAAGAGTCAGTCTTCTTGCACTGAAGTCGGCATTGTGTCTTTTCTATTTAATTCCGATGCAATTTCTATATTTTATCGTCAATACGAAGGTCAGAGGGATACAGTAAACCTGAAGTGAAGCATCGGAATCTATAACTAGTGTCAAAGTGATGGTTCAAAACATAGACACTAGGAAGACTCAGTCTTCATGTACTTGAGTCTGCATTGTGCCTTTTGTATTTAATTCCGATGCAATTTCTGTGTTTCATCGTCAATAAGAGGGTCAGAGGGATACAGTAACCCTGAAGTGAAGCATCAGAATCTTTAACTAGTGTCACAGGAATGGTTCAAAACAAAGACAGTAGGAAGAGTCAGTCTGCTTGTACTTAAGTCGGCATTGTGCCTTTTGTATTTAATTCCGATGCAATTTCTGTGTTTCATCGTCAATAAGAAGGTCCAAGGGATACAGTAAACCTGAAATAGGGCATCGGAATCTATAACTAGTGTCACAGGAATGGTTCAAAACATAGACAGTAGGAAGAGTCAGTCTTCTTGTACTTAAGTCGGCATTGTGCTTTTTCTATTTAATTCCGATGCAATTTCTCTGTTTCATCGTCAATAAGAAAGTCAGAGGGATACAGTAAACCTGAAGCTAAGCATCGGAATCTATAAAGAGTGTCACAGGAATAGTTCAAAGGATAGACAGTAGGAAGAGTCTGCCTTCTTGTACTTAAGTCGGCATTGTGCCTTTTGTATTTAATGCCGATGCAATTTCTGTGTTTGATCGTCAATAAGAAGGTCCAAGGGATACAGTAAACCTGAAGTGAGGCATCGGAATCTATAACTAGTGTCACAGGAATGGTTCAAAACAAAGACAGTAGGAAGAGTCAGTCTGCTTGTACATAAGTCGGCATTGTGCCTTTTGTATTTAATTCCGATGCAATTTCTGTGTTTCGTCGTCAATAAGAAGGTCCAAGGGAAACAGTAAACCTGAAGTGAAGCATCGGAATCTAAAACCGGTCTCACAGGAAAGGTTCAAAACATAGAGAGTAAGAAGAGCCGTTCATCTTGTATTTGAGTCGGCATTGTACCTTTTGTATTTAATTCCGATGGAATTTCTAAGTTTCATCGTCAAAAAGAAGGTCAGAGGGATACAGTAAAGCTGAAGTGGAACATCGGAATCTATAACTAGAGTCACAGGAATGGTTAAAAACATAGACAGTGAGAAGACTCAGTCTTCTTGTACTTAGGTCGGCATTGTGCCTTTTGTATTTAATTCCGATGCATTTTCTGTGTTCCATCGTCAATACGAAGGTCCAAGGGATACAGCAAACCAAAAGTGAAGCATCGGAATCTATAACTAGTGTCACAAGGATGGTTCAAAACATAGACAGTAGGAAGACTCAGTCTTCATGTACTTGAGTCGGCATTGTGCCTTTTGTATTTAATACCAATGCAATTTCTGTGTCTCATCGTCAATAAGGAGGACAGAGGGATACATTAAACCTGAAGTGTGGCATCGGAATCTATAACTAGTGTCACAGGAATGGTTCAAAACATAGACAGTAGGAAGAGACCGAATTCTTGTACTTAAGTCGGCATTGTGCCTTTTGTATTTTTTTCCGATGCAATTTCTGTGTTTCATTGTCAATAAGAAAGTCAGAGGGATACAGTAAAACCGAAGTGAAGCATCAGAATCTATAACTAGTGTCACAGGAATGGTTCAAAGCATACACAGTAAGAAGAGTTAGTCTACTTGTACTTAAGTCGGCATTGTGCCTTTTGTATTTAATTCCGATGCAATTTCTGTGTTTCATCGTCAATAAGAAGGTCCAAGGAATACAGTAAACCTGAAGTGAGGCATCGGATTATATAACTAGTGTCACAGGAATGGTTCAAAACATAGACAGTAGGAAGAGTCAGTCTTCTTGTACTTAAGTCGGCATTGTGCCTTTCGTATTTAATTCCGATGCAATTTCTGTGTTTCATCGTCAATAAGGAGGTCAGAGGGATACAGTAAACCTGAAGTGAAGCATCAGAAACTATAACTAGTGTCACAGGAATGGTTAAAAACATAGACAGTAAGAAGAGTCAGTCTTCTTGTACTTAGGTCGGCATTGTGCCTTTTGTATTTAATTCCGATGCATTTTCTGTGTTTCATCGTCAATACGAATGTCCAAGGGATACAGCAAACCTAAAGTGAAGCATCGGAACCTAAAACTAGTGTCACAGGAATGGTTCAAAACATAGACAGTAAGAAGAGTCAGTCTTCTTGTACTTAAGTCGGCATTGTGCCTTTTCTATTTAATTCCGATGCAATTTCTGTGTTTTATCGTCAATAAGAAGGTCAGATGGATACAGTAAACCTGAAGTGAAGCATCGAAATCTATAACTAGTGTCACAGGGATGGTTCAAAACATAGACAGTAGGAAGACTCAGTCTTCATGTACTTGAGTCGGCATTGTATCTTTTGTATTTAATACCGATGCAATTTCTGTGTCTCATCGTCAATAAGGAGGACAAAGGGATACAGTAAACCTGAAGTGAAGCATCGGAATCAATAACTAGTGTCACAGGAATGGTTCAAAACATAGACAGTAATATGAGTCAGTCTTCTTGTACTTAAGTCGGCATTGTGCCTTTTGTATTTAATTCCGATGCAATTTCTGTCTTTCATCGCCAACGAGAAGGTCCAAGGGATACAGTAAACCTGAAGTTTGGCATCGGAATCTAAAACTAGTGTCACAGGAATGGTTCAAGACATAGACAGTAGGAAGAGACAGAATTGTGGTACTTAAGTCGGCATTGTGCCTTTTGTATTTAATTCCGATGCAATTTCTGTGTTTCATCGTCAATAAGAAAGTCAGAGGGATACTGTAAAACTGAAGTGAAGCATCAGAATCTATAACTAGTGTCACAGGAATGGTTTAAAGCATAGACAGTAAGAAGAGTCAGTCTACTAGTACTTAAGTCGGCATTGTGCCTTTTGTATTTAATTCCGATGCAATATCTGTGTTTCATCGTCAATTAGAAGGTCCAAGGAATACAGTAAACCTGAAGTGAGGCATCGGAATCTATAACTAGTGTCACAGGAATGGTTCAAAACATAGACAGTAGGAAGAGACAGAATTCTTGTACTTAAGTCGGCATTGTGCCTTTTGTATTTAATTCCGATGCAATTTCTGTGTTTCATCGTCAATAAGTAAGTCAGAGGGATACAGAAAAACTGAAGTGAAGCATCAGAATCTATAACTAGTGTCACAGGAATGGTTCAAACCATAGACAGTAAGAAGAGTCAGTCTACTTGTACTAAAGTCTGCATTGTGCCTTTGGTATTTAATTCCGATGCAATTTCTGTGTTTCATCGTCAATATGAAGGTCCAACGAATACAGTAAACCTGAAGTGAGGCATCGGAATCTATAACTAGCGTCACAGGAATGGTTCAAAACATAGACAGTAGGAAGAGTCAGTTTTCTTGTACTTAAGTCGGCATTGTGCCTTTTCTGTTTAATTCCGATGCAATTTCTGTGTTTCATCGTCAATAAGAAGGTCCAAGTGATGCAGTACACCTGAAGTGAACCGTCGGAATCTATAACTAGTTTTAAAGGAATGGTTCAAAACATAGACAGTAAGAAGAGTCAGTCTTCTTGTACTTAAGTCGGCATTGTGCTTTTTCTATTTATTTCCGATGCAATTGCTGTGTTTCATTTCCATAAGAAGGTCAGAGGGATACAGTAAACCTGATGTTTGGCATCGGAATCTATAACTAGTGTCACAGGAATGGTTCAAAACATAGACAGTAGGAAGAGACAGAATTCTTGTACTTAAGTCGGCATTGTGCCTTTCGTATTTAATTCCGATGCAATTTCGGTGTATCATCGTCAATACGAAGGTCCTAGGGATACAGTACACCTGATGTGAAGCATCGGAATCTACAACTAGTGTCACAGGAATGGTTCAAATCATAGACAGTAAGAAGAGTAAGTCTTCTTATACTTAAGTCGGCATTGTGCCTTTTGTATTTAATTCCGATGCAATTTCTGTGTTTCATTGTCAATAAGAAGGTCCAAGAGATACTGTAATCATATAGTGAAGCAACGGATTCTAAACCTGGTATCACAGGAAATGTTCAAAACATAGTTAGTAAGAGGAGTCAGTCTCCTTGTACTTAAGTCGGCATTGTGCCTTTTGTGTTTAATGCCGATGCAATTTATGTGTTTCATCGTCAATAAGAAGGTAGAGGATTACGGTAAACCTGAAGTGAAGCATTGGAATCTAAAACCTGTCCCACAGGAAAGGTTCAAAGCAACGAGAGTAAGAAGAGCCAGTCATCTTGTATTTGAGTCCGCATTGTGAATTTTGTATTTAATTCCGATGCGATTTCTGTGTTTCATCGTCAATACGATGGTCAGAGGGATACAGTAAACCTGAAGTGAAACATCGGAATCTATAACTAGTGTCACAGGAATGGTTCAAAACATAATCAGTAAGAAGAGTCAGTCTTCTTGTACTTAAGTCGGCATTGTGCCTTTTGTATTTAATTCCGATGCAATTTATGTGTTTTATCGCCAGTAAGAATGTCAGAGGGATACAGTAAACCTGAAGTGAAACATCGGAATCTATAACTAGTGTCTCAGGGATGGTTCAAAACGTAGACAGTAGGAAGAGTCAGTCTTCTTGTACTTAAGTCGGCATTGTGCTTTTTGTATTTAATTCCGATGCAATTTCTGTGGATCATCGTCAATAAGAAGGTCCAAGGGATACGGTACACCTGAAATGAAGCATCGGAATTTATAACTAGTGTCACAGGAATGGTTTAAATCATAGACAGTAGGAAGAGTCAGTCTTCTTGTACTTAAGTCGGCATTGTGTATTTTCTATTTACTTCCGATATAATTTGTATGTTTCATCGTCGATAAGAAGGTCAGAGGGATACAGTAAATCTGATGTGAGGCATCGGAATCTATAACTAGTGTCACAGGAATGGTTCAAATCATAGTCAGTAAGAAGAGTCAGTCTTATTGTACTTATGTCGGCATGGTGCCTTTTTTATCTAATTCCGATGCAATATCTGTGTTTCATCTTCAATAAGAAGGTCCAAGGGATACAGTAAACATATAGTGAAGCATCGGAATCTGAAACTGGTCTCACAGGAAATGTTCAAAACACAGTCAGTAAGAAGAGTCAGTCTTCTTGTACTTAAGTCGGCATTGTACCTTTTCTATTTGATTCCGATGCAATTTCTGTGTTTCGTTGTCAATACGAGGGTCAGAGGGATACAGTAAACCTGAAGTGAAGCATCGAAATCTATAACTAGTGTCACAGGGATGCTTCAAAACATAGACAGTAGGAAGACTCAGTCTTCATGTACTTGAGTCGGCATTGTGCCTTTTGTCTTTAATTCCGATGCAATTTCTGTGTCTCTTCGTCAATAAGAGGTTCAGAGGGATACAGTAAACCTGAAGTGAAGCATCAGAATCTTTAACTAGTGTCACAGGAATGGTTCAAATCACAGACAGTTAGAAGAGTCAGTCTACTAGTACTTAAGTCGGCATTGTGCCTTTTGTATTTAACTTCGATGCAATTTCTGTGTTTCATCGTCAATAAGAAGGTCCAAGGGATACAGCACACCTGAAGTAAGGAATCGGAAACTATAAATAGTGTCACAGGAATGGTTCAAATCATAGACAGTAAGAAGAGTCAGTCTTCTTGTACTTATGTCGGCATTGTGCCTTTTCTATTTAATTCCGATGCAATTTCTGTGTTTCATCGTCAATAAGAAGGTCAGAGGGATACAGTAAACCTGAAGTGAATCATCGGAATCAATAACTAGTGTCACAGGAATGGTTCAAATCATAGACAGTAATAAGAGTCAGTCTTCTTGTACTTAAGTCGGCATTGTGCCATTTGTATTTAATTCCGATGCAATTTCTGTGTTTCATCGTCAATGAGAAGGTCCATGGGATACAGAAACCCTGAAGTGAGGCATCGGAATCTAAAACTAGTGTCACAGGAATGGTTCACAACTTAGACAGTAAGAAGAGTTAGTTTTCTTGTACTTAAGTCGGCATTGTGCCTTTTCTGTTTAATTCCGATGCAATTTCTGTGTTTCATCGGCAATAAGAAGGTCCAAGGGATGCAGTACACCTGAAGTGAAGCATCGGTATGTATAACTAGTTTTACAGGAATGGTTCAAAACATAGACAGTAAAAAGAATCAGTCTTCTTGTACTTAAGTCGGCATTGTGCCTTTTCTATTTATTTCCGATGAAATTGCTGTGTTTCATTCTCCATAAGAAGGTCAGGGGGATACAGTGAACCTGAAGTGAAGCATCGGAATCTATAAGTGGTGTCACAGGCATGGTTCAAAACATAGTCAGTAAGAAGAGTCTGTCTTCTTGTACTTAAGTTGGCATTGTGCCTTTCGTATTTACTTCCGATGCAATTTCGGTGTTTCATCGTAAATAAGAAGGTCCAAGGGATACAGTACACCTGATGTGAAGCATCGGAATCTACAACTAGTGTCACAGGAATGGTTCAAATCATACACAGTAAGAAGAGTAAGTCTTCTTATACTTAAGTCAGCATTGTGCCTTTTGTATTTAATGCCGATGCAATTTATGTGTTTCATCGTCAATAAGAAGGTCAGAGGGATACAGTTATCCTGAAGTGAAACATCGGAACCTATAACTAGTGTCACAGGGATGGTTCAAAACATAGACAGTAGGAAGAGTCAGTCTTCTTGTACTTGGGTCGACATTGTGCGTTTTGTATGTAATTCCGATGCAATTTCTGTTTTTCATCGTCAATAAGATGGTCAGAGGGGTACAGTAAACCAGAAGTGATGCAACGGAATCTATAACTAGTGCCACAGGAATGGTTCAAAACATAATCAGTAAGAAGAGTCAGTCTTCTTGTACTTAAGTCGGCATTGTGCCTTTTGTATTAATTTCCGATGCAATTTCTTTGTTTTATCGTCAGTAAGAAGGTCAGAGGGATACAGTAAACCTGATGTGAGGCATCGGAATCTATATCTAGTGTCACAGGAATGGTTCAAAACATAGTCAGTAAGAAGAGTCAGTCTTCTTGTACTTATGTCGGCATGGTGCCTTTTGTATCTAATTGCGATGCAATATCTGTGTTTCATCTTCAATAAGAAGGTCCAAGGGATACAGTAAACATATAGTGAAGCGTCAGAATCTGAAACTGATCTCACAGGAAATGTTCAAAACATAGTCAGTAAGAAGAACCAGTCTTCTTGTACTTAAGTCGGCATTGTGCCTTTTGTATTTAATTCCGATGCAATTTCTGTGTTTCGTCATCAATAAGAAGATCCAAGGGTTACAGTAAACCTGAAGTGAAGCATCGGAATGTAAAACCCGTCTCACAGGAAAGGTTCAAATCATAGAGAGTAAGAAGAGCCAGTCATCTTGTATTTGAGTCGGCATTGTGCCTGTTGTATTTAATTCCGATGCAATTTCAGTGTTTTATCGTCAATAAGAATCTCAGAGGGATACAGTAAACCTGAAGTGAAGCATCGTAATCTATAACTAGTGTCACAGGGATGGTTCAAAACGTATACAGTAGGAATAGTCAATCTTCTTGTACTTAAGTCGGCATTGTGCCTTTTGTATTTCATTCCGATGCAATATCTGTGTTTCATCGTCTATAAAAGGGTCAGAGGAATGCAGTAAACCTGAAGTGAAGCATCAGAATCTATAACTAGTGTCACAGGAATGGTACAAATCATAGACCGTAAGAAGAGTCAGTCTACTTGTACTTAAGTCGGCATTGTGCCTTTTGCATTTAGTTCCGATGCAATTTCTGTGTTTCATCGTCAATAAGAACGTCCAAGTGATACAGTACACATGAAGTGAAGCATCGGAATCTATAACTAGTGTCACAGGAATGGTTCAAATCCTAGACAGTAAGGAGAGTCAGTCTTCTTGTACTTAAGTCGGCATTGTCCCTTTTCTTTTTAATTCCGATGCAATTTCTGCGTTTCATCGTCAATACGAAGGTCCAAGGGATACAGTAAACCAGAAGTGAAGCATCGGAATCTATAACTAGTGTCACAGGTTCGGTTCAAAACATAGACAGTAAGAAGAGTCTGTCTTCTTGTACTTAAGTCGGCATTGTGCCTTTTCTATTTAATTCCGAACCAATTTCTGTGTTTCATCAACAATAAGAAGGACAGAGTGATACAGTAAACCTGAAGTGAAGCATCGGAGTCAACTACTAGTGTCACAGGAATGGTTCAAAACATAGTCAGTAAGAAGAGTCAGTCTTCGTGTACTTAAGTCGGCATTGTGAATTTTCTATTCAATTCCCATGCAAAATCTGTGTTTCATCGTCAATAAGAAGGTCAGAGGGATACAGTAAACCTGAAGTGAGGCATCGGAATCTATAACTAGTGTCACAGGAATGGTTCAAAACATTGTCAGTAAGATGAGTCAGTCTTCTTGTACTTAAGTCGGCATTGTGCCTTTGGATATTTAATTCCGATGCAATATCTGTGTTTCGTCGTCAATAAGAGGGTCAGAGGGATACAGTAAACCTGAAGTGAAGCAACATAATCTATAACTAGAGTCACAGGAATGGTTCAAAGCATAAACAGTAAGAAGTGTCAGTCTACTTGTACTTAAGTCGGCATTGTGCCTTTTGTATTTAATTCCGATGCAATTTCTGTGTTTCATCGTCAATAAGAAGGTTGGAGGTATACAGTGCACCTGAAGTGAAGCATCGGAATCTATAACTAGTATCACAGGAATGGTTCAAATCATAGACAGTAAGAAGAGTCAGTCTACTTGTACTTAAGTCGGCATTGTGCCATTTCTATTTAATTCCGATGCAATGTCTGTGTTTCATCGTCAATAAGAAGGTCCAAGGGATACAGTAAACCTGAAGTGAAGCATCGGAATCTATAACTCGTGTCACAGGAATGGTTCAGAACATAGACAGTAGAAAGAGTGAGTCTTCTTGTACTTGAGCCGGCATTGTGCGTTTTGTTTTTAATTCCGATGCAATCTTGTTTTTCATCGTCAATAAGAAGGTCAGAGAGATACAGTAAACCTGAAGTGAAGCATCGGAATCTATAACTAGTGTCCCAGGAATGGCTCAAATCATAGACAGTAAGAAGAGTCAGTCTTCTTGTACTTAAGTCGTCATTGTGCCTCTTCTATTTAAATTCGATGCAATTTCTGTGTTTCATTGTCAATATGAAGGTCAGAGGGATACAGTAAACCTGAAGTGAGGCATCGGAATCTACAACTAGTGTCACAGGAATGGTTCAAAACATAGTAAGAAGAGTCGGTCTTCTTGTACTTAAGTCGGCATTGTGCCTTTTCTATGTAATTCCGATGCAATTTCTGTGTTTAATCATCAAAAAGAAGGTCAGAGTGATACAGTAAACCTGAAGGTAAGCATCGGAGTCTATAACTAGAGTCACAGGAATGGTTCAAAACATAGTCAGTATGAATAGTCAGTCTTCTTGTACTTATGTCGGTATTGTGCCTTTTCTATTTAATTCCGATGCAATATCTGTGTTTCATCGTCAATAAGAAGGGCAGAGGGATACAGTAAACCTGAAGTGAGGCATCGGAATCTATAACTAGTGTCACAGGAATGGTTCAAAATATAGTCAGTAAGAAGAGTCAGTCTTCTTGTACTTAAGTCGGCATTGTGCCCTTTGTATTTAATTCCGATGCATTTTCTGTGTTTCATCGTCAATAAGAGGGTCAGAGGGATACATTAAACCTGAAGTGAAGCATCATATTCTATAACTAGAGTCACAGGAATGGTTCAAAACATAGACAATAAGAAGAGTCAGTCTACTTGTACTTAATTCGGCATTGTGCCTTTTGTATTTAATTCCGATGCAATTTCTGTGTTTCATCGTCAATAAGAAGGTCAGTGGTATACAGTACACCTGAAGTGAAGCATCGGAATCTATAACTAGTGTCACAGGAATGGTTCAAATCATAGACAGTAAGAAGAGTCAGTCTTCTGGTACTTAAGTCGGCATTGTGGCTTTTCTACACTCCTGGAAATGGAAAAAAGAACACATTGTCACCGGTGTGTCAGACCCACCATACTTGCTCCGGACACTGCGAGAGGGCTGTACAAGCAATGATCACACGCACGGCACGGCGGACACACCAGGAACCGCGGTGTTGGCCGTCGAATGGCGCTAGCTGCGCAGCATTTGTGCACCGCCGCCGTCAGTGTCAGCCAGTTTGCCGTGGCATACGGAGCTCCATCGCAGTCTTTATCACTGGTAGCATGCCGCGACAGCGTGGACGTGAACCGTATGTGCAGTTGACGGACTTTGAGCGAGGGCGTATAGTGGGCATGCGGAAGGCCGGGTGGACGTACCGCCGAATTGCTCAACACGTGGGGCGTGAGGTCTCCACAGTACATCGATGTTGTCGCCAGTGGTCGGCGGAAGGTGCACGTGCCCGTCGACATGGGACCGGACCGCAGCGACGCACGGATGCACGCCAAGACCGTAGGATCCCACGCAGTGCCGTAGGGGACCGTACCGTCACTTCCCAGCAAATTAGGGACACTGTTGCTCCTGGGGTATCGGCGAGGACCATTCGCAACCGTCTCCATGAAGCTGGGCTACGGTCCCGCACACCGTTAGGCCGTCTTCCGCTCACGCCCCAACATCGTGCAGCCCGCCTCCAGTGGCGTCGCGACAGGCGTGAATGGAGGGACACATGGAGACGTGTCGTCTTCGGCGATGAGAGTCGCTTCTGCCTTGGTGCCAATGATGGCCGGTTGCGTGTTTGGCGCCGTGCAGGTGAGCGCCACAATCAGGACTGCATACGACCGAGGCACACAGGGCCAACACCCGGCATCATGGTGTGGGGAGCGATCTCCTACACTGGCCGTACACCACTGGTGATCGTCGAGGGGACACTGAATAGTGCACGGTACATCCAAACCGTCATCGAACCCATTGTTCTACCATTCCTAGACCGGCAAGGGAACTTGCTGTTCCAACAGGACAATGCACGTCCGCATGTATCCCGTGCCACCCAACGTGCTCTAGAAGGTGTAAGTCAACTACCCTGGCCAGCAAGATCTCCGGATCTGTCCCCCATTGAGCATGTTTGGGACTGGATGAAGCGTCGTCTCACGCGGTCTGCACGTCCAGCACGAACGCTGGTCCAACTGAGGCGCCAGGTGGAAATGGCATGGCAAGCCGTTGCACAGGACTACATCCAGCATCTCTACGATCGTCTCCATGGGAGAATAGCAGCCTGCATTGCTGCGAAAGGTGGATATACACTGTACTAGTGCCGACATTGTGCATGCTCTGTTGCCTGTGTCTATGTTCCTGTGGTTCTGTCAGTGTGATCATGTGATGTATCTGACCCCAGGAATGTGTCAATAAAGTTTCCCCTTCCTGGGACAATGAATTCACGGTGTTCTTATTTCAATTTCCAGGAGTGTATTTAAATCCGATGCAATTTCTATGTTTCATCCTCAATAAGAAGGACAGAGGGATACAGTAAACCTGAACTGAAGCATCGGAATCTATAACTAGTGTCACAGGAATGGTTCAAAACATAGACAGTAGGAAGAGTCAGTCCTCTTATACTTAAGTCGGCATTGTGCCTTTTGTATTTAATTCCTCTGCAATTTCTGTGTTTCATCGTCAATATGAAGGTCCATTGGATACAGTAAACCTGAGGTGAGGCATCGGAATCTATAACTAGTGTCACAGGAATGGTTGAAAACATTGACAGTAAGAAGAGTCAGTCTTCTTGTACTTAAGTCGGCATTGTGCCTTTTCTGTTTAATTCCGATGCAATTTCTGTGTTTCATCGTCAATAAGAGGGTCCGAAGGAAACAGTAAACCTGAAGTGAAGCATCGGAATCTATAACTAGTTCACAGGAATGGTTCAAAACATAGTCAGTAAGAAGAGTCAGTCTTCTTGTACTTAAGTCGGCATTGTGACTTTTGTATTTAATTCCGATGCAATTACTGTGTTTCAGCGTCAATAAGTAGGTGTAAGGGATACAGTAAACCTGGAGTGAAGCATCGGAATCTATAAGTAGTGTCACAGGGACGGTTCAAAACATAGACAGTAAGATGAGTCAGTATTCTTGTACTTAAGTCGGCATTGTGCCTTTTCTATTTAATTCTGATGCAATTTCTGTGTTTCATCGTCAATAAGAAGGTCCAAGGGATACAGTAAACCTGAAATGAACCATCGGAATCTATAACTAGTGTCACAGGAATGGTTCAAAACATAGACAGTAGGAAAAATCAGTCTACATGTACCTTAGTCGGCATTGTGCCTTTTGTATTTAATTCCGATGCAATTACTGTGTTTCAGCGTCAATAAGAAGGTCAGAGGTATACAGTAAACCTGATGTGAAGCATCGGAATCTTTGACTAGTGTCACAGGAATGGTTTAAAACATAGTCAGTAATTATAGTCAGTCCCCTTGTACTTATGTCGGAATTGTGACTTTTGTATTTAATACCGATGCAATTTCTGTGTTTCATCGTCAATAAGAAGGTCCAAGAGATACAGTAAACCTGAAGTGAAGCATCGGAATCTATAACTAGTGTCACAGGAATGGTTCAAAGCATAGACAGTAAGATGAGTCAGTATTCTTGTACATAAGTCGGCATTGTGCCTTTTGTATTTAATTCCGATGCAATTTCTGTGTTTCATCGTCAATAAGAAGGTCCCAGGGATACAGTAAAAATGAAGTGAAGCATCGGAATCTATAACTAGTGTCACAGGAATGGTTCAAAACATAGACAGTAGCAAGAGTCACTCTTCTTGTACTTAATTCGGCATTGCGCCTTTTGTATTTAATTCCGATGCAATTTCTGTGTTTCATCGTCAATAAGAAGGACCAAGGGATACAGTAAACCTGGAGTGAAGCATCGGAATCTATAAGTAGTGTCACAGGGACGGTTCAAAACATAGACAGTAAGATGAGTCAGTATTCTTGTACTTAAGTCGGCATTGTGCCTTTTCTATTTAATTCCGATGCAATTTCTGTGTCTCATCGTCAATAAGAAGGACCAAGGGATACAGTTATCCAGAAGTGAAGCATCGGAATCTATAACTAGTGTCACAGGAATCATAGTCAGTAAGAAGAGTCAGTCTTCTCGTACTTATGTCATCATTGTACATTTTGTATTTAATTCCGATGCAATTTCTGTGATTCATCGTCAATAAGACGGTCAGAAGGATACAGTAAACCTGAAGAGAAGCATCGGAATCTAGAGTTAGTGTCACTGGAATGGTTCAAAACATAGACAGTTGGAAGAGTGAGTCTTCTTGTACTTAAGTCGGCATTGTGCCTTTTGTATATACTTCCGATGCAATTTCTGTGTTTCATCGTCAATAAGACGGTCCAAGGGACTCAGTAAACCTGAAATGAACCATCGGAATCTATAACTGGTGTCACAGGAATGGTTCAAAACATAGACAGTAGGAAAAGTCAGTCTACATGTACTTTAGTAGGCATTGTGCCTTATGTATTTAATTCCGATGCAATTACTGTGTTTCAGCGTCAATAAGAAGGTCAGAGGTATACAGTAAACCTGATGTGAAGCATCGGAATCTATGACTAGTGTCACAGGAATGGTTTAAAACATAGTCAGTAAGAATAGTCAGTCTTCTTGTACTTATGTCGGAATTGTGCCTTTTGTATTTAATTCCGATGCAATTTTTGTGTTTCATCGTCAATAAGAAGGTCCAACGGATACAGTAAACCTGAAGTGAAGCATCGAAATCTATAACTAGGGTCACAGGAATGTTTCAAAACATAGACAGTAGCAAGAGTTACTCTTCTTGTACTTAAGTCGGCATTGTTCCTATTGTATTTAATTCAGATGCAATTTCTGTGTTTCATCGTCAATAAGAAGGTTCAAGGGACACAGTAAACCTGGAGTAAAGCATCGGAGTCTATAACTAGTGTCACAGGAATGGTTCAAAACTTAGTCAGTAAGAAGAGTCAGTCTTCTTGTACTTAATTCGGCATTGCGCCTTTTGTATTTAATTCCGATGCAATTTCTGTGTTTCATCGTCAATAAGAAGGTCAGAGGGATACTGTAAGCCTGACGTGAAGCATCGGAATCTATTAGTGTCACAGGAATGGTTCAAAACATATTCAGTAAGAAGAGTCAGTCTTCTTGGAGTTAAGTCGGCTTTGTGCCTTTTGTATTTAATTCCGATGCAATTTCTGTGTTTCATCGTCAATAAGAAGGTTCAAGGGATACATTAAACCTGGAGTGAAGCATCGGAATCTATAACTACAGTCACAGGGACAGTTCAAAACATAGACTGTAGGAAGAATCAATCTTCTTGTACTTAATTGGCATTGTGCCTTTTGTATTTAATTCCGATGCAATTTCTGTGTTTCATCGTCAATAAGAAGGTCAGAGGGATACAGTAAACCTGAAGAGAAGTATCAGAATCTATAACTAGTGCCACAATAATGGTTCAAAACATAGTCAGTAAGAAAAGTCAGACTTCTTTTACATAAGTCGGCATTGCGCCTTTTGTATTTAATTCCGATGCAATTTCTGTGTTTCATCGTCAATAAGAAGGTCCAAGGGATTCAGTAAACCTGGAGTGAAGCATCGGAATCTATAACTAGTGTCACAGGAATGGTTCAAACCATAGGCCGTAAGAAGAGTCAGTCTTCTTGTACTTAATTCTGCATTGTGCCTTTAGTATTTAATTCCGATGCAATTTCTGTGTTTCATCGTCAATAAGAAACTCCAAGGGATACAGTAAACCTGAAGTGAAGCATCGGTATCTATAACTAGTGTCACAGGAATGGTTCAAAAAATAGTCAGTAAGAAGAGTCAGTCTTCTTGTACTTAAGTCGGCATTGTGCATTTTGTATTTAATTCCGATGCAATTTCTGTGTTTCATCGTCAATAAGAAGGATCAAGTGATACAGTAAACCTGGAGTGAAGCATCGTAATCTATAACTAGTGTCACAGGGATGGTTCAAAACATAGACAGTAAGAAGAGTCAGTCCTCTTGTACTTAAGTCGACATTGTGCCTATTGTATTTTGTTCCGATGCAATTTCTGTGTTTCATCGTCAATAAGAAGGTCAAAGGGATACAGTATTCCTGGAGTGAAGCTTCGGAGTCTATAACTAGTGTCACAGGAATGGTTCAAAACATAATAAGTAAGAAAAAGCAGACTTCTTTTACTTAAGTCGGCATTGTGCCTTTCGTATTTAATTCCGATGCAATGTCTGCGATTCATCGTCAATAAGAAGGTCCAAGGGATACCGTAAACCTGGTGTGAAGCATCGGAATCTATAACTAGTGTCACAGGGATGGTTCAAAACATAGAGAGTAAGATGAGTCAGTATTCTTGTACTTAAATCGGCATTGTGCCTTATCTATTTAATTCCGATGCCATTTCTGTGTTTCATCTTCAATAAGAAGGTCCAAGGAAAACAGTAAACCTGAAGTGAAGCATCGGAATGTATAACTAGTGTCACAGGTATGGTTCAAATCATAGTCAGTAAGAAGAGTCAGTCTTCTTGTACTTAAGTCATCATTGTGCATTTTCTGTTTAATTCTGATGCAATTTCTGTGTTTCATCGTCAACAAGAACGTCCAAGGGATACAGTAAACCTGGAGTGAAGCATCGGAATCTATAACTAGTGTCACAGGAATGGTTCAAAACATAGACAGTAAGAAATTACAGACTTCTTTTACTTAAGTCGGCATTGTGCCTTTTGTATTTATTTCCGATGCAATTTCCGTGTTTCATCGTCAATAAGAAGGGCCAAGGGATACAGTAAACCTGGAGTGAAGCATCGGAGTCTATAACTAGTGTCACAGGAATGGTTCAAAACATAGTCAGTACGAAGAGTCAGTCTTCTTGTACTTAAGTCGGCATTGTGCCTTTTGAATTTAATTCCGATGCACTTTCTGTGTTTCATCGTCAATAAGAAGGTCCAAGGAATACAGTAAACCTGCTGTGAAGCATCGGAATCTATAACTAGTAACACAGGGATGGTTCAAAACATAGAGAGTAAGATGAGTCAGTATTCTTGTACTTAAGTCGGCATTGTGCTTTTTCAATTTATTTCTGATGCAATTTCTGTGTTTCATCTTCAATAACAAGGTCCAAGAGACACAGTAAACCAGAAGTGAAGCATCGGAATCTATAACTAGTGTCACAGGGACGGTTCAAAACATAGACAGTAAGATGAGTCAGTATTCTTCTACTTAAGTCGGCAATCTGCTTTTTGTATTTAATTCCGATGCAGTTTCTGTGTTTCATCGTCACCAGGAAGGTCAGAGGGATACAGTAATCCTGAAGTTAAGCATCGGAATCTATAACTAGTGTCACAGGAATGGTTCAAAACATAGACTGTAAGAAGAGTCAGTCTCCTTGAACTTAAGTAGGCGTTGTGCCTTTTCCATTTAATTCAGATGCTTTGTTTCATCGTCAATATGAAGGTCCAAGGGATACAGTAAACCTGAAGTGAAGCATCGAAATCTATAACCAGTGTGACAGGAATGGTTCAAAACATAGTCAGTAAGAAGATTCAGTCTTCTTGTACTTAAGTCGGCATTGTGCCTTTTCTATTTAATTCCGATGCAATATCTGTGTTTCATCGTCAATAAGAACGTCCAAGGGATACAGTAAACCTGAAGTGAAGAATCGGAATCTATAACTAGTGTCACAGGAATGGTTCAAAACATAGTCAGTAAGAAGCGTCAGTCTTCTTGTACTTAAGTCGGCATTGTCCTTTTTCTATTTAATTCTGATGAAATTTCTGTGCTTCATCGTCAATACGAAGGTCCAAGGGATACAGTAAACCTGGAGTGAAGCACCGCAATCTATAAGTAGTGTCACAGGAATGGTTCAAAACATAGACTGAAAGAAGAGTCAGTCTTCTGGTACTTTAGTCGGCATTGTGCCTTTTGTATTTAATTCCGATGCAATTTCCTGTTTACTCGTCAAAAAGAATGCCCAAGGGATAAAGTAAACCTGGAGTGAAGCATCGGAATCTTTAACTAGTGTCACAGGAATGGTTAAAAACATAAACAGTAAGGAGAGTCAGTCTTCTTGTACATAAGTCGGCATTGTGCCTTTTCTATTTAATTCCGATGCAATATCTGTGTTTCATCGTAAAAAAGAAGGTCCAAGGGATAGAGTAAACCTGAAGTGAGGCATCGGAATCTTAACTAGTGTCACAGAAATGGTTCAAAACATAGTCAGTAAGAAGCGTCAGTCTACTTGTACTTAAGTCGGCATTGTGCCTTTTCAATTTAATTCTGATGCAATTTCTGTGTTTCATCGTCAATAATAAGGTCCAAGGGATACTGTAAACCTGAAGTTAAGCATCGGAATCTGTAACTAGTGTCACAGGAATGGATCAAAACATACACAGTAGGTAGAGTCAGCCTTCTAGTACTTAAGTTCGCATTGTGCATATTCTATTTAATTCCGATGCAATTTCTGTGTTTCATCGTCAATAAGACGGTCAGAGGGATACAGTAAACGTGAAGTGAAGCATCGGTATATGTAACTAGTGTCACAGGAATGGTTCAAAACATAGTCTGTAAGAAGAGTCAGTCTTCTTGTACTTAAGTCGGCATTGTGCCTTTTGTATTTAATTCCGATTCAATTTCTGTGTTTCATCGTCAATAAGAAGGTCCAAGGGATACAGTAAACCTGGAGTGAAGCATCGGAATCTATAACTAGTGTCACAGGATTGGTTCAAATCATAGTCAGTAAGAAGAGTCAGTCTGCTTGTACTTATGTCATCATTGTGCATTTTCAATTTAATTCTGATGCAATTTCTGTGTTTCATCGTCAATAAGAAAATCCAAGGGATACAGTAAACCTGGATTGAAGCATCGGAATCTACAACTAGTGTCACAGGTATGGTTCAAAACATAGACAGTAAGAAAAGTCAGACTTCTTTTACTTAAGTCGGCAATGTGTCTTTTGTATTTAATTCCGATGCAATTTCTGTGTGTCACCATCAATAAGAAGGTCCAAGGGATACAGTAAACCTGGAGAGATGCATCGGACTCTATAACTCGTGTCACAGGGACGGTTCAAATCGTAGACAGTAAGATGAGTCAGTATTCTTGTACTTAAGTCGGCAATGTGCTTTTTGTATTTAATTCCGATGCAATTTCTGTGTTTCATCGTCACTAAGAAGGTCTGAGGGATACAGTAATCCTGAAGTTAAGCATCGGAATCTGTAACTAGTGTCACAGGAATGGTTCAAAGCATAGTCAGTAAGAAGAGTCAGTCTTCTTGTACTTAAGTCGGCATTGTTCCTTTTCTATTTAATTCCGATGCAATTTCTGTGTTTCATCATCACAAAGAAGGTCAGAGTGATACAGTACACCTGAAGTGAAGCATCGGAGTCCATAACTAGTGTCACAGGAATGGTTAAAAACATAGTCAGTAAGAATAGTCAATCTTCTTGTACTTAAGTCGGCATTGTGCCTTTTCTATTTAATTCCGATGCAATATCTGTGTTTCATCGTCAATAAGAAGGGCAGAGGGATACAGTAAACCTGAAGTGTGGCATCGGAATCTATAACTAGTGTCACAGGAATGGTTCAACGCATAGTCAGTAAGAAGAGTCAGTCTTCTTGTACTTAAGTCGGCATTGTGCCTTTTGTATATAATTCCGATGCATTTTCTGTGTTTCATCGTCAATATGAGGGTCAGAGGGATACATTAAACCTGAAGTGAAGCATCATAATTCATAACTAGAGTCAAAGGAATGGTTCAAAACATAGACAATAAGAAGAGTCAGTCTACTTGTACTTAATTCGGCATTGTGCCTTTTGTATTTAATTCCGATGCAATTTCTGTGTTTCATCGTCAATAAGATGGTCAGAGGTATACAGTACACCTGAGGTGAAGCATCGGAATCAATAACTAGTGTCATAGGAATGGTTCAAATCATAGACAGTAAGAAGAGTCAGTCTTCTTGTACTTAAGTCAGCATTGTGTCTTTTCTATTTAATTCCGATGCAATTTCTATGTTTCATCGTCAATAAGAAGGTCAGAGGGATACAGTAAACCTGAAGTGAAGCATCGGAATCTATAACTAGTGTCACAGGAATCATAGTCTGTAAGAAGAGTCAGTCTTCTTGTACTTAAGTCATCATTGTGCATTTTGTATTTAATTCCGTTGCAATTTCTGTGATTTATCGTCAATAAGATGGTCAGAGGGATACAGTAAACCTGAAGAGAAGCATCGGAATCTAGAATTAGTGTCACTGGAATGGTTCAAAACATAGACAGTTGGAAGAGTGAGTCTTTTTGTACTTAAGTCGGCATTGTGCCTTTTGTATTTAATTCCTATGCAATTTCTGTGTTTCATCGTGAATAAGAAGGTCCAAGGGACACAGTAAACCTGAAATGAACCAGCGGAATCTATAACTAGTGTCACAGGAATGGTTCAAAAAATAGACAGTAAGAAAAGTCAGTCTACATGTACTTAAGTCGGCATTGTGAATTTGTATTTAATTCCGATGCAATTACTGTGTTTCAGCGTCAATAAGAAGGTCAGAGGTATACAGTAAACCTGATGTGAAGCATCGGAATCTGTGACTAGTGTCACAGCAATGGTTTAAAACATAGTCAGTAAGAATAGTCAGTCTTCTTGTACTTATGTCGGAATTGTGCCTTTTGTATTTAATTCCGATGCAATTTCTGTGTTTCATCGTCAATAAGAAGGTCCAAGGGATACAGTAAACCTGAAGTGAAGGATCGGAATCTATAACTAGTGTCACAGGAATGGTTCAAAACATAGACAGTAAGATGAGTCAGTCTTCTTGTACATAAGTCGGCATTGTGCCTTTTGTATTTAATTCCGATGCAATATCTGTGTTTCATCGTCAATAAGAAGGTCCAAGGGATACAGTAAACCTGAAGTGAAGCATCGGAATCTATAACTAGTGTCACAGGAATGGTTCAAAACATAGACAGTAGCAAGAGTCACTCTTCTTGTACTTAAGTCGGCATTGTGCCTATTGTATTTAATTCCGATGCAATTTCTGTGATTCATCGTCAATAAGAAGGTCCAAGGGACACAGTAAACCTGGAGTGAAGCATCGGAATCTATAACTAGTGTCACAGGAATGGTTCAAAACATAGACAGTAGGAAGAGTCAGTCATCTTGTACGTAAGTCGGCATTGTGCTTTTGTATTTAATTCTGAAGCTATTTCTGTATTTCATCGTCAATAGGAAGGTCAGAGGGATACAGTAAACCTGAGGTGAAGTATCGGAATCTATAAATAGTATCAGAGGAATGGTTCAAAACATAGTCAGCAAGAAGAGTCTGTCATCTTGTACTTATGTCGGTATTATGCCTTTTGTATTTAATTCCGTTGCAATTTCTGTGTCTCATCGTCAATAAGAAGGTCCAAGGGATACAGTAAACCTGAAGTGAAGCATCGGAATCTATAACTAGTGTCACAGGAATGTTTCAAATCATAGACAGTAGCAAGAGTCACTCTTCTTGTACTTAAGTCGGCATTGTGCCTATAGTATTTAATTCCGATGCAATTTCTGTGTTTCATCGTCAATAAGAAGGTCAAAGGGATACTGTAAGCCCGAAGTGAAGCATCGGAATCTATTAGTGTCACAGGAATGGTTCAAAACATAGTCAGTGAGAAGAGTCAGTCTTCTTGTACTTAAGTCGGCATTGTGCCTTTCATATTTAATTCCGATGCAATTTCTGTGTTTCATCGTCAATAAGAAGGACCAAGGGATACAGTAGACCTGGAGTGAAGCATCGGAATCTATAACTAGTGTCACAGAGATGGTTCAAGACATAGACAGTAAGAAGAGTCAGTCTTCTTGTACTTAAGACGGCATTGTGCCTTTTGTATTTAGTTCCGTTGCAATTTTTGTGTTTCATCGTCAATAAAAAGGGCCAAGGGATACAGTTAACCTGGAGTGAAGCATTGGAGTCTATAACTAGTGTCACAGGAATGGTTCAAACATAGACAGTAAGAAGAGTCAGTCTTCTTGTACTTAATTTGGCGTTGTGCCTTTTGTATTTAATTCCGATGCAATTTCAGTGTTTCATCGTCAATAAGAAGGTCAGAGGGATACAGTAAACCTGAAGTGAAGTATCGGAATCTATAACTAGTGTCACAGGAATGGTTCAAAACATAGTCAGTAAGAAGAGTCAGTCTTCTTGTAGTTAAGTCTGCATTGTGCCTTTTGTATTTAAGTTCGATGCAATTTCTGTGTATCATCGTCAATAAGAAGGTCCAAGGGATACAGTAAACCTGAAGTGAAGCATCGGAATCAATAACTAGTGTCACAGGATTGGTTCAAATCATAGTCAGTAAGAAGAGTCAGTCTTCTTGTACTTATGTCATCATTGTGCATTTTCTATTTAATTCCGATGCAATTTCTGTGTTTCATCGTCAATAAGATGGTCCAAGGGATACAGTAAACCTGGAGTGAAGTATCGGAATCTATAACTAGTGTCACAGGAATGGTTCAAAACATAGACAGAAAGAAAAGTCAGACTTCTTTTACGTAAGTCGGCATTGTGCCTTTTGTATTTAATTCCGATGCAATTTCTGTGTTCCATCATCAATAAGAAGGCCCAAGGGATACAGTAAACCTGGAGAGATGCATCGGAATCTATAACTAGTGTCACAGGGACGGTTCAAATCATAGACAGTAAGATGAGTCAGTATTCTTGTACCTAAGTCGGCAATGTGCTTTTTGTATTTAATTCCGATGCAATTTCTGTGTTTCATCGTCACTAAGAAGGTCAGAGGGATACAGTAACCCTGAAGTTAAGCATCGGAATCCGTAACTAGTGTCAAAGGAACGGTTCAAAGCATAGTCAGTAAGAAGAGTCAGTCTTCTTGTAGTTAAGACTGCATTGTGCCTTTTGTATTTAAGTCCGATGCAATTTCTGTGTTTCATCGGCAATAAGTAGGTCCAAGGGATACAGTAAACCTGAAGTGATGCATCGGATTCTATAACTAGTGTCACAGGAATGGTTCAAAACATACACAGTAGGAAGAGTCCGTCTTCTAGTACTTAAGTCGGCATTGCGCATTTTCTATTTAATTGCTATGCAATTTCTGTGTTTCATCGTCAATAAGACGGTCAGAGGGATACAGTAAACCTGAAGAGAAGCATCGGACTCTAGAACTAGTGTCACAGGAATGGTTCAAAACATAGACAGTTGGAAGAGTCAGTCTTCTTGTACTTAAGTCGGTATTGTGCCACTTGTATTTAATTCCGATGCTATTTCTGTGTTTCATCGTCAGTAAGAAGGTTAAGGGATACAGTAAACCTGAAGTGAAGCATCGGAATCTATAGGTAGTGTCACAGGAATGGTTCAAACCATAGTCAGTAAGAAGAGTCAGTCTTCTTGTACTTAAGTCGGCATTGTGCATTTTGTATTAAATTCCGATGCCATTTCTGTGTTCAATCGTCAATAAGAAGGTCCAAGGGATACAGTAATCCTGAAGTTAAGCATCGGAATCTATGACTAGTGTCACAGGAATGATTCAAAACATAGTCAGTAAGAAGAGTAAGTCTTCTTGTACTTATGTCGGTATAGTGCCTTTTGTATTTAATTCCGATGCACTTTCTGTGTTTCATCGGCAATAAGAAGGTCCAAGGGATACAGTAAACCTTAAGTGAAGCATCGGAATCTATAACTAGTGTCACAGGAATGTTTCAAAAAATAGACAGGAGCAAGAGTCACTCTTCTTGTACTTAATTCGGCATTGTGCCTTTTATATTTAATTCCGATGCAATTTCTGTGTTTCATCGTCAATTAGAAGGTCAGAGGGATACAGTAAACCTGAAGTGAAGCATCGGAATCTATAACAAGAGTCACAGGAATGGTTAAAAACATAGACAGTAAGAAGAGTCAGTCTTCTTGTACTTATGTCGGCATTGTGCCTTTTGTATTTAATTCCGATGCAATTTCTGTGTTTCATCGTCAATAGGAAGGTCAGAGGGATACAACAAACCTGAAGTGAAGCATCGGAATCTATAATTAGTCTCACAGGAATGGTTCAAAACATAAACAGTAAGAAGAGTCAGTCTTCTTGTACTTATGTCGGCATTGTGCCTTTTCTATTTAATTCCGATGCAATATCTGTGTTTCATCGTCAATAAGAATGTCCAAGGGATACAGTATACCTGAAGTGACGAATTGGAATCTATAACTAGTGTCACAGGAATGGTTCAAAACATAGTCAGTAAGAAGCGTCAGTCTTCTTGTACTTAAGTCGGCATTTTGCTTTTTCTATTTAATTCTGATGAAATTTCTGTGTTTCATCGTCAACAAGCAGGTCCAAGCGATACAGTAAACCTGCAGTGAAGCACCGGAATCTATAAGTAGTGTCACAGGAATGGTTTAAAACATAGACTGAAAGAAGAGTCAGTCTTCTGGTACTTTAGTCGGCATTGTGCCTTTTGTATTTAATTCCGATGCAATTTCTTGTTTACTCGTAAAAAAGAAGGCCTAAGGGATACAGTAAACCTGGAGTGAAGCATCGGAATCTATAACTAGTGTCACAGGATTGGTTAAAAACATAAACAGTAAGAAGAGTCAGCCTTCTTGTACATAAGTCGGCATTGTGCCTTTTCTATTTAATTCCGATGCTATATCTGTGTTTCATCGTCAATAAGAAGGTCCAAGGGATACAGTAAACCTGAAGTGAAGCATCGGAATCTATAACTAGTGTCACAGGAGTGGTTCAAAACATGGTCAGTAAGAAGAGTCAGTCTTCTTGTACTTAAGTCGGCATTGTGCCTTTTGTATTTAGTTCCGTTGCAATTTCTGTGTTTCATCGTCAATAAGACGGTCAGAAGGATACAGTAAACCCGAAGTGAAGCATCGGTATTTATAACTAGTGTCACAGGAGTGGTTCAAAACATGGTCAGTAAGAAGAGTCAGTCTTCTAGTACTTAAGTCGGCATTGTGCCTTTTGTATTTAGTTCCGTTGCAATTTCTGTGTTTCATCGTCAATAAGACGGTCAGAAGGATACAGTAAACCCGAAGTGAAGCATCGGTATTTATAACTAGTGTCACAGGAGTGGTTCAAAACATAGTCAGTAAGAAGAGTCAGTCTTCTTGTACTTAAGTCGGCATTGTGCCTTTTGTATTTAGTTCCGTTGCAATTTCTGTGTTTCATCGTCAATAAAAAGGTCCAAGGGATACAGTTAACCTGGAGTGAAGCATCGGAGTCTATAACTAGTGTCACAGGAATGGTTCAAACATAGACAGTAAGAAGAATCAGTCTTCTTGTACTTAATTTGGCGTTGTGCCTTTTGTATTTAATTCCGATGCAATTCCAGGGTTTCATCGTCAATAAGAAGGTCCGTGGGATACAGTAAACCTGAAGTGAAGTATCGGAATCTATAACTAGTGTCACAGGAATGGTTCAAAACATAGTTAGTAAGAAGAGTCAGTCTTCTTGTACTTAAGTCGGCATTGTGCCTTTTGTATTTAATTCCGATGCAATTTCTGTGTTTCATCGTCAATAAGAAGGTCCAAGGGATACAGTAAACCTGGAGTGAAGCATCGGAATCTATAACTAGTGTCACATTGGCGGTTCAAACATAGACAGTAAGATGAGTCAGTATTCATGTACTTAAGTCGGCATTGTGCTTTTTCTATTTAATTCCGATGCAAGTTCTGTGTTTCATCGTCAATAAGAAGGTCCAAGGGATACAGTAAACCTGGAGTGTAGCATCGGAATCTATAACTAGTGTCACAGGGACGGTTCAAAACATAGACAGTAAGTTGACTCAGTATTCTTGTACTTAAGTCGGCAATGTGCTTTTTGTATTTAATTCCGATGCAATTTCTGTGTTTCATCGTCACTAAGAAGGTCAGAGGGATACAGTAATCCTGAAGTTAATCATCGGAATCTATAACTAGTGTCACAGGAATGGTTCAAAACATAGTCAGTAAGAAGAGTCAGTCTTCTTGTACGTAAGTCGGCCTTGTGCATTTTGTATTAAGTTCCGATGCCATTTCTGTGTTCAATCGTCAATAAGAAGGTCCAAGGGATACAGTAATCCTGAAGTTAAGCATCGGAATCTATGACTAGTGTCACAGGAATGATTCAAAAAATAGTCAGTAAGAAGAGTCAGTCTTCTTGTGGTTATGTCGGTATAGTGCCTTTTGTATTTAATTCCGATGCAATTTCTGTGTTTCATCGGCAATAAGAAGGTCCCAGGTATACAGTAAACCTTAAGTGAAGCATCGGAATCTATAACTAGTGTCACAGGAATGTTTCAAAGCATAGACAGGAGCAAGAGTCACTCTTCTTGTACTTAAGTCGGCATTGCGCCTTTTGTATTTAATTCCGGTGCAATTTCTGTGTTTCATCGTCAATTAGAAGGTCAGAGGGATACAGTAAACCTGAAGTGAAGCATCGGAATCTATAACTAGAGTCACAGGAATGGTTAAAACATAGACAGTAAGAAGAGTCAGTCTTCTTGTACTTAAGTCGGCATTGTGCCTTTTGTATTTAATTCGGATGCAATTTCCGTAATTCATCGTCAATAGGAAGGTCAGAGGGATACAATAAACCTGAAGTGAAGCATCGGAATCTATAATTAGTGTCACAGGAATGGTTCAAAGCATAAACAGTAAGAAGAGTCAGTCTTCGTGTACTTAAGTCGGCATTGTGCCTTTTCTATTTAATTCCGATGCAATATCTGTGTTTCATCGTCAATAAGAAGGTCCAAGGGATACAGTAAACCTGAAGTGAAGAATCGTAATCTATAACTAGTGTCACAGGAATGGTTAAAAACATAGTCAGTAAGAAGCGTCAGTCTTCTTGTACTTAAGTCGGCATTTTGCTTTTTCTGTTTAATTCTGATGAAATTTCTGTGTTTCATCGTCAATAAGAAGGTCCAAGCGATACAGTAAACCTGGAGAGAAGCACCGGGATCTATAAGTAGTGTCACAGGAATGGTTAAAAACATAGACTGAAAGAAGAGTCAGTCTTCTGGTACTTTAGTCGGCATTGTGCCTTTTGTATTTAATTCCGATGCAATTTCTTGTTTACTTGTAAAAAAGAAGGCCTAAGGGATACAGTAAACCTGGAGTGAAGCGTCGGAATCTATAACTAGTGTCACAGGAATGGTTAAAAACATAAACAGTAAGAAGAGACAGTCTTCTTGTACATAAGTCGGCATTGTGCCTCTTCTATTTAATTCCGATGCAATATCTGTGTTTCATCGTCAATAAGATGGTCCAAGGGATACAGTAAACCTGGAGTGAAGTATCGGAATCTATAACTAGTGTCACAGGAATGGTTCAAAACATAGACAGAAAGAAAAGTCAGACTTCTTTTACGTAAGTCGGCATTGTGCCTTTTGTATTTAATTCCGATGCAATTTCTGTGTTCCATCATCAATAAGAAGGCCCAAGGGATACAGTAAACCTGGAGAGATGCATCGGAATCTATAACTAGTGTCACAGGGACGGTTCAAATCATAGACAGTAAGATGAGTCAGTATTCTTGTACCTAAGTCGGCAATGTGCTTTTTGTATTTAATTCCGATGCAATTTCTGTGTTTCATCGTCACTAAGAAGGTCAGAGGGATACAGTAACCCTGAAGTTAAGCATCGGAATCTGTAACTAGTGTCACAGGAACGGTTCAAAGCATAGTCAGTAAGAAGAGTCAGTCTTCTTGTAGTTAAGACTGCATTGTGCCTTTTGTATTTAAGTCCGATGCAATTTCTGTGTTTCATCGGCAATAAGTAGGTCCAAGGGATACAGTAAACCTGAAGTGATGCATCGGATTCTATAACTAGTGTCACAGGAATGGTTCAAAACATACACAGTAGGAAGAGTCCGTCTTCTAGTACTTAAGTCGGCATTGCGCATTTTCTATTTAATTGCTATGCAATTTCTGTGTTTCATCGTCAATAAGACGGTCAGAGGGATACAGTAAACCTGAAGAGAAGCATCGGACTCTAGAACTAGTGTCACAGGAATGGTTCAAAACATAGACAGTTGGAAGAGTCAGTCTTCTTGTACTTAAGTCGGTATTGTGCCACTTGTATTTAATTCCGATGCTATTTCTGTGTTTCATCGTCAGTAAGAAGGTTAAGGGATACAGTAAACCTGAAGTGAAGCATCGGAATCTATAGGTAGTGTCACAGGAATGGTTCAAACCATAGTCAGTAAGAAGAGTCAGTCTTCTTGTACTTAAGTCGGCATTGTGCATTTTGTATTAAATTCCGATGCCATTTCTGTGTTCAATCGTCAATAAGAAGGTCCAAGGGATACAGTAATCCTGAAGTTAAGCATCGGAATCTATGACTAGTGTCACAGGAATGATTCAAAACATAGTCAGTAAGAAGAGTAAGTCTTCTTGTACTTATGTCGGTATAGTGCCTTTTGTATTTAATTCCGATGCACTTTCTGTGTTTCATCGGCAATAAGAAGGTCCAAGGGATACAGTAAACCTTAAGTGAAGCATCGGAATCTATAACTAGTGTCACAGGAATGTTTCAAAAAATAGACAGGAGCAAGAGTCACTCTTCTTGTACTTAAGTCGGCATTGTGCCTTTTATATTTAATTCCGATGCAATTTCTGTGTTTCATCGTCAATTAGAAGGTCAGAGGGATACAGTAAACCTGAAGTGAAGCATCGGAATCTACACTCCTGGAAATGGAAAAAAGAACACATTGACACCGGTGTGTCAGACCCACCATACTTGCTCCGGACACTGCGAGAGAGCTGTACAAGCAATGATCACACGCACGGCACAGCGGACACACCAGGAACCGCAGTGTTGGCCGTCGAATGGCGCTAGCTGCGCAGCATTTGTGCACCGCCGCCGTCAGTGTCAGCCAGTTTGCCGTGGCATACGGAGCTCCATCGCAGTGTTTAACACTGGTAGCATGCCGCGACAGCGTGGACGTGAACCGTATGTGCAGTTGACGGACTTTGAGCGAGGGCGTATAGTGGGCATGCGGGAGGCCGGGTGGACGTACCGCCGAATTGCTCAACACGTGGGGCGTGAGGTCTCCACAGTACATCGATGTTGTCGCCAGTGGTCGGCGGAAGGTGCACGTGCCCGTCGACCTGGGACCGGACCGCAGCGACGCACGGATGCACGCCAAGACCGTAGGATCCTACGCAGTGCCGTAGGGGACCGCACCGCCACTTCCCAGCAAATTAGGGACACTGTTGCTCCTGGGGTATCGGCGAGGACCATTCGCAACCGTCTCCATGAAGCTGGGCTACGGTCCCGCACACCGTTAGGCCGTCGTCCGCTCACGCCCCAACATCGTGCAGCCCGCCTCCAGTGGTGTCGCGACAGGCGTGAATGGAGGGACGAATGGAGACGTGTCGTCTTCAGCGATGAGAGTCGCTTCTGCCTTGGTGCCAATGATGGTCGTATGCGTGTTTGGCGCCGTGCAGGTGAGCGCCACAATCAGGACTGCATACGACCGAGGCACACAGGGCCAACACCCGGCATCATGGTGTGGGGAGCGATCTCCTACACTGGCCGTACACCACTGGTGATCGTCGAGGGGACACTGAATAGTGCACGGTACATCCAAACCGTCATCGAACCCATCGTTCTACCATTCCTAGACCGGCAAGGGAACTTGCTGTTCCAACAGGACAATGCACGTCCGCATGTATCCCGTGCCACCCAACGTGCTCTAGAAGGTGTAAGTCAACTACCCTGGCCAGCAAGATCTCCGGGTCTGTCCCCCATTGAGCATGTTTGGGACTGGATGAAACGTCGTCTCACGCGGTCTGCACGTCCAGCACGAACGCTGGTCCAACTGAGGCGCCAGGTGGAAATGTCATGGCACGCCGTTCCACAGGACTACATCCAGCATCTCTACGATCGTCTCCATGGGAGAATAGCAGCCTGCATTGCTGCGAAAGGTGGATATACACTGTACTACTGCCGACATTGTGCATGCTCTGTTGCCTGTGTCTATGTGCCTGTGGTTCTGTCAGTGTGATCATGTGATGTATCTGACCCCAGGAATGTGTCAATAAAGTTTCCCCTTCCTGGGACAATGAATTCACGGTGTTCTTATTTCAATTTCCAGGAGTGTATAACAAGAGTCACTGGAATGGTTAAAAACATAGACAGTAAGAAGAGTCAGTCTTCTTGTACTTATGTCGGCATTGTGCCTTTTGTATTTAATTCCGATGCAATTTCTGTGTTTCATCGTCAATAGGAAGGTCAGAGGGATACAACAAACCTGAAGTGAAGCATCGGAATCTATAATTAGTCACACAGGAATGGTTCAAAACTTAAACAGTAAGAAGAGTCAGTCTTCTTGTACTTATGTCGGCATTGTGCCTTTTCTATTTAATTCCGATGCAATATCTGTGTTTCATCGTCAATAAGAAGGTCCAAGGGATACAGTAAACCTGAAGTGACGAATTGGAATCTATAACTAGTGTCACAGGAATGGTTCAAAACATAGTCAGTAAGAAGCGTCAGTCTTCTTGTACTTAAGTCGGCATTTTGCTTTTTCTATTTAATTCTGATGAAATTTCTGTGTTTCATCGTCAACAAGCAGGTCCAAGCGATACAGTAAACCTGCAGTGAAGCACCGGAATCTATAAGTAGTGTCACAGGAATGGTTTAAAACATAGACTGAAAGAAGAGTCAGTCTTCTGGTACTTTAGTCGGCATTGTGCCTTTTGTATTTAATTCCGATGCAATTTCTTGTTTACTCGTAAAAAAGAAGGCCTAAGGGATACAGTAAACCTGGAGTGAAGCATCGGAATCTATAACTAGTGTCACAGGAATGGTTAAAAACATAAACAGTAAGAAGAGTCAGCCTTCTTGTACATAAGTCGGCATTGTGCCTTTTCTATTTAATTCCGATGCAATATCTGTGTTTCATCGTCAATAAGAAGGTCCAAGGGATACAGTAAACCTGAAGTGAAGCATCGGAATCTATAACTAGTGTCAAAGGAACGGTTCAAAACATAGTCAGTAAGAATCGTCAGTCTACTTGTACTTAAGTCGGCATTGTGCCTTTTCTATTTAATTCTGATGCAATTTCTGTGTTTCATCGTCAATAAGAAGGTCCAAGGGATACTGTAAACCTGAAGTGAAGAATCGGAATCTGTAACTAGTGTCACAGGAATTGTTCAAAACACACACAGTAGGAAGAGTCAGCCTTCTAGTACTTAAGTCGGCATTGTGCATATTCTATCTAATTGCGATGCAATTTCTCTGTTTCATCGTCAATAAGACGGTCAGAAGGATACAGTAAACCCGAAGTGAAGCTTCGGTATTTATAACTAGTGTCACAGGAGTGGTTCAAAACATGGTCAGTAAGAAGAGTCAGTCTTCTTGTACTTAAGTCGGCATTGTGCCTTTTGTATTTAGTTCCGTTGCAATTTCTGTGTTTCATCGTCAATAAGACGGTCAGAAGGATACAGTAAACCCGAAGTGAAGCATCGGTATTTATAACTAGTGTCATAGGTGTGGTTCAAAACATAGTCAGTAAGAAGAGTCAGTCTTCTTGTACTTAAGTCGGCATTGTGCCTTTTGTATTTAGTTCCGTTGCAATTTCTGTGTTTCATCGTCAATAAAAAGGTCCAAGGGATACAGTTAACCTGGAGTGAAGCATCGGAGTCTATAACTAGTGTCACAGGAATGGTTCAAACATAGACAGTAAGAAGAATCAGTCTTCTTGTACTTAATTTGGCGTTGTGCCTTTTGTATTTAATTCCGATGCAATTCCAGGGATTCATCGTCAATAAGAAGGTCCGAGGGATACAGTAAACCTGAAGTGAAGTATCGGAATCTATAACTAGTGTCACAGGAATGGTTCAAAACATAGTTAGTAAGAAGAGTCAGTCTTCTTGTACTTAAGTCGGCATTGTGCCTTTTGTATTTAATTCCGATGCAATTTCTGTGTTTCATCGTCAATAAGAAGGTCCAAGGGATACAGTAAACCTGGAGTGAAGCATCGGAATCTATAACTAGTGTCACATTGGCGGTTCAAACATAGACAGTAAGATGAGTCAGTATTCATGTACTTAAGTCGGCATTGTGCTTTTTCTATTTAATTCCGATGCAAGTTCTGTGTTTCATCGTCAATAAGAAGGTCCAAGGGATACAGTAAACCTGGAGTGTAGCATCGGAATCTATAACTAGTGTCACAGGGACGGTTCAAAACATAGACAGTAAGTTGACTCAGTATTCTTGTACTTAAGTCGGCAATGTGCTTTTTGTATTAGTTCCGATGCAATTTCTGTGTTTCATCGTCACTAAGAAGGTCAGAGGGATACAGTAATCCTGAAGTTAATCATCGGAATCTATAACTAGTGTCACAGGAATGGTTCAAAACATAGTCAGTAAGAAGAGCCAGTCTTCTTGTACGTAAGTCGGCCTTGTGCATTTTGTATTAAGTTCCGATGCCATTTCTATGTTCAATCGTCAATAAGAAGGTCCAAGGGATACAGTAATCCTGAAGTTAAGCATCGGAATCTATGACTAGTGTCACAGGAATGATTCAAAGAATAGTCAGTAAGAAGAGTCAGTCTTCTTGTGGTTATGTCGGTATAGTGCCTTTTGTATTTAATTCCGATGCAATTTCTGTGTTTCATCGGCAATAAGAAGGTCCCAGGTATACAGTAAACCTTAAGTGAAGCATCGGAATCTATAACTAGTGTCACAGGAATGTTTCAAAGCATAGACAGGAGCAAGAGTCACTCTTCTTGTACTTAAGTCGGCATTGCGCCTTTTGTATTTAATTCCGGTGCAATTTCTGTGTTTCATCGTCAATTAGAAGGTCAGAGGGATACAATAAACCTGAAGTGAAGCATCGGAATCTATAATTAGTGTCACAGGAATGGTTCAAAACATAAACAGTAAGAAGAGTCAGTCTTCGTGTACTTAAGTCCGCATTGTGCCTTTTCTATTTAATTCTGATGCAATTTCTGTGTTTCATCGTCAATAAGAAGGTCCAAGGTATACTGTAAACCTGAAGTGAAGAATCGGAATCTGTAACTAGTGTCACAGGAATTGTTCAAAACACACACAGTAGGAAGAGTCAGCCTTCTAGTACTTAAGTCGGCATTGTGCATATTCTATTTAATTCCGATGCAATTTCTGTGTTTCATCGTCAATAAGACGGTCAGAGGGATACAGTAAACCCGAAGTGAAGCATCGGTATTTATAACTAGTGTCACAGGAGTGGTTCAAAACATAGTCAGTAAGAAGAGTCAATCTTCTTGTACTTAAGTCGGCATTGTGCATTTTGTATTTAGTTCCGTTGCAATTTCTGTGTTTCATCGTCAATAAAAAGGTCCAAGGGATACAGTAAACCTGGAATGAAGCATCGGAATCTATAACTAGTGTCACAGGGGTGGTTCAAAACATAGACAGTAAGAAGAGTCAGTATTCTTGTACTTAAGTCGGCATTGTGCCTTTTGTATTTAGTTCCGTTGCAATTTCTGTGTTTCATCGTCAATAAAAAGGTCCAAGGGATACAGTTAACCTGGAGTGAAGCATCGGAGTCCTTAACTAGTGTCACAGGAATGGTTCAAGCATAGACAGTAAGACAAGTCAGTCTTCTTGTACTTAATTTGGCATTGTGCCTTTTGTATTGAATTCCGATGCAATTTCAGTGTTTCATCGTCAATAAGAAGGTCAGAGGGATACATTAAACCTGAAGTGAACCATCGGAACCTATAACTAGTGTCACAGGAATGGTTCAAACATAGACAGTAAGATGAGTCAGTATTCCTGTACTTAAGTCGGCCATGTGCTTTGTGTATTTAATTCCGTTGCAATTTCTGTGTTTCATCGTCACTAAGAGGGTCAGAGGGATACAGTAATCCTGAAGTTAAACATCGGAATCTATATCTAGTGTCACAGGAATGGTTCAAAGCACAGTCAGTAAGAAGAGTCAGTCTTCTTGTAGTTAAGTCTGCATTGTGCCTTTTGCATTTAATTCCGATGCAATGTCTGTGTTTCATCGTCAATAAGAAGGTCAGAGGGATACGGTAAACCTGAAGTTAAGCATCGGAATCTATGACTAGTGTCACAGGAATGGTTCAAAACACAGTCAGTAAGAAGAGTCAGTCTTCTTGTACTTATGTCGGTGTTGTGCGTTTTGTATTTGATTCCGATGAAATTTCTGTGTTTCATCGTCAATACGGAGGTCCATGGGATATAGTAAACCTGAAGTGAAGCATCAGAATCTATAACTAGAGTCACACGAATGGTTCAAAACATAGACAGTAAGAAGAGTCAGTCTTCTTGTACTTATGTCGGCATTGTTCCTTTTGTATATAATTCCAATGCTATTTCTGTGTTTCATCGTCAATAAGAAGGTGTAAGGGATACAGTAATCCTGAGGTGAAGCATCGGAATCTATAGCTAATGTCTCAAGAATGGTTCAAAACATAGGCAGTAAGAAGAGTCAGTCTTCTTGTACTTAAGTCGGCATTGTGCCTTTTGTACTTAATTCCGATGCAATTTCTGTGTTTCATCGTCAATAAGAAGGTCAGAGGGATACAATAAACCTGAAGTGATGCATCGGAATCTATAACTAGAGTCACAGAAATGGTTAACACATAGACAGTAAGAAGAGTCAGTCTTCTTGTCCTTAAGTCGGCATTGTGCCTTTTGTATTTAATTCGGATGCAATTTCTGTGTTTCATCGTCAATAGGAAGGTCAGAGGGATACAATAAACCTGAAGTGAAGCATCGGAATCTATAATTAGTGTCACAGGAATGGTTCAAAGCATAAACAGTAAGAAGAGTCAGTCTTCTTGTACTTAAGTCGGCATTGTGCCTTTTCTATTTAATTCCGATGCAATATCTGTGTTTAATCGTCAATAAGAAGGTCCAAGGGATACAGTAAACCTGAAGTGAAGAATCGGAATCTATAACTAGTGTCACAGGAATGGTTCAAAACATAGTCAGTAAGAAGCGTCAGTCTTCTTGTACTTAAGTCGGCATTTTGCTTTTTCTATTTAATTCTGATGAAATTTCTGTGATTCATCGTCAATAAGAAGGTCCAAGCGATACAGTAAACCTGGAGAGAAGCACCGGAATCTATAAGTAGTGTCACAGGAATGGTTCAAAACATAGACTGAAAGAAGAAACAGCCATCTGGTACTTTAGTCGCCATTGTGCCTTTTGTATTTAATTCCGATGCAATTTCTTGTTTACTCGTAAAAAAGAAGGCCAAAGGGATACAGTAAACCTGGAGTGAAGCATCGGAATCCATAACTAGTGTCACAGGAATGGTTAAAAACATAAACAGTAAGATAAGTCAGTCTTCTTGTACATAAGTCGGCATTGTGCCTCTTCTATTTAATTCCGATGCAATATCTGTGTTTCATCGTCAATAAGAAGGTACAAGGGATACAGTAAACCTGAAGTGAAGCATCGGAATCTATAACTACTGTCACAGGAATGGTTCAAATCATAGTCAGTAAGAATCGTCAGTCTACTTGTACTTAAGTCCGCATTGTGCCTTTTCTATTTAATTCTGATGCAATTTCTGTGTTTCATCGTCAATAAGGAGGTCCAAAAGATACTGTAAACCTGAAGTGAAGAATCGGAATCTGTAACTAGTGTCACAGAATGGTTCAAAACACACAGAGTAGGAAGAGTCAGCCTTCTAGTACTTAAGTCGGCATTGTGCATATTCTATTTAATTCCGATGCAATTTCTGTGTTTCATCGTCAATAAGACGGTCAGAGGGATACAGTAATCCCGAAGTGAAGCATCGGTATTTATAACTAGTGTCACAGGAGTGGTTCAAAACATAGTCAGTAAGAAGAGTCAGTCTTCTTGTACTTAAGTCTGCATCGTGCCTTTTGTATTTAGTTCCGATGCAATTTCTGTGTTTCATCGTCAATAAAAAGGTCCAAGGGATACAGTAAACCTGGAGTGAAGCATCGGAATCTATAACTAGTGTCACAGGGATGGTTCAAAACATAGACAGTAAGAAGAGTCAGTCTTCTTGTACTTAAGTCGGCATTGTGCCTTTTGTATTTAGTTCCGTTGCAATTTCTGTGTTTCATCGTCAATAAAAAGGTTCAAGGCATACAGTTAACCTGGAGTGAAGCATCGGAGTCTATAACTAGTGTCACAGGAATGGTTCAAGCATTGACAGTAAGACGAGTCAGTCTTCTTGTACTTAATTTGGCATTGTGCCTTTTGTTTTGAATTCCGATGCAATATCAGTGTTTCATCGTCAATAAGAAGGTCAGAGGGATACATTAAAACTGAAGTGAAGTATCGGAACCTATAACTAGTGTCACAGGAATGGTTCAAAACATAGTCAGTAAGAAGAGTCAGTCTTCTTGTACTTAAGGCGGCATTGTGCCTTTTGTATTTAATTCCGAGGCAATTTCTGTGTTTCATCGTCAATAAGAAGGTCCAAGGGATACAGTAAACCTGGATTGAAGCATCGGAATTTATAACTAGTGTCACAGGGACGGTTCAAAACATAGACAGTAAGATGAAGCAGTATTCTTGTACTTAAGTCGGCAATGTGCTTTTTGTATTTAATTCCGATGCAATTTCTGTGTTTCATCGTCACTAAGAAGGTCAGAGGGATACAGTAATCCTGAAGTCAAGCATCGGAAACTAT
This sequence comes from Schistocerca serialis cubense, assembly GCF_023864345.2. NCBI lineage: Eukaryota > Metazoa > Arthropoda > Insecta > Orthoptera > Acrididae > Schistocerca > Schistocerca serialis. The sequence continues at coordinate 840,059,852 of NC_064642.1, forward strand.
AACTAGTGTCACAGGAATGGTTCAGAGCATAGACAGTAAGAAGAGTCAGTCTTCTTGTACTTAAGTCGGCATTGTGCCTCTTGTATGTAATTCCGATGCAATTTCTGTGTTTCATCGCCAATAAGAACGTCCAAGGGATACAGTAGACCTGAATTGAAGCATCGGAATCTATAACTAGTATCACAGGAATGGTTCTAAAACATAGACAGTAAGAAGAGTCTGTCTTCTTGTACTTAAGTCGGTATGGTGCCAGTTGTATTTAATTCCGATGCAATTTCTGTGTTTCATCGTCAATAAGAAGGTCAGAGGGATACAGTAAACCTGAAGTGAAGCATCGGAATCTATAGCTAATGTCTCAAGAATGGTTCAAAACATAGTCAGTAAGAAGAGTCAGTCTTCTTGTACTTAAGTCGGCATTGTGCCTTTTGTACTTAATTCAGATGCAATTTCTGTGTTTCATCGTCAATAAGAAGGTCCAAGGGATACAATAAACCTGGAGTGAAGCATCGGAGTCTATAACTAGTGTCACAGGAATGGTTCAAAACATAGACAGTAAGAAGAGTCAGTCTTCTTGTACTTAATTCGGCATTGCGCCTTTTGTATTTAATTCCGATGCAATTTCTGTGTTTCATCGTCAATAAGAATGTCAGAGGGATACTGTAAGCCTGATGTGAAGCATCGGAATCAATTAGTGTCACAGGAATGGTTTAAAACATAGTCAGTAAGAAGAGTCAGTCTTCTTGTACTTAAGTCGGCTTTGTGCCTTCTGTACTTAATTCCGATGCAGTTTCTGTGTTTATCGTCACTAAGAAGGTCCAAGGGATACAGTAAACCTGAAGTGAACCATCGGACTCTATAACTAGTGTCACAGGAATGGTTCAAAACATAGTCAGTAAGAAGTGTCAGTCTTCTTGTACCTAAGTCGGCATAGTGCCTTTTGTATTTAATTCCGATGCAATTTCTGTGTTTCATCATCAATAAGAAGCTCAGAGGATACAGTAAACCTGAAGTGAAGCATCGGAATCTATAACTAGAGTCACAGGAATGGTTCAAAACATAGACAGTAAGAAGAGTCAGTCTTCTTGTACTTAAGTCGGCATTGTGCCTCTTGTATTTAATTCCGATGCAATTTCTGTGTTTCATCGTCAATAAGAAGGTCCAAGGGATACAGTAGACCTGAATTGAAGCATCGGAATCTATAACTAGTATCACAGGAATGGTTCTAAAACATAGACAGTAAGAAGAGTCTGTCTTCGTGTACTTTAGTCGGTATGGTGCCTTTTGTATTTAATTCCGATGCAATTTCTGTGTTTCATCGTCAATAAGAAGGTCAGAGGGATACAGTAAACCTGAAGTGAAGCATCGGAATCTATAACTAGAGTCACACGAATGGTTCAAAACATAGACAGTAAGAAGAGTCAGTCTTCGTGTATTTAGGTTGGCATTGTTCCTTTTGTACTTAATTCCGATGCTATTTCTGTGTTTCATCGTCAGTAAGAATGTGTAAGGGATACAGTAAACCTGAGGTGAAGCATCGGAATCTATAGCTAATGTCACAAGAATGGTTCAAAACATAGTCAGTAAGAAGAGTCAGTCTTCTTGTACTCAAGTCGGCTTGTGCCTTTTGTACTTAATTCCGATGAAATTTCTGTGTTTAATCGTCAATAAGAAGGTCCAAGGGATACAGTAAACCTGAAGTTGAGCATCGGAATCTATGACTAGTGCCACAGGAATGGTTCAAAACATAGTCAGTAAGAAGAGTCAGTCTTCTTGTACTTATGTCGGTATTGTGCCTTTTGTATTTAATTCCGATGAAATTTCTGTGTTTCATCGTCAATACGAAGGTCCAAGGGATACAGTAAACCTGAAGTGAAGCATCGGAATCTATAACTAGTGTCACAGGAATGGTTCAAAACATAGACAGTAGCAAGAGTCACTCTTCTTGTACTTAAGTCGGCATTGTGCCTATTGTATTTAATTGCGATGCAATTTCAGTGTTTCATCGTCAATAAGAAGGTCAGAGGGATACAGTAAACCTGGAGTGAAGCATCGGAGTCTGTTACTAGTGTCACAGGAATGGTTCAAAACATAGGCAGTAAGAAGAGTCAGTCTTCTTGTACTTAATTCGGCATTGTGCCTTTCGTATTTAATTCCGGTGCAATTTCTGTGATTCTTAGTCAATAAGAAGGTCAGAGGGATACAGTAAACCTGAAGTGAAGCAACGGAATCTATAACTAGTGTCACAGGAATGGTTCAAAACATAGTCAGTAAGAAGAGTCAGTCTTCTTGTACTTAATTCGGCATTGCGCCTTTTGTGTTTAATTCCGATGCAATTTCTGTGTTTCATCGTCAATAAGAAGGTCCAAGGGATACAGTAAACCTGGAGTAAAGCATCGGAATCTATAACTAGTGTCTCAGGGACGGTTCATAAAATAGACAGTAAGATGAGTCAGTATTTTTGTACTTAAGTCAGCTTTGTGAATTTTGTATTTAATTCCGATGCAACTTCTGTGTTTCATCGTCAATAAGAAGGTCTAAGGGATACAGTAAAGCTGGAGTGAAGCATCGGAGTCTATAACTAGTGTCACAGGAATGGTTCAAAACATAGGCAGTAAGAAGAGTCAGTCGTCTTGTACTTTATTCGGCATTTCGCCTTTTGTATTTAATTCCGATGCAATTTCTGTGTTTCATCGTCAATAAGAAGGTCAGATGGATACTGTAAGCCTGAAGTGAAGCATCGGAATCAATTAGTGTCACAGGAATGGTTTATAACAATGTCAGTAAGAAGAGTCAGTCTTGTTGTACTTAAGTCGGCATTGTGCCATTTGTATTTAATTCCGATGCAATTTCTGTGTTTCATCGTCAATAAGAAGGTCCAAGGGATACATTAAACCTGGAGTGAAGCATCGGAATCTATAACTACAATCACAGGGACGGTTCAAAACATAGACAGTAAGATGAGTCAGTATTCTTGTACTTAAGTCGGCATTGTGCTTTTTGTATTTAATTTCGATGCAATTTCTGTGTTTCATCGTCACTATGAAGGTCAGAGGGATACAGTAATCCTGAAGTTAAACATCTGAATCTATAACTAGTGTCACAGGAATGGTTCGAAGCATAGTCAGTAAGAAGGGTCAGTCTTCTTGTAGTTAAGTCGGCTTTGTGCCTTCTGTATTTAATTCCGATGCAATTTCTATGTTTCATCGTCAATAAGAAGGACCAAGGGATACAGTAAACCTGAAGTGAACCATCGGACTCTATAACTAGTGTCACAGGAATGGTTCAAAACATAGTCAGTAAGAAGAGTCAGTCTTCTTGTACTTAAGTCGGTATGGTGCCTTTTGTATTTAATTCCGATGCAATTTCTGTGTTTCATCGTCAATAAGAAGGTCAGAGGGATACAGTAAACCTGAAGTGAAGCATCGGAATCTATAACTAGAGTCACACGAATGGTTCAAAACATAGAAAGTAAGATGAGTCAGTCTTCTTGTACTTAAGTCGGTATGGTGCCTTTTGTATTTAATTCCGATGCAATTTCTCTGTTTCATCGTCAATAAGAAGGTCAGAGGGATACAGTAAACCTGGAGTAAAGCATCGGAATCTATAACTAGAGTCACACGAATGGTTCAAAACGTAGTCAGTAAGAAGAGGCAGTCTTCTTGTACTTAAGTCGGCATTGTGCCTTTTGTACTTAATTCCGATGCAATTTCTGTGTTTAATCGTCAATAAGAAGGTGGAAGGGATACAGTAATCCTGAAGTTAAGCATCGGAATCTATGACTAGTGTCACAGGAATGGTTCGAAACATAGTCAGTAAGAAGAGTCAGTCTTCTTGTAGTTAAGTCGGCTTTGTGCCTTCTGTATATAATTCCGATGCAATTTCTATGTTTCATCGTCAATAAGAAGGTCCAAGGGATACAGTAAACCTGAAGTGAACCATCGGACTCTATAACTAGTGTCACAGGGACGGTTCAAATCATAGACAGTAAGATGAGTCAGTATTCTTGTACTTAAGTCGGCAATGTGCTTTTTGTATTTAATTCCGATGCAATTTCTGTGTTTCATCGTCACTAAGCAGGTCAGAGGGATACAGTAATCCTGAAGTTAAACATCGGAATCTATAACTAGTGTCACAGGAATGGTTCAAAACATAGTCAGTAAGAAGAGTCAGTCTTCTTGTAGTTAAGTCTGCATTGTGCCTTTTGTATTTAAGTCCGATGCAATTTCTGTGTTTCATCGTCAATAAGTAGGTCCAAGGGATACAGTAAACCTGAAGTGAAGCATCGGAATCTATAACTAGTGTCACAGGGACGGTTCAAAACATAGACAGTAAGATGAGTCAGTATACTTGTACTTAAGTCGGCCATGTGCGTTGTGTATTTAATTCCGATGCAGTTTCTGTGTTTCATCGTCACTAAGAAGGTCAGAGGGATACAGTAATCCTGACGTTAAGCATCGGAATCTATAACTAGTGTCACAGGAATGGTTCAAAGCATAGTCAGTAAGAGGAGTCAGTCTTCTTGTACTTAAGTCGGCATAGTGCCTTTTGTATTTAATTCCGATGCAATTTCTGTGTTTCATCATCAATAAGAATGTCAGAGGATACAGTAAACCTGAAGTGAAGCATCGGAATCTATAACTAGAGTCACAGGAATGGTTCAAAACATGGACATTAAGAAGAGTCAGTCTTCTTGTACTTAAGTCGGCATTGTGCCTCTTGTATTTAATTCCGATGCAATTTCTGTGTTTCATCGTCAATAAGAAGGTCCAAGGGATACAGTAGACCGGAATTGAAGATTCGGAATCTATAACTAGTATCACAGGAATGGTTCTAAAACATAGACAGTAAGAAGAGTCTGTCTGCTTGTACTTAAGTCGGTATGGTGCTTTTGTATTTAATTCCGATGCAATTTCTGTGTTTCATCGTCAATAAGAAGGTCAGAGGGATACAGTAAACCTGAATTGAAGCATCGGAATCTATAGCTAATGTCTCAAGAATGGTTCAAAACATAGTCAGTAAGAAGAGTCAGTCTTCTTGTACTTAAGTCGGCATTGTGCCTTTTGTACTTAATTCCGATGCAATTTCTGCGTTTCATCGTCAATAAGAAGGTCCAAGGGATACAATAAACCTGGAGTGAAGCATCGGAGTCTATAACTAGTGTCACAGGAATGGTTCAAAACATAGACAGTAAGAAGAGTCAGTCTTCTTGTACTTAATTCGGCATTGAGCCTTTTGTATTTAATTACGATGCAATTTCTGTGTTTCATCGTCAATAAGAAGGTCAGAGGGATACTGTAAGCCTGAAGTGAAGCATCGGAATCAATTAGTGTCACAGGAATGGTTTAAAACATAGTCAGTAAGAAGAGTCAGACTTCTTGTACTTAAGTCGGCATTGTGCCTTTTGTATTTAATTCCGACGCAATTTCTGTGCTTCATCGTCAATAAGAAGGTCCAAGGGATACATTAAACCTGGAGTGCAGCATCGGAATCTATAACTACAGTCACAGGGACGGTTCAAAACAAAGACAGTAAGATGAGTCAGTATTCTTGTACTTAAGTCGGCATTGTACTTTTTGTATTTAATTCCGATCCAATTTCTGTGTATCAACGTCACTATGAAGGTCAGAGGAATACAGTAATCCTGAAGTTAAGCATCGGAATCTATAACTAGTGTCACAGGAATGGTTCAAAGCATAGTCAGTAAGAGGAGTCAGTCTTCTTGTAGTTAAGTCGGCTTTGTGCCTTCTGTATTTAATTCCGATGCAGTTTCTGTGTTTATCGTCAATAAGAAGGTCCAAGGGATACAGTAAACCTGAAGTGAACCATCGGACTCTATAACTAGTGTCACAGGAATTTTTCAAAACATAGTCAGTAAGAAGAGTCAGTCTTCTTGTACTTAAGTCGGCATAGTGCCTTTTGTATTTAATTCCGATGCAATTTCTGTGTTTCATCATCAATAAGAAGGTCAGAGGATACAGTAAACCTGAAGTGAAGCATCGGAATCTATAACTAGAGTCACAGGAATGGTTCAAAACACAGACAGTAAGAAGAGTCAGTCTTCTTGTACTTAAGTCGGCATTGTGCCTCTTGTATTTAATTCCGATGCAATTTCTGTGTTTCATCGTCAATAAGAAGGTACAAGGGATACAGTAGACCTGAATTGAAGCATCGGAATCTATAACTAGTATCATAGGAATGGTTCTAAAACATAGACAGTAAGAAGAGTCTGTCCCCTTGTACTTAAGTCGGTATGGTGCCTTTTGTGTTTAATTCCGATGCAATTTCTGAGTTTCATCATCAATAACAAGGTCAGAGGATACAGTAAACCTGAAGTGAAGCATCGGAATCTATAACTAGAGTCACAGGAATGGTTCAAAACATGGACAGTAAGAAGAGTCAGTCTTCTTGTACTTAAGTCGGCATTGTGCCTCTTGTATTTAATTCCGATGCAATTTCTGTGTTTCATCGCCAATAAGAACGTCCAAGGGATACAGTAGACCTGAATTGAAGCATCGGAATCTATAACTAGTATCACAGGAATGGTTCTAAAACATAGGCAGTAAGAAGAGTCTGTCTTCTTGTACTTAAGTCGGTATGGTGCCTTTTGTATTTAATTCCGATGCAATTTCTGTGTTTCATCGTCAATACGAAGGTCAGAGGGATACAGTAAACCTGAAGTGAAGCATCGGAATCTATAGCTAATGTCTCAAGAATGGTTCAAAACATAGTCAGTAAGAAGAGTCAGTCTTCTTGTACTTAAGTCGGCATTGTGCCTTTTGTACTTAATTCCGATGCAATTTCTGTGTATCATCATCAATAAGAAGGTCCAAAGGATACAATAAACCTGGAGTGACGCATCGGAGTCTATAACTAGTGTCACAGGAATGGTTCAAAACATAGACAGTAAGAAGAGTCAGTCTTCTTGTACTTAATTCGGCATTGCGCCTTTTGTATTTAATTCCGATGCAATTTCTGTGTTTCATCGTCAATAAGAAGGTCAGAGGGATACTGTAAGCCTGATGTGAAGCATCGGAATCAATTAGTGTCACAGGAATGGTTTAAAACATAGTCAGTAAGAAGAGTCAGTCTTCTTGTACTTAAGTCGGCATTGTGCCTTTTGTATTTAATTCCGATGCAATTTCTGTGCTTCATCGTCAATAAGAAGGTCCAGGGGATACACTAAACCTGGAATGAAGCATCGGAATCTACAACTACAGTCACAGGGACGGTTCAAAACAAAGACAGTAAGATGAGTCAGTATTCTTGTACTTAAGTCGGCATTGTGCTTTATGTATTAAATTCCGATGCAATTTCTGTGTATCAACGTCACTATGAAGGTCAGAGGAATACAGTAATCCTGAAGTTAAGCATCGGAATCTATAACTAGTGTCACAGGAATGGTTCAAAGCATAGTCAGTAAGAGGAGTCAGTCTTCTTGTAGTTAAGTCGGCTTTGTGCCTTCTTTACTTAATTCCGATGCAGTTTCTGTGTTTATCGTCAATAAGAAGGTCCAAGGGATACAGTAAACCTGAAGTGAACCATCGGACTCTATAACTAGTGTCACAGGAATGGTTCAAACATAGTCAGTAAGAAGAGTCAGTCTTCTTGTACTTAAGACGGCATAGTGCCTTTTGTATTTAATTCCGATGCAATTTCTGTGTTTCATCATCAATAAGAAGCTCAGAGGATACAGTAAACCTGAAGTGAAGCATCGGAATCTATAACTAGAGTCACACGAATGGTTCAAAACATAGACAGTAAGAAGAGTCAGTCTTCTTGTATTTAGGTCGGCATTGTTCCTTTTGTATTTAATTCCGATGCTATTTCTGTGTTTCATCGTCAATAAGAATGTGTAAGGGATACAGTAAACCTGAGGTGAAGCATCGGAATCTATAGCTAATGTCACAAGAATGGTTCAAAACATAGTCAGTAAGACGAGTCAGTCTTCTTGTACTCAAGTCGGCTTGTGCCTTTTGTAATTAATTCCGATGAAATTTCTGTGTTTAATCGTCAATAAGAAGGTCCAAGGGATACAGTAAACCTGAAGTTGAGCATCGGAATCTATGACTAGTGCCACAGGAATGGTTCAAAACATAGTCAGTAAGAAGAGTCAGTCTTCTTGTACTTATGTCGGTATTGTGCCTTTTGTATTTAATTCCGATGAAATTTCTGTGTTTCATCGTCAATACGAAGGTCCAAGGGATACAGTAAACCTGAAGTGAAGCATCGGAATCTATAACTAGTGTCACAGGAATGGTACAAAACATAGACAGTAGCAAGAGTCACTCTTCTTGTACTTAAGTCGGCATTGTGCCTATTGTATTTAATTGCGATGCAATTTCAGTGTTTCATCGTCAATAAGAAGGTCAGAGGGATACAGTAAACCTGGAGTGAAGCATCGGAGTCTGTTACTAGTGTCACAGGAATGGTTCAAAACATAGGCAGTAAGAAGAGTCAGTCTTCTTGTACTTAATTCGGCATTGTGCCTTTCGTATTTAATTCCGGTGCAATTTCTGTGATTCTTAGTCAATAAGAAGGTCAGAGGGATACAGTAAACCTGAAGTGAAGCATCGGAATCTATAACTAGTGTCACAGGAATGGTTCAAAACATAGTCAGTAAGAAGAGTCAGTCTTCTTGTACTTAAGTCGGCATTATGCCTTTTGTATTTAATTTCGATGCAATTTCTGTGTTTCATCGTCAATACGAAGGTCCAAGGGATACAGTAAACCTGGACTAAAGCATCGGAATCTATAACTAGTGTCACAGGGACGGTTCATATCATAGACAGTAAGATGAGTCAGTGTTTTTGTACTTAAGTCAGCTTTGTGAATTTTGTGTTTAATTCCGATGCAACTTCTGTGTTTCATCGTCAATAAGAAGGTCTAAGGGATACAGTAAAGCTGGAGTGAAGCATCGGAGTCTATAACTAGTGTCACAGGAATGGTTCAAAACATAGGCAGTAAGAAGAGTCAGTCGTCTTGTACTTAATTCGGCATTGCACCTTTTGTATTTAATTCCGATGCAATTTCTGTGTTTCATCGTCAATAAGAAGGTCAGAGGGATACTGTAAGCCTGAAGTGAAGCATCGTAATCAATTAGTGTCACAGGAATGGTTTATAACAATGTCAGTAAGAAGAGTCAGTCTTGTGGTACTTAAGTCGGCATTGTGCCATTTGTATTTAATTCCGATGCAATTTCTGTGTTTCATCGTCAATAAGAAGGTCCAAGGGATACATTAAACCTGGAGTGAAGCAGCGGAATCTATAACTACAATCACAGGGACGGTTCAAAACATAGACAGTAAGATGAGTCAGTATTCTTGTACTTAAGTCGGCATTGTCCTTTTTGTATTTAATTTCGATGCAATTTCTGTGTTTCATCGTCACTATGAAGGTCAGAGGGATGCAGTAATCCTGAAGTTAAGCATCTGAATCTATAACTAGTGTCACAGGAATGGTTCGAAGCATAGTCAGTAAGAAGAGTCAGTCTTCTTGTAGTTAAGTCGGCTTTGTGCCCTCTGTATTTAATTCCGATGCAATTTCTATGTTTCATCGTCAATAAGAAGGTCCAAGGGATACAGTAAACCTGAAGTGAACCATCGGACTCTATAACTAGTGTCACAGGAATGGTTCAAAACATAGTCAGTAAGAAGAGTCAGTCTTCTTGTACTTAAGTCGGTATGGTGCCTCTTGTATTTAATTCCGATGCAATTTCTGTGTTTCATCGTCAATAAGAAGGTCAGAGGGATACAGTAAACCTGAAGTGAAGCATCGGAATCTATAACTAGAGTCACACGAATGGTTCAAAACATAGAAAGTAAGATGAGTCAGTCTTCTTGTACTTAAGTCGGTATGGTGCCTTTTGTATTTAATTCCGATGCAATTTCTCTGTTTCATCGTCAATAAGAAGGTCAGAGGGATACAGTAAACCTGGAGTGAAGCATCGGAATCTATAACTAGAGTCACACGAATGGTTCAAAACATAGTCAGTAAGAAGAGGCAGGCTTCTTGTACTTAAGTCGGCATTGTGCCTTTTGTACTTAATTCCGATGCAATTTCTGTGTTTAATCGTCAATAAGAAGGTCAAAGGGATACAGTAATCCTGAAGTTAAGCATCGGAATCTATGACTAGTGTCACAGGAATGGTTCGAAACATAGTCAGTAAGAAGAGTCAGTCTTCTTGTACTTATGTCGGTATTGTGCCTTTTGTATTTAATTCCGATGCAATTTCTGTGTTTCATCGTCAATACAAAGGTCCAAGGGATACAGTAAACCTGAAGTGAAGCATCGGAATGTATAACTAGTGTCACAGGAATGGTTCAAAACATAGACAGTAGCAAGAGTCACTCTTCTTGTACTTAAGTCGGCATTGTGCCTATTGTATTTAATTCCGATGCAATTTCTGTGTTTCATCGTCAATAAGAGGGTCCAAGGGACACAGTAAACCTGCTGTGAAGCATCGGAATCTATAACTAGTGTCACAGGAATGGTTCAAACATAGACAGTAGGAAGAGTCAGTCTTCTTGTACTTATGTCGGCATTGTGCCTATTGTATTTAATTCCGATGCAATTTCAGTGTTTCATCGTCAATAAGAAGGTCAGAGGGAAACAGTAAACCTGGAGTGAAGCATCAGAGTCTATAACTAGTGTCACAGGAATGGTTCAAAATTTAGGCAGTAAGAAGAGTCAGTCTTCTTGTACTTAATTCGGCATTGTGTCTTTTGTATTTAATTCCGATGCAATTTCTGTGATTCTTAGTCAATAAGAAGGTCAGAAGGATACAGTAATCCTGAAGTTAAGCATCTGAATCTACAACTAGTGTCACAGGAATGGTTCAAAACATAGTCAGTAAGAAGAGTCAGTCTTCTTGTAGTTAAGTCGGCTTTGTGCCTTCTGTATTTAATTCCGATGCAGTTTCTGTGTTTATCGTCAATAAGAAGGTCCAAGGGATACAGTAAACCTGAAGTGAACCATCGGACTCTATAACTAGTGTCACAGGAATGGTTCAAAAAATAGACAGTAAGAAGAGTCAGTCTTCTTGTACTTAAGTCATCATAGTGCATTTTGTATTTAATTCCGATGCAATTTCTGTGTTTCATCGTCAATAAGAAGGTCAGAGGATACAGTAAACCTTAAGTGAAGCATCGGGATTTATAACTAGAGTCACAGGAATGGTTCAAAACATAGACAGTAAGAAGAGTCAGTCTTCTTGTACTTAAGTCGGCTTTGTGCCTCTTGTATTTAATTCCGATGCAATTTCTGTGTTTCATCGTCAATAAGAAGGTCCAAGGGATACAGTAGACCTGAATTGAAGCATCGGAATCTATAACTAGTATCACAGGAATGGTTCTAAAACATAGACAGTAAGAAGAGTCTGTCTTCTTGTACTTAAGTCGGTATGGTGCCTTTTGTATTTAATTCCGATGCAATTTCTGTGTTTCATCGTCAACAAGAAGGTCAGAGGGATACAGTAAACCTGGAGTGAAGCATCGGAATCTATAACTAGAGTCACACGAATGGTTCAAAACATAGTCAGTAAGAAGAGGCAGTCTTCTTGTACTTAAGTCGGCATTGTGCCTTTTGTACTTAATTCCGATGCAATTTCTGTGTTTAATCGTCAATAAGAAGGTCGAAGGGATACGGTAATCCTGAAGTTAATCATCGGAATCTATGACTAGTGTCACAGGAATGGTTCGAAACATAGTCAGTAAGAAGAGTCTGTCTTCTTGTACCTATGTCGGTATTGTGCCTTTTGTATTTAATTCCGATGAAATTTCTGTCTTTCATCGTCAATACAAAGGTCCAAGGGATACAGTAAACCTGAAGTGAAGCATCGGAATCTATAACTAGTGTCACAGGAATGGTTCAAAACATAGACAGTAGCAAGAGTCACTCTTCTTGTACTTAAGTCGGCATTGTGCCTATTGTATTTTATTCCGATGCAATTTCTGTGTTACATCGTCAATAAGAGGGTCCAAGGGACACAGTAAACCTGGTGTGAAGCATCGGAATCTGTAACTAGTGTCACAGGAATGGTTCAAACATAGACAGTAGGAAGAGTCAGTCTTCTTGTACTTATGTCGGCATTGTGCCTCTTGTATTTAATTCCGATGCAATTTCTGTGTTTCATCGTCAATAAGAAGGTCCAAGGGATACAGTAAACCTGAAGTGAACCATCGGACTCTATAACTAGTGTCACAGGAATGGTTCAAAGAATAGTCAGTTAGAAGAGTCAGTCTTCTTGTACTTAAGTCATCATAGTGCCTTTTGTATTTAATTCCGATGCAATTTCTGTGTTTCATCGTCAATAAGAAGGTCAGAGGGACACAGTAAACCTTAAGTGAAGCATCGGAATTTATAACTAGAGTCACAGGAACGGATCAAAACATAGACAGTAAGAAGAGTCAGTCTTCTTGTACTTAAGTCGGCATTGTGCCTCTTGTATTTAATTCCGATGCAATTTCTGTGTTTCATCGTCAATAAGAAGGTCCAAGGGATACAGTAGACCTGAATTGAAGCATCGGAATCTATAACTAGTATCACAGGAATGGTTCTAAAGCATAGACAGTAAGAAGAGTCTGTCTTCTTGTACTTAAGTCGGTATGGTGCCTTTTGTATTTAATTCCGATGCAATTTCTGTGTTTCATCGTCAATAAGAAGGTCAGAGGGATACCGTAAACCTGAAGTGAAGAATCAGAATCTATAACTAGAGTCACACGAATGGTTCAAAACATAGACAGTAATAAGAGTCAGTCTTCTTGTATTTAAGTCGGCATTGTTCCTTTTGTATTTAATTCCGATGCTATTTCTGTGTTTCATCGTCAATAAGAATGTGTAAGGGATACAGTAAACCTGAAGTGAAGCATCGGAATCTATAACTAGTGTCACAGGAATGGTTCGAAACATAGTCAGTAAGAAGAGTCAGTCTTCTTGTACTTAAGTCGGCATTATGCCTTTTGTATTTAGTTTCGATGCAATTTCTGTGTTTCATCGTCAATAAGAAGGTCCAAGGGATACAGTAAACCTGGAGTAAAGCATCGGAATCTGTAACTAGTGTCACAGGGACGGTTTATAACATAGACAGTAAGATGAGTCAGTATTCTTGTACTTAAGTCGGCATTGTGCTTTTTGTATTTAATTCCGATGCAATTTCTGTGTTTCATCGTCACCATGAAGTTCAGAGGGATACAGTAATCCTGAAGTTAGGCATCGGAATCTATAACTAGTGTCACAGGAATGGTTCGAAGCATAGTCAGTAAGAAGAGTCAGTCTTCTTGTAGTTAAGCCGGCTTTGTGCCTTCTGTATTTAATTCCGATGCAATTTCTATGTTTCCTCGTCAATAAGAAGGTCCAAGGGATACAGTAAACCTGAAGTGAACCATCGGACTCTATAACTAGTGTCACAGGAATGGTTCAAAACATAGTCAGTAAGAAGAGTCAGTCTTCTTGTACTTAAGTCGGCATAGTGCCTTTTGTATTTAATTCTGTTGCAATTTCTGTGTTTCATCGTCAATAAGGTCAGGGGATACAGTAAACCTGAAGTGAACCATCGGAATCTATAACTAGTGTCACAGGAATGGTTCAAAACATAGACAGTAAGAAGATTTAGTCTTCTTGTACTTAAGTCGGCATTGTGCCTCATGTATTTAATTCCGATGCAATTTCTGTGTTTCATGGTCAATAAGAAGGTCCAAGGGATACAGTAGACCTGAATTGAAGCATCGGAATCTATAACTAGTGTCACAGGAATGGTTCTAAAGCATAGACAGTAAGAAGAGTCAGTCTTCTTGTACTTAAGTCGGTATGGTGCCTTTTGTATTTAATTCCGATGCAATTTCTGTGTTTCATCGTCAATAAGAAGGTCAGAGGGATACAGTAAACCTGAAGTGAAGCATCGGAAAATATAACTAGAGTCACACGAATGGTTCAAAACATAGAAAGTAAGATGAGTCAGTCTTCTTGTATTTAAGTCGGTATGGTGCCTTTTGTATTTAATTCCGATGCAATTTCTGTGCTTCATCGTCAATAAGAAGGTCGGAGGGATACAATAAACCTGAAGTGAAGCATCGGAATCTATAACTAGAGTCACACGAATGGTTCAAAACATAGTCAGTAAGAAGAGTCAGTCTTCTTGTACTTAAGTCGGTATTGTGCCTTTTGTACATAATTCCGATGCAATTTCTGTGTTTAATCGTCAATAAGAGGGTCCAAGGGATACAGTAATCCTGAAGTTAAGCATCGGAATCTATGACTAGTGTCACAGGAATGGCTCGAAACATAGTCAGTAAGAAGAGTCAGTCTTCTTGTACTTATGTCGGTATTGTGGCTTCTGTATTTAATTCCGATGAAATTTCTGTGTTTCATCGTCAATACGAAGGTCCAAGGGATACAGTAAACCTGAAGTGAAGCATCGGAATCTATAACTAGTGTCACAGGAATGGTTCAAAACATAGACAGTAGCAAGAGTCACTCTTCTTGTACGTAAGTCGGCATTGTGCATATTGTATTTAATTCCGATGCAATTTCTGTGTTTCATCGTCAATAAGAGGGTCCAAGGGACACAGTAAACCTGGTGTGAAGCATCGGGATCTATAACTAGTGTCACAGGAATGGTTCGAACATAGACAGTAGGAATAGTCAGTCTTCTTGTACTTATGTCGGCATTGTGCCTATTGTATTTAATTCCGATGCAATTTCAGTGTTTCATCGTCAATAAGAAGGTCAGAGGGATACAGTAAACCTGGAGTGAAGCATCAGAGTCTATAACTAGTGTCACAGGAATGGTTCAAAACATAGGCAGTAAGAGGAGTCAGTCTTCTTGTACTTAATTGGGCATTGTGTCTTTTGTATTTAATTCCGATGCAATTTCTGTGATTCTTAGTCAATAAGAAGGTCAGAAGGATACAGTAAACCTGAAGTGATGCATCGGAATCTATAACTAGTGTCACAGGAATGGTTCAAAACATAGTCAGTAAGAAGAGTCAGTGTTCTTGTACTTAAGTCGGCATTATGCCTTTTGTATTTAATTTCGATGCAATTTCTGTGTTTCATCGTCAATAAGAAGGTCCAAGGGATACAGTAAACCTGGAGAAAAGAATCGGAATCTATAACTAGTGTCACAGGGACGGTTCAAAACATAGACAGTAAGATGCGTCAGTATTTTTGTACTTAAGTCGGCATTGTGCCTTTTGTTTTTAATTCCTATGCAATTTCTGTGTTTCATCGTCAATAAGAAGGTCCAAGGGATACAGTAAACCTGGAGTGAAGCATCGGAGTCTATAACTAGTGTCACAGGAATGGTTCAGAACATAGACAGTAAGAATTGTCAATCTTCTTGTACTTAATTCGGCATTACGCCTTTTGCATTTAATTCCGATGCAATTTCTGTGTTTCATCGTCAATAAGAAGGTCCAAGGAATACATTAAACCTGGAGTGAAGCATCGGAATCTATAACTACAGTCACAGGGACGGTTCAAAACATAGACAGTAAGATGAGTCAGTTTTCTTGTACTTAAGTCGGCATTGTGCTTTTTGTATGTAATTCCGATGCTATTTCTGTGTTTAATCGTCAATAAGAGGGTCCAAGGGATACAGTAAACCTTAAGTGAAGCATCAGAATCTGTAACTAGTGTCACAGGAATGGTTCCAACATAGGCAGTAAGAAGGGTCAGCCTGCTTTTACTTAATTCGGCATTGTGCCTTTTGTATTTAATTCCATGCAATTTCTGTGTTTCATCGACAATAAGAAGGTCCAAGGGACACAGTAAACCTGGAGTGAAGCATCGGAAACTGTAACTAGTGTCACAGGAATAGTTCAAAACATAGACAGTAGGAAGAGTCAGTCTTCTAGTACTTAAGTCGGCATTGTGCATATTTTATTTAATTCCTATGCAATTTCTGTGTTTCATCGTCAATAAGACGGTCAGAGGGATACAGTAAACCCGAAGTGAAGCATCGGTATTTATAACTAGTGTCACAGGAGTGGTTCAAAACATAGTCAGTAAGAAGAGTCAGTCTTCTTGTACTTAAGTCGGCATTGTGCCTTTTGTATTTAGTTCCGTTGCAATTTCTGTGCTTCATCGTCAATAAAAAGGTCCAAGGGATACAGTAAACCTGGAGTGAAGCATCGGAATCTATAACTAGTGTCACAGGGATGGTTCAAAACATTGACAGTAAGAAGAGTTAGTCTTCTTGTACTTAAGTCGGCATTGTGCCTTTTGTATTTAGTTCCGTTGCAATTTCTGTGTTTCATCGTCAATAAAAAGGTCCAAGGGATACAGTTAACCTGGAGTGAAGCATCGGAGTCTATAACTAGTGTCACAGGAACGGTTCAAGCATAGACAGTAAGACGAGACAGTCTTCTTGTACTTAATTTGGCATTGTGCCTTTTGTATTGAATTCCGATGCAATTTCAGTGTTTCATCGTCAGTAAGAAGAGGTTTCATCGTCAATAAGAAGGTCAGAGGGATACATTAAACCTGAAGTGAAGTATCGGAACCTATAACTAGTGTCACAGGAATTGTTCAAAACATAGTCAGAAAGAAGAGTCAGTCTTCTTGTACTTAAGTTGGCATTGTGTCTTTTGTATTTAATTCCGAGGCAATTTCTGTGTTTCATCGTCAATAAGAAGGTCCGAGGGATACAGTAAACCTGGAGTGAAGCATCGGAATCTATAACTAGTGTCACAGGAATGGTTCAAAACATAGACAGTAAGAAAAGTCAGACTTCTTTTACTTTAGGCGGCATTGTGCCTTTTGTATTTAATTCCGATGCAATTTCTGTGTTTCATCGTCAATAAGAAGGTCCAAGGGATACATCGGAATTTATAACTAGTGTCACAGGGACGGTTCTAAACATAGACAGTAAGATGAGTCAGTATTCTTGTACTTAAGTCGGCCATGTGCTTTGTGTATTTAATTCCGATGCAGTTTCTGTGTTTCATCGTCACTAAGAAGGTCAGAGGGATACAGTAATCCTGAAGTTAAGCATCGGAATCTATAACTAGTGTCACAGGAATGGTTCAAAGCATAGTCAGCAAGAGGAGTCAGCCTTCTTGTAGTTAAGTCGGCTTTGTGCCTTCTGTATTTAATTCCGATGCAGTTTCTGTGTTTATCGTCAATAAGAAGGTCCAAGGGATACAGTAAACCTGAAGTGAACCATCGGACTCTATAGTAGTGTCACAGGAATGGTTCAAAACATGGTCAGTAAGAAGAGTCAGTCTTCTTGTATTTAAGTCGGCATAGTGCCTTTTGTATTTAATTCCGATGCAATTTCTGTGTTTCATCATCAATAAGAAGGTCAGAGGATACAGTAAACCTGAAGTGAAGCATCGGAATCTATAACTAGAGTCACAGGAATGGTTCAAAACGTGGACAGTAAGAAGAGTCAGTCTTCTTGTACTTAAGTCGGCATTGTGGCTCTTGTATTTATTTCCGATGCAATTTCTGTGTTTCATCGTCAATAAGAAGGGCCAAGGGATACAGTAGACCTGAATTGAAGCATCGGAATCTATAACTTGTATCACAGGAATAATTCTAAAACATAGACAGTAAGAAGAGTCTGTCTTCTTGTACTTAAGTCGGTATGGTGCCTTTTGTATTTAATTCCGATGCAATTTCTGTGTTTCATCGTCAATAGGAAGGTCAGAGGGATACAGTAAACCTGAAGTGAAGCATCGGAATCTATAGCTAATGTCTCAAGAATGGTTCAAAACATAGTCAGTAAGAAGAGTCAGTCTTCTTGTACTTAAGTCGGCATTGTGCCTTTTGTACTTAATTCCGATGCAATTTCTGTGTTTCATCGTCAATAAGAAGGTCCAAGGGATACAATAAACCTGGAGTGAAGAATCGGAGTCTATAACTAGTGTCACAGGAATGGTTCAAAACATAGACAGTAAGAAGAGTCAGTCTTCTTGTACTTAATTCGGCATTGCGCCTTTTGTATTTAATTCCGATGCAATTTCTGTGTTTCATCGTCAATAAGAAGGTCAGAGGGATACTGTAAGCCTGAAGTGAAGCATCGGAATCAATTAGTGTCACAGGAATGGTTTAAAACATAGTCAGTAAGAAGAGTCAGTCTTCTTGTACTTAAGTCGGCATTGTGCCTTTTATATTTAATTCCGATGCAATTTCTGTGCTTCATCGTCAATAAGAAGGTCCAAGGGATACATTAAACCTGGAGTGAAGCATCGGAATCTATAACTACAGTCACAGGGACGGTTCAAAACAAAGACAGTAAGATGAGTCAGTATTCTTGTACTTAAGTCGGCATTGTGCTTTTTGTATTTAATTCCGATGCAATTTCTGTGTATCAACGTCACTATGAAGGTCAGAGGAATACAGTAATCCTGAAGTTAAGCATCGGAATCTATAACTAGTGTCAAAGGAATGGTTCAAAGCATAGTCAGTATGAGGAGTCAGTCTTCTTGTAGTTAAGTCGGCTTTGTGCCTTCTGTATTTAATTCCGATGCAGTTTCTGTGTTTATCGTCAATAAGAAGGTCCAAGGGATACAGTAAATCTGAAGTGAACCATCGGACTCTATAACTAGTGTCACAGGAATGGTTCAAAGCATAGTCAGTAAGAAGAGTCAGTCTTCTTGTACTTAAGTCGGCATAGTGCCTTTTGTATTTAATTCCGATGGAATTTCTGTGTTTCATCATCAATAAGAAGGTCAGAGGGATACAGTAAACCTGAAGTGAAGCATCGGAATCTATAACTAGAGTCACAGAAAAGGTTCAAAACACAGACAGTAAGAAGAGTCAGTCTTCTTGTACTTAAGTCGGCATTGTGGTTCTTGTATTTAATTCCGATGCAATTTCTGTGTTTCATCGTCAATAAGAAGGTCCAAGGGATACAGTAGACCTGAATTGAAGCATCGGAATCTATAACTAGTATCACAGGAATGGTTCTAAAACATAGACAGTAAGAAGAGTCTGTCTTCTTGTACTTAAGTCGGTATGGTGCCTTTTGTATTTAATTCCGATGCAATTTCTGTGTTTCATCGTCAATAAGAAGGTCAGAGGGATACAGTAAACCTGAAGTGAAGCATCGGAATCTATAACTAGAGTCACACGAATGGTTCAAAACATAGACAGTAAGAAGAGTCAGTCTTCTTGTATTTAAGTCGGCATTGTTCCTTTTGTATTTAATTCCGATGCTATTTCTGTTTTTCATCGTCAATAAGAATGTGTAAGGGATACAGTAAACCTGAGGTCAAGCATCGGAATCTATAGCTAATGTCACAAGAATGGTTCAAAACATAGTCAGTAAGAAGAGCCAGTCTTCTTGTACTCAAGTCGGGTTGTGCCTTTTGTACTTGATTCCGATGCAATTTCTGTGTTTAATCGTCAATAAGAAGGTCCAAGGGATACAGTAAACCTGAAGTTGAGCATCGGAATCTATGACTAGTGTCACAGGAATGGTTCAAAACATAGTCAGTAACAAGAGTCAGTCTTCTTGTACTTATGTCGGTATTGTGCCTCTTGTATTTAATTCCGATGAAATTTCTGTGTTTCATCGTCAATACGAAGGTCCAAGGGATACAGTAAACCTGAAGTGAAGCATCGGAATCTATAACTAGTGTCACAAGAATGGTTCAAAACATAGACAGTAGCAAGAGTCACTCTTCTTGTACTGAAGTCGGCATCGTGCCTATTGTATTTAATTCCGATGCAATTTCAGTGTTTCATCGTCAATAAGAAGGTCAGAGGGATACAGTAAACCTGGAGTGAAGCATCGGAGTCTATTACTAGTGTCACAGGAATGGTTCAAAACATAGGCAGTAAGAAGAGTCAGTCTTCTTGTACTTAATTCGGCATTGTGCCTTTCGTATTTTAATCCGATGCAATGTCTGTGATTCTTAGTCAATAAGAAGGTCAGAGGGATACAGTAAACCTGAAGTGAAGCATCGGAATCTATAACTAGTGTCACAGGAATGGTTCAAAACATAGTCAGTAAGAAGAGTCAGTCTTCTTGTACTTATGTCGGTATTGTGCCTCTTGTATTTAATTCCGATGAAATTTCTGTGTTTCATCGTCAATACGAAGGTCCAAGGGATACAGTAAACCTGAAGTGAAGCATCGGAATCTATAACTAGTGTCACAGGAATGGTTCAAAACATAGACAGTAGCAAGAGTCACTCTTCTTGTACTTAAGTCGGCATTGTGCCTATTGTATTTAATTCCGATGCAATTTCTGTGTTTCATCGTCAATAGGAGGGTCCAAGGGACACAGTAAACCTGGTGTGTAGCATCGGAATCTATAACTAGTGTCACAGGAATGGTTCAAACATAGACAGTAGGAAGAGTCAGTCTTCTTGTACTTATGTCGGCATTGTGCCTATTGTATTTAATTCCGATGCAATTTCAGTGTTTCATCGTCAATAAGAAGGTCAGAGGGAAACAGTAAACCTGGAGTGAAGCATCAGAGTATATAACTAGTGTCACAGGAATGGTTCAAAACATAGGCAGTAAGAAGAGTCAGTCGTCTTGTACTTAATTCGGCATTGTGTCTTTTGTATTTAATTCCGATGCGATTTCTGTGATTCTTAGTCAATAAGAAGGTCAGAAGGATACAGTAATCCTGAAGTTAAGCATCTGAATCTATAACTAGTGTCACAGGAATGGCTCAAAGCATAGTCAGTAAGAAGAGTCAGTCTTCTTGTAGTTAAGTCGTCTTTGTGCCTACTGTATTTAATTCCGATGCAGTTTCTGTGTTTATCGTCAATAAGAAGGTCCAAGGGATACTGTAAACCGGAAGTGAACCATCGGACTCTGTAACTAGTGTCACAGGAATGGTTCAAAACATAGTCAGTTAGAAGAGTCAGTCTTCTTGTACTTAAGTCGGCATAGTGCCTTTTGTATTTAATTCCGATGCAATTTCTGTGTTTCATCGTCAATAAGAAGGTCAGAGGATACAGTAAACCTTAAGTGAAGCATCGGAATCTATAACTAGAGTCACAGGAATGGTTCAAAATAGACAGTAAGAAGAGTCAGTCTTCTTGTACTTAAGTCGGTATGGTGCCTTTTGTATTTAATTCCGATGCAATTTCTGTGTTTCATCGTCAATAAGAAGGTCCAAGGGATACAGTAAACCTGAAGTGAAGCATCGGAATCCATAACTAGAGTCACACGAATGGTTCAAACATAGAAAGTAAGATGAGTCAGTCTTCTTGTTCTTAAGTCGGTATGGTGCCTTTTGTATTTAATTCCGATGCAATTTCTCTGTTTCATCGTCAATAAGAAGGTCAGAGGAATACAGTAAACCTGGAGTGAAGCATCGGAATCTATAACTAGAGGCACACGAATGGTTCAAAACATAGTCAGTAAGAAGAGTCAGTCTTCTTGTACTTAAGTCGGCATTGTGCCTTTCGTATTTTATTTCGGTGCAATTTCTGTGTTTCATCGTCAATAAGTAGGTCTAAGGGATACAGTAAAGCTCGAGTGAAGCATCGGAGTCTATAACTAGTGTCACAGGAATGGTTCAAAACATAGGCAGTAAGAAGAGTCAGTCGTTTTGTACTTAATTCGGCATTGCGCCTTTTGTATTTAATTCCGATGCAATTTCTGTGTTTCATCGTCAATACGAAGGTCAGAGGGATACTGTAAGCCTGAAGTGAAGCATCGGAATCATTAGTGTCACAGGAATGGTTTATAACAATGTCAGTAAGAAGAGTCAGTCTTGTTGTACTTAAGTCGGCATTGTGCCATTTGTATTTAATTCCGATGCAATTTCTGTGTTTCATCGTCAATAAGAAGGTCCAAGGGATACATTAAACCTGGAGTGAAGCATCGGAATCTATAACTACAATCACAGGGACGGTTCAAAACATAGACAGTAAGATGAGTCAGTATTCTTGTACTTAAGTCGGCATTGTGCTTTTTGTATTTAATTCCGATGCAATTTCTCTGTTTCATCGTCACTATGAAGGTCAGAGGGATACAGTAATCCCGACGTTAAGCATCGGAAGCTATAACTAGTGTCACAGGAATGGTTCGAAGCATAGTCAGTAAGAAGAGTCAGTCTTCTTGTAGTTAGGTCGGCTTTGTGCCTTCTGTATTTAATTCCGATGCAATTTCTATGTTTCTTCGTCAATAAGAAGGTCCAAGGGATACAGTAAACCTGAAGTGAACCATCGGACTCTATAACTAGTGTCACAGGAATGGTTCAAAACATAGTCAGTAAGAAGAGTCAGTCTTCTTGTTCTTAAGTCGGTATGGTGCCGTTTGTATTTAATTCCGATGCAATTTCTGTGTTTCATCGTCAATAAGAAGGTCAGAGGGATACAGTAAACATGAAGTGAAGCATCGCAATCTATAACTAGTGTCACACGAATGGTTCAAAGCATAGAAAGTAAGATGAGTCAGTCTTCTTGTACTTAAGTCGGTATGGTGCCTTTTGTATTTAATTCCGATGAAATTTCTGTGTTTCGTCGTCAATACGAAGGTCCCAGGGATACAGTAAACCTGAAGTGAAGCATCGGAATCTATAACTAGTGTCACAGGAATGGTTCAAAACATAGACAGTAGCAAGAGTCACTCATCTTGTACTTAAGTCGGCATTGTGCCTATTGTATTTAATTCCGATGCAATTTCTGTGTTTCATCGTCAATAAGAGGGTCCAAGGGACACAGTAAACCTGGTGTGAAGTATCGGAATCTATAACTAGTGTCACAGGAATGGTTCAAACATAGACAGTAGGAAGAGTCAGTCTTCTTGTACTTATGTCGGCATTGTGCCTATTGTATTTAATTCCGATGCAATTTCAGTGTTTCATCGTCAATATGAAGGTCAGAGGGAAACAGTAAACCTGGAGTGAAGCATCAGAGTATATAACTAGTGTCACAGGAATGGTTCAAAACATAGGCAGTAAAAAGAGTCAGTCTTCTTGTACTTAAGTCTTCATTATGCCTTTTGTATTTCATTTCGATGCAATTTCTGTGTTTCATCGTCAATAATAAGGTCCAAGGGATACAGTAAACCTGGAGTAAAGCATCGGAATCTATAACTAGTGTCACAGGGACGGTTCATAACATAGACAGTAAGATGAGTCAGTATTTTTGTACCTAAGGCGGCTTTGTGCCTTTTGCATTTAATTCCGATGCAAATTCTGTGTTTCATCGTTAATAAGAAGGTCTAAGGGATACAGTAAACCTGGAGTGAAGCATCGGAGTCTATAACTAGTGTCACAGGAATGGTTCAAAACATAGGCAGTAAGAAGAGTCAGTCGTCTTGTACTTAATTCGGCATTGCGCCTTTTGTATTTAATTCCGATGCCATTTCTGTGTTTCATCGTCAATAAGAAAGTCAGAGGGATACTGTAAGCCTGAAGTGAAGCATCGGAATCAATTAGTGTCACAGGAATGGTTTATAACAATGTCAGTAAGAAGAGTCAGTCTTGTTGTACTTAAGTCGGCATTGTGCCATTTGTATTTAATTCCGATGCAATTTCTGTGTTTCATCGTCAATAAGAAGGTCTAAGGGATGCATTAAACCTGGAGTGAAGCATCGGAATCTATAACTACAATCACAGGGACGGTTCAATACATAGACAGTAGGAAGAGTCAGTCTTCTTGTACTTAATTCGGCATTGTGTCTTTTGTATTTAATTCCGATGCAATTTCTGTGATTCTTAGTCAATAAGAAGGTCAGAAGGATACAGTAAACCTGAAGTGAAGCATCGGAATCTATAGCTAGTGTCACAGGAATGGTTCAAAACATAGTCAGTAAGAAGAGTCAGTGTTCTTATACTTCAGTCGGCATTATGCCTTTTGTATTTAATTTCGATGCAATTTCTGTGTTTCATCGTCAATAAGAAGGTCCAAGGAATACAGTAAACCTGGAGTAAAGCATCGGAATCTATAACTAGTGTCACAGGGACGGTTCAAAACATAGACAGTAAGAAGAGTCAGTATTCTTGTACTTAAGTCGGCATTGTGCTTTTTGTATTTAATTCTGATGCTATTTCTGTGTTTAATCGTCAATAAGAGCGTCCAAGGGATACAGTAAACCTTAAGTGAAGCATCAGAATCTATAATTAGTTTCACAGGAATGGTTCAAAACATAGACAGGAGCAAGAGTCACTCTTCTTGTACTGAAGTCGGCATTGTGCCTATTGTATTTAATTCCGATGTAATTTCTTTGTTTCATCGTCAATAAGAAGGTCCAAGGGATGCAGTAATCCTGAAGTTCAGCATCGGAATCTATGACTAGTGTCATGGGAATGGTTCAAAACGTAGTCAGTAAGAAGAGTCAGTCTTCTTGTACTTATGTCGGTATTGTGCCTTTTGTATTTAACTCCGATGCAATTTCTGTGTTTCATCGTAAATAAGAAGGTCCAAGGGATACAGTAAACCTTAAGTGAAGCATCTGAATCTATAATTAGTTTCACAGGAATGATTCAAAACATAGACAGGAGCAAGAGTCACTCTTACTGTACTAAAGTCGGCATTGTGCCTATTGTATTTATTTCCGATGCAATTTCTGTGTTTCATCGTCAATAAGAAGGTCCAAGGGACACAGTAAACCTGGAGTGAAGCATCGGAATCTATAACTAGTGTCACAGGAATTTTTCAAAACACAGACAGTAGGAAGAGTCAGTCTTCTTGTACTTAAGTCGGCATTATGCCTTTTGTATTTAATTCCGATGCAATTTCTGTGTTTCATCGTCAATAAGAAGGTCAGAGGGATACAGTAAACCTGGAGTGAAGCATCGGAGTCTATAACCAGTGTCACAGGAATGGTTCCAAACATAGGCAGTAAGAAGGGTCAGCCTGCTTTTACTTAATTCGGCATTGTGCCTTTTGTATTTAATTCCATGCAATTTCTGTGTTTCATCGTCAATAAGAAGGTCCAAGGGACACAGTAAACCTGGAGTGAAGCATCGGAATCTGTAACTAGTGTCACAGGAATAGTTCAAAACATAGACAGTAGGAAGAGTCAGTCTTATTGTACTTAAGTCGGCATTGTGCCTTTTGTATTTAATTCCGATGCAATTTCTGTGTTTCATAGTCAATAAGAAGGTCAGAGGGATACAGTAAACCTGTAGTGAAGCATCGGAGTCTATGACTAGTGTCACAGGAATGGTTCAACACATAGGCAGTAAGAAGAGTTAGTCTTCTTGTACTTTAGTTGGCATTGTGCCTTTTGTATTTAATTCCGATGCAAATTCTTGTTTCATCGTCAATAAGAAGGACCAAGGGATACAGCAAAACCTGGAGTGAAGCATCGGCCTCTATAACTAGTGTAACAGGGATGGTTCAAAACATAGACAGTAAGAAAAGTCAGTCTTCTTGTACTTAAGTCGGCATTGTGAATTTTGTATTTAATTCCGATACAATTTCTGCGTTTCATCGTCAATAAGAAGGTCCAAGGGATACAGTAAACCTGGAGTGAAGCATCGGAGTCTATAACTAGTGTCACAGGAATGGTTCAAAACATAGACAGTAAGAAGAGTCAGTCTTCTTGTACTTAATTCGGCATTGCGCCTTTTGTATTTAAATCCGATGCAATTTCTGTGTTCCATCGTCAATAGGAAGGTCAGAGGGATACTGTAAGCCTGATTGAAGCATCGGAATCAATTAGTGTCACAGGAATGGTTTAAAACATAGTCAGTAAGAAGAGTCAGTCATCTTGTACTTAAGTCGGCATTGTGCCTTTTTGTATTTAATTTCGATGCAATTTCTGTGTTTCATCGTCAATAAGAAGGTCCAAGGGATACATTAAACCTGGAGTGAAGCATCGGCATCTATAACTACAGTCACAGGGACGGTTCAAAACATAGACAGTAAGATGAGTCAGTATTCTTGTACTTAAGTCGGCATTGTGCTTTTTGTATTTACTTCCGATGCAATTTCTGTGTTTCATCGTCACTATAAAGGTCAGAGGGATACAGTAATCCTGAAGTTAAGCATCGGAATCTATAACTAGTGTCACAGGAATGGTTCAAAGCATAGTAAGTAAGAAGAGTCAGTCTTCTTGTAGTTAAGTCTTCTTTGTGCCTTCTGTATTTAATTCCGATGCAATTTCTGTGTTTCATCGTCAATAAGAAGGTCAGAGGATACAGTAAACCTGAAGTGAAGCATCGAAATCTATAACTAGAGTCACAGGAGTGGTTCAAAACATAGTCAGTAAGAAGAGTCAGTCTTCTTGTACTTAAGTCGGCATTGTGCAACTTGTATTTAATTCCGATGCTATTTCTGTGTTTAATCGTCAATACGAAAGTCCAAGGGATACAGTAAACCTGAAGTTAACCATCGGAATCTATGACTAGTGTCACAGGAATGGTTCAAAACATAGACAGTAAGAAGAGTCAGTCATCTTGTACTTATGTCGGAATTGTGCCTTTTGTATTTAATTCCGATGCAATTTCTGTGTACCATCGTCAATAAGAAGGTCCAAGGGATACAGTAAACCTTAAGTGTAGCATCAGAATCTATAATTAGTTTCACAGGAATGGTTCAAAACATAGACAGGAGCAAGAGTCACTCTTCTTGTACTTAAGTCGGCATTGTGCCTTTTGTATTTAATTCCATGCAATTTCTGTGTTTCATCGTCAATAAGAAGGTCCAAGGGACACAGTAAACCTGGAGTGAAGCATCGGAATCTATAACTAGTGTCACAGGAATGGTTCAAAACATAGACAGTAGGAAAAGTCAGTATTCTTGTACTTAAGTCGGCATTGTGCCTTTTGTATTTAACTCCGATGCAATTTCTGTATTTCATCGTCAATAAGAAGGTCAGAGGGATACAGCAAAACCTGGAGTGAAGCATCGGCTTCTATAACTAGTGTCACAGGGATGGTTAAACATAGACAGTAAGAAAAGGCAGTCTTCTTGTACTTAAGTCGGCATTGTGAATTTTGTATTTAGTTCCGATGCAATTTCTGTGTTTCATCGTCAATAAGAAGGTCCAAGGGATACAGTTAACCTAGAGTGAAGCATCGGAATCTATAACTAGTGTCACAGGATTGGTTCAAACATAGACAGTAAGAAGAGTCAGTCTTCTTGTATTTAATTCGGCGTTGTGCCTTTTGTATTTAATTCCGATGCAATTTCAGTGTTTCATCGTCAATAAGTAGGTCAAAGGGATACAGTAAACCTGAAGTGAAGTATCGGAAGCTATAACTAGTGTCACAGGAATGGTTCAAAACATAGTCACTAAGAAGAGTCAGTCTTCTTGTACTTAAGTCAGTATTGTGCCTTTTGTATTTAATTCTGATGCAATTTCTGTGTATCATCGTCAATAAGAAGGTCCAAGGGATGCAGTAAACCTGGAGTGAAGCTTCGGAATCTATAACAAGTGTCACAGGGACGGTTCAAAACATAGACAGTAAGATGAGTCAGTATTCTTGTACTTAAGTCGGCATTGTGCCTTTTCTATTTAATTCAGACGCAAGTTCTGTGTTTCATCGTCAATAAGAAGGTCCAAGGGATACAGTAAACCTGAAGTGAGGCATCGGAATCTATAACTAGTGTTACAGGATTGGTTCAAATCATAGTCAGTAAGAAGAGTCAGTCTTCTTGTACTTAAGTCATCATTGTACATTATCTATTTAATTCCGATGCAATTTATGTGTTTCATTGTCAATAAGAAGGTCCAAGGGATACAGCAAACCAGGAGTGAAGCATCGGAATCTATAACTAGTGTCACAGGAAAGGTTCAAAGCATAGACAGTAAGAAAAGTCAGACTTCTTTTACTTAAGTCGGCATTGTGCCTTATGTATTTAATTCCGATGCAATGTCTGTGTTTCATCGTCAATAAGAAGGTCCAAGGGATACAGTAAACCTAGAGTGAAGCATCGGAATCTATAACTAGTGTTACAGGAATGGTTCAAAACATTGACAGTAGGAAGAGTCAGTCTACATGTACTTAAGTCGGCATTGTGCCTTTTGTATTGTATTCCGATGCAATTTCTGTGTTTCATCGTCAATAAGAAGGTCAGAGGGATACAGTAAACCTGATGTGAAGCATCGGAAACTATAACTAGTGTCACAGGAATGGTTCAAAGCATAGTCAGTAAGAGGAGTCAGTCTTCTTGTACTTATGTCGGCATTGTGCCTTTTGTATTTAATTCCGATGCAATTTCTGTGTTTCATCGTCAATAAGAAGGTCAGAGGGATACAGTAGACCTGAATTGAAGCATCGGAATCTATAACTAGTGTCACAGGAATGGTTCTAAATCATAGACAGTAAGAAGAGTCAGTCTTCTTGTACTTATGTCGGCATTGTGCCTTTTGTATTTAATTCCGATGCAATTTCTGTGTTTCATCGTCAATAAGAAGGTCAGAGGGATCCAGTAAACCTGAGGTGAAGCATCGGAATCTATAACTAGAGTCACAGGAATTTTTCAAACATAGACAGTAGTAAGAGTCAGTCTTCTTGTACTTAATTCGGCAATATGCCTTTTGTATTTAATTCCGATGTAATTTCTGTGTTTCATCGTCAATAAGAAGGTCAGACTGATACAGTAAACATGAGGTGAAGCATCGGAATCTATAACTAGAGTCACACGAATGGTTCAAACATAGACAGTAAGAAGAGTCAGTCTTCTTGTACTTAAGTCGGCATTGTTCCTCTTGTATTTAATTCCGATGCTATTTCGGTGTTTCATCGTCAATAAGAAGGTGTAAGGGATACGGTAAACCTGAGGTGAAGCATCGGAATCTATAGCTAATGTCACAAGAATGGTTCAAAACATAGTCAGTAAGAAGAGTCAGTCGTCTTGTACTTAAGTCGGCATAGTGCATTTTGTATTTAATTCCGATCCAATTTCTGTGGTTCATCGTCAATAAGAAGGTCAGAGGATACAGTAAACCTGAAGTAAAGCATCGGAATCAATTAGTGTCCCAGGAATGGTTTAAAACATAGTCAGTTAGAAGAGTCAGTCATCTTGTACTTAAGTCAGCATTGTGCCTTTTGTATTTAATTCCGATGCAATTTCTGTGTTTCATCGTCAATAAGAAGGTCAGAGGGATACAGTAAACCTGCAGTGAAGCATCGGAGTCTATAACTAGTGTCACAGAAATGGTTCAAAACATAGGCTGTAAGAAGGGTCAGTCTTCTTGTACTTAAATCGGCATTGTGCTTTTTGTATTTAATTCCACGCAATTTCTGTGTTTCATCTTCAATAAGAAGGTCCAAGGGACACAGTAAACCTGGAGTGAAGCATCGGAATCTATAACTAGTGTCTTAGGAATGGTTCAAACATAGACAGTAGGAAGAGTCAGTCTTCTTGTACTTAATTCAGCGTTGCGCCTTTTGTATTTAATTCCGATGCAATTTCTGTGTTTCATCGTCAATTAGAATGTCCAAGGGATACATTAAACCTGGAGTGAAGCATCGGAAGCTATAACCTCAGTCACAGGGACTGTTCAAATCATAGACAGTAAGATGAGTTAGTATTCTTGTACTTAAAGTCGGCATTGTGCTTTTTGTATTTAATTCCGATGCAATTTCTGTGTTTCATCGTCACTATGAAGGTCAGAGGTATACAGTAATCCTGAAGTGAAGCATCGGAATCTATAACTAGTGTCACAGGAATGGTTCAAAGCATAGTCAGTAAGAAGAGTCAGTCTTCTTCTAGTTAAGTCGGCTTTGTACCTTTTGTATTTAAATCCGATGCAATTTCTGTGTTTCATCGTCAATAAGAAGGTCCAAGAGATACAGTAAACCTGAAGTGAACCATCGGAATCTTTAACTAGTGCCACAGGAATGGTTCAAAACATAGACAGTAGGAAAAGTCAGTCCACATGTACTTAAGTCGGCATTGTGCCTTTTGTATTTAATTCCGATGCAATTTCTGTGTTTCATCGTCAATAAGAAGGTCAGAAGGATACAGTAATCCTGATGTGAAGCATCGGAATCTATAACTAGTGTCACAGGAATGGTTCAAAACATAGTCAGTAAGAAGAGTCAGTCTTCTTGTACTTAAGTCGGCATTGTGCCTTTTGTATTTAATTCCGATGCAATTTCTGTGTTTCATCGTCAATACGAAGGTCAGAGGATGCAGTAAACCTGAAGTGAAGCATCGGAATCTATAACTAGAGTCACAGGAATGGTTCAAAGCATAGACAGTAAGAAGAGTCAGTCTTCTTGTACTTAAGTCGGCATTGCGCCGCTTGTATTAATTTCCGATGCTATTTCTGTGTTTCATCGTCAATAAGAAGGTGAAGGGGTACAATAAACCTGAAGTGAAGCATCGGAATCTATAGCTAGTGTCACGAGAAAGGTTCTAAACATTGTCAGTAAGAAGAGTCAGTCTTCTTGTACTTATGTCGGCATTGTGCATTTTGTATTTAATTCCGGTGCAATTTCTGTGTTTAATCGTCAATAAGAAGGCCCAAGGGATACAGTAATCCTGAAGTTAATCATCGGAATCTATGACTAGTGTCACAGGAATGGTTCAAAGCATAGTCAGTTAGAAGAGTCAGTCTTCTTGTACTTATGTCGGTATTGTGCCTTTTGTATTTAATTCCGATGCGATTTCTGTGTTTCATCGACAATAAGAAGGTCCAAGGGATACAGTAAACCTGAAGTGAAGCATCGGAATCTATAACTAGTGTCACAGGAATGGTTCAAAACATAGACAGTAGGAAGAGTCAGTCTTCTTGTACTTAAGTCGGCATTGTGCCTTTTGTATTTAATTCCATGCAATTTCTGTGATTCTTCGTCAATAAGAAGGTCAGAGGGATACAGTAAACCTGAAGTGAAGCATCGGAATCTATTAGTGTCTCAGGAATGGTTCAAAACATAGTCAGTAAAAAGAGTCAGTCTTCTTGTACCTAAGTCGGCATTCTGCCTTTTGTATTTTATTCCGATGCAATTTCAGTGTTTCATCTTCAATTAGAAGGTCCAAGGGATACATTAAACATGGAGTGAAGCATCGGAATCCATAACTACAATCACAGGGACGGTTCAAAACATAGACAGTAAATTGAGTCAGTATTCTCTTACTTAAGTCGGCATTGTGCTGTTTGTATTTAATTCCGATGCAATTTCTGTGTTTTATCGTCACTAAGAAGGTCAGAGGGATACAGTAATCCTGAAGTTAAGCATCGGAATCTATAACTAGTGTCACAGGAATCGGTCAAAGCATAGTCAGTAAGAAGAGTCAGTATTCTTGTACTTAAGTCGGCATTGTGCCATTTCTATTTAATTCCGATGCAATATCTGTGTTTCATCGTCAATAAAAAATCCAACGGATACAGTAAACCTGAAGTGAAGCATCGGAATCTATAACTAGTCTTACAGGAATGGTTCAAAATATAGTCAGTAAGAAGAGTCAGTCTTCTTGTACTTAAGTCATCATTGTGCATTATCTATTTAATTCTGATGCAATTTCTGTGTTTCATCGTCAATAAGAAGGTCCAAGGGATACAGTAAACCTGGAGTGAAGCATCGGAATCTATAACTAGTGTCACAGGAATGGTTCAAAACATAGACAGTAAGAAGAGTCAGACTTCTTTTACTTAAGTCAACATTGTGCCTTTTGTATTTAATTCCGATGCAATTTCTGTGTTTCATCTTCAATAAGAAGGTCCAAGGGACACAGTAAACCTGGAGTGAAGCATCGGAATCTATAAGTAGTGTCTTAGGAATGGTTCAAACATAGACAGTAGGAAGAGTCAGTCTTCTTGTACTTAATTCAGGGTTGCGCCTTTTGTATTTAATTCCGATGCAATTTCTGTGTTTCATCGTCAATTAGAATGTCCAAGGTATACATTAAACCTGGAGTGAAGCATCGGAAGCTATAACCACAGTCACAGGGACTGTTCAAATCATAGACAGTAAGATGAGTTAGTATTCTTGTACTTAAAGTCGGCATTGTGCTTTTTGTATTTAATTCCGATGCAATTTCTGTGTTTCATCGTCACTATGAAGGTCAGAGGTATACAGTAATCCTGAAGTGAAGCATCGGAATCTATAACTAGTGTCACAGGAATGGTTCAAAGCATAGTCAGTAAGAAGAGTCAGTCTTCTTCTAGTTAAGTCGGCTTTGTGCCTTTTGTATTTAATTCCGATGCGATTTCTGTGTTTCATCGACAATAAGAAGGTCCAAGGGATACAGTAAACCTGAAGTGAAGCATCGGAATCTATAACTAGTGTCACAGGAATGGTTCAAAACATAGACAGTAGGAAGAGTCAGTCTTCTTGTACTTAAGTCGGCATTGTGCCTTTTGTATTTAATTCCATGCAATTTCTGTGATTCTTCGTCAATAAGAAGGTCAGAGGGATACAGTAAACCTGAAGTGAAGCATCGGAATCTATTAGTGTCTCAGGAATGGTTCAAAACATAGTCAGTAAAAAGAGTCAGTCTTCTTGTACCTAAGTCGGCATTCTGCCTTTTGTATTTTATTCCGATGCAATTTCAGTGTTTCATCTTCAATTAGAAGGTCCAAGGGATACATTAAACATGGAGTGAAGCATCGGAATCCATAACTACAATCACAGGGACGGTTCAAAACATAGACAGTAAATTGAGTCAGTATTCTCTTACTTAAGTCGGCATTGTGCTGTTTGTATTTAATTCCGATGCAATTTCTGTGTTTTATCGTCACTAAGAAGGTCAGAGGGATACAGTAATCCTGAAGTTAAGCATCGGAATCTATAACTAGTGTCACAGGAATCGGTCAAAGCATAGTCAGTAAGAAGAGTCAGTATTCTTGTACTTAAGTCGGCATTGTGCCATTTCTATTTAATTCCGATGCAATATCTGTGTTTCATCGTCAATAAAAAATCCAAGGGATACAGTAAACCTGAAGTGAAGCATCGGAATCTATAACTAGTCTTACAGGAATGGTTCAAAATATAGTCAGTAAGAAGAGTCAGTCATCTTGTACTTAAGTCATCATTGTGCATTATCTATTTAATTCTGATGCAATTTCTGTGTTTCATCGTCAATAAGAAGGTCCAAGGGATACAGTAAACCTGGAGTGAAGCATCGGAATCTATAACTAGTGTCACAGGAATGGTTCAAAACATAGACAGTAAGAAGAGTCAGACTTCTTTTACTTAAGACAACATTGTGCCTTTTGTATTTAATTCCGATGCAATTTCTGTGTTTCATCGTCAATAAGAAGCTCAGAGGGATACAGTAATCCTGATGTGAAGCATCGGAATCTATAACTAGTGTCACAGGAATGGTTCAAAACATAGTCAGTAAGAAGAGTCAGTCTTCTTGTACTTAAGTCGGCATTGTGCCTTTTCTATTTAATTCCGATGCAATTTCTGTGTTTCATCGTCAATAAGAAGGTCCAAGGGATACAGTAAACCTGAAGTGAACCATCGGAATCTTTAACTAGTGCCACAGGAATGGTTCAAAACATAGACAGTAGGAAAAGTCAGTCCACATGTACTTAAGTCGGCATTGTGCCTTTTGTATTTAATTCCGATGCAATTTCTGTGTTTCATCGTCAATACGAAGGTCCAAGGGATACAGTAGACCTGAATTGAAGCATCCGAATCTGTAACTAGTGACACAGGAATGGTTCAAAACATAGACAGTAAGAAGAGTCAGTCTTCTTGTACTTAAGTCGGCATTGTGCCTTTTGTATTTAATTCCGATGCAATTTCTGTCTTTCATCGTCAATACGAAGGTCAGAGGATGCAGTAAACCTGAAGTGAAGCATCGGAATCTATAACTAGAGTCACAGGAATGGTTCAACGCATAGACAGTAAGAAGAGTCAGTCTTCTTGTACTTAAGTCGGCATTGCGCCGCTTGTATTAATTTCCGATGCTATTTCTGTGCTTCATCGTCAATAAGAAGGTGAAGGGAAACAATAAACCTGAAGTGAAGCATCGGAATCTATAGCTAGTGTCACGAGAAAGGTTCTAAACATTGTCAGTAAGAAGAGTCAGTCTTCTTGTACTTATGTCGGCATTGTGCATTTTGTATTTAATTCCGGTGCAATTTCTGTGTTTAATCGTCAATAAGAAGGCCCAAGGGATACAGTAATCCTGAAGTTAAGCATCGGAATCTATGACTAGTGTCACAGGAATGGTTCAAAACATAGTCAGTAAGAAGAGTCAGTCTTCTTGTACTTATGTCGGTATTGTGCCTTTTGTATTTAATTCCGATGCGATTTCTGTGTTTCATCGACAATAAGAAGGTCCAAGGGATACAGTAAACCTGAAGTGAAGCATCGGAATCTATAACTAGTGTCACAGGAATGGTTCAAAACATAGACAGTAGGAAGAGTCAGTCTTCTTGTACTTAAGTCGGCATTGTGCCTTTTGTATTTAATTCCATGCAATTTCTGTGATTCTTCGTCAATAAGAAGGTCAGAGGGATACAGTAAACCTGAAGTGAAGCATCGGAATCTATTAGTGTCTCAGGAATGGTTCAAAACATAGTCAGTAAAAAGAGTCAGTCTTCTTGTACCTAAGTCGGCATTCTGCCTTTTGTATTTTATTCCGATGCAATTTCAGTGTTTCATCTTCAATTAGAAGGTCCAAGGGATACATTAAACATGGAGTGAAGCATCGGAATCCATAACTACAATCACAGGGACGGTTCAAAACATAGACAGTAAATTGAGTCAGTATTCTCTTACTCAAGTCGGCATTGTGCTGTTTGTATTTAATTCCGATGCAATTTCTGTGTTTTATCGTCACTAAGAAGGTCAGAGGGATACAGTAATCCTGAAGTTAAGCATCGGAATCTATAACTAGTGTCACAGGAATCGGTCAAAGCATAGTCAGTAAGAAGAGTCAGTATTCTTGTACTTAAGTCGGCATTGTGCCATTTCTATTTAATTCCGATGCAATATCTGTGTTTCATCGTCAATAAAAAATCCAAGGGATACAGTAAACCTGAAGTGAAGCATCGGAATCTATAACTAGTCTTACAGGAATGGTTCAAAATATAGTCAGTAAGAAGAGTCAGTCTTCTTGTACTTAAGTCATCATTGTGCATTATCTATTTAATTCTGATGCAATTTCTGTGTTTCATCGTCAATAAGAAGGTCCAAGGGATACAGTAAACCTGGAGTGAAGCATCGGAATCTATAACTAGTGTCACAGGAATGGTTCAAAACATAGACAGTAAGAAGAGTCAGACTTCTTTTACTTAAGTCAACATTGTGCCTTTTGTATTTAATTCCGATGCAATTTCTGTGTTTCATCTTCAATAAGAAGGTCCAAGGGACACAGTAAACCTGGAGTGAAGCATCGGAATCTATAACTAGTGTCTTAGGAATGGTTCAAACATAGACAGTAGGAAGAATCAGTCTTCTTGTACTTAATTCAGCGTTGCGCCTTTTGTATTTAATTCCGATGCAATTTCTGTGTTTCATCGTCAATTAGAATGTCCAAGGGATACATTAAACCTGGAGTGAAGCATCGGAAGCTATAACCACAGTCACAGGGACTGTTCAAATCATAGACAGTAAGATGAGTTAGTATTCTTGTACTTAAAGTCGGCATTGTGCTTTTTGTATTTAATTCCGATGCAATTTCTGTGTTTCATCGTCACTATGAAGGTCAGAGGTATACAGTAATCCTGAAGTGTACCATCGGAATCTATAACTAGTGTCACAGGAATGGTTCAAAACACAGTCAGTAAGAAGAATCAGTCTTCTTGTACTTAAGTCGGCATAGTGCCTTTTGTATTTAATTCCGATGCAATTTCTGTGTTTCATCGTCAATAAGAAGGTCAGAGGAATACAGTAAACCTGCAGTGAAGCATCGGAGTCTATAACTAGTGTCACAGAAATGGTTCAAAACATAGGCTGTAGGAAGGGTCAGTCTTCTTGTACTTAAATCGGCATTGTGCTTTTTGTATTTAATTCCACGCAATTTCTGTGTTTCATCTTCAATAAGAAGGTCCAAGGGACACAGTAAA
Source organism: Schistocerca serialis cubense (assembly GCF_023864345.2). Classification (NCBI taxonomy): domain Eukaryota; kingdom Metazoa; phylum Arthropoda; class Insecta; order Orthoptera; family Acrididae; genus Schistocerca; species Schistocerca serialis. The sequence continues at coordinate 840,095,693 of NC_064642.1, forward strand.
CCTGGAGTGAAGCATCGGAATCTATAACTAGTGTCTTAGGAATGGTTCAAACATAGACAGTAGGAAGAGTCAGTCTTCTTGTACTTAATTCAGCGTTGCGCCTTTTGTATTTAATTCCGATGCAATTTCTGTGTTTCATCGTCAATTAGAATGTCCAAGGGATACAGTAAACCTGGAGTGAAGCATCGGAATCTATAACTAGTGTCTTAGGAATGGTTCAAACATAGACAGTAGGAAGAGTCAGTCTTCTTGTACTTAATTCAGCGTTGCGCCTTTTGTATTTAATTCCGATGCAATTTCTGTGTTTCATCGTCAATTAGAATGTCCAAGGGATACATTAAACCTGGAGTGAAGCATCGGAAGCTATAACCACAGTCACAGGGACTGTTCAAATCATAGACAGTAAGATGAGTTAGTATTCTTGTACTTAAAGTCGGCATTGTGCTTTTTGTATTTAATTCCGATGCAATTTCTGTGTTTCATCGTCACTATGAAGGTCAGAGGTATACAGTAATCCTGAAGTGTACCATCGGAATCTATAACTAGTGTCACAGGAATGGTTCAAAACACAGTCAGTAAGAAGAATCAGTCTTCTTGTACTTAAGTCGGCATAGTGCCTTTTGTATTTAATTCCGATGCAATTTCTGTGTTTCATCGTCAATAAGAAGGTCAGAGGTATACAGTAATCCTGAAGTGAAGCATCGGAATCTATAACTAGTGTCACAGGAATGGTTCAAAGCATAGTCAGTAAGAAGAGTCAGTCTTCTTCTAGTTAAGTCGGCTTTGTGCCTTTTGTATTTAATTCCGATGCAATTTCTGTGTTTCATCGTCAATACGAAGGTCCAAGGGATACAGTAGACCTGAATTGAAGCATCCGAATCTATAACTAGTGACACAGGAATGGTTCAAAACATAGACAGTAAGAAGAGTCAGTCTTCTTGTACTTAAGTCGGCGTTGTGCCTTTTGTATTTAATTCCGATGCAATTTCTGTCTTTCATCGTCAATACGAAGGTCAGAGGATGCAGTAAACCTGAAGTGAAGCATCGGAATCTATAACCAGAGTCACAGGAATGGTTCAAAGCATAGACAGTAAGAAGAGTCAGTCTTCTTGTACTTAAGTCGGCATTGCGCCGCTTGTATTAATTTCCGATGCTATTTCTGTGTTTCATCGTCAATAAGAAGGTGAAGGGATACAATAAACCTGAAGTGAAGCATCGGAATCTATAGCTAGTGTCACGAGAAAGGTTCTAAACATTGTCAGTAAGAAGAGTCAGTCTTCTTGTACTTATGTCGGCATTGTGCATTTTGTATTTAATTCCGGTGCAATTTCTGTGTTTAATCGTCAATAAGAAGGCTCAAGGGATACAGTAATCCTGAAGTTAAGCATCGGAATCTATGACTAGTGTCACAGGAATGGTTCAAAACATAGTCAGTAAGAAGAGTCAGTCTTCTTGTACTTATGTCGGTATTGTGCCTTTTGTATTTAATTCCGATGCGATTTCTGTGTTTCATCGACAATAAGAAGGTCCAAGGGATACAATAAACCTGAAGTGAAGCATCGGAATCTATAACTAGTGTCACAGGAATGGTTCAAAACATAGACAGTAGGAAGAGTCAGTCTTCTTGTACTTAAGTCGGCATTGTGCCTTTTGTATTTAATTCCATGCAATTTCTGTGATTCTTCGTCAATAAGAAGGTCAGAGGGATACAGTAAACCTGAAGTGAAGCATCGGAATCTATTAGTGTCTCAGGAATGGTTCAAAACATAGTCAGTAAAAAGAGTCAGTCTTCTTGTACCTAAGTCGGCATTCTGCCTTTTGTATTTTATTCCGATGCAATTTCAGTGTTTCATCTTCAATTAGAAGGTCCAAGGGATACATTAAACATGGAGTGAAGCATCGGAATCCATAACTACAATCACAGGGACGGTTCAAAACATAGACAGTAAATTGAGTCAGTATTCTCTTACTTAAGTCGGCATTGTGCTGTTTGTATTTAATTCCGATGCAATTTCTGTGTTTTATCGTCACTAAGAAGGTCAGAGGGATACAGTAATCCTGAAGTTAAGCATCGGAATCTATAACTAGTGTCACAGGAATCGGTCAAAGCATAGTCAGTAAGAAGAGTCAGTATTCTTGTACTTAAGTCGGCATTGTGCCATTTCTATTTAATTCCGATGCAATATCTGTGTTTCATCGTCAATAAAAAATCCAAGGGATACAGTAAACCTGAAGTGAAGCATCGGAATCTATAACTAGTCTTACAGGAATGGTTCCAAATATAGTCAGTAAGAAGAGTCAGTCTTCTTGTACTTAAGTCATCATTGTGCATTATCTATTTAATTCTGATGCAATTTCTGTGTTTCATCGTCAATAAGAAGGTCCAAGGGATACAGTAAACCTGGAGTGAAGCATCGGAATCTATAACTAGTGTCACAGGAATGGTTCAAAACATAGACAGTAAGAAGAGTCAGACTTCTTTTACTTAAGTCAACATTGTGCCTTTTGTATTTAATTCCGATGCAATTTCTGTGTTTCATCGTCAATAAGAAGGTCAGAGGGATACAGTAATCCTGATGTGAAGCATCGGAATCTATAACTAGTGTCACAGGAATGGTTCAAAACATAGTCAGTAAGAAGAGTCAGTCTTCTTGTACTTAAGTCGGCATTGTGCCTTTTCTATTTAATTCCGATGCAATTTCTGTGTTTAATCGTCAATACGAAGGTCCAAGGGATACAGTAGACCAGAATTGAAGCATCCGAAACTATATCTAGTGTCACAGGAATGTTTCAAAACATAGACAGTAAGAAGAGTCAGTCTTCTTGTACTTAAGTCGGCATTGTGCCTTTTGTATTTAATTCCGATGCAATTTCTGTGTTTCATCGTCAATAAGAAGGTCAGAGGATACAGTAAACCTGAAGTTAAGCATCGGAATCTATAACTAGAGTCACAGGAATGGTTCAAAACATAGACAGTAAGAAGAGTCAATCTTCTTGTACTTAAGTCGGCATTGTGCCTCTTGTTTTAATTTCCGAAGCTAATTCTGTGTTTCATCGTCAATAAGAAGGTTAAGGGATACAGTAAACCTGAAGTGAAGCATCGGAATCTATAGCTAGTGTCACAAGAATGGTTCAAAACATTGTCAGTAAGAAGAGTCAGTCTTCTTGTACTTAAGTCGGCTTTGTGCATTTTGTATTTGATTCAGATGCAATTTCTGAGTTTAATCGTCAATAAGAAGGTCCAAGGGATACAGTAATCCTGAAGTTAAGCTTCGGAATCTATGACTAGTGTCACAGGAATGGTTCAAAACATAGTCAGTAAGAAGAGTCAGTCTTCTTGTACTTATGTCGGCATTGTGCCTATTGTATTTAACTCCGATGCAATTTCTGTGTTTCATCGTCAATAAGAAGGTCAGAGGGATACAGTAAACCTGGAGTGAAGCATCGGAGTCTATAACTAGTGTCACAGGAATGGTTCAAAACATAGGCAGTAAGAAGAGTCAGTCTTCTTGTACTTATTTCGGCATTGTGCCTTTTGTATTTAATTCCATGCAATTTCTGTGATTCTTCGTCAATAAGAAGGTCAGAGGGATACAGTAAACCTGAAGTGAAGCATCGGAATCTATTAGTGTTTCAGGAATGGTTCAAAACATAGTCAGTAAGAAGAGTCAGTCTTCTTGTACCTAAGTCGGCATTGTGCCTTTTGTATTTAATTCCAATGCAATTTCAATGTTTCATCTTCAATTAGAAGGTCCAAGGGATACATTAATCACGGAGTGAAGCATCGGAATCCATAACTACAATCACAGGGACGGTTCAAAACATAGACAGTAAAATGAGTCAGTATTCTTGTACTTAAGTCGGCATTGTGCTTTTTGTATTTAATTCCGATGCAATTTCTGTCTTTTATCGTCACTAAGAAGGTCAGAGGGATACAGTAATCCTGAAGTTAAGCATCGGAATCTATAACTAGTGTTACAGGAATCGTTCAAATCATAGTCAGTAAGAAGAGTCAGTCTTCTTGTAGTTAAGTCGGAATTGTGCCTTTTCTATTTAATTCCGATGCAATTTCTGTGTTTCATCGTCAATAAGAAGGTCCAAGGGATACAGTAAACCTGAAATGAACCATCGGAATCTATAACTAGTGTCACAGGAATGGTTCAAAGCATAGACAGTAGGAAAAGGCAGTCTACATGTACTTAAGAAGGCATTGTGCCTTTTGTATTTAATTCCGATGCAATTTCTGTGTTTCATCGTCAATAAGAAGGTCAGAGGGATACAGTAAACCTGATGTTAAGCATCGGAATCTGTAACTAGTGTCACAGGAATGGTTCAAACCATAGTCAGTAAGAAGTATCAGTCTTCTTGTACTGAAGTCGGCTTTGTGCCTTTGTATTTAATTCCGATGCAATTTCTGTGTTTCATCGTCAATGAGAAGGTCCAAGGGATACAGTAGCCCTGAATTGAAGCATCGGAATCTATAACTAGTGTCACAGGAATGGCTCAAAACAAAGACAGTAGGAAGAGTCAGTCTTCTTGTACTTAAGTCGGCATTGTGAATTTTGAATTTAATTCCGATGCAATTTATGTGTTTCATCGTCAATAAGAAGGTCCAAGGGATACAGTAAACCTAGAGTGAAGCATCGGAATCTATAACTAGTGTTACAGGAATGGTTCAAAACACAGTCAGTAAGAAGAGTCAGTCCTCTTGTACTAAAGTCGGTATTGTGCCTTTTATATTTAATTCCCATGCATTTTCTGTGTTTCATCCTCAATTGGAAGGTCCATGGGATACAGAAAACCTGAAGTGAAGAATCGTAAACTATAACTAGTCTCACAGGAATGGTTCAAAACATAGACAGTAGCAAGAGTCAGTCTTCTTGTACTGAAATCGGCATTGTGCCTATTGTATTTAATTCCGATGCAATTTCTGTGTTTCATCGTCAATACGAAGGTCCAAGGGACACAGTAAACCTGGAGTGAAGCATCGGAATCCATAACTAGTGTCACAGGAATGGTTCGAAACGTACACAGTAGGAAGAGTCAGTCTTCTTGTACTTAAGTCGGCATTGTGCCTTTTGTATTTAATTCTGATGCAATTTCTGTGTTTCATCGTAAATAGGAAGGTCAGAGGGATACAGTAAACCTGGAGTGAAGCATCGGAGTCTATAACTAGTGTCACAGGAATGGTTCAAAACATAGACAGTAAGAAGAGTCAGTCTACTTGTACTTAATACGGCATTGTGCCTTTTGTATTTAATTCCCATGCACTTTCTGTGTGTCATCGTCAATAAGAAGGTCCTAGGGATCCGGTGAACCTGGAATGAAGCATCGGAATCTATAACTAGTGTCACAGGGACGGTTCAAAACATAGACAGTAAGATGAGTCAGTATTCTTGTACTTAAGTCGGCATTGTGCCATTTCTATTTAATTCCGATGCAATATCTGTGTTTCATCGTCAATAACAAATTCCAAGGCATACAGTAAACCTGAAGTGAAGCATCGGAATCTATAACTAGACTCACAGGAATGGTTCAAAACATAGTCAGTAAGAAGAGTCAGTCTTCTTGTACTTAAGTCATCATTGTGCATTATCTATTTAATTTTGATGCAATATCTGTGTTTCATCGTCAATAAGAAGGTCCAAGGGATACTGTAAACCTGGAGTGAAGCATCGGAAACTATAACTAGTGTCACAGGAATGGTTCAAAACATAGACAGTAAGAAGAGTCAGTCTACTTGTACTTAATTCGGCTTTGTGCCTTTTGTATTTAATTCCCATGCACTTTCTGTGTTTCATCGTCAATAAGATGGTCAGAGGGATACAGTAAACCTGAAATGAAGCATCTGAATCTATAACTAGTGTCACAGGGATGGTTCAAATCATAGTCAGTAAAAAGAGTCAGACCTCTTGTACTTAATTCGGCATTGTGCCTTTTGTATTTAATTCCGATGCAATTTCTGTGTTTCATCGTCAATAAGAAGGTCAGAGGGATACAGTAAACCTGAAGTGAAGCATCGGAATCTATAACTAGAGTCACAGGAATGGTTCAAAACATAGACAGTAAGAAGAGTCAATCTTCTTGTACTTAAGTCGGCATTGTGCCTCTTGTTTTAATTTCCGATGCTATTTCTGTGTTTCATCGTCAATAAGAAGGTTAAGGGATACAGTAAACCTGAAGTGAAGCATCGGAATCTATAGCTAGTGTCACAAGAATGGTTCAAAACGTTGTCAGTAAAAAGAGTCAATCGTCTTGTACTTAAGTCGGCATTGTGCATTTTGTATTTAATTCCGATGCAATTTCTGTGTTTAATCGTCAATAAGAAGGTCCAAGGGATACAGTAATCCTGATGTTAAGCATCGGAATCTATGACTAGTGTCACAGGAATGGTTCAAAACATAGTCAGTAAGAAGAGTCAGTCTTCTTGTACTTATGTCGGTATTGTGCCTTTTGTATTTAATTCCGATGCAATTTCTGTGTTTTGTCGTCAATAAAAAGGTTCAAGAGATACAGTAAACCTGAAGTGAAGCATCAGAATCTATAACTAGTGTCACAGGAATGGTTCGAAACATAGACAGGAGCAAGAGTCAGTCTTCTTGTACTTAAGTCGGCGTTGTGCCTGTTGTATTTATTTCCGATGCAATTTCTGTGTTTCATCGTCAGTAAGAAGGTCCAAGGGACACAGTAAACCTGGAGTGAAGCATCAGAATATATAACTAGTGTCACAGGAATTTTTCAAATCATAGACAGTTGGAAGTGTCAGTCTTCTTGTACTCAAGTCGGCATTCTGCTTTTTGTATTTAATTCCGATGCAATTTCTGTGTTTTATCGTCACTAAGAAGGTCAGAGGGATACAGCAATCCTGAAGTTAAGCATCGGAATCTATAACTAGTGTCACAGGAATCGTTCAAAGCATAGTCAGTAAGAAGAGTCAGTCTTCTTGTAATGAAGTCGGCATTGTGCCTTTTCTATTTAATTCCGATGCAATTTCTGTGTTTCATCGTCAATAAGAGGGTCCAAGGGATACAGTAAACCTGAAATGAACCATCGGTATCTATAACTAGTGTCACAGGAATGGTTCAAAACATAGGCAGTAGGAAAAGTCAGTGTACATGTACATAAGAAGGCATTGTGCCTTATGTATTTAATTCCGATGCAATTTCTGTGTTTCATCGTCAATAAGAAGGTCAGAGGGATACAGTAAACCTGATGTGAAGCATCGGAATCTATAACTAGTGTCACAGGAATGGTTCAAACCATAGTCAGTAAGAAGTATCAGTCTTCTTGTACTGAAGTCGGCTTTGTGCCTTTGTATTTAATTCCGATGCAATTTCTGTGTTTCATCGTCAATGAGAAGGTCCAAGGGATACAGTAGACCTGAATTGAAGCATCGGAATCTATAACTAGTGTCACAGGAATGGTTCAAAACAAAGACAGTAGGAAGAGTCAGTCTTCTTGTACTTAAGTCGGCATTGTGAATTTTGTATTTAATTCCGATGCAATTTATGTGTTTCATCGTCAATAAGAAGGTCCAAGGGATACAGTAATCCTGAAGTTAAGCATCGGAATCTATGACTAGTGTCACAGGAATGGTTCAAAACATAGTCAGTAAGAAGAGTCAGTTCTCTTCTACTTAAGTCGGTATTGTGCCTTTTATATTTAATTCCGATGCATTTTCTGTATTTCATCGTCAATAGGAAGGTCCATGGGATACAGAAAACCTGAAGTGAAGAATCGTAAACTATAACTAGTCTCACAGGAATGGTTCAAAACATAGACAGTAGCAAGAGTCAGTCTTCTTGTTCTTAAGTCGGCATAATGCCTTTTGTATTTAATTCCGATGCAATTTCTGTGTTTCATCGTCAATAAGAAGGTCCAAGGGACACAGCAAACCTGGAGTGAAGCATCGGAATCCATAACTAGTGTCACAGGAATGGTTCGAAACATAGACAGTAGGAAGAGTCGGTCTTCTTGTACTTAAGTCGGCATTGTGCCTTTTGTATTTAATTCCGATGCAATTTCTGGGTTTCATCGTCAATAAGAAGGTCAGAGGGATACAGTGAACCTGTAGTGAAGCATCGGAGTCTATAACTAGTGTCACAGGAATGGTTCAAAACATAGACAGTAAGAAGAGTCAGTATTCTTGTACTTAAGTCGGCATTGTGCCATTTCAATTTAATTCCGATGCAATATCCGTGTTTCATCGTCAATAAGAAATTCCAAGGGATACAGTAAACCTGAAGTGAAGCATTGGAATCTATAACTAGTCTCACAGGAATGGTTCAAAACATAGTCAGTAAGAAGAGTCAGTCTTCTTGTACTTAAGTCATCATTGTGCATTATCTATTTAATTCTGATGCAATTTCTGTGTTTCATCGTCAATAAGAGGGTCCAAGGGATACAGTAAACCTGGAGTGAAGCATCGGAATCTATAACTAGTGTCACAGGATTGGTTCAAAACGTAGACAGTAAGAAGAGTCAGACTTCTTTTACTTAAGTCAGCATTGTGACTTTTGTATATATTTCCGATGCAATTTCTGTGTTTCATCGTCAATAAGAAGGTCCAAGGGATACAGTAAACCTGGAGTGAAGCATCGGAGTCTATAACTAGTGTCACAGGAATGGTTCAAAACATAGACAGTAAAAAGAGTCAGTCCTCTTGTACTTAATTCGGCATTGTGCCTTTTGTATTTAATTCCGATGCAATATCTGTGTTTAATCGTCAATAAGAAGTTCAGAGGGATACAGTAAACCTGAAGTGAAGCATCGGAATCTATAACTAGTATCACAGGAATGGTTCAAAACATAGTCAGTAAGAAGAGTCAGTCTTCTTGTACATAAGTCGGCATTGTGCCTTTTGTATTTAATTCCGATGCGAATTCTGTGTTTCATCATCAATAAGAAGGTCCAAGGGATACATTAAACCTGGAGTGAAGCGTTGGAATCTATATCTAGTGTCACAAGGACGGTTCAAAACATAGACAGTAAGATGTGTCAGTATTCTTGTACTTAAGTCGGCATTGTGCCTTTTGTATTTAATTCCGATGCAATTTCTGTGTTTCATCGTCAATAAGAAGGTCAGAAGGATACAGTAATCCTGATGTGAAGCATCGGAATCTATAACTAGTGTCACAGGAATGGTTTAAAATATAGTCAGTAAGAAGAGTCAGTCTTCTTGTACTTAAGTCGGCATTGTGCCTTTTCTATTTAATTCCGATGCAATTTCTGTGTTTCATCGTCAATACGAAGGTCCAAGGGATACAGTAGACCAGAATTGAAGCATCCGAATCTATAACTAGTGTCACAGGAATGTTTCAAAAAATAGACAGTAAGAAGAATCAGTCTTCTTGTACTTAAGTCGGCATTGTGGCTTTTGTATTTAATTCCGATGCAATTTCTGTGTTTCATCGTCAATAAGAAGGTCAGAGGATACAGTAAACCTGAAGTGAAGCATCGGAATCTATAACTAGAGTCACAGGAATGGTTCAAAACATAGACAGTAAGAAGAGTCAATCTTGCTGTACTTAAGTCGGCATTGTGCCTCTTGTTTCAATTTCCGATGCTATTTCTGTGTTTCTTCGTCAATAAGAAGGTTAAGGGATACAGTAAACCTGAAGAGAAGCATCGGAATCTATAGCTAGTGTCACAAGAATGGTTCAAAACTTTGTCAGTAAGAAGAGTCAGTCTTCTTGTACTTAAGTCATCATTGTGCATTTTGTATTTAATTCCCATGCAATTTCTGTGTTTCATCGTCAATAAGAAGGTCCAAGGGATACAGTAAACCTGAAGTGAAGCATCGGAATCTATAACTAGTGTCACAGGAATGGTTCGAAGCATAGACAGGAGCAAGAGTCAGTCTTCTTGTACTTAAGTCGCCGTTGTGCCTATTGTACTTATTTCCGATGCAATTTCTGTGTTTCATCGTCAATAAGAAGGTCCAAGGGACACAGTAAACCTGGAGTGAAGCATCAGAATCTATAACTAGTGTCACAGGAATTTTTCAAAACATAGACAGTAGGAAGAGTCAGTCTTCTTGTACTCAAGTCGGCATTGTGCCTTTTGTATTTAATTCCGATGCAATTTCTGTGTTTCATCGTCAGTAAGAAGGTCAGAGGGATACAGTAAACCTGGAGTGAAGCATCGGAGTCTATAATTAGTGTCACAGGAATGGTTCAAAACATAGGCAGTAAGAAGAGTCAGTCTTCTTGTACTTAAGTCGGCATTGTGCCTTTTGTATTTAATTCCATGCAATTTCTATGATTCTTAGTCAATAAGAAGGTCAGAGGGATACAGTACACCTGAAGTGAAGCATCGGAATCTATTAGTGTCTCAGGAATGGTTCAAAACATAGTCAGTAAAAAGAGTCAGTCTTCTTGTACCTAAGTCGGCATTGTGCTTTTTGTATTTAATTCCGATGCAATTTCAGTGTTTCATCTTCAATTAGAAGGTCAAGGGATACATTAAACATGGAGTGAAGCATCGGAATCCATAACTACAATCACAGGGACGGTTCAAAACATAGACAGTAAAATGAGTCAGTATTCTTATACTTAAGTCAGCATTGTGCTTTTTGTATTTATTTCCGATGCAATTTCTGTGTTTTATCGTCACTAAGAAGGTCAGAGGGATACAGTAATCCTGAAGTTAAGCATCGGAATCTATAACTAGTGTCACAGGAATCGTTCAAAGCATAGTCAGTAAGAAGAGTCAGTCTTCTTGTAATTAAGTCGGCATTGTGCCTTTTCTATTTAATTCCGATGCAATTTCTGTGTTTCATCGTCAATGAGAGGGTCCAAGGGATACAGTAAACCTGAAATGAACCATCGGAATCTATGACTAGGGTCACAGGAATGGTTCAAAACATAGCAGTAGGAAAAGTCAGTCTACATGTACTTAAGAAGGCATTGTGCCATTTGTATTTAATTCCGATGCAATTTCTGTGTTTCATCGTCAATAAGAAGGTCAGAGGGATACAGTAAACCTGATGTGAAGCATCGGAATCTATAACTAGTGTCACAGGAATGGTTCAAACCATAGTCAATAAGAAGTATCAGTCTTCTTGTACTGAAGTCGGCTTTGTGCCTTTGTATTTAATTCCGATGCAATTTCTGTGTTTCATCGTCAGTGAGAAGGTCCAAGGGATACAGTAGACCTGAATTGAAGCATCGGAATCTATAACTAGTGTCACAGGAATGGTTCAAAACAAAGACAGTAGGAATAGTCAGTCTTCTTGTACTTAAGTCGGCATTGTAAATTTTGTATTTAATTCCGATGCAATTTATGTGTTTAATCGTCAATAAGAAGGTCCAAGAGATACAGTAGTCCTGAAGTTAAGCATCGGAATCTATGACTAGTGTCACAGGAATGGTAAAAAACATAGTCAGTAAGAAGAGTCAGTCTTCTTGTACTTATGTCGGTATTGTGCCTTTTGTATTTAATTCCGTTGCATTTTCTGTGTTTCATCGTCAATAAGAAGGTCCATGGGATACAGAAAACCTGAAGTGAAGAATCGGAAACTATAACTAGTCTCACAGGAATGGTTCAAAACATAGACAGTAGCAAGAGTCAGTCTTCTTGTACCTAAGTCGGCATTGTGCCTATTGTATTTAATTCCGATGCAATTTCTGTGTTTCATCGTCAATAAGAAGGTCCAAGGGACACAGTAAACCTGGAGTGAAGCATCGGAATTAATAACTAGTGTAACAGGAATGGTTCGAAATATAGACAGTAGGAAGAGTCAGTCTTCTTGTACTTAAGTCATCATTGTGCATTATCTATTTAATTCTGATGCAATTTCTGTGTTTCATCGTCAATAAGAAGGTCCAAGGGATACAGTAAACCTGGAGTGAAGCATCGGAATCTATAACTAGTGTCACAGGAATGGTTCAAATCATAGACAGTAAGAAGAGTTAGACTTCTTTTACTTAAGTCAGCATTGTGCCCATTGTACTTAATTCCGATTAAATTTCTGTGTTTCATCGTCAATAAGAAGGTCCAAGGGATACAGTAAACCTGGAGTGAAGCATCGGAGTCTATAACTAGTGTCACAGGAATGGTTCAAAACATAGACAGTAAAAAGAGTCAGTCTTCTTGTACTTAATTCGGCATTGTGCCTTTTGTATTTAATTCCGATGCAATTTCTGTGTTTGATCGTCAATAAGAAGGTCAGTGGGATACAGTAAACCTGAAGTGAAGCATCGGAATCTATAACTAGTGTCACAGGAATGGTTCAAAACATAGTCAGTAAGAAGAGTCAGTCTTCTTGTACATAAGTCGGCATTGTGCCTTTTGTATTTAATTCCGATGGAATTTCTGTGTTTCATCGTCAACAAGAAGGTCCAAGGGATACTTTAAACCTGGAGTGAAGCATCGGAATCTATATCTAGTGTCACAGCGACGGTTCAAAACATAGTCAGTAAGAAGAGTCAGTCTTCCTGTAGTTAAGTCGGCATTGTGCCTTTTGTATTTAAGTCCGATGCAATTTCTGTGTATCATCGTCAATAAGAAGGTCCAAGGGGTACAGTACACATGAAGTGATGCATCGGAATCTATAAATAGTGTCACAGGAATGGTTCAAAACATAGACATTAGGAAGAGTCAGTCTTCTAGTACTTAAGTCGGCATTATGCCTTTTCTATTTCATTCCGATGCAATTTCTGTGTTTCATCGTCAATAAGAGGGTCAGAGGGATACAGTAATCCTGAAGTGAGGCATCGGAATCTATAACTAGTGTCACAGGAATTTTTCAAATCTTAGAAAGTTGGAAGAGTCAGTCCTCTTGTACTTAAGTCGGCATTGTGCCTTTTTTATTTAATTCCGATGCAATTTCTGTGTTTCACCGTCAATAAGAAGGACCAAGGGATACAGTAAACCTGAAATGAACCATCGGAATGTATAACTAGTGTCACAGGAATGGTTCAAAATATAGACAGTAGAAAATATCAGTCTGCATGTACTTAAATCGCATTGTGCCTTTTGTATTTAATTCCGATGCAATTTCTGTGTTTCATCGTCAATAAGGTCAGAGGGATGCAGTAAAACTGATGTGAAGCATCGGAGTCTATAACTAGTGTCACAGGAATGGTTCAAAACATAGTCAGTAAGAAGAGTCAGTCTTCTTGTACTTAAGTCGGCATTGTGCCTTTTGTATTTACTTCCGATGAAATTTCTGTGTTCCAGCGTCAATAAGAAGTTCCAAGGGATACAGTAGGCCTGAATTGAAGCATCTAAATCTATAACTAGTGTCACAGAAATGGTTCAAAACATAGACTGTCAGAAGAGTCAGTCTTCATGTACTTTAGTCGGCTTTGTGCCTTTTGTATTTAATTCCGAAGCAATTTCTGTGTTTCATCGTCAATAAGAAGGTTAGAGGGATACAGTAATCCTGAAATTAAGCATCGGAATCTATGACTAGTGTCACAGGAATGGTTCAAAACATAGTCAGTAAGAAGAGTCAGTCTTCTTGTACTTAAGTCGGTATTGTGCTTTTGTATTCAATTCCGATGCAATTTCTGTGTTTCATCGTCAATAAGAAGGTCCAAGGGATGCAGTAAACCAGAAGTAAAGCATTGGAATCTATAACTAGTGTCACAGGGACGGTTCAAAACATAAACGCTAAGATGAATCAGTATTCTTGTACTTTAGTCGGCATTGTGCTTTTTGTACTTAATTCCGATGCAATTTTTGTGTTTCATCGTCACTAAGAAGGCCAGTGGGATACAGAAATCCTGAAGTTAAGCATCGGAATCTATAACTAGTGTCACAGGAATGGTTCAAAACGTAGTCAGTAAGAAGAGTCAGTCTTCTTATACTTAAGTCGGCATTGTGCCTTTTGTATTTAATTCCGATGCAATTTTGTATTTCATCGTCAATAAGAAGGTCCAAGGGATACAGTAAACCTGAAATGAACCATCGGAATCTATAACTAGTATCCCAGGAATGCTTCAAAACATAGACAGTAGTAAAAGTCAATCTACATGTGCTTAAGTCGGCATTGTGCCTTTTGTATTTGATTCCGATGCAATCTCTGTGTTTCACCGTCAATAAGAAGGTCAGAGGGATACAGTAAACCTGAAGTGAAGCATCGGAATCTATGACTAGTGTCACAGGAATGGTTCAAAACATAGACAGTAAGAAGAGTCAGTCTTCTTGAACGTAAGGCTACATTTTGCCTTTTGTATTTAATTCCGATGCAATTTCTGTGTTTTATCGTCAATAAGAAGGTCGAGGGGATACAGTAAACCTTGATTGAAGCCTTGGAATCTATAACTAGTATCACAGGGATGGTTCAAAACATAGACAGTAAGAAGAGTCAGTCTTCTTGTACTTAAGTCGGCATTGTGCCTATTGTATTTAATTCCGATGCAATTTCTGTGTTTCATCATCAATACGAAGGTCCAAGGGATACAGTAAACCTGGAGTGAAGCATCGGAATCTATAACTAGTGTCACAGGAATGGTTCAAAACATAGTCAGTAAGAGAAGTCAGACTTCTTTTACTTAAGTCGGCATTGTGTCTTTTGTATTTAATTCCGATGCAATTTCTGTGTTTCATCGTCAATAAGAAGGTCCATGGGATACAGTAAACCTGGAGTGAAGCATCGGAATCTATAACTAGTGTCACAGGACTGGTTCAAAACATAGTCAGTTAGAAGAGACAGTCATCTTGTACTTAAGTCGGTATTGTGCGTGTTCCATTTAATTCCGATGAAATTTCTGTGTTTCATCGTCAATAAGAATGTCAAAGGGATTCAGTAAACCTGAAGTGAAGCATGAAATTTAAAACTAGTATCACAGGAATTGTTCAAAACATAGACAGTAAGCAGAGTCAGTCTTTTTGTACTTAATTCGGCATTGTGCCTTTTGTATTTAATTCCGATGCAATTTCTGTGCTTCATCGTCAATAAGAACGTCAGAGGGATACAGAAAATGTGAAGTGAAGCATCGGAATCTATAACTAGTGTCCTAGGAATTGTTCAAAGCATAGACAGTAAGAGTCAGTCTTCTTGTACTTAAGTCGGCATTGTGCCTTTTGAATTCAATTCCGATGCAATTTCTGTGTTTCATCGTCACTAAGAAGGTCAGTGGGATACAGTAATCCTGAAGTTAAGCATCGGAATCTATAACTAGTGTCACAGGAATGGTTCAAAACATAGTCAGTAAGAAGAGTCAGTCTTCATGTAGTTAAGTCGGTAAGGTGCCTTTTCTATTTAATTCCGATGCAATTTCTGTGTTTCATAGTTGATAAGAAGGTCCAAGGGATACAGTAAACCTGAAGTGAAGCATCGGAATTTATAACTAGTGTCACAGGAATGGTTCAAATCATAGTCAGCAAAAAGAGTAAGTCTTCTTGTACGAAAGTCGGCATTGTAAATTTTGTATTTCATTCCGATACAATTTCTGTGTTTCATCGTCAATAAGAAGGTCAGAGGGATACAGTAATCCTGAAGTAAAGCATCGGAATCTATGACTAGTGTCACAGGAATGGTTCAAGACATAGTCAGTAAGAAGAGTTAGTCTTCTTGTACCTAAGTCGGTATTGTGCATTTTGTATTTAATTCCGATGCAATTTCTGTGTTTCATCGTCAATAAGAAGGTCCAAGGGATACAGTAAACCTGGAATGAAGCATCGGAATCTATAACTAGTGTCACAGGGACGGGTCAAACCATAGACAGTAAGATGAGTCAGTATTCTTGTACTTGTTTCGGCATTGTGCATTTTCTATTTAATTCCGATGCAATTTCTGTGTTTCATCGTCAATAAGAAGGTCAAAGGGATACAGTAAACCCGAAGTGAAGCATCGGAATCTATAACTAGTGTCACAGGAATGGTTCAAAACAAAGTCAGTAAGAAGAGTCAGCCTTCTTGTACTTAAGTCGGTATTGTGCTTTTTGTATTTAATTCCGATGCAATTTCTGTGTTTCATCGTCAATAAGAAGGTCCAAGGGATACAGTAAACCTGGAATGAAGCATCGGAATCTATAACTAGTGTCACAGGGACGGGTCAAACCATAGACAGTAAGATGAGTAGGTATTCTTGTACTTAATTCGGCATTGTGCATTTTCTTTTTAATTCCGATGCAATTTCTGTGTTTCATCGTCAATAAGAAGGTCAAAGGGATACAGTAAACCCGAAGTGAAGCATCGGAATCTATAACTAGTGTCACAGGAATGGTTCAAAACAAAGTCAGTAAGAAGAGTCAGCCTTCCTGACTTAAGTCATCATTGTGCATTTTCTATTTAATTCTGATGCTTTTTCTGTGTTTCATCGTCAATAAGAAGGTCCAAGGGATACTGTAAACCTGGAGTGAAGCATCGGAATCTATAACTAGTGTCACATTAATGGTTCAAAACACAGAAAGTAAGAAGAGTCAGACTTCTTTTACTTAAGTCGGCATTGTGCCTTTTGTATTTAATTCCGATGCAATTTCTGTGTTTTATAGTCAATAAGAAGGTCCAAGGGATACAGTAAACCTTGAGTGAACCATCAGAGTCTATAACTAGTGTCACAGAAACGGTTCAAAACATAGACAGTAAGAAGAGTCATTCTTCTTGTACTTAATTCGGCATTGTGCCTTTTGTATTTAATTCCGATGCAATTTCTGTGCTTCATCGTCAATAAGAACGTCAGAGGGATACAGAAAATGTGTAGTGAAGCATCGGAATCTATAACTAGTGTCACAGGAATTGTTCAAAGCATAGACAGTAAGAGTCAGTCTTCTTGTACTTAAGTCGGCATTGTGCCTTTTGAATTCAATTCCGATGCAATTTCTGTGTTTCATCGTCACTAAGAAGGTCAGTGGGATACAGTAATACTGAAGTTAAGCATCGGAATCTATAACTAGTGTCACAGGAATGGTTCAAAAAATAGTCAGTAAGAAGAGTCAGTCTTCTTGTAGTTAAGTCGGTAAGGTGCCTTTTCTATTTAATTCCGATGCAATTTCTGTGTTTCATAGTTGATAAGAAGGTCCAAGGGATACAGTAAACCTGAAGTGAAGCATCGGAATTTATAACTAGTGTCACAGGAATGGTTCAAATCATAGTCAGCAAAAAGAGTAAGTCTTCTAGTACGTAAGTCGGCATTGTGAATTTTATTTAATTCGTATGCAATTTCTGTGTTTCATCGTCAATAAGAAGGTCCAAGTGATACAGTAAACCTAGAGTGAAGCATCGGAATCTATATCTAGTGTCACAGGAATGGTTCAAAACATAGACAGTAAGAAGAGTCAGTCTTTTTGTACTTAATTCGGCATTGTGCCTTTTGTATATAATTCCGATGCAATTTCTGTGTTTCATCGTCAATAAGAACGTCAGAGGGATACAGTAAACCTGGAGTGAAGCATCGGATTCTATAACTAGTGTCACAGGAATGGTTCAAATCATAGACAGTAAGATGAGTCAGTCTTCTTGTACTTAAGTCGGCATTGTGCCTTTTGTATTTATTTCCGATGCAATTTCTGTGTTTCATCGCCAATAAGAAGGTCCAAGGGATACAGTAAACCTGAAGTGAAGCATTAGAATCTATAACTTGTGTCACAGGAATGGTTCAAATCATAGTCAGTACGAAGAGTCAGTCTTCTTGTACTTATGTCGGCATTGTGCCTTTTGTATTTAACTCCGATGCAATTTCTGTGTTTCATCGTCACTAAAAAGGTCAGTGGGATATAGTAATCCTGAAGTTATGCATCGGAATTTATTACTAGTGTCACAGGAATGGTTCAAAACATAGTCAGTAGGAAGAGTCAGTCTTCTTGTACGTAAGTCGGCACTGTGAATTTTGTATTTAATTCCGATACAATTTCTGTGTTTCATCGTCAATAAGAAGGTCAGAGGGATACAGTAATCCTGATGTAAAGCATCGGAATCTATGACTAGTATCACAGGAATGGTTCAAAACATAGTCAGTAAGAAGAGTCAGTCATCTTGTACTTAAGTCTGTATTGTGCCTTTTGTATTTAATTCCGATGCAATTTCTGTGTTTCATCGTCAATAAGATGGTCCAAGGGGTACAGTAAACCTGAAGTGAAGCATCGGAGTCTATGACTAGTGTCACAGGAATCGTTTAAAACATATACAGTAGGAAGAGTCAGTCTTCTTGTACATAAGTCGGCATTGTGCTTTTTGTATTTAATTCCGATGCAATTTCTGTGTTTGATCGTCAAAAAGAAGGTCCAAGGGATACAGTAAACCTGGAGTGAAGCATCGGAATCTATAACTAGTGTCAGAGGGACGGTTCAAAACATAGACAGTAAGATGAGTCAGTATTCTTGTACTTTAGTCGGCATTGTGTTTTTGTATTTAATTCCGATGCAAATTTCTGTGTTTCATCGTCACTAAGAAGGTCAGTGGGATACAGTAAACGTGAAGTGAACCACTGGAATCTATAACTAGAGTCACAAAATGGTTCAAAACATAGTCAGTGGGAAGAGTCAGTCTTCTTGTACTGAAGTCGGTATTGTGCCTTTTCTATTTAATTCCGATGCAATTTCTGTGTTTCATCGTCAATATGAAGGTCAAAGGGATACAGTAAACCTGAAGTGAAGCATCGGAATCTATAACTAGTGTCACAGGAATGGTTCAAAACATAGAGATTTGGAAGATTTAGTCTTCTTGTACTTAAGTCGGCATTGTGCTTTTTTTATTTAATTCGGATGCAATTTCTGTGTTTCATCGTCAATAAGATGGTCCAAGGTATACAGTAAACCTAGAGTGAAGCATCGGAATCTATATCTAGTGTCACTGGAATGGTTCAAAACATAGGCAGTAAGAAGAGTCAGTCTTTTTGTACATAATTCGGCATTGTTTTTTTTTTTAAATTCCGATGCAATTTCTGTGTTTCATGGTCAATAAGAACGTCAGAGGGATACAGAAAATCTGAGGTAAAGCATCGGAATCTATAACTAGTGTCACAGGAATGGTTCAAAACATAGTCAGTAAGAAGAGTCAGTCTTCTTGTAGTTAAGTCGGTATTGTGCCTTCTCTATTTAATTCTGATGTAATTTCTGTGTGTCATCGTCAACAAGAAGGTCCAAGAGATACAGTAAACTTGGAGTGAAGCATTGGAATCCGTAACTAGTGTCACAGGGACGGTTCAAACCATAGACAGTAAGAAGAGTAAGTCTTCTTGTACTTAATTCTGCATTGTGCCTTTAGTAATTAATTCCAATGCAATTTCTGTGTTTCATCGTCAATAAGAAGGTCAGAGCGATACAGTAAACCTGATATAATGCATCGCAATCTATAACTAGTGTCCCAGGAATGGTTCAAATCATATTTAGTAAGAAGAGTCAGTCTTCTTGTAGTTAAGTCGGCATTGTGCCGTTTCTATTAAATTCTGATGCAATTTCTGTGTTTCATCGTCAATAAGAAGGTCCAAGGGATACAGTAAACCTGGAGTGAAGCATCGGAATTTATAACTAGTGTCAAAGGGACGGTTCAAAACATTTACAGTAAGATGAGTCAGTCTTCTTGTACTTTAGTCGGCATTGTGCCTTTTGTATTTAATTCCGATGCAATTTCTGTGTTTCATTGTCAATAAGAAGGTCCAAGGGTTACAGTACACCTGAAATGAACCATCGGAATCCATAACTAGTGTCACAGGAATGGTTCAAAACATAGACAGTAGGAAAAGTCAGTCTACATGTGCGTAAGTCGGCATTGTGCCTTTTGTATTTAATTCCGATGCAATTTCTGTGTTTCATCGCCAATAAGAAGGTCAGAGGGATATGGAAAACCTGAAGTGAAGCATCGGAATCTATAACTAGTGTCACAGGAATGGTTCAAAGCATAGTCAGTAAGAAGA
Organism: Schistocerca serialis cubense; assembly: GCF_023864345.2. Taxonomy (NCBI): domain Eukaryota; kingdom Metazoa; phylum Arthropoda; class Insecta; order Orthoptera; family Acrididae; genus Schistocerca; species Schistocerca serialis. The sequence continues at coordinate 840,115,497 of NC_064642.1, forward strand.
GTCAGTCTTCTTGTACTTAAGTCGGCATTGTGCTTTTTCTATTTAATTCCGATGCGATTCCTGTGTCTCATCGTCAATAGGAAGGTCCAAGGGATACGGTAAACCTGAAGTGAAGCATCGGAATCTGTAACTAGTGTCACAGGTATGGTTCAAAACATAGACAGTAAGAAGAGTCAGTCTTCTTGTACTTAAGTCGGCATTGTGCCTTTTGTATTTAATTCCGATGAATTTCTGTGTTTTATCGTAAATAACACGGTCAGATGGATAAAGTAACCATGAAGTGAAGCATCGGAATTTATAACTAGTGTCACAGGAATGGTTGAAAACATAGTCAGTAAGAAGAGTCAGTCTTCTTGTAATTAAGTCGGCATTGTACCTTTTGTATTTATATCCGATGCAATTTCTGTGTTACATCGTCAATATGAAGGTCTAAGGGATACAGTAAACCTGGAGTGAAGCATCGGAATCTATAACTAGTGTCACAGGAATGGTTCACAACATAGACAGTAAGATGAGTCAGTCTTCTTGTACTTAAGTCGCCATTGTTCCTTTTGTATTTAATTCCTATGCAATTTCTGTGTTTCATCGCCAATAAGAAGGTCCAAGGGATACAGTAAACCCGAAGTGAAGCATCAGAATCAATAACTAGTGTCACAGGAATGGTTCAAAACATAGTCAGCAAGAAGAGTCAGTCTACTTGTACTTAAGTCGGCATTATGCCTTTTGTATTTAATTCCGATGCAATTTCTGTGTTACATCGTCACTAAGAAGGTCAGATGGATATAGTAACCCTGAAGGTAAGCATCGGAATTTATAACTAGTGTCACAGGAATGGTTCAAATCATAGTCAGTAAGAAGAGTCAGTCTTCTTGTAGTTAAGTCGGTATTGTGCCTTTTCTATTTAATTCCGATGCAATTTCTGTGTTTCATCGTCAATAAGAAGGTCCTAGGGATACAGTAAACCTGAAGTGTAGCATCGGAATTTATAACTAGTGTCACAGGAATGGTTCAAACATAGTCAATAAGAAGAGTCAGTCTTCTTGTACGTAAGTCGGCATTGTGAATTTTGTATTTAATTCCGATACAATTTCTGTGTTTCATCGTCAATAAGAAGGTCCAAGGGATACAGTAAACCTGGAGTGTAGCATCGGAATCTATAACTAGTGTCACAGGGATGGTTCAAAACATAGACAGTAAGAAGAGTCAGTTTTCTTGTACTTATGTCGGCATTGTGCCTTTTGTATTTAATTCCGACGCAATTTCTGTGTTTCATCGTCAATAAGAAGGTCAAAGGGATACAGTAAACCTGAAGTAAAGCATCGGAATCTATGACTAGTGCCACAGGAATGGTTCAAAACATAGTCAGTAAGAAGAGTCAGTCTTCTTGTACTTAAGTCGGTATTGTGCCTTTTGTATTTAATTCCGATGCAATTTCTGTGTTTCATCGTCAATCAGATGGTCCAAGGGATACAGTAAACCTGAAGTGAAGCATCGGCATCTATGACTAGTGTCACAGGAATGGTTCAAAACATAGACAGTAGGAAGAGTCAGTCTTCTTGTACTTAAGTCGGCATTGTGCCTAATGTATTTAATTCCGATGCAATTTCTGTGCTTGATCGTCAATACGAAGGTCCAAGGGATACACTAAACCTGGAGTGAACCATTGGAATCTATAACTAGTGTCACCGGAATGGTTCAAAACATAGACAGTAAGAGGAGTCAGTCTTCTTGTACTTAAGTCGGCATTGTGCCTTTTGTATTTAATTCCGATGAATTTCTGTGTTTTATCGTCAATAAGAAGGTCTGAGGGATACAGTAAACCTGAAGTGAAGCATCGAAATCTATAACTAGTATCACAGGAATTGTTCAAAACATAGAAAGAAAGCAGAGTCAGTCTTCTTGTACTTAAGTCGGCATTGTGCTTTTTTTATTTAATTCGGATGCAATTTCTGTGTTTCATCGTCAATAAGAAGGTCCAAAGGATACAGTAAACCTAGAGTGAAGCATCGGAATCTATAACCAGTGTCACATTAATGGTTCAAAACATAGACAGTAAAAAGGGTCAATCTTTTTGTACTTAATTCGGCATTGTGCCTTTTGTATTTAATTCCGATGCAATTTCTGTGTTTCATCGTCAATAAGAACGTCAGAGGGATACAGTCAATCTGAAGTGAAGCATCAGAATCTATAACGAGTGTCACAGGAATTGTTCAAAACATAGACATGAAGAAAAGTCAGTCTTCTTGTACTTAAGTCGGCATTGTGCCTTTTGTATTTAATTCCAATGTAATTTCTGTGTTTTATCGTCAATAAGAAGGTCAGATGGATACAGTAACCATGAAGTGAAGCATCGGAATTTATAACTAGTGTCACAGGAATGGTTGAAAACATAGTCAGTAAGAAGAGTCAGCCTTCTTGTAATTCAGTCGGCATTGTACCTTTTGTATTTAATTCCGATGCAATTTCTGTGTTACATCGTCAATATGAAGGTCAAAGGGATACAGTAAACCTGAAGTAAAGCATCGGAATCTATGACTAGTGCCACAGGAATGGTTCAAAACATAGTCAGTAAGAAGAGTCAGTCTTCTTGTACTTAAGTCGGTATTGTGCCTTTTGTATTTAATTCCGATGCAATTTCTGTGTTTCATCGTCAATCAGATGGTCCAAGGGATACAGTAAACCTGAAGTGAAGCATCGGCATCTATGACTAGTGTCACAGGAATGGTTCAAAACATAGACAGTAGGAAGAGTCAGTCTTCTTGTACTTAAGTCGGCATTGTGCCTAATGTATTTAATTCCGATGCAATTTCTGTGCTTGATCGTCAATACGAAGGTCCAAGGGATACACTAAACCTGGAGTGAACCATTGGAATCTATAACTAGTGTCACCGGAATGGTTCAAAACATAGACAGTAAGAGGAGTCAGTCTTCTTGTACTTAAGTCGGCATTGTGCCTTTTGTATTTAATTCCGATGCAATATCTGTGTTTCATCGTCAATAAGATGGTCCAAGGGATACAGTAAACCTGAAGTGAAGCATCGGAATCTATGACTAGTGCCACAGGAATGGTTCAAACATTATCATTAAGAAGTGTCAGTCTTCTTGTACTTAAGTCGGCATTGTGCCTTTTGGAGTTACTTCCAATGTAATTTCTGTGTTTTATCGTCAATAAGAAGGTCAGATGGATACAGTATCCATGAAGTGAAGCATCGGAATTAATAACTAGTGTCCCAGGAATGGTTGAAAACATAGTCAGTAAGAAGAGTCAGCCTTCTTGTAATTAAGTCGGCATTGTACCTTTTGTATTTAATTCCGATGCAATTTCTGTGCTTGATCGTCAATACGAAGGTCCAAGGGATACAGTAAACCTGGTGTGAACCATTGGAATCTATAACTAGTGTCACAGGGATGGTTCAAAACATAGACAGTAAGAAGAATCAGTTTTCTTGTACTTATGTCGGCATTGTGCCTTTTGTATTTAATTCCGATGCAATTTCTGTGTTTCCTCGTCAATAAGAAGGTCAGAGGGATACAGTAAACCTGAAGTAAAGCATCGGAATCTATTAATAGTGTCACAGGAATGGTTCAAAACATAGTCAGTAAGAAGTGTCATTCTTCTTGTACTTAAGTCGGCATTGTGCCCTTTCTATTTAATTACGATGCAATTTCTGTGTTTCATCGTCAGTAAGAAGGTCCAAGTAATACAGTAAACCTGGAGTGAAGCATCAGAATCTATAACTAGTGTCACCGGAATGGTTCAAAACTTAGACAGTAAGAGGAGTCAGTCTTCTTGTACTTAAGTCGGCATTGTGCCTTTTGTATTTAATTCCGATGAATTTCTGTGTTTTATCGTCAATAAGAAGGTCTGAGGGATACAGTAAACCTGAAGTGAAGCATCGAAATCTATAACTAGTATCACAGGAATTGTTCAAAACATAGAAAGAAAGCAGAGTCAGTCTTCTTGTACTTAAGTCGGCATTGTGCTTTTTTTATTTAATTCGGATGCAATTTCTGTGTTTCATCGTCAATAAGAAGGTCCAAAGGATACAGTAAACCTAGAGTGAAGCATCGGAATCTATAACCAGTGTCACATTAATGGTTCAAAACATAGACAGTAAAAAGGGTCAATCTTTTTGTACTTAATTCGGCATTGTGCCTTTTGTATTTAATTCCGATGCAATTTCTGTGTTTCATCGTCAATAAGAACGTCAGAGGGATACAGTCAATCTGAAGTGAAGCATCAGAATCTATAACGAGTGTCACAGGAATTGTTCAAAACATAGACATGAAGAAAAGTCAGTCTTCTTGTACTTAAGTCGGCATTGTGCCTTTTGTATTTAATTCCAATGTAATTTCTGTGTTTTATCGTCAATAAGAAGGTCAGATGGATACAGTAACCATGAAGTGAAGCATCGGAATTTATAACTAGTGTCACAGGAATGGTTGAAAACATAGTCAGTAAGAAGAGTCAGCCTTCTTGTAATTCAGTCGGCATTGTACCTTTTGTATTTAATTCCGATGCAATTTCTGTGTTACATCGTCAATATGAAGGTCTAAGGGATACAGTAAACCTGGAGTGAAGCATCGGAATCTATAACTAGTGTCACAGGAATGGTTCACAACATAGACAGTAAGATGAGTCAGTCTTCTTGTACATAAGTCGGCATTGTGCCTTTTGTATTTAATTCCTATGCAATTTCTGTGTTTCATCGCCAATAAGAAGGTCCAAGGGATACAGTAAACCCGAAGTGAATCATCAGAATCAATAACTAGTGTCACATGAATGGTTCAAAACATAGTCAGTAAGAAGAGTCAGTCTACTTGTACTTAAGTCGGCATTATGCCTTTTGTATTTAATTCCGATGCAATTTCTGTGTTACATCGTCACTAAGAACTTCAGTGGGATATAGTAATCCTGAAGTGTAGCATCGGAAATTATAACTAGTGTCACAGGAATGGTTCAAAACATAGTCAATAAGAAGAGTCAGTCTTCTTGTACGTATGTCGGCATTGTGAATTTTGTGTTTAATTCCGATACAATTTCTGTGTTTCATCGTCAATAAGAAGGGCCAAGGGATACAGTAAACCTGGAGTGAAGCATCGGAATCTATAACCAGTGTCACAGGGATGGTTCAAAACATAGACAGTAAGACGAGTCAGTTTTCTTGTACTTATGTCGGCATTGTGCCTTTTGTATTCAATTCCGACGCAATTTCTGTGTTTCATCGTCAATAAGAAGGTCAGAGGGATACAATAATCCTGAAGTAAAGCATCGGAATCTATGACTAGTGTCACATGAATGGTTCAAAACATAGTCAGTAAGAAGAGTCACTCTTCTTGTACTTAAGTCGGTATTGTGCCTTTTGCATTTAATTCCGATGCAATTGCTGTGTTTCATCGTCAATGAGATGGTCCAAGGGATACAGTAAACCTGAAGTGAAGCATCGGAATCTATGACTAGTGTCACAGGAATGGTTCAAAACATAGAGAGGAGGAAAAGTCAGTCTTCTTGTTCTTAAGTCGGCATTGAGCCTAATGTTTTTTTTCCGATGCAATTTCTGTGCTTCATCGTCAATAAGAAGGTCCAAGGGATACAGTAAACCTGGAGTAAAGCATCGGAATCTATAACTAGTGTCACAGAAATGGTTCAAAACATAGTCAGTAAGAAGAGTCAGTCTTCTTCTACTTAAGTCGGCATTGTGTTTTTTGCATTTAATTCCGAAGCAATTTCTGTGTTTCATCGTCAATAAGAAGGTCCAAGTAATACAGTAAACCTGGAGTGAAGCATCGGAATCTATAACTAGTGTCACCGGAATGGTTCAAATCACAGAGAGTTGGAAGATTCAGTCCTCTTGTACTTAAGTCGGCATTGTGCATTTTGCGTTTCATTCCGATGCAATTTCTGTGTTTCATCGTCCATAAGAAGGTCCGAGGGATACAGTAGACCTCAATTGAAGCATCGGAATAAAAAACTAGTGTCACAGGAATGGTTAAAAACATAGAGAGTAGGAAGAGTCAGTCTTCTAGTACTTAAGTCGGCATTGTGCTTTTTCTATTTGATACTGAAGCGACTTCTGTGTCTCATCGTCAATAGGAAGGTCCAAGGGATACAGTAAACCTTGAGTGAAGCAACGGAATCTATAACTAGTGTCACAGGAATGGTTCTAAACATAGACAGTAAGAAGAGTCAGTCTTCTTGTACTTATGTCGGCATTGTGCCTTTTGTATTTAATTCCGATGCAATTTCTGTGTTTTATCGTCAATAAGAAGGTCAGAGGGATACAGTAAACCTGAAGTGAAACATCGGAATCTATGACTAGTGTCACAGGAATGGTTCAAAACATAGACAGTAGGAAGAGTCAGTCTTCTTGTACTTAAGTCGGCATTGTGCCTAATGTATTTAATTCCGATGCATTTTCTGTGCTTGATCGTCAATACGAAGGTCCAAGGGATACAGTAAACCTGGAGTGAACCATTGGAATCTATAACTAGTGTCACAGGGATGGTTCAAAACATAGACAGTAAGAAGAATCAGTTTTCTTGTACTTATGTCGGCATTGTGCCTTTTGTATTTAATTCCGATGCAATTTCTGTGTTTCCTCGTCAATAAGAAGGTCAGAGGGATACAGTAAACCTGAAGTAAAACATCGGAATCTATGAATAGTGTCACAGGAATGGTTCAAAACATAGTCAGTAAGAAGAGTCTGTCATCTTGTGCTTAAGTCGGTATTGTGCCTTTTGTATTTAATTCCGATGCAATATCTGTGTTTCATCGTCAATAAGATGGTCCAAGGGATACAGTAAACCTGAAGTGAAGCATCGGAATCTATGACTAGTGCCACAGGAATGGTTCAAAACATTGTCATTAAGAAGTGTCAGTCTTCATGTACTTAAGTCGGCATTGTGCCCTTTCTATTTAATTACGATGCAATTTCTGTGTTTCATCGTCAGTAAGAAGGTCCTAGTAATACAGTAAACCTGGAGTGAAGCATCGGAATCTATAACTAGTGTCACCGGAATGGTTCAAAACATAGACAGTAATAGGAGTCAGTCTTCTTGTACTTAAGTCGGCATTGTGCCTTTTGTATTTAATTCCGATGAATTTCTGTGTTTTATCGTCAATAAGAAGGTCTGAGGGATACAGTAAACCTGAAGTGAAGCATCGAAATCTATAACTAGTATCACAGGAATTGTTCAAAACATAGACAGTAAGCAGAGTCAGTCTTCTTGTACTTAAGTCGGCATTGTGCTTTTTTTATTTAATTCGGATGCAATTTCTGTGTTTCATCGTCAATAAGAAGGTCCAAAGGATACAGTAAACCTAGAGTGAAGCATCGGAATCTATAACTAGTGTCACAGGAATGGTTCAAAACATAGACAGTAAAAAGGGTCAATCTTTTTGTACTTAATTCGGCATTGTGCCTTTTGTATTTCATTCCGATGCAATTTCTGTGTTTCATCGTCAATAAGAACGTCAGAGGGATACAGTCAATCTGAAGTGAAGCATCGGAATCTATAACGAGTGTCACAGGAGTGGTTCAAAACATAGACATTAAGAAGAGTCAGTCCTCTTGTACTTAAGTCGGTATTGTGCCTTTTGTATTTAATTCCAATGTAATTTCTGTGTTCTATCGTCTATAAGAAGGTCAGATGGATACAGTAACCATGAAGTGAAGCATCGGAATGTATTACTAGTGTCACAGGAATGGTTGAAAACATAGTCAGTAAGAAGAGTCAGCCTTCTTGTAATTAAGTCGGCATTGTACTTTTGTATTTAATTCCGATGCAATTTCTGTGTTACATTGTCAATATGAAGGTCTAAGGGATACAGTAAACCTGGAGTGAAGCATCGGAATCTATAACTAGTGTCACAGGAATGTTTCACAACATAGACAGTAAGATGAGTCAGTCTTCTTGTACTTAAGTCGGCATTGTGCCTTTTTTATTTAATTCCTATGCAATTTCTGTGTTTCATCGCCAATAAGTAGGTCCAAGGGATACAGTAAACCCGAAGTGAAGCATCAGAATCAATAACTAGTGTCACAGGAATGGTTCAAAACATAGTCAGTAAGAAGAGTCAGTCTACTTGTACTTAAGTCGGCATTATGCCTTTTGTATTTAATTCCGATGCAATTTCTGTGTTACATCGTCACTAAGAAGGTCAGTGGGATATAGTAATCCTGAAGGTAAGCATCGGAATCTATAACTAGTGTCACAGGAATGGTTCAAATCATAGTCAGTAAGAAGAGTCAGTCATCTTGTAGTCAAGTCGGTATTGTGCCTTTTCTAATTAATTCCGATGCAATTTCTGTGTTTCATCGTCAATAACAAGGTCCTAGGGATACAGTAAACCTGAAGTGTAGCATCGGAAATTACAACTAGTGTCACAGGAATGGTTCATAACACAGTCAATAAGAAGAGTCAGTCTTCTTGTACGTAAGTCGGCATTGTGAATTTTGTATTTAATTCCGATACAATTTCTGTGTTTCATCGTCAATAAGAAGGTCCAAGGGATACAGTAAACCTGGAGTGAAGCATCGGAATTTATAACCAGTGTCACAGGGATGGTTCAAAACATAGACAGTAAGAAGAGTCAGTTTTCTTGTACTTATGTCGGCATTGTGCCTTTGGTATTTAATTCCGACGCAATTTCTGTGTTTCATTGTCAATGAGATGGTCCAAGGGATACGGTAAACCTGAAGTGAAGCATCGGAATCTATGACTAGTGTCACAGGAATGTTTCAAAACATAGAGAGTAGGAAGAGTCAGTCTTCTTGTTCTTAAGTCGGCATTGTGCCTAATGTTTTTAATTCCGATGCAATTTCTGTGCTTCATCGTCAATAAGAAGGTCCAAGGGATACAGTAAACCTGGAGTAAAGCATCGGAATCTATAACTAGTGTCACAGAAATGGTTCAAAACATAGTCAGTAAGAAGAGTCAGTCTTCTTGTACTTAAGTCGGCATTGTGTTTTTTGTATTTAATTCCGATGCAATTTCTGTGTTTCATCGTCACTAAGAAGGTCAGTGGGATACAGTAATCCTGGAGTTAAGCATCGGAATCTATAACTAGTGTCACAGGAATGGTTCAGACATAGTCAGTAAGATGAGTCAGTCTTCTTGTAGTTAAGTCGGCATTGTTCCTTTTCTATTTAATTACGATGCAATTTCTGTGATTCATCGTCAATAAGAAGGTCAGAGGGAAACAGTAAACCAGAAGTGAAGCAGCAGAATCTATAACTAGTGTCACACGAATGGTTCAAAGCATAGACAGTTGGAAGAGTCAGTCTTCTTGTACTTAAGTCGGCATTGTGCCTTTTGCATTTAATTCCGAAGCAATTTCTGTGTTTCATCGTCCATAAAAAGGTCCGAGGGATACAGTAAACCTCAATTGAAGCATCGGAATAAAAAACTAGTGTCACAGGAATGGTTAAAAACATAGAGAGTAGGAAGAGTCAGTCTTCTTGTACTTAAGTCGGCATTGTGCTTTTTCTATTTAATACTGAAGCGACTTCTGTGTCTCATCGTCAATAGGAAGGTCCAAGGGATACAGTAAACCTTAAGTGAAGCATCGGAATCTATAACTAGTGTCACAGGAATGGTTCAAAACATAGTCAGTAAGAAGAGTCAGTCTTCTTGTACTTAAGTCGGCATTGTGCCTTTTCTATTTAATTCCGATGCAATTTCTGTGTTTCATCGTCAATTAGAAGGTCCAAGGGATACAGTAAACCTTGAGTGAAGCATCGGAATCTATAACTAGTGTCACAGGAATGGTTCTAAACATAGACAGTAAGAAGAGTCAGTCTTCTTGTACTTATGTCGGCATTGTGCATTTTGTATTTAATTCCGATGCAAATTCTGTGTTTCATCGTCAATAAGAAGGTCCAAGGGATACAGTAAACCTGGAGTGAAGCATCGGAATTCATAACTAGTGTCACAGGGACGGTTCAAACCATAGACAGTAAGATGAGTCAGTAATCTTGTTCTTAAGTCGGCATTGTGCATTTTCTATTTAATTCCGATGCAATTTCTGTGTTTCATCGTCAATAAGAAGGTCCAAAAGATACAGTAAGCCCGAAGTGAAGCATCGAAATCAATAACTAGTGTCACGGGAATAGTTCAAATCATAGTCAGTAAGAAGAGTTAGTCTTCTTGTACTTAAGTCATCATTGTGCATTTTCTACTTAATTCTGATGCACTTTCTGTGGTTCATCGTCAATAAGAAGGTCCAAGGGATACAGTAAGCCTGGAGTGATGCATCGGAATCTATAACTAGTGTCACAGGAATGGTTCAAAACACAGACAGAATGAAGAGTCAGACTTCTTTTACTTAAGTCGGCATTGTGCCTTTTGTATTTAATTCCGATGAAATTTCTGTGTTTCATCGTCAATAAGAAGGTCCTAGGGATACAGTAAACCTGGAGTGAAGCATCAGAGTCTAAAACTAGTGTCACAGGAATAGTTCAAAACATAGACAGTAAGAAGAGTCAGTCTTCTTGTAGTTAAGTCGGCATTGTTTTTTTCTATTTAATTCCGATGCATTCTCTGTGTTTCATCGTCAATAAGAAGGTCAGAGGGATACAGTAAACCAGAAGTGAAGCATCGGAATCTATAACTAGTGTCACACGAATGGTTCAAAACATAGACAGTTGGAAGAGTCAGTCTTCTTGAACTTATGTCGCGATTGTGCCTTTTGTATTTAATTCCGAAGCAATTTCTGTGTTTCATCGTCAATAAGAATGTCCAAGGGATACACTAAGCCTAAAATGAACCATCGGAATCTATAACTAGTGTCACAGGAATGGTTCAAAACATAGCCAGTAGGAAAAGTCAGTCTACATGTACTTAAGGCGGCATTGTGCCTTTTGTATTAAATTCCGATGCAATTTCTGTGTTTCATCGTCAATAAGAAGGTAGAAGGGATACAGTAAACCTGAAGTAAAGCATCGAAATCTAAAACTAGTATCACAGGAATGGTTCAAAACATAGACAGTAAGCAGAGTCAGTCTTCTTGTACTTAAGTCGTCATTGTGCTTTTTTGCTTATTACCGATGCAATTTCTGTGTTTAATCGTCAGTAAGACTGTCCAAGGGATACAGTAAACCTAGAGTGAAGCATCGGAATCTATAACTAGTGTCACAGGAATGGTTCAAAACATAGTCAGTAAGAAGAGTCAGTCTTCTTGTACTTAAGTCGGCATTGTGTTTTTTGTATTTAATTCCGATGCAATTTCTGTGTTTCATCGTCACTAAGAAGGTCAGTGGGATACAGTAATCCTGGAGTTAAGCATCGGAATCTATAACTAGTGTCACAGGAATGGTTCAAAGATAGTCAGTAAGATGAGTCAGTCTTCTTGTAGTTAAGTCGGCATTGTTCCTTTTCTATTTAATTCCGATGCAATTTCTGTGATTCATCGTCAATAATAAGGTCAGAGGGATACAGTAAACCAGAAGTGAAGCATCAGAATCTATAACTAGTGTCACAGGAATGGTTCAAAACATAGGCAGTAGGAAAAGTCAGTCTACATGTACTTAAGGCGGCATTGTCCCTTTTGTATTAAATTCCGATGCAATTTCTGTGTTTCATCGTCAATAAGAAGGTAGAAGGGATACAGTAAACCTGAAGTAAAGCATCGAAATCTAAAACTAGTATCACAGGAATGGTTCAAAACATAGACAGTAAGCAGAGTCAGTCTTCTTGTACTTAAGCCGGCATTGTGCTTTTTTGCTTATTTCCGATGCAATTTCTGTGTTTAATCGTCAATAAGACTGTCAAAGGGATACAGTAAACCTAGAGTGAAGCATCGGAATCTATAACTAGTGTCACAGGAATGGTTAAAAACATAGAGAGTAGGAAGAGTCAGTCTTCTTGTACTTAAGTCGGCATTGTGCTTTCTCTATTTAATACTGAAGCGACTTCTGTGTCTCATCGTCAATAGGAAGGTCCAAGGGATACAGTAAACCTTAAGTGAAGCGTCGGAATCTATAACTAGTGTCACAGGAATGGTTCAAAACATAGTCAGTAAGAAGAGTCAGTCTTCTTGTACTTAAGTCGGCATTTTTTCTCTTCTATTTAATTCCGATGCAATTTCTGTGTTTCATCGTCAGTTAGAAGGTCCAAGGGATACAGTAAACCTTGAGTGAGGCATCGGAATCTATAACTAGTGTCACAGGAATGGTTCTAAACATAGACAGTAAGAAGAGTCAGTCTTCTTGTACTTATGTCGGCATTGTGCCTTTTGTATTTAATTCCGATGCAATTTCTGTGTTTTATCGTCAATAAGAAAGTCAGAGGGATACAATAAACCTGAAGTGAAGCATCGGAATCTATAACTATTGTCACAGGAATGGTTTAAAACATAGTCAGTAAGAAGAGTCAGTCTTCTTGTACTTAAGTCGGCATTGTGCTTTTTGGATTTAATTCCGATGCAAATTCTGTGTTTCATCGTCAATAAGGAGGTCCAAGGGATACAGTAAACCTGGAGTGAAGCATCGGAATTCATAACTAGTGTCACAGGGACGGTTCAAACCATAGACAGTAAGATGAGTCAGTAATCTTGTTCTTTAGTCGGCATTGTGCATTTTCTATTTAATACCGATGCAATTTCTGTGTTTCATCGTCAATAAGAAGGTCCAAAAGATACAGTAAGCAAGAAGTGAAGCATCGAAATCAATAACTAGTGTCACAGGAATGGTTCAAATGATAGTCAGTAAGAAGAGTTAGTCTTCTTGTACTTAAGTCATCATTGTGCATTTTCTACATAATTCTGATGCAATTTCTGTGGTTCATCGTCAATAAGAAGGTCCAAGGGATACTGTAAGCCTGGAGTGATGCATCGGAATCTATAACTAGTGTCACAGGAATGGTTCAAAACACAGACAGAATGAAGAGTCAGACTTCTTTTACTTAAGTCGGCATTGTGCATTTTGTATTTAATTCCGATGAAATTTCTGTGTTTCATCGTCAATAAGAAGGTCCTAGGGATACAGTAAACCTGGAGTGAAGCATCAGAGTCTAAAACTAGTGTCACAGGAATAGTTCAAAACATAGACAGTAAGAAGAGCCAGTCTTCTTGTAGTTAAGTCGGCATTGTGCCTTTTCTATTTATTTCCGATGCAATTTCTGTGTTTTATCGTCAATAAGAAGGTCAGAGGGATACAGTAAACCTGAAGTGAAGCATCGGAATCTATAACTAGTGACACACGAATGGTTCAAAACATAGACAGTTGGAAGAGTCAGTCTTCTTGTACTTAAGTCGGCATTGTGCCTTTTGTATTTAATTCCGATGCAATTTCTGTGTTTCATTGTCAATAAGAAGGTCCAAGGGATACAGTAAACCTGAAATGAACCATCGGAATCTATAACTAGTGTCACAGGAATGGTTCAAAACATAGGCAGTAGGAAAAGTCAGTCTACATGTACCTAAGGCGGCATTGTGCGTTTTGTATTTAATTCCCATGCAATTTCTGAGTTTCATCGTCAATAAGAAGGTCCTAGGGATACAGTAAACCTGGAGTGAAGTATCAGAGTCTAAAACTAGTGTCACAGGAATAGTTCAGAACATAGACAGTAAGAAGAGTCAGTCTTCTTGTACTTAATTCGGCATTGTGCCTTTAGTAATTAATCCCAATGCAAATTCTGTGTTTCATCGTCAATAAGAAGGTCAGAGGGATACAGTAAACCTGATATAAAGCATCTCAATCTATAACTAGTGTCACAGGAATGGTTCAAAACAGTCAGTAAGAAGAGTCAGTCTTCTTGTAGTTAAGTCGGCATTGTTCCTTTTCTATTAAATTCCGATGCAATTTCTGTGTTTCATCGTCAATAAGAAGGTCCAAGGGATACAGTAAACCTGGAGTGAAGCATCGGAATCTATAACTAGTGTCAGAGGGACGGTTCAAAACATAGACAGTAAGATGAGTCAGTCTTCTTGTACTTTAGTCGGCATTGTGCTTTTTGTATTTAATTCCGATGCAATTTCTGTGTTTCATCGTCACTACGAAGGTCAGTGGGATACAGTAATGCTGAAGTTAAGCATCGGAATCTATAGGTAGTGTCACAGGAATGGTTCAAATCACAGTCAGTAAGAAGAGTCAGTCTTCTTGTAGTTAAGTCGGCATTATGCCTTTTGTATTTAATTCCGATGCAACTTCTGTGTTACATCGTCACTAAGAAGGTCAGTGGAATATAGTAATCCTGAAGGTAAGCATCGGAATCTATAACTAGTGTCACAGGAATGGTTCAAATCATAGTCAGTAAAAAGAGTCAATCTTCTTGTAGTTAAGTCGGTATTGTGCCTTTTCTATTTAGTTCCGATGCAATTTCTGTGTTTCATCGTCAATAAGAAGGTCCTAGGGATACACAGGAATGGTTCAAAACATAGTCAATAAGAAGGGTCAGTCTTATTGTACGTAAGTCGGCATTGTGAGTTTTGTATTTAATTCCGATACAATTTCTGTGTTTCATCGTCAATAAGAAGGTCGAGGGATACAGTAAACCTGGAGTGTAGCATCGGAATCTATAACTAGTGTCACAGGAATGGTTCAAAACATAGTCAGTAAGAAGAGTCAGTCTTCTTGTACTTAAGTCGGTATTGTGCCTTTTGTATTTAATTCCGATTCAATTTCTGTGTTTCATCGTCAATCAGATGGTCCAAGGGATACAGTAAACCTGGAGTGAACCATTGGAATCTATAAATAGTGTCACAGGGATGGTTCAAAACATAGACAGTAAGAAGAATCAGTTTTCATGTACTTATGTCGGCATTGTGCCTTTTGTATTTAATTCCGATGCAATTTCTGTGTTTCCTCGTCAATAAGAAGGTCAGAAGGATACAGTAAACCTGAAGTAAAGCATCGGAATCTATGAATAGTGTCACAGGAATGGTTCAACACATAGTCAGTAAGAAGAGTCAGTCATCTTGTACTTAAGTCGGTATTGTGCCTTTTGTATTGAATTCCGATGCAATATCTGTGTTTCATCGTCAATAAGATGGTCCAAGGGATACAGTAAACCTGAAGTGAAGCATCGAAAACTATGACTAGTGCCACTGGAATGGTTCAAAACATTGTCATTAAGAAGTGTCAGTCTTGTTGTACTTAAGTCGGCATTGTGCCCCTTCTATTTAATTACGATGCAAGTTCTGTGTTTCATCGTCAGTAAGAAGGTTTAAGTAAAACAGTAAACCTGGAGTGAAGCATCGGAATCTATAACTAGTGTCACCGGAATGGTTCAAAACATAGACAGTAAGAGGAGTCAGTCTTCTTGTACTTAAGTCGGCATTGTGCCTTTTGTATTTAATTCCGATGAATTTCTGTGTTTTATCGTCAATAAGAAGGTCTGAGGGCTACAGTAAACCTGAAGTGAAGCATCGAAATCTATAACTAGTATCACAGGAATTGTTCAAAACGAAGACAGTAAGCAGAGTCAGTCTTCTTGTACTTAAGTCGGCATTGTGCTTTTTTTATTTAATTCGGATGCAATTTCTGTGTTTCATCGTCAATATGAAGGTCCAAAGGATACAGTAAACCTAGAGTGAAGCATCGGAATCTATAACTAGTGTCACAGGAATGGTTCAAAACATAGACAGTAAAAAGGGTCAACCTTTTTGTACTTCATTCGGCATTGTGCCTTTTGTATTTAATTCCGATGCAATTTCTGTGTTTCATCGTCAATAAGAACGTCAGAGGGATACAGTTAATCTGAAGTGAAGCATCGGAATCTATAACGAGTGTCACAGGAATGGTTCAAAACATAGACATTAAGAAGAGTCAGTCTTCTTGTACTTAAGTCGGCATTAAGCCTTTTGTATTTAATTCCAATGTAATTTCTGTGTTTTATCGTCAATAAGAAGGTCAAATGGATACAGTAACCATGAAGTGAAGCATCGGAATTTATAACTAGTGTCACAGGAATGGTTGAAAACATAGTCAGTAAGAAGAGTCAGTCTTCTTGTAATTAAGTCGGCATTGTACCTTTTGTATTTAATTCCGATGCAATTTCTGTGTTACATCGTCAATATGAAGGTCAAAGGGATACAGTAAACCTGGAGTGAAGCTTCGGAATCTATAACCAGTGTCACAGAGATGGTTCAGAACATAGACAGTAAGAAGAGTCAGTTTTCTTGTACTTATGTCGGCATTGTGCCTTTTGTATTTAATCCCGACGCAATTTCTGTGTTTCATCGTCAATAAGAAGGTCAGAGGGATACAGTAATCCTGAAGTAAAGCATCGGAATCTATGACTAGTGTCACATGAATGGTTCAAAACATAGTCAGTTAGAAGAGTCACTCTTCTTGTACTCAAGTCGGTATTGTGCCTTTTGCATTTAATTCCGATGAAATTGCTGTGTTTCATCGTCAATGAGATGGTCCAAGGGATACAGTAAACCTGAAGTGAAGCATCGGAATCTATAACTAGTGTCACAGAAATGGTTCAAAACATAGTCAGTAAGAAGAGTCAGTCTTCTTGTACTTAAGTCGGCATTGTGTTTTTTGTATTTAATTCCGATGCAATTTCTGTGTTTCATCGTCACTAAGAAGGTCAGTGGGATACAGTAATCCTGGAGTTAAGCATCGGAATCTATAACTAGTGTCACAGGAATGGTTCAAAGATAGTCAGTGAGAAGAGTCAGTCTTCTTGTAGTTAAGTCGGCATTGTTCCTTTTCTATTTAATTCCGATGCAACTTCTGTGATTCATCGTCAATAGGAATGTCAGAGGGATACAGTAAACCAGAAGTGAAGCATCAGAATCTATAACTAGTGTCACACGAATGGTTCAAAGCATAGACAGTTGGAAGAGTCAGTCTTCTTGTACTTAAGTCGGCATTGTGCCTTTTGCATTTAATTCCGAAGCAATTTCTGTGTTTCGTCGTCAATAAGAAGGTCCAAGGGATACACTAAACCTGAAATGAACCAACGGAATCTATAACTAGCGTCACAGGAATGGTTCAATATACAGACAGTAGGAGAAGTCAGTCTACATGTACTTAAGTCGGTATTGTGCCTTTTGTATTTAATTCCGATGCAATTTCTGTGTTTCATCGCAACAAGAATGTCAGAGGGATACAGCAAACCTGAAGTGAAGCATCGGAATCTATAACTAGTGTCACAGGAATGGTTCAAAACATAGACAGTAAGAAGAGTCAGTCATCTTGTACTTAAGTCGGCATTGTACCTTTTGTATTTAATTCCGATGCAATTTCTGTGTTACATCGTCAATATGAAGGTCAAAGGGATACAGTAAACCTGGAGTGAAGCTTCGGAATCTATAACCAGTGTCACAGAGATGGTTCAAAACATAGACAGTAAGAAGAGTCAGTTTTCTTGTACTTATGTCGGCATTGTGCCTTTTGTATTTAATCCCGACGCAATTTCTGTGTTTCATCGTCAATAAGAAGGTCAGAGGGATACAGTAATCCTGAAGTAAAGCATCGGAATCTATGACTAGTGTCACATGAATGGTTCAAAACATAGTCAGTTAGAAGAGTCACTCTTCTTGTACTCAAGTCGGTATTGTGCCTTTTGCATTTAATTCCGATGAAATTGCTGTGTTTCATCGTCAATGAGATGGTCCAAGGGATACAGTAAACCTGAAGTGAAGCATCGGAATCTATGACTAGTGTCACAGGAATGGTTCAAAACATAGAGAGTAGGAAGAGTCAGTCTTCTTGTTCTTAAGTCGGCATTGTGCCTAATGTTATTAATTCCGATGCAATTTATGTGCTTCATCGTCAATAAGAAGGTCCAAGGGATACGGTAAACCTGGAGTAAAGCATCGGAATCTATAACTAGTGTCACAGAAATGGTTCAAAACATAGTCAGTAAGAAGAGTCAGTCTTCTTGTACTTAAGTCGGCTTTGTGTTTTTTGTATTTAATTCCGATGCAATTTCTGTGTTTCATCGTCACTAAGAAGGTCAGTGGGATACAGTAATCCTGGAGTTAAGCATCGGAATCTATAACTAGTGTCACAGGAATGGTTCAAAGATAGTCAGTGAGAAGAGTCAGTCTTCTTGTAGTTAAGTCGGCATTGTTCCTTTTCTATTTAATTCCGATGCAACTTCTGTGATTCATCGTCAATAAGAATGTCAGAGGGATACAGTAAACCAGAAGTGAAGCATCAGAATCTATAACTAGTGTCACACGAATGGTTCAAAGCATAGACAGTTGGAAGAGTCAGTCTTCTTGTACTTAAGTCGGCATTGTGCCTTTTGCATTTAATTCCGAAGCAATTTCTGTGTTTCGTCGTCAATAAGAAGGTCCAAGGGATACACTAAACCTGAAATGAACCAACGGAATCTATAACTAGCGTCACAGGAATGGTTCAATATACAGACAGTAGGAGAAGTCAGTCTACATGTACTTAAGTCGGTATTGTGCCTTTTGTATTTAATTCCGATGCAATTTCTGTGTTTCATCGCAACAAGAATGTCAGAGGGATACAGCAAACCTGAAGTGAAGCATCGGAATCTATAACTAGTGTCACAGGAATGGTTCAAAACATAGACAGTAAGAAGAGTCAGTCATCTTGTACTTAAGTCGGTATTGTGCCTTTTCTATTTAATTCCGATGCAATTTCTGTGATTCATCGTCAATAAGAAGGTCATAGGGATACAGTAAACCTGAAGTGAAGCATCGTTATCTATAACTAGTGTCACAGGAATGGTTCAAATCATAGAGAGTTGGAAGACTCAGTCTTCTTGTACTTAAGTCGGCATCGTGGATTTTGCATTTCATTCCGATGCAATTTCTGTGTTTCATCGTCCATAAGAAGGTCCGAGGGATACAGTAAACCTCAATTGAAGCATCGGAATAAAAAACCAGTGTCACAGGAATGGTTAAAAACATAGAGAGTAGGAAGAGTCAGTCTTCTTGTACTTAAGTCGGCATTGTGCTTTTTCTATTTAATACTGAAGCGACTTCTGTGTCTCATCGTCAATAGGAAGGTCCAAGGGATACAGTAAACCTTAAGTGAAGCATCGGAATCTATAACTAGTGTCACAGTAATGGTTCAAAACATAGTCAGTATGAAGAGTCAGTCTTCTTGTACTTAAGTCGGCATTGTGCCTTTTGTATTTAATTCCGATGCAATTTCTGTGTTTTATCGTCAATAAGAAGGCCAGAGGGATACAGTAAACCTGAAGTGAAGCATCGGAATCTATAACTATTGTCACAAGAATGGTTTAAAACATAGTCAGTAAGAAGTGTCAGTCTTCTTGTACTTAAGTCGGCATTGTGCTTTTCTATTTATTTCCGATGCATTTTCTGTGTTTTATCGTCAATAAGAAGGTCAGAGGGACACAGTAAACCTGAAGTGAAGCATCGGAATCTATAACTAGTGTCACACGAATGGTTCAAAACATAGACAGTTGGAAGAGTCAATCTTCTTGTACTTAAGTCGGCATTGTGCCTTTTGTATTTAATTCCGATGCAATTTCTGTGTTTCATTGTCAATAAGAAGGTCCAAGTTATACAGTAAACCTGAAATGAACCATCGGAATCTAAAACTAGTGTCACAGGAATGGTTCAAAACATAGGCAGTAGGAAAAGTCAGTCTACATGTACTTAAGGCGGCATTGTGCCTTTTGTATTTAATTCCGATGCAATTTCTGTGTTTCATCGTCAATAAGGAGGTCAGAGGGATGCGGAAAACCTGAAGTGAAGCATCGGAATCTATAACTAGTGTCACAGGAATGGTTCAAAACATAGTCAGTAAGAAGAGTCAGTCTTCTTGTACTTAAGTCGGCATTGTGCTTTTTCTATTTAATATTTGATGCGATTCCTGTGTCTCATCGTTAATAGGAAGGTCCAAGGGTTGCGGTAAACCTGAAGTGAAGCATCGGGATCTATAACTAGTGTCACAGGAATGGTTCAAAACATTGTCAGTAAGAAGAGTCAGTCTTTTACTACCTAAGTCGGCATTGTGGTTTTTCTATTTAATTACGATGCAATTTCTGTGTTTCATCGTCAGTAAGAAGGTCCAAGTAATACAGTAAACCTGGAGTGAAGCATCGGAATCTATAACTAGTGTCACAGGAATGGTTCAAAACATAGACAGCAAGAAGAGTCAATCTTTTTGTACTTAATTCGGCATTGTGCCTTTTGTATTTAATTCCGATGCAATTTCTGTGTTTCATCGTAAATAAGAACGTCAGAGGGATACAGTAAATCTGAAGTGAAGCATCGGAATCTATAACTAGTGTCACAGGAATGGTTCAAACATAGTCAGTAAGAAGAGTCAGTCTTGTTGTAGTTAAGTCGGCATTGTTTTTTTCTATTTAATTCCTATGCAATCTCTGTGTTTCATCGTCAATAAGAAGGTCAGAGGGATACAGTAAACCAGAAGTGAAGCATCAGAATCTATAACTAGTGTCACACGAATGGTTCAAAACATAGACAGTTGGAAGAGTCAGTCTTCTTGTACTTATGTCGCCATTGTGCCTTTTGTATTTAATTCCGAAGCAATTTTTCTGTTTCATCGTCAATAAGAATGTCCAAGGGATACACTAAACCTAAAATGAAACAACGGAATCTATAAGTAGTGTCACAGGTATGGTTCAGTACAGAGACAGTAGGAAAAGGCAGTCTACATGTACTTAAGTCGACATTGTGTCTTTTGTATTTAATTCCGATGCAATTTCTGTGTTTCATCGCAACAAGAAGGTCAGAGGGATACAGTAAACCTGAAGTGAAGCATCGGAATCTAAAACTAGTGTCACAGGAATGGTTCAAAACATAGTCAGTAAGAAGAGTCAGTCTTCTTGTACTTAAGTCGGCATTGTGCCTTTTCTATTTAATTCCGATGCAATTTCTGTGTTTCATCGTCAATTAGAAGGTCCAAGGGATACAGTAAACCTGGAGTGAAGCATTGGAATCTATAACTAGTGTCACAGGAATGGTTCAAAACATAGACAGTAAGAAGAGAAAGTCTTCTTGTACTTATGTTGGCATTGTGCCTTTTGTATTTAATTCCGATGCAATTTCTGTGTTTTATCGTCAATAAGAAGGTCAGAGGGATACAGTTAACCTGAAGTGAAGCATCCGAATCTATAGCTAGTGTCACAGGAATGGTTCAAAACATAGTCAGTAAGAAGAGTCCATCTTCTTGTACCTAAGTCGGCATTGTGCTTTTGTATTTAATTCCGATGCAATTTCTGTTTTTCTTCGTCATAAAGAAGGTGCAAGGTATACAGTAAACATGGAGTGAAGCATCGGAATCTGTAACTAGTGTCACAGGAATGGTTCAAAACATAGACAGTAAGATGAGTCTGTCTTCTTGTACTTAAGTCGGCATTGTGCCTTTTGTATTAAATTCCGATGCAATTTCTTTGTTTCATCGTCAATAAGAAGGTAGAAGGGATACAGTAAACCTGAAGTAAAGCATCGAAATCTAAAACTAGTATCACAGGAATGGTTCAAAACATAGACAGTAAGCAGAGTCAGTCTTCTTGTACTTAAGTCGGCATTGTGCTTTTTTGCTTATTTCCGATGCAATTTCTGTGTTTAATCGTCAATAAGACTGTCCAAGGGATACAGTAAACCTAGAGTGAAGCATCGGAATCTATAACTAGTGTCACAGGAATGGTTCAAAACATAGTCAGTAAGAAGAGTCAGTCTCCTTGTACTTAAGTCGGCTTTGTGCATTTTGTGTTTAATTCCGATGCAAATTGTGTGTTTCATCGTCAATAAGAAGGTATAAGGGATACAGTAAACCTGAAGTGATGCATCGGAATCTATAACTAGTGTCACAGGAATGGTTCAAAACATAGAAAGTAGCAAGAATTAGTCTTCCTGTACTTAATTCGGCATTGTGCCTTTAGTAATTAATTCCAATGCAATTTCTGTGTTTCATCGTCAATACGAAGGTCCAAAAGATACGGTAAATCCGAAGTGAAGCATCGAAATCAATAACTAGTGTCATAGGAATGGTTCAAATCATAGTCAGTAAGAAGAGTTAGTCTTCTTGTACTTAAGTCATCCTTGTGCATTTTCTATTTAATTCTGATGCAATTTCTGTGGTTCATCGTCAATAAGAAGGTCCAAGGGATACAGTAAACCTGGAGTGATGCATCGGAATCTATAACTAGTGTCACAGGAATGGTTCAAAACACAGATAGAAAGAAGAGTCAGACTTCTTTTACTTAAGTTGGCATTGTGCGTTTCGTATTTAATTCCGATGCAATTTCTGAGTTTCATCGTCAGTAAGAAGGTCCTAGGGATACAGTAAACCTGGAGTGAAGCATCAGAGTCTAAAACTAGTGTCACAGGAATAGTTCAAAACATAGACAGTAAGAAGAGTCAGTCTTCTTGTACTTAAATCGGCATTGTGCCTTTAGTAATTAATTCCAATGCAATTTCTGTGTTTCATCGTCAATAAGAAGGTCAGAGGGATATAGTAAACCTGATATAAAGCATCGCAATCTATAACTAGTGTCACAGGAATGGTTCAAAACAGTCAGTAAGAAGAGTCAGTCTTCTTGTAGTTAAGTCGGCATTGTGCTTTTTCTATTTAATTCCGATGCAATTTCTGTGTTTCATCGTCAATAAGAAGGTCAGAGGGATACAGTAAACCTGAAATGAAGCATCGGAATCTATAACTAGTGTCACACGAATGGTTCAAAACACAGACAGTTGGAAGAGTCAGTCTTCTTGTACTTAAGTCGGCATTGTGCCTTTTGTATTTAATTCCGATGCAATTTCTGTGTTTCATTGTCAATAAGAAGGTCCAAGGGATACAGTAAACCTGAAATGAACCATCGGAATCTATAACTAGTGTCACAGGAATGGTTCAAAACATAGTCAGTAGGAAAATTCAGTCTACATGTACTTAAGGCGGCATTGTGCCTTTTGTATTTAATTCCGATGCAATTTCTGTGTTTCATCGTCAATAAGGAGGTCAGAGGGATGCGGAAAACCAGAAGTGAAGCATCGGAATCTATAACTATTGTCACAGGAATGGTTCAAAACATAGTCAGTAAGAAGAGTCAGTCTTCTTGTACTTAAGTCGGCATTGTGATTTTTCCATTTAATTCCGATGCGATTCCTGTGTCTCATCGTCAATAGGAAGGTCCAAGGGATGCGGTAAACCTGAAGTGAAGCATCGGAATCTATAACTAGTGTCACAGGAATGGTTCAAAACATTGTCAGCAAGAAGAGTCAGTCTTTTTCTACTTAAGTCGGCATTGTGCCTTTTCTATTTAATTACGATGCAATTTCTGTGTTTCATCGTCAGTAAGGAGGTCCAAGTAATACAGTAAACCTGGAGTGAAGCATCGGACTCTATAACTAGTGTCACAGGAATGGTTCAAAACATAGACAGTAAGAAGAGTCAATCTTTTTGTACTTAATTCGGCATTGTGCCTTTTGTATTTAATTCCGATGCAATTTCTGTGTTTCATCGTAAATAAGAACGTCAGAGGGATACAGTAAATCTGAAGTGAAGCAATGGAATCTATAACTAGTGTCACAGGAATGGTTCAAAACATAGACATTAAGAAGAGTCAGTCTTCTTGTACTTAAGTCGGCATTGTGCCTTTTGTATTTAATTCCAATGTAATTTCTGTGTTTTATCGTCAATAAGGAGGTCAGAGGGATACACTAAACATGAAGTGAAGCATCGGAATCTATAACTAGTGTCACAGGAATGGTTCAAAACATAGTCAGTAAGAAGAGTCAGTCTTCTTGTACTTAAGTCGGCATTGTGTTCTTTGTATTTAATTCCGATACAATTTCTGTGTTTCATCGTCAATAAGAAGGTCAGAGGGATACAGTAAACCAGAAGTGAAGCATCAGAATCTATAACTAGTGTCACACGAATGGTTCAAAACATAGACAGTTGGAAGAGGAAGTTTTCTTGTACTTAAGTCGGCATTGTGCCTTTTGTTTTTAATTCCGAAGCAATTTCTGTGTTTCATCGTCAATAAGAACGTCCAAGGGATACACTAAACCTGAAATGAACCAACGGAATCTATAAGTAGTGTCACAGGAATGGTTCAGCACAGAGACAGTAGTAAAAGTCAGTCTACATGTACTTAAGTCGGCATTGTGTCTTTTGTATTTAATTCCGATGCAATTTCTGTGTTTCATCGCAACAAGAATGTCAGAGGGATTCAGTAAACCTGAAGTGAAGAATCGGAATCTAAAACTAGTGTCACAGGAATGGTTCAAAACATAGTCAGTAAGCAGAGCCAGTCTTCTTGTACTTAAGTCGGCATTGTGCCTTTTGTATTTAATTCCGATGCAATTAGTGTGTTTCATCGTCAATATGTAGGTCCAAGGGATACGGTAAACCTGAAGTGAAGCATCGGAATCTATAACTAGTGCCACAGGAATGGTTCAAAACATAGACAGTAGGAAGATTCAGTCTTCTTGTACATAAGTCGGTATTGTGCCTTTTATATTTAATTCCGATGCAATTTCTGTGTTTCATCGTCTATAAGAAGGACAGGGGGAACAGTAAACCTCAAGTGAAGCATCGGAATAAAAAACTAGTGTCACAGGAATGGTTAAAAACATAGAGAGTAGGAAGAGTCAGTCTTCTTGTACTTAAGTCCGCATTGTGCTTTTTCTATTTTATTCCTATGCGATTTCTGTGTCTCATCGTCAATAGGAAGGTCCAAGGGATACAGTAAACCTGAAGTGTAGCATCGGAATCTATAACTAGTGTCACGTGAATGGTCAAGACATAGACAGTAAGAAGAGTCAGTCTTCTTGTACTTCAGTCGGCATTGTGCTTTTGTATTTAATTCCGATGCAATCTCTGTGTTTCATCGTCAATAAGAAGGTCCAAGGTATACAGTAATCCCGGAGTGAAGCATCGGATTCTGTAGCTAGTGTCACAGGAATAGTTCAAAACATAGACAGTAAGATGAGTCAGTCTTGTTGTACGTAAGTCGGCATTGTACCTTTTGTATTAAATTCCGATGCAATTTCTGTGTTTCATCGTCAATATGAAGGTCCAAGGGATACAGTAAATCTGAAGTGAAGCATCGAAATCTAAAACTAGTATCACAGGAATGGTTCAAATCATAGACAGTAGGCAGAGTCAGTCTTCTTGTACTTAAGTCGGCATTGTGCTTTTTTATTTAATTCCGATGCAATTTCTGTGTTTAATCGTCAATAAGAATGTCCAAGGGATACAGTAAACCTAGAGTGAAGCATCCGAATCTATAACTAGTGTCACAAGAATAGTTCAAAACATAGTCAGTAAGAAGAGTCAGTTATCTTGTACTTAAGTCGGCATTGTGCCTTTTGTATTTAATTCCGATGCAATTTCTGTGTTTCATCGTCACTAAGATGGTCAGTGGGATACAGTAATCCTGAAGTTAAGCATCGGAATCTATAACTAGTGTCACAGAAATGGTTCAAAACATAGTCAGTAAGAAGAGTCCGTCTTCTTGTACTAAAGTCGGCATTGAGCCTTTTGTATTAAATTCCGATGCAATTTCTGTGTTTCATCGTCAATAAGAAGGTCCAAGGGATACAGTAAACCTGAAGTGAAGCATCGAAATCTAAAACTAGTATCACAGGAATGGTTCAAAACATAGACAGTAACCAGAGTCAGTCTTCTTGTACTTAAGTCGGCGATGTGCTTCTTTTATTTAATTCCGATGCAATTTCTGTATTTAATCGTCAATAAGAATGTCCAAGGGATACAGTAAACCTAGAGTGAAGCATCGGAATCTATAACTAGTGTCACAGGAATGGTTCAAGTCATAGGGAGTTTGAAGATTAAGTCTTCTTGTACTTCAGTCGGCATTGTGCCTCTTGTATTTCATTCCGATGCAATTTCTGTGTTTCATCGTCCATATGAAGGTCCGACGGATACAGTAAACCTCAAGTGAACCATCGGAATAAAAAACTAGTGTCACAGGAATGGTTAAAAACATAGAGAGTAGGTAGAGTCAGTCTTCTTGTACTTAAGTAGGCAATGTGCTTTTTCTATTTAATACCAATGCGACTTCTGTGTCTCATCGTCAATAGGAAGGTCCAAGGGATACAGTAAACCTGAAGTGAAGCATCGAAATCTAAAACTAGTATCACAGGAATGGTTCAAAGCATAGACAGTAAGCAGAGTCAGTCTTCTTGTACTTAAGTCGGCATTGTGGTTTTTTGCTTAATTCCGATGCAATTTCTGTGTTTAATCGTCAACAAGAATGTCCAAGGGATACAGTATACCTAAAGTGAAGCATCGGAATCTATAACTAGTGTCACAGGAATAGTTCAAAACATAGTCAGTAAGAAGAGTCAGTCTTCTTGTACTTAAGTCGGCTTTGTGTCTTTTGTATTTAATTCCGATGCAATTTGTGTGTTTCATCGTCAATAAGAAGGTATAAGGGATCCAGTAAACCTGAAGTGATGCATCGGAATCTATAACTAGTGTCACAGGAATGGTTCAAAACATAGACAGTAGGAAGAGTTAGTCTTCTTGTACTTAAGTCGATATTGTGTCTTTTCTATATAATTCCGATGCAATTTCTGTGTTTCATCGTCAATAAGAAGGTCACAGGGATACAGTAAACTTGGAGTGAAGCATCGAAATCTGTAACTAGTGTCACAGGAATGGTTCAAGACATAGACAGTAAGATGAGTAAGTCTTGTTATACTTAAGTCGGCATTGTGCCTTTTGTATTAAATTCCGATGCAATTTCTGTGGTTCATCGTCACTAAGAAGGTCAGTGGGATACAGTAATCCTGATGTTAAGCATCGGAATCTATAACTAGTGTCTCAGGAATGGTTGAAAGCATAGTCAGTAAG
This sequence comes from Schistocerca serialis cubense, assembly GCF_023864345.2. Lineage (NCBI taxonomy): Eukaryota > Metazoa > Arthropoda > Insecta > Orthoptera > Acrididae > Schistocerca > Schistocerca serialis. The sequence goes on from NC_064642.1 coordinate 840,142,250, forward strand.
AAGAGTCAGTCTTCTTGTAATTAAGTCGGCATTGTACCTTTTGTATTGAATTCCGATGCAATTTCTGTGTTACATCGTCAATATGAAGGTCTAAGGGATACAGTAAACCTGGAGTGAAGCATCGGAATCTATAACTAGTGTCACAGGAATGGTTCAAAACATAGTCAGCAAGATGAGTCAGTCTTCTTGTACTTAAGTCGGCATTGTGCCTTTTGTATTTAATCCCGATGCAATATCTGTGTTTCATCGCCAATAAGAAGGTCCAAGTTATACAGTAAGCCCGAAGTGAAGAATCAGAATCTATAACTAGTGTCACAGGAATGGTTCAAAACATAGTCAGTAAGAAGAGTCAGTCTACTTGTACTTAAGTCGGCATTGTGCCTTTTGTATTTATTTCCGATGCAATTTCTGTGTTACATCGTCACTAAGAAGGTCAGTGGGATTTAGTAATTCTGATGGTAATCATAGGAATCCATAACTAGTGTCACAGGAATGGTTCAAAACATAGTCAGTAAGAAGAGTCAGTCCTCTTGTAGTTAAGTCGGTATTGTGCTTTTCTATTTAATTCCGATGCAATTTCTGTGTTTCATCGTCAATAAGAAGGTCCTAGGAATACAGTAAACCTGGAGTGAAGCATCGGAATCTATAACTAGTGTCACAGGGATGGTTCAAAACATAGACAGTAAAAAGTGTCAGTTTTATTGTACTTATGTCGGCATTGTGCCTTTTGTATTTAATTCCGACGCAATTTCTATGTTTCATCGTCAATAAGAAGGTCAGAGGGATACAGTAAACCTGAAGTAAAGCATCGGAATCTATGACTAGAGTCACAGGAATGGTTCAAAACATAGTCAGTAAGAAGAGTCAGTCTACTTGTACTTAAGTCGGCATTGTGCCTTTTGTATTTATTTCCGATGCAATTTCTGTGTTACATCGTCACTAAGAAGGTCAGTGGGATTTAGTAATTCTGATGGTAATCATAGGAATCCACAACTAGTGTCACAGGAATGGTTCAAAACATAGTCAGTAAGAAGAGTCAGTCTTCTTGTACGTAAGTCGGCATTGTGAATTTTGTATTTAATTCCGATACAATTTATGTGTTTCATCGTCAATAAGAAGGTCCAAGGGATACAGTAAACCTGGAGTGAAGCATCGGAATCTATAACTAGTGTCACAGGGATGGTTCAAAACATAGACAGTAAAAAGTGTCAGTTTTATTGTACTTATGTCGGCATTGTGCCTTTTGTATTTAATTCCGACGCAATTTCTGTGTTTCATCGTCAATAAGAAGGTCAGAGGGATACAGTAAACCTGAAGTAAAGCATCGGAATCTATGACTAGAGTCACAGGAATGGTTCAAAACATTGTCAGTAAGAAGAGTCAGTCTTCTTGTACTTAAGTCGGTATTGTGCCTTTTGTATTTTATTCCGATGCAATTTCTGTGTTTCATCGTCAATAAGATGGTCCAAGGGATACAGTAAACCTGAAGTGAAGCATCGGAATCTATGACTAGTATCACAGGAATGGTTCAAAACATAGACAGTAGGAAGAGTCAGTCTTCTTGTACTTAAGTCGGCATTGTGCCTAATGTATTTAATTCCGATGCAATTTCTGTGCTTCATCGTCAATAAGAAGGTCCAAGGGATACAGTAAAACTGGAGTGAAGCATCGGAATCTATAACTAGTGTCACAGGAATGGTTCAAAACATAGTAAGTAAGAAGAGTCAGTCTTCTTGTACTTAAGTCGGCATTGTGTTTTTTATATTTAATTCCGATGCAATTTCTGTGTTTCATCGTCACTAAGAAGGTCAGTGGGATACAGTAATCCTGAAGTTAAGCATCGGAATCTATAACTAGTTTCACAGGAATGGTTCAAACATAGTCAGTAAGAAGAGTCAGTCTTCTTGTAGTTAAGTCGGCATTGTTCCTTTTCGATTTAATTCCGATGCAAATTCTGTGTTTCATCGTCAATAAGAAGGTCAGAGGGGTACAGTAAACCAGAAGTGAAGCATCAGAATCAATAACTAGTGTCACACGAATGGTTCAAAACATAGACAGTTGGAAGAGTCAGTCTTCTTGTACTTAAGTCGGCATTGTGCCTTTTGTATTTAATTCCGAAGCAATTTCTGTGCTTCATCGTCCATAAGAAGGTCCAATTGATACACTAAACCTGAAATGAACCAACGGTATCTATAACTAGTGTCACAGGAATGGTTCAAAACAGAGACAGTAGGAAAAGTCAGTCTACATGTACTTAAGTCGGCATTGTGCCTTTTGTATTTAATTCCGATGCAATTTCTGTGTTTCATCGCAACAAGAAGGTCAGAGGCATACAGTAAACCTGAAGTGAAACATCGGAATCTAAAACCAGTGTCACAGGAATGGTTCAAAACATAGTCAGTAAGAAGAGACAGTCTTCTTGTACTTAAGACGGCATTGTGCCTTTTGTATTTAATTCCGATGCAATTAGTGTGTTTCATCGTCAATAAGTAGGTCCAAGGGATACGGTAAACCTGAAGTGAAGCATCGGAATTTATAACTAGTGTCACAGGAATGGTTCAAAACATAGACAGAAGGAAGAGTGAGTCATCTTGTATTTAAGTCGGTATTGTGCCTTTTCTATTTATTTCCGATGCGATTTCTGTGTTTCATCGTCAATAAGAAAGTCAGAGGGATACAGTAAACCTGAAGTGAAGCATCGGAATCTATAAGTAGTGTCACAGGAATGGTTCAAATCATCGTGATTTGGAAGATTCAGTCTTCTTGTACTTAATTCGGCATTGTGCCTTTTGTATTTCATTCCGATGCAATTTCTGAGTTTCATTGTCCATAAGAAGGTCCGAGGGATACACTAAACCTCAAGTGAAGCATCGGAATTAAAAACTAGTGTCACAGGAATGGTTAATAACATTGACAGTAAGAGGAGTCAGTCTTCTTGTACTTAAGTCGGCAGTGTGTTTTTTCTATTTAATACCGATGCGACTTCTGTGTCTCATCGTCAATAGGAAGGCCCCACGGATACAGTAAACCTGAAGTGAAGCATCGAAATCTATTACTAGTGTCACACGAATGGTTCAAAACAAAGTCAGTAAGAAGAGTCAGTCTTCTTGTACTAAAGTCGGCATTGTGCCTTTTCAATTTATTTCCGATGCAATTTCTGTGTTTCATCGTCCATAAGAAGGTCCAAGGGACACAGTAAACCTGGAGTGAAGCATCGGAATCTATAACTAGTGTCACAGGAATGGTTCAAAGCATAGTCAGTAAGAAGAGTCAGTCTTCTTGTACTTATGTCGGCATTGTGCCTTTTGTATTTAATTCCGATGCAATTTTTGTGTTTTATCGTCAATAAGAAGGTCAGAGGGATACGTAAACCTGAAGTGAAGCATCCGAATCTATAGCTAGTGTCACAGGAATGGTACAAAACATAGTTAGTAAGGAGGGTCCATCTTCTTGTACTGAAGTCGGCATTGTGCTTTTGTATTTAATTCCGATGCAATTTCTGTGTTTCATCGTCAATAAGAAGGTCCAAGGTATACAGTAAACCTGGAGTGAAGCATCGGAATCTGTAACTAGTGTCACAGGAATGGTTCAAAACATAGACAGTAAGATGAGTCTGTCTTCTTGTACTTAAGGCGGCATTGTGCTTTTGTATTTAATTCCGACGCAATTTCTGTGTTTCATCGTCAATAGGAAGGTCCAAGGTATACAGTAAACCTGGAGTGAAGCATCGGAATCTGTAACTAGTGTCACAGGAATGGTTCAAAACATAGACAGTAAGATGAGTCTGTCTTCTTGTACTTAAGTCGGCATTGTGCCTTTTGTATTATATTCCGATGCAATTTCTGTGTATCATCGTCAATAAGAAGGTCCAAGGGATACAGTAAACCTGAAGTGAATTAACGAAATCTAAAACTAGTATCACAGGAATGGTTCAAAACATAGACAGTAAGAAGAGTCAGTCTTCTTGTACTTAAGTCGACATTTTGCTTTTTTTACTTAATTCCGATGCAATTTCTGTGCTTAATCGTCAATAAGAATGTCCAATTGATACAGTAAACCTAGAGTTAAGCATCGGAATCTATAACTAGTGTCACAGGAATGGTTCAAAACATAGTCAGTAAGAAGAGTCAGTCTTCTTGTACTTAAGTCGGCATTGTGCCTTTTGTATTTAATTCCGATGCAATTTCTGTGTTTCATCGTCAATAAGAAGGTATAAAGGATACAGTAAACCTGAAGTGAAGCATCGGAATCTATAACTAGTGTCACAGGAATGGTTCAAAACATAGACAGTAGGAAGAGTCGGTCTACTTGTACTTAAGTCGGCATTGTGCTTTTTCTATGTAATTCCGATGCGATTTCTGTGTCTCATCGACAATAGGAAGGTCCAAGGTATACAGTAAACCTGAAGTGTAGCATCGGAATCTATAGCTACTGTCACATGAATGGTTCAAAACATAGTTAGTAGGAAGAGTCAGTCTTCTTGTACTTAATTCGGCATTGTGCCTTTTGTATTTAATTCCGATGCAATTTCTGTGTTTCATCGTCAATAAGAAGGTCCAAGGTATACAGTAAACCTGAAGTGAAGCATCGGAATCTGTAACTAGTGTCACAGGAATGGTTCAAAACATAGACAGTAAGATGAGTAAGTCTTGTTGTAATTAGGTCGGCATTGTGCCTCTTGCATTAAATTACGATGCGATTTCTGTGTTTCATCGTCAATAAGAAGGTCCAAGGGATACAGTAAACCTGAAGTGAAGCATCGAAATCTAAAACTAGTATCACAGGAATGGTTCAAAACATAGACAGTAAGCAGAGTCAGTCTTCTTGTACTTAAGTCGGCATTGTGCTTTTTTCTATTTAATTCCGATGCAATTTCTGTGTTTCATCGTCCATAAGAAGGTTAGATGGACACAGTAAAACTGAAGTGAAGCATCGGAATCCATAACTAGTGTCACAGGAATGGTTCAAAACATAGAGAGATGGAAGAGTAAGTCTTCTTGTACTTAAGTCGGCATTGTGCCTTTTGTATATCATTCCGATGCAATTTCTGTGTTTCATTGTCCATAAGAAAGTCCGAGGGATACAGTAAACCTCAAGTGAAGCATCGGAATAAAAAACTAGTGTCACAGGAATGGTTCAAAACATAGAGAGTAGGAAGAGTCAGTCTTCTTGTACTTAAGTCGGCATTGTGCTTTTTCTATTTAATTCCGATGCGATTTCTATGTCTCATCGTCAATAGGAACGTCCAAGGGATACAGTAAACCTGATGTCAAGCATCGGAATCTATAACTAGTGTCACATGAATGGTTCAAAACATAGACAGTAAGAAGAGTCAGTCTTCTTGTACTTAATTCGGCATTGTGCCTTTTGTATTTAATTCCGATGCAATTTCTGTGTTTCATCGTCAATAAGAAGGTCAGAGGGATACAGTAAACCTGAAGTAAAGCATCGGAATCTATGACTAGAGTCACAGGAATGGTTCAAAACATTGTCAGTAAGAAGAGTCAGTCTTCTTGAACTTAAGTCGGTATTGTGCCTTTTGTATTTTATTCCGATGCAATTTCTGTGTTTCATCGTTAATAAGATGGTCCAAGGGATACAGTAAACCTGAAGTGAAGCATCGGAATCTATGACTAGTGTCACAGGAATGGTTCAAACATAGACAGTAGGAAGAGTCAGTGTTCTTGTACTTAAGTCGGCATTGTGCCTAATGTATTTAATTCCGATGCAATTTCTGTGCTTCATCGTCAATAAGAAGGTCCAAGGGATACAGTAAAACTGGAGTGGAGCATCGGAATCTACAACTAGTGTCACAGGAATGGTTCAAAACATAGTCAGTAAGAAGAGTCAGTCTTCTTGTACTTAAGTCGGCATTGTGTTTTGAGTATTTAATTCCGATGCCATTTCTGTGTTTCATCGTCACTAAGAAGGTCAGTGGGATACAGTAATCCTGAAGTTAAGCATCGGAATCTATAACTAGTTTCACAGGAATGGTTCAAACATAGTCAGTAAGAAGAGTCAGTCTTCTTGTAGTTAAGTCGGCTTTGTGCCTTTTCAATTTATTTCCGATGCAATTTCTGTGTTTCATCGTCAATAAGAAGGTCCAAGGGACACAGTAAACCTGGAGTGAAGCATCGGAATCTGTAACTAGTGTCACAGGAATGGTTCAAAGCATAGTCAGTAAGAAGAGGCAGTCTTCTTGTACTTATGTCGGCATTGTGATTTTTGTATTTAATTCCGATGCAATTTCTGTGTTTTATCGTCAATAAGAAGGTCAGAGGGATACAGTAAACCTGAAGTGAAGCATCCGAATCTATAGCTAGTGTCACAGGAATGGTACAAAACATAGTCAGTAAAGAGAGTCCATCTTCTTGTACTGAAGTCGGCATTGTGGTTTTGTATTTAATTCCGATGCAATTTCTGTGTTTCATCGTCAATAAGAAGGTCCAAGGTATACAGTAAACCTGGAGAGAAGCATCGGAATCTGTAACTAGTGTCACAGGAATGGTTCAAAACATAGACAGTAAGATGAGTCTGTCTTCTTGTACTTAAGGCGGCATTGTGCTTTTGTATTTAATTCCGACGCAATTTCTGTGTTTCATCGTCAATAAGAAGGTCCAAGGGATACAGTAAACCTGAAGTGAATTAACGAAATCTAAAACTAGTATCACAGGAATGGTTCAAAACATAGACAGTAAGCAGAGTCAGTCTTCTTGTACTTAAGTCGACATTGTGCTTTATTTACTTAATTCCGATGCAATTTCTGTGCTTAATCGTCAATAAGAATGTCCAATTGATACAGTAAACCTAGAGTTAAGCATCGGAATCTATAACTAGTGTCACAGGAATGGTTCAAAACATAGTCAGTAAGAAAAGTCAGTCTTCTTGAACTTAAGTCGGCATTGTGCCTTTTGTATTTAATTCCGATGCAATTTGTGTGTTTCATCGTCAATAAGAAGGTATAAAGGATACAGTAAACCTGAAGTGAAGCATCGGAATCTATAACTAGTGTCACAGGAATGGTTCAAAACATAGACAGTAGGAAGAGCCGGTCTACTTGTACTTAAGTCGGCATTGTGCCTTTTGTATCTAATTCCGATGCAATTTCTGTGTTTCATCGTCAATAAGAAGGTCAGAGGTCTACAGTAAAACTGAAGTGAAGAATCGGATTCAATAACTAGTGTCAGAGGAATGGTTCAAGACATAGAGAGATGGAAGAGTCAGTCTTCTTGTACTTAAGTCGGCATTGAGCCTTTTGTATTTAATTCCGATGCAATTTCTGTGTTTCTTCGTCCATAAGTAGGTCCGAGGGATACAGTAAACCTCAAGTGAAGCATCAGAATAAAAAACTAGTGTCACAGGAATGCTTCAAAACATAAAGAATAGGAACAGTCAGTCTTCTTGTACTTAAGTCGGCATTGTGCTTTTTCTATGTAATTCCGATGCGATTTCTGTGTCTCATCGACAATAGGAAGGTCCAAGGTATACAGTAAACCTGAAGTGTAGCATCGGAATCTATAACTAGTGTCACATGAATGGTTCAAAACATAGACAGTAGGAAGAGTCAGTCTTCTTGTACTTAATTCGGCATTGTGCATTTCGTATTTAATTCCGATGCAATTTCTGCGTTTCATCGTCAATAAGATGGTCAGAGGGATACAGTAAACTTCAAGTGAAGCATCGGAATCAATAACTAGTGTCACAGGTATGGTTCAAACATAGTCAGTAAGAAGGGTCCGTCTTCTTGTAATTAAGTCGGCATTGTGCTTTTGTATTTAATTCAGATGCAATTTCTGTGTTTCATCGTCAATAAGAAGGTCCAAGGTATACAGTAAACCTGGAGTGAAGCATCGGAATCTGTAACTAGTGTCACAGGAATGGTTCAAAACATAGACAGTAAGCAGAGTCAGTCTTCTTGTACTTAAGTCGGCATTGTGCTTTTTTTTATTTAATTCCGATGCAATTTCTGTGTTTAATCGTCAATAAGAAGGTCCAAGGGATACAGTAAACCTGAAGTGAAGCATCGAAATCTAAAACTAGTGTCACAAGAATGGATCAAAACATAGACAGTAAGCAGAGTCAGTCTTCTTGTACTTAAGTCGGCATTGTGCTTTTTTTTATTTAATTCCGAAGCAATTTCTGTGTTTAATCGTCAATAAGGATGTCCAAGGGATACAGTAAACCAAGAGTGAAGCATCGGAATCTATAACTAGTGTCGCAGGGATGGTTCAAAACATAGAGAGTAGGAAGAGTCAGTCTTCTTGTACTTAAGTCGGCATTGTGCTTTTTCTATTTAATTCCGATGCGATTTCTGTGTCTCATCGCCAATAGGAAGGTCCAAGGGATACAGTGAACCTGAAGAGAAGCATCGGAATCTATAACTAGTGTCACATGAATGGTTCAAAACATAGACAATAAGAAGAGTCAGTCTTCTTGTACTTAATTCGGCATTGTGCCTTTTGTATTTAATTCCGATGCAATTTCTGTGTTTCATCGTCAATACGAAGGTCCAAGGGATACAGTAAACCTGGAGTGAAGCATCGGAATCTATAACTAGTGCCACAGGGATGGTTCAAAACATAGACAGTAAGAAGAGTCAGTCTTCTTGTACTTAAATCGGCATTGTGCCTTTTGTATTTAATTCCGATGCAATTTCTGTGTTGCATCGTCAATAAGAAGGTCCAAGGGATACAGAAAACCTGAAGAGAAGCATCGAAATCTATAACTACTATCACAGAAATGGTTCAAATCATAGACAGTAAGCAGAGTCGGTCTTCTTGTACGTAAGTCGGCATTGTGCCATTTGTACTTAATTCCGATGCAATTTCTGTGTTTCATCGTCAATAAGAAGGGCAGAGGGATACAGTAAACCTGAAGTGAAGCATCGGAATTTATAACTAGTGTCACAGGAATGGTTCAAAGCATTGTCAGTAAGAAGAGCCAGTCCTCTTGTACTTAAGTCATCATTGTGCCTTTTGTATTTAATTCCGATGCAATTTCTGTGTTTCATCATCAATAAGAAGGTCCAAGGGATAGAGTAAACCTGGAGTGCAGCATCGGAATCTGTAACTAGTGTCACAGGAGTGGTTCAAAACATAGACAGTAAGAAGAGTCAGTCTTCTTGTACTTAAGTCGGCATTGTGCCTGTTTTATTTAATTCCGATGCAATTTCTCTGTTTTATCGTCAATACGAAGGTCAGAGGGATACAGTAAATCTGAAGTGACGCATCGGAATCTATAACTAGTTTTACAGGAATGGTTAAAAACATAGACTGTAAGAAGAGTCAGTCTTCTTGTACTTAAGTCGGCATTGTGCCTTTTGTATTAAATTCCGATGTAATTTCTGTGTTTTATCGTCAATAAGAAAGTCAGACTGACACAGTAAACCTGAAGTGAAGCATCGGAATCTATAACTAGTGTTACAGGAATGGTTAAAAACATAGACAGTAAGAAGATTCAGTCTACTTGTACTTAAGTCGTTATTCTGCCTTTTCTATTTAATTCCGATGCAATTTCTGTGTTTCATCGTCCATAAGAAGGTCAGATGGACACAGTAAAACTGAAGTGAAGCATCGGAATCCATAACTAGTGTCACAGGAATGGTTCAAATCATAGAGAGATGGAAGAGTAAGTCTTCTTGTACTGAAGTCGGCATTGTGCCTTTTGTATATCATTCCGATGCAATTTCTGTGTTTCATTGTCCATAAGAAAGTCCGAGGGATACTGTAAACCTCAAGTGAAGCATCGGAATAAAAAAATAGTGTCACAGGAATGATTCAAAACATAGAGAGTAGGAAGAGTCAGTCTTCTTGTACTTAAGTCGGCATTGTGCTTTTTCTATTTAATTCCGTTGCGATTTCTGTGTCTCATCGTCAATAGGAAGGTCCAAGGGATACAGTAAACCTGATGTGAAGCATTGGAATCTATAACTAGTGTCACATGAATGGTTCAAAACATAGACAGTAAGAAGATTCAGTCTTCTTGTACTTAATTCGGCATTGTGCCTTTTGTATTTAATTCCGATGCAATTTCTGTGTTTCATCGTCAATAAGAAGGTCAGAGGGATACAGTAAACCTCAAGTGAAGCATCGGAATCTATAACTAGTGTCACAGGAATGGTTCAAAACTTAGTCAGTAAGTAGAGTCAGTCTTCTTGTACATAAGTCGGCATTGTGCCTTTTGTATTTAATTCCGATGCATTTTCTAAGTTTCATCGTCAATACGAAGGTCCAAGGGATACAGTAAACCTGGAGTGAAGCATCGGAATCTATAACTAGTGTCACAGGGATGGTTCAAAACATAGACAGTAAGAAGAGTCAGTCTTCTTGTACTTAAGTCGGTATTGTGACTTATGTATTTAATTCCGATGCAATTTCTGTGTTTCATCGTCAATAAGAAGGTCCAAGGGATACAGAAAACCTGAAGTGAAGCATCGAAATCTATAACTAGTATCACAGAAATGGTTCAAATCATAGACAGTAAGCAGAGTCAGTCTTCTTGTACTGAAGTCGGCATTGTGCCATTTGTATTTAATTCCGATTCAATTTCTGTGTTTCATCGTCTATAAAAAGGGCAGAGGGATACAGTAAACCCGAAGTGAAGCATCGGAATTTATAACTGGTGTCACAGGAATGGTTCAAAACATGGACGGTAGGAAGAGTCAGTCTTCTTGTACTTAAGTCTGCATTGTGCATTTTCTATTTAATTCCGATGCAATTTCCGTGTTTCATCGTCAATAAGAAGGTCCAAGGGATACAGTGAACCTGAAGTGAAGCCTCGGAATCTATAACTAGTGTCACAGGAATGGTTCAAAGCATTGTCAGTAAGAAGAGCCAGTCCTCTTGTACTTATGTCGGCATTGTGCCTTTTGTATTTAATTCCGATGCAATTTCTGTGTTTCATCATCAATAAGAAGGTCCAAGGGATAGAGTAAAGCTGGAGTGAAGCATCGGAATCTGTAACTAGTGTCACAGGAGTGGTTCAAAACATACATAGTAAGAAGAGTCATTGCTCTTGTACTTAAGTCGGCATTGTGCATTTTTTATTTAATTCCGATGCAATTTCTCTGTTTTATCGTCAATAAGAAGGTCCAAGGGATACAGTAAACCTGAAGTGAAGCATCGGAATCCATAACTAGTGTTACAGGAATGGTTAAAAACATAGACTGTAAGAAGAGTCAGTCTTCTTGTACTTAAGTCAACATTGTGCCTTTTGTATTAAATTCCGATGTAATTTCTGTGTTTTATCGGCAATAAGAAAGTCAGACTGACACAGTAAACCTGAAGTGAAACATCGGAATCTATAACTAGTGTCACAGGAATCGTTCAAAACGTAGTAAGAAGAGTCAGTCTTCTTCTACTTAAGTCGGCATTGTGCCTTTTGTATTTAATTCCGATGCAATTTCTGTGTTTCATCGTTAATAAGAAGGTCCAAGGGATACAGTAAACCTGAAGTGAAGCATCGGAATTTATAACTAGTGTCACAGGGATGGTTCAAAACATAGACAGTAGGAAGAGTCAGTCTTCTTGTACTTAAGTCGAAATTGTGCCTTTTCTATTTAATTCAGATGCAATTTCTGTGTTTCATCATCAATAAGAAGGCCAGAGGGATACAGAAAACCTGAAGTGAAGCATCGGAATCTATAACTAGTGTCACAGGAATGGTTCAAAACATAGACAGTAAGATGAGTCAGTCTTCTTGTACTTAAGCCGACATTGTGCCTTTTGTATTTAATTCCGATGCAATTTCTATGTTTCATCGTAAATAAGAAGGTCCAAGGGATACAGTAAACCTGAAGTGAAGCATCGGAATCTATAACTAGTGTCACAGGAATGGTTCAAAACATAAACAGTAGGAAGAGTCAGTCTTCTTGTACTTAAGTCGGTATTGTGCCTTTTCTATTTAATTCAGATGCAATTTCTGTGTTTCATCGTCAATTAGAAGGTCCAAGGGATACAATAAACCTGAAATGTACCATCGGAATCAATAACTAGTGCCACAGGAATGGTTCAAAACATAGACAGTAGGAAAAGTCAGTCTACACGTACTTAAGTCGGCATTGTGCCTTTTGTATTTAATTCCGATGCAATTTCTGTGTTTGATCGTCAATAAGAAGGTCCCAGGGATACAGTAAACCTGAAGTGAAGCATCGGAATCTCTAACTAGTGTCACAGGAATGGTTTTAAAGCGTAGTCAGTAAGAAGAGTCAGTCTTCTTGTACTTAAGTCGGCATTGTGCGTTTTGTATTTAATTCCGATGCAATTTGTGTGTTTCATCGTTAATAAGAAGGTCCAAGGGATACAGTAAACCTGAAGTGAAGCATCGGAATTTATAACTAGTGTCACAGGAATGGTTCAAAACATAGACAGTAGGAAGAGTCAGTCTTCTTGTACTTAAGTCGAAATTGTGCCTATTCTATCTAATTCCGATGCAATTTCTGTGTTTCATCATCAATAAGAAGGCCAGAGGGATACAGAAAACCTGAAGTGAAGCATCGGAATCTATAACTAGTGTCACAGGAATGGTCCAAAACATAGTCAGTAAGAAGAGTCAGTCTACTTGTACTTAAGTCGGCATTGTGCCTTTGTATTTAATTCCGATGCAATTTCTGTGTTTCATCGTCAATCGGAAGGTCAGAGGGATACTGTAATACTGAAGTGAAGCATCGGAATCTATAACTAGTGTCACAGGAATGGTTCAAAACATAGAGAGATGGAAGAGTCAGTCCTCTTGTACTTAAGTCGTCATTGAGCCTTTTGTATTTCATTCCGATGCAATTTCTGTGTTTCATCGACCATAAGTATGTCCAAGGGATACAGTAAACCTCAAGTGAAGCATCGGAATAAAAAACTAGTGTCACATGAATGGTTTAAAACATAAAGAGTAGGAAGAGTCAGCCTTCTTGTACTTAAGTCGGCATTGTGCTTTTTTTATTTAATTCCGATGCAATTTCTCTGTTTTATCGTCAATACGAAGGTCAGAGGGATACAGTAAAGCTGAAGTGAAGCATCGGAATCTATAACTAGTGTTACAGGAATGGTTAAAAACATAGACTGTAAGAAGAGTCAATCTTCTTGTACTTAAGTCGGCATTGTGCCTTTTGTATTAAATTCCGATGTAATTTCTGTGCTTTTTCGCCAATAAGAAAGTCAGACTGACACAGTAGACCTGAAGTGAAGCATCGGAATCTATAACTAGTGTTACAGGAATGGTTAAAAACATAGACAGTAAGAAGATTCAGTCTTCTTGTACTTAAGTCGTTATTCTGCCTTTTCTATTTAATACCGATGCAATTTCTGTGTTTCATCGTCCATAAGAAGGTCAGATGGACACAGTAAAACTGAAGTGAAGCATCGGAATCCATAACTAGTGTCACAGGAATGGTTCAAAACATAGAGAGATGGAAGAGTAAGTCTTCTTGTACTTATGTCGGCATTGGGCCTTTTGTATATCATTCCGATGCAATTTCTGTGTTTCATTGTCCATAAGATAGTCCGAGGGATACAGTAAACCTCAAGTGAAGCATCGAAATCTATAACTAGTATCACAGAAATGGTTCAAATCATAGACAGTAAGCAGAGTCAGTCTTCTTGTACTTAAGTCGGCATTGTGCCATTTGTATTTAATTCTGATGCAATTTCTGTGTTTCATCGTCTATAAGAAGGGCAGAGGGATACATTAAACCCAAAGTGAAGCTTCGGAATTTATAACTAGTGTCATAGGAATGGTTCAAAACATAGACGGTAGGAAGAGTCAGTCTTCTTGTACTTAAGTCGGCATTGTGCATTTTCTATTTAATTCCGATGCAATTTCTGTGTTTCATCGTCAATAAGAAGGTCCAAGGGATACAGTGAACCTGAAGTGAAGCCTCGGAATCTATAACTAGTGTCACAGGAATGGTTCAAAGCATTGTCAGTAAGAAGAGCCAGTCCTCTTGTACTTAAGTCGGCATTGTGCCTTTTGTATATAATTCCCATGCAATTTCTGTGTTTCATCATCAATAAGAAGGTCCAAGGGATAGAGTAAACCTGGAGTGAAGCATCGGAATCTGTAACTAGTGTCACAGGAGTGGTTCAAAACATAGATAGTAAGAAGAGTCAGTCTTCTTGTACTTAAGTCGGCATTGTGCATTTTTTATTTAATTCCGATGCAATTTCTCTGTTTTATCGTCAATAAGAAGGTCCAAGGGATACAGTAAACCTGAAGTGAAGCATCGGAATCTATAACTAGTGTTACAGGAATGGTTAAAACATAGACTGTAAGAAGAGTCAGTCTTCTTGTACTTAAGTCAACATTGTGCCTTTTGTATTAAATTCCGATGTAATTTCTGTGTTTTATCGTCAATATGAAGGTCCAAGGGATACAGTAAACCTGGAGTTAAGCATCGGAATCTATAACTAGTGTCACAGGAATGGTTCAAAACATAGACAGTAAGATGAGTCAGTCTTCTTGTACTTAAGCCGACATTGTGCCTTTTGTATTTAATTACGATGCAATTTCTGTGTTTCATCGTCAATAAGAAGGTCCAAGGGATACAGTAAACATGAAGTGAAGCATCGAAATCTATAACTAGTGTCACAGGAGTGGTTCAAAACAAAGTCAGTAAGAAGAGTCAGTCTTCTTGTAGTTAAGTCGGCATTGTGCCTTTTGTATCTAATTCCGATGCAATTTCTGTGTTTCATCGACAATAAGAAGGGCAGAGGGATGCAGTAAACCTGAAGTGAAGCATCGGAATCTACAACTAGTGTCACAGGAATGGTTCAAAACATAAAGAGTAGGAAGAGTCAGCCTTCTTGTACTTAAGTCGGCATTGTGATTTTTCTATTTAATTCCGATGCGATTTCTGTGTCTCATCGTCAATAGGAAGGTCCAAGGGATACAGTAAACCTCAAGTGAAGCCACGGAATCTATAACTAGTGTCACAGGAATGGTTCAAGGCATAGTCTGTAAGAAGAGTCCGTCTTCTTGTACTTAAGTCGGCATTGTGCATTTTGTATTTAATTACGATGCAATTTCTGTGTTTCATTGTCAATAAGAAGGTCCAAGGGATACAGTAAACATGAAGTGAAGCATCGAAATCTATAACTAGTATCACAGAAATGATACAAAACATAGACAGTAAGCAGAGTCAGGCTTCTTGTACTTAAGTCGGCATTGTGCCTTTTGTATCTAATTCCGATGCAATTTCTGTGTTTCATCGACAAGAAGAAGGGCAGAGGGATGCAGTAAACCTGAAGTGAAGCATCGGAATCTGCAACTAGTGTTCACAGGAATGGTTCAAACATAGACAGTAGGAAGAGTCAGTCTTCTTGTACTTAAGTCGGCATTGTGCCTTTTCTATTTAATTCCGATGCAATTTCTGTGTTTCATCGTCAGTAAGAACGGCCAAGGGATACAGTAAACCTAGAGGGAAGCATCGGAATCTATAACTAGTGTCACAGGAGTGGTTCAAAACAAAGTCAGTAAGAAGAGTCAGTCTTCTTGTAGTTAAGTCGATATTGTGCCTTTTGCATTTAATTCCGATGCAATTTCTGTGTTTCATCGTCAATAAGAAGGTCAGAGGGATACAGTAAACATGAAGTGAAGCATCGGAATCTATAACTAGTGTCACAGGAATGGTTCAAAACATTGGCAGTAAGCAGAGTCAGTCTTTTTCTACTTACGTCGGCATCGTGCTTTTTCTATTTAATTACGATGCAATTTCTGTGTTTCATCGTCAGTAAGAAGGTCCAAGTAATACAGTAAACCTGGAGTGAAGCATCGGAATCTATAACTAGTGTCACAGGAATGGTTCAAAACATAGACAGTAAGAAGAGTGAATCTTTTTGTACTTAATTCGGCATTGTGCCTTTTGTATTTAATTCCGATGAAATTTCTGTGTTTCATCGTAAATAAGAACGTCAGAGGAATACAGTAAATCTGAAGTGAAGCATCGGAATCTATAACTAGTGTCACAGGAATGGTTCAAAACATAGACATTAAGAAGAGTCAGTCTTCTTTTACTTAAGTCGGCATTGTGCCTTTTGTATTTAATTCCGATGTAATTTCTGTGTTTCATCGTCAAAACGAAGGTCCAAGGGATTCAGTAAACCTGGAGTGAAGCATCGGAATCTATAACTAGTGTCACAGGGATGGTTCAAAACATAGACAGTAAGAAGAGTCAGTCTTCTTGTACTTAAGTCGGCATTGTGCCTTTTGTATTTAATTCCGATGCATTTTCTGTGTTTCATCGTCAATAATAAGGTCCAAGGGATACAGAAAACCTGAAGTGAAGCATCGAAATCTATAACTAGTATCACTGAAATTGTTCAAATCATAGACAGTAAGCAGAGTCAGTCTTCTTGTACTTAAGTCGGCATTGTGCCATTTGTATTTAATTCCGGTGCAATTTCTGTGTTTCATCGTCAATAAGAAGGGCAGAGGGATACAGTAAAACTGAAGTGAAGCATCGGAATTTATAACTACTGTCACAGGAATGGCTCAAAACATAGACGGTAGGAAGAGTCAGTCTTCTTGTACTTGAGTCGGCATTGTGCATTTTCTATTTAATTCCGATGCAATTTCTGTGTTTCATCGTCAATAAGAAGGTCCAAGGGATACAGCGAACCTGAAGTGAAGCCTCGGAATCTATAACTAGTATCACAGGAACGGTTCAAAGCATTGTCAGTAAGAAGAGCCAGTCCTCTTGTACTAAAGTCGGCATTGTGCCTTTTGTATTTAATTCCGATGCAATTTCTGTGTTTCATCATCAGTAAGAAGGTCCAAGGGATAGAGTAAACCTGGAGTGAAGCATCGGAATCTGTAACTAGTGTAACAGGAGTGGTTCAAAACATAGACAGTAAGAAGAGTCAGTCTTCTTGTACTTAAGTCGGCATTGTGCCTTTTTTATTTAATTCCGATGCAATTTCTCTGTTTTTTCGTCAATAAGAAGGTCAGAGGGATACAGTAAAGCTGAAGTGAAGCATCGGAATCTATAACTAGTGTTACAGGAATGGTTAAAAACATAGACTGTAGGAAGAGTCAGTCTTCTTGTACTCAAGTCGGCATTGTGCCTTTTGTATTAAATTCCGATGTAATTTCTGTGTTTTATCGTCAATAAGAAGGTCAGACTGACACAGTAAACCTGAATTGAAGCATCGGAATCTATAACAAGTGTCACAGGAATGGTTCAAAACATAGTAAGAAGAGTCAGTCTTCTTGTACTTAAGTCGGCATTGTGCCTGTTGTATTTAATTCCGATGCAATTTCTGTGTTTCATCGTCAATATGTAGGTCCAAGGGATACAGTAAACCTGGAGTGAAGCATCGGAATCTATAACTAGTGTCACAGGAATGGTTCAAATCATAGACAGTAAGATGAGTCAATCTTCTTGTCCTTAAGCCGACATTGTGCGTTTTGTATTTAATTCCGATGCAATTTCTATGTTTCATCGCCAATAAGAAGGTCCAAGGGATACAGTAAACCTGAAGTGAAGCATCGGAATCTATAACTAGTGTCACAGGAATGGTTCAAAACATAAACAGTAGGAAGAGTCAGTCTTCTTGTACTTAAGTCGGTATTGTGCCTCTTCTATTTAATTCCGATGCAATTTCTGCGTTTCGTCGTCAATAAGAATGTCAGATGGATACAGTAAAACTGAATTGAAGCATCGGAATCTATAACTAGTGTCACAGGAATGGTTCAAAACATAGAGAGATGGAAGAGTAAGCGTTCTTGTACTTAAGTCGGCATTGTGCCTTTTGCATTTCATTCCGATGCAATTTCTGTGTTTCATCGTCCATAAGAAGGTCCGAGGGATACAGTAAACCTCAAGTGAAGCACCGGAATATAAATCTAGTGTCACAGGAATGGTTCAAAACATAGAGAGTAGGAAGAGTCAGTCTTCTTGTACTTAAGTCGGTATTGTGCTTTTTCTATTTAATTCCGATGCGATTTCTGTGTCTCATCGTCAATAGGAAGGTCCAAGGGATACAGTAAAACTGAAGTGAAGCGTCGGAATCTATAACTAGTGTCATATGAATAGTTCAAAGCATAGACTGTAAGAAGAGTCAGTCTTCTTGTACTTATGTCGGCATTGTGCCTTTTGTATTTAATTCCGATGCAATTTCTGTGTCTCATCGTCAATAAGAAGGTCAGAGGGATACAGTAAACCTCAAGTGAAGCATCGTAATCTATAACTAGTGTCACAGGAATGGCTAAAAACATAGACTGTAGGAAGAGTCAGTCATCTTGTACTTAAGTCGGCATTGTGCATTTTCTATTTAATTCCGATGCAATTTCTGTGTTTCATCGTCAATAAGAAGGTCCAAGGGATACAGTGAACCTGACGTGAAGCCTCGGAATCTATACCTAGTGTCACAGGAATGGTTCAAAGCATTGTCAGTAAGAAGAGCCAGTCCTCTTGTACTTAAGTCGGCATTGTGCCTTTTGTATCTAATTCCGATGCAATTTCTGTGTTTCATCATCAATAAGAAGGTCCAAGGGATAGAGTAAACCTGGAGTGAAGCATCGGAATCTGTAACTAGTGTTACAGGAGTGGTTCAAAACATAGACAGTAAGAAGAGTCAGTCTTCTTGTACTTAAGTCGGCATTGTGCCTTTTTTATTTAATTCCGATGCAATTTCTCTGTTTTATCGTCAATAAGAAGGTCAGAGGGATGCAGTAAAGCTGAAGTGAAGCATCGGAATCTATAACTAGTGTTACAGGAATGGTTAAAAACATAGACTGTAAGAAGAGTCAGTCTTCTTGTACTCAAGTCGGCATTGTGCCCTTTGTATTAAATTCCGATGTAATTTCTGTGTTGTATCGTCAATAAGAAGGTCAGACTGACTCCGTAAACCTGAATTGAAGCATCGGAATCTATAACCAGTGTCACAGGAATGGTTCAAAACATAGTAAGAAGAGTCAGTCTTCTTGTACTTAAGTCGGCATTGTGCCTTTTGTATTTAATTCCGATGCAATTTCTGTGTTTCATCGACAATATGAAGGTCCAAGGGATACAGTAAACCTGGAGTGAAGCATCGGAATCTATAACTAGTGTCACAGGAATGGTTCAAATCATAGACAGTAAGATGAGTCAGTCTTCTTGTACTTAAGCCGACATTGTGAGTTTTGTATTTAATTCCGATGCAATTTCTATGTTTCATCGCCAATAAGAAGGTCCAAGGGATACAGTAAGCCTGAAGTAAAGCATCGGAATCTATAACTAGTGTCACAGGAATGGTTCAAAACATAAACAGTAGGAAGAGTCAGTCTTCTTGTACTTAAGTCGGTATTGTGCCTTTTCTATTTAATTCCGATGCAATTTCTGTGTTTCATCGTCCATAAGAAGGTCAGATGGACACAGTAAAACTGAAGTGAAGCATCGGAATCCATAACTAGTGTCACAGGAATGGTTCAAAACACAGAGAAATGGAAGAGTAAGTCTTCTTGTACTTAAGTCGGCATTGTGCCTTTTGTATTTCATTCCGATGCAATTTCTGTGTTTCATTGTCCATAAGAAAGTCCGAGGGATACAGTAAACCTCAAGTGAAGCAACGGAATAAAAAACTAGTGTCACAGGAATGGTTAAAAACATAGACTGTAAGAAGAGTCAGTCTTCTTGTACTTAAGTCGGCATTGTGTCTTTTGTATTAAATTCCGATATAATTTCCGTGTTTTATCGTCAATAAGAAAGTCAGACTGACACAGTAAACCTGAAGTGAAACATCGGAATCTATAACTAGTGTCACAGGAATGGTCCAAAACATAGTCAGTAAGAAGAGTCAGTCTACTTGTACTTAAGTCGGCATTGTGCCTTTGTATTTAATTCCGATGCAATTTCTGTGTTTCATCGTCAATCGGAAGGTCAGAGGGATACTGTAATACTGAAGTGAAGCATCGGAATAAAAAACTAGTGTCACAGGAATGGTTCAAAACATAAAGAGTAGGAAGAGTCAGCCTTCTTGTACTTAAGTCGGCATTGTGCTTTTTCTATTTAATTCCGATGCGATTTCTGTGTCTCATCGTCAATAGGAAGCTCCAAGGGATACAATAAACCTGAAGTGAAGCATCGGAATCTATAACTAGTGTCACATGAATTATTCAAAACATAGACAGTAAGAAGGGTCAGTCTTCTTGTACTTAATTCGGCATTGTGCCTTTTGTATTTAATTCCGATGCAATTTCTGTGTTCCATCATCAATAAGAAGGTCGGAGGGATACAGTAAACCTCAAGTGAAGCATCGGAATCTATAACTAGTGTCACAGGAATGGTTCAAAACATTGGCAGTAAGAAGAGTCAGTCTTTTACTACTTAAGTCGGCATTGTGCTTTTTCTATTTAATTACGATGCAATTTCTGTGTTTCATCGTCAGTAAGAAGGTCCAAGTAATACAGTAAACCTGGAGTGAAGCATCGGAATCTATAACTAGTGTCACAGGAATGGTTCAAAACATAGACAGTAAGAAGAGTATATCTTTTTGTACTTAATTCGGCATTGTGCCTTTTGTATTTAATTCCGATGCAATTTCTGTGTTTCATCGTAAATAAGAACGTCAGAGGGATACAGTAAATCTGTAGTGAAGCATCGGAATCTATAACTAGTGTCACAGGGATGGTTCAAAACATAGACAGTAAGAAGAGTCAGTCTTCTTGTACTTAAGTCGGCATTGTGCCTTTTGTATTTAATTCCGATGCAATTTCTGTGTTTCATCGTCAATAATAAGGTCCAAGGGATACAGAAAACCTGAAGTGAAGCATCGAAATCTATAACTAGTATCACAGAAATTGTTCAAATCATAGACAGTAAGCAGAGTCAGTCTTCTTGTACTTAAGTCGGCATTGTGCCATTTGCATTTAATTCCGATGCGATTTCTGTGTTTCATCGTCAATAAGAAGGGCAGAGGAATACAGTAAAACTGAAGTGAAGCATCGGAATTTATAACTAGTGTCACAGGAATGGCTCAAAACATAGACGGTAGGAAGAGTCAGTCTTCTTGTACTTAAGTCGGCATTGTGCATTTTCTATTTAATTCCGATGCAATTTCTGTGTTTCATCGTCAATAAGAAGGTCCAAGGGATACAGTGAACCTGAAGTGAAGCCTCGGAATCTATAACTAGTATCACAGGAATGGTTCAAAGCATTGTCAGTAAGAAGAGCCAGTCCTCTTGTACTTAAGTCGGCATTGTGCCTTTTGTATTTAATTCCGATGCAATTTCTGTGTTTCATCAACAATAAGAAGGTCCAAGGGATAGAGTAAACCTGGAGTGAAGCATCGGAATCTGTAACTAGTTTTACAGGAGTGGTTCAAAACATAGACAGTAAGAAGAGTCAGTCTTCTTGTACTTAAGTCGGCATTGTGCCTTTTTATTTAATTCCGATGCAATTTCTCTGTTTTATCGTCAATAAGAAGGTCAGAGGGATACAGTAAAGCTGAAGTGAAGCATCGGAATCTATAACTAGTGTTACAGGAATGGTTAAAATCATAGATTGTAAGAAGAGTCAGTCTTCTTGTACTCAAGTCGGCATTGTGCCTTTTGTATTAAATTCCGATGTAATTTCTGTGTTTTATCGAGAATAAGAAGGTCATACTGACATAGTAAACCTGAATTGAAGCATCGGAATCTATAACAAGTGTCACAGGAATGGCTCAAAACATAGTAAGAAGAGTCAGTCTTCTTGTACTTAAGTCGGCATTGTGCCTGTTGTATTCAATTCCGATGCAATTTCTGTGTTTCATCGTCAATATGAAGGTCCAAGGGATACAGTAAACCTGGAGTGAAGCATCGGAATCTATAACTAGTGTCACAGGAATGGTTCAAATCATAGACAGTAAGATGAGTCAATCTTCTTGTACTTAAGCCGACATTGTGCCTTTTGTATTTAATTCCGATGCAATTTCTATGTTTCATCGCCAATAAGAAGGTCCAAGGGATGTAGTAAACATGAGGTGTAGCATCGGAATCTATAACTAGTGTCACAGGAATGGTTCAAAACATAAACAGTAGGAAGAGTCAGTCTTCTTGTACTTAATTCGGTATTGTGCCTTTTCTATTTAATTCCGATGCAATTTCTGTGTTTCGTCGTCAATAAGAAGGTCAGATGGATACAGTAAAACTGAATTGAAGCATCGGAATCTATACCTAGTGTCACAGGAATGGTTCAAAACATAGAGAGATGGAAGAGTAAGCGTTCTTGTACTTAAGTCGGCACTGTGCCTTTTGTATTTCATTCCGATGGAATTTCTGTGTTTCATCGTCCATAAGAAGGTCCGAGGGAAACAGTAAACCTCAAGTGAAGCATCGGAATATAAAACTAGTGTCACAGGAATGGTTCAAAACATAGAGAATAGGAAGAGTCATTCGTCTTGTGCTTAAGTCGGCCTTGTGCTTTTTCTATTTAATTCCGATGCGATTTCTGTGTCTCATCGTCAATAGGAAGGTCCAAGGGATACAGTAAAACTGAAGTGAAGCATCGGAATCTATAACTAGTGTCATATGAATAGTTCAAATCATAGACAGTAAGAAGAGTCAGTCTTCTTGTACTTAATTCGGCATTGTGCCTTTTGTATTTAATTTCGATGCAATTTCTGTGTTTCATCGTCAATAAGAAGGTCAGAGGGATAAAGTAAATCTCAAGTGAAGCATCGGAATCTATAACTAGTGTCACAGGGATGGTTCAAAACATAGACAGTAAGAAGAGTCAGTCTTCTTGTACTTAAGTCGGCATTGTGCCTTTTGTATTTAATTCCGATGCAATTTCTGTGTTCCATCATCAATAAGAAGGTCGGAGGGATACAGTAAACCTCAAGTGAAGCATCGGAATCTATAACTAGTGTCACAGGAATGGTTCAAGGCATAGTCTGTAAGAAGAGTCCGTCTTCTTGTACTTAAGTCGGCATTGTGCATTTTGTATTTAATTACGATGCAATTTCTGTGTTTCATCGTCAATAAGAAGGTCCAAGGGATACAGTAAACATGAAGTGAAGCATCGAAATCTATAACTAGTATCACAGAAATGCTTCAAAACATAGACAGTAAGCAGAGTCAGTCTTCTTGTACTTAAGTCGGCATTGTGCCTTTTGTATCTAATTCCGATGCAATTTCTGTGTTTCATCGACAATAAGAAGGGCAGAGGGATACAGTAAACCTGAAGTGAAGCATCGGAATCTACAACTAGTGTCACAGGAATGGTTCAAAACATAGACAGTAGGAAGAGTCAGTCTTCTTGTACTTAAGTCGGCATTGTGCCTTTTGTATTTAATTCCGATGCAATTTCTGTGTTTCATCGTCAATAATAAGGTCTAAATGATACAGAAAACCTGAAGTGAAGCATCGAAATCTATAACTAGTATCACAGAAATTGTTCAAATCATAGATAGTAAGCAGAGTCAGTCTTCTTGTACTTAAGTCGTCATTGTGCCATTTGTATTTAATTCCGTTGCAATTTCTGTGTTTCATCGTCAATAAGAAGGGCAGAGGGATACAGTAAAACTGAAGTGAAGCATCGGAATTTATAGCTAGTGTCACAGGAATGGCTCAAAACATTGACGGTAGGAAGAGTCAGTCTTCTTGTACTTAAGTCGGCATTGTGCATTTTCTATTTAATTCCGATGCAATTTCTGTGTTTCATCGTCAATAAGAAGGTCCAAGGGATACAGTGAACCTGAAGTGAAGCCTCGGAATCTATAACTAGTGTCACAGGAATGGTTCAAAGCATTGTCAGTAAGAAGAGCCAGTCCTCTTGTACTTAAGTCGGCATTGTGCCTTTTGTATTTAATTGCGTTGCAATTTCTGTGTTTCATCATCAATAAGAAGGTCCAAGGGATAGAGTAAACCTGGAGTGAAGCATCGGAATCTGTAACTAGTGTTACAGGAGTGGTTTAAAACATAGACAGTAAGAAGAGTCAGTCTTCTTGTACTTAAGTCGGCATTGTGCCTTTTTTATTTAATTCCGATGCAATTTCTCTGTTTTATAGTCAATAAGAAGGTCAGAGGGATACAGTACAGCTAAAGTGAAGCATCGGAATCTATAACTAGTGTTACAGGAATGGTTAAAAACTTAGATTGTAAGAAGAGTCAGTCTTCTTGTACTCAAGTCGGCATTGTGATTTTTGTATTAAATTCCGATGTAATTTCTGTGTTTTATCGTCAATAAGAAGGTCATACTGACACAGTAAACCTGAATTGAAGCATCGGAATCTATAACAAGTGTCACAGGACTGGTTTAAAACATAGTAAGAAGAGTCAGTCTTCTTGTACTTAAGTCGGCATTGTGCCTGTTGTATTCAATTCCGATGCAATGTCTGTGTTTCATCGTCAATATGAAGGTCCAAGGGATACAGTAAACCTGGAGTGAAGCATCGGAATCTATAACTAGTGTCATAGGAATGGTTCAAATCATACACAGTAAGATGAGTCAATCTTCTTGTACTTAAGCCGACATTGTGCCTTCTGTATTTAATTCCGAGGCAATTTCTATGTTTCATCGCCAATAAGAAGGTCCAAGGGATGTAGTAAACCTGAGGTGAAGCATCGGAATCTATAACTAGTGTCACAGGAATGGTTCAAAACATAAACAGTAGGAAGAGTCAGTCTTCTTGTACTTAAGTCGGTATTATGCCTTTTCTATTTAATTCCGATGCAATTTCTATGTTTCGTCGTCAATAAGAAGGTAAGATGGATACAGTAAAACTGAATTGAAGCATCGGAATCTATACCTAGTGTCACAGGAATGGTTCAAAACATAGAGAGATGGAAGAGTAAGCGTTCTTGTACTTAAGTCGGCATTGTGCCTTTTGTATTTCATTCCGATGCAATTTCTGTGTTTCATCGTCCATAAGAAGGTCCGAGGGATACAGTAAACCTCAAGTGAAGCATCGGAATATAAAACTAGTGTCACAGGAATGGTTCAAAACATAGAGAGTAGGAAGAGTCAGTCTTCTTGCACTTAAGTCGGCATTGTGCTTTTTCTATTTAATTCCGATGCGATTTCTGTGTCTCATCGTCAATACGAAGGTCCAAGGGATACAGTAAAACTGAAGTGAAGCATCGGAATCTATAACTAGTGTCATATGAATAGGTCAAATCATAGACAGTAAGAAGAGTCAGTCTTCATGTACTTAATTCGGCATTGTGCCTTTTGTATTTAATTACGATGCAATTTCTGTGTTTCATCGTCAATAAGAGGGTCAGAGGGATAAAGTAAATCTCAAGTGAAGCATCGGAATCTATAACTAGTGTCACAGGAATGGTTCAAAACATAGTCAGTAAGAAGAGTCAGTCTTCTTGTACATAAGTCGGCATTGTGCCTTTTGTATTTAATTCCGATGCAATTTCTGTGTTTCATCGTCAATAAGAAGGTCCAAGGGATACAGTAAACCTGGAATGAAGTTTCGGAATCTATAACTAGTGTCACAGGGATGGTTCAAAACATAGACTGTAAGAAGAGTCAGTCTTCTTGTACTTATGTCGGCATTGTTCCTTTTGTATTTAATTCCGATGCAATTTCTGTGTTTCATCGTCAATAAGAAGGTCCAAGGGATACAGTGAACCTAAAGTGAAGCCTCGGAATCTATAACTAGTGTCACAGGAATGGTTCAAAGCATAGTCAGTAAGAAGAGCCAGTCTTCTTGTACTTAAGTCGGCATTGTGCCTTTTGTATTTAATTCCGGTGCAATTTCTGTGTTTCATTGTCAATAAGAACGTCCAAGGGATTCAGTAAACCTGGAGTGAAGCGTCGGAATCTGTAACTAGTGTCACAGGAGTGGTTCAAAACTTAGTTAGTAAGAAGAGTCAGTCTTCTTGTACCTAAGTCGCCATTGTGCCTTTTGTATTTGATTCGGATGCAATTTCTGTGTTTCATCGTCAATAAGAAGGTCTAAGGGATACAGTAAACCTGAAGTGAAGCATCAGAATCTATAACTAGTGTCACAGGAATGGTTCAAAACATAGTCAGTAAGAAGAGCCAGTCTTCTTGTACTTAAGACGGCATTGTCCCTTTTGTATTTAATTCCGATGCAATTTCTGTGTTTCATCGTCATTACGAAGGTCCAAGGGATACAGTAAACATGAAGTGAAGTTCCGGAATTTATAACTAGTGTCACATGAATGGTTCAAAACATAGACAGTAAGAAGAGTCAGTCTTCTTGTACTTAATTCGGCATTGTCCCCTTTGTATTTAATTCCGATGCAATTTCTGTGTTTCATCGTCAATAAGAAGGTCACAGGGATACAGTAAACCTCAAGTGAAGCATCGGAATCTATAACTAGTGTCACAGGAATGGCTCAAAACATAGACGGTAGGAAGCGTCAGTCATCTTGTACGTAAGTCGGCATTGTGCATTTTCTATTTAATTCCGACGCAATTTCTGTGTTTCATCGTCAATAAGAAGGTCCAAGGGATACAGTGAACCAGAAGTGAAGCCTCGGAATCTATAACTAGTGTCACAGGAATGGTTCAAAGCATTGTCAGTAAGAAGAGCCAGTCCTCTTGTACTTCAGTCGGCATTGTGCCTTTTGCATTTAATTCCGATGCAATTTCTGTGTTTCATCATCAATAAGAAGGTCCAAGGGATAGAGTAAACCTGGAGTGAAGCATCGGAATCTGTACTAGTGTTACAGGAGTGGTTCAAAACATAGACAGTAAGAAGAGTCAGTCTTCTTGTACTTAAGTCGGCATTCTGCCTTTTTTATTTAATTCCGATGCAATTTCTCTGTTTTATCGTCAATAAGTAGGTCAGAGGGATACAGTAAAGCTGAAGTGAAGCATCGGAATCAATAACTAGTGTTACAGGAATGGTTAAAAACATAGACTGTAAGAAGAGTCAGTCTTCTTGTACTCAAGTCGGCATTGTGCATTTTGTATTTAATTACGATGCAATTTCTGTGTTTCATCGTCAATAAGAAGGTCCAAGGGATACAGTAAACATGAAGTGAAGCATCGAAATCTATAACTAGTATCACAGAAATGCTTCAAAACATAGACAGTAAGCAGAGTCAGTCTTCTTGTACTTAAGTCGGCATTGTGCCTTTTGTATCTAATTCCGATGCAATTTCTGTGTTTCATCGACAATAAGAAGGGCAAAGGGATACAGTAAACCTGAAGTGAAGCATCGGAATCTACAACTAGTGTCACAGGAATGGTTCAAAACATAGACAGTAGGAAGAGTCAGTCTTCTTGTACTTAAGTCGG
This sequence comes from Schistocerca serialis cubense, assembly GCF_023864345.2. Classification (NCBI taxonomy): domain Eukaryota; kingdom Metazoa; phylum Arthropoda; class Insecta; order Orthoptera; family Acrididae; genus Schistocerca; species Schistocerca serialis. The sequence continues at coordinate 840,169,422 of NC_064642.1, forward strand.
CATTGTGCCTTTTGTATTTAATTCCGATGCAATTTCTGTGTTTCATCGTCAATAATAAGGTCTAAGTTATACAGAAAACCTGAAGTGAAGCATCGAAATCTATAACTAGTATCACAGAAATTGTTCAAATCATAGATAGTAAGCAGAGTCAGTCTTCTTGTACTTAAGTCGTCATTGTGCCATTTGTATTTAATTCCGTTGCAATTTCTGTGTTTCATCGTCAATAAGATGGGCAGAGGGATACAGTAAAACTGAAGTGAAGCATCGGAATTTATAACTAGTGTCACAGGAATGGCTCAAAACATTGACGGTAGGAAGAGTCAGTCTTCTTGTACTTAAGTCGGCATTGTGCATTTTCTATTTAATTCCGATGCAATTTCTGTGTTTCATCGTCAATAAGAAGGTCCAAGGGATACAGTGAACCTGAAGTGAAGCCTCGGAATCTATAACTAGTGTCACAGGAATGGTTCAAAGCATTGTCAGTAAGAAGAGCCAGTCCTCTTGTACTTAAGTCGGCATTGTGCCTTTTGTATTTAATTGCGATGCAATTTCTGTGTTTCATCATCAATAAGAAGGTCCAAGGGATAGAGTAAACCTGGAGTGAAGCATCGGAATCTGTAACTAGTGTTACAGGAGTGGTTCAAAACATAGACAGTAAGAAGAGTCAGTCTTCTTGTACTTAAGTCGGCATTGTGCCTTTTTTATTTAATTCCGATGCAATTTCTCTGTTTTATCGTCAATAAGAAGGTCAGAGGGATACAGTACAGCTAAAGTGAAGCATCGGAATCTGTAACTAGTGTTACAGGAATGGTTAAAAACATAGATTGTAAGAAGAGTCAGTCTTCTTGTACTCAAGTCGGCATTGTGCCTTTTGTATTAAATTCCGATGTAATTTCTGTGTTTTATCGTCAATAAGAAGGTCATACTGACACAGTAAACCTGAATTGAAGCATCGGAATCTATAACAAGTGTCACAGGACTGGTTTAAAACATAGTAAGAAGAGTCAGTCTTCTTGTACTTAAGTCGGCATTGTGCCTGTTGTATTCAATTCCGATGCAATTTCTGTGTTTCATCGTCAATATGAAGGTCCAAGGGATACAGTAAACCTGGAGTGAAGCATCGGAATCTATAACTAGTGTCATAGGAATGGTTCAAATCATACACAGTAAGATGAGTCAATCTTCTTGTACTTAAGCCGACATTGTGCCTTCTGTATTTAATTCCGATGCAATTTCTATGTTTCATCGCCAATAAGAAGGTCCAAGGGATGTAGTAAACCTGAGGTGAAGCATCGGAATCTATAACTAGTGTCACAGGAATGGTTCAAAACATAAACAGTAGGAAGAGTCAGTCTTCTTGTACTTAAGTCGGTATTATGCCTTTTCTATTTAATTCCGATGCAATTTCTATGTTTCGTCGTCAATAAGAAGGTCAGATGGATACAGTAAAACTGAATTGAAGCATGGGAATCTATACCTAGTGTCACAGGAATGGTTCAAAACATAGAGAGATGGAAGAGTAAGCGTTCTTGTACTTAAGTCGGCATTGTGCCTTTTGTATTTCATTCCGATGCAATTTCTGTGTTTCATCGTCCATAAGAAGGTCCGAGGGATACAGTAAACGTCAAGTGAAGCATCGGAATATAAAACTAGTGTCACAGGAATGGTTCAAAACATAGAGAGTAGGAAGAGTCAGTCTTCTTGCACTTAAGTCGGCATTGTGCTTTTTCTATTTAATTCCGATGCGATTTCTGTGTCTCATCGTCAATACGAAGGTCCAAGGGATACAGTAAAACTGAAGTGAAGCATCGGAATCTATAACTAGTGTCATATGAATAGGTCAAATCATAGACAGTAAGAAGAGTCAGTCTTCATGTACTTAATTCGGCATTGTGCCTTTTGTATTTAATTACGATGCAATTTCTGTGTTTCATCGTCAATAAGAAGGTCAGAGGGATAAAGTAAATCTCAAGTGAAGCATCGGAATCTATAACTAGTGTCACAGGAATGGTTCAAAACATAGTCAGTAAGAAGAGTCAGTCTTCTTGTACATAAGTCGGCATTGTGCCTTTTGTATTTAATTCCGATGCAATTTCTGTGTTTCATCGTCAATAAGAAGGTCCAAGGGATACAGTAAACCTGGAATGAAGTTTCGGAATCTATAACTAGTGTCACAGGATTGGTTCAAAACATAGACTGTAAGAAGAGTCAGTCTTCTTGTACTTATGTCGGCATTGTTCCTTTTGTATTTAATTCCGATGCAATTTCTGTGTTTCATCGTCAATAAGAAGGTCCAAGGGATACAGTGAACCTAAAGTGAAGCCTCGGAATCTATAACTAGTGTCACAGGAATGGTTCAAAGCATAGTCAGTAAGAAGAGCCAGTCTTCTTGTACTTAAGTCGGCATTGTGCCTTTTGTATTTAATTCCGGTGCAATTTCTGTGTTTCATTGTCAATAAGAACGTCCAAGGGATTCAGTAAACCTGGAGTGAAGCGTCGGAATCTGTAACTAGTGTCACAGGAGTGGTTCAAAACTTAGTTAGTAAGAAGAGTCAGTCTTCTTGTACCTAAGTCGCCATTGTGCCTTTTGTATTTAATTCGGATGCAATTTCTGTGTTTCATCGTCAATAAGAAGGTCTAAGGGATACAGTAAACCTGAAGTGAAGCATCAGAATCTATAACTAGTGTCACAGGAAAAGTTCAAAACATAGTCAGTAAGAAGAGCCAGTCTTCTTGTACTTAAGACGGCATTGTCCCTTTTGTATTTAATTCCGATGCAATTTCTGTGTTTCATCGTCATTACGAAGGTCCAAGGGATACAGTAAACATGAAGTGAAGTACCGGAATTTATAACTAGTGTCACATGAATGGTTCAAAACATAGACAGTAAGAAGAGTCAGTCTTCTTGTACTTAATTCGGCATTGTCCCCTTTGTATTTAATTCCGATGCAATTTCTGTGTTTCATCGTCAATAAGAAGGTCACAGGGATACAGTAAACCTCAAAGGAAGCATCGGAATCTATAACTAGTGTCACAGGAATGGCTCAAAACATAGACGGTAGGAAGAGTCAGTCATCTTGTACTTAAGTCGGCATTGTGCATTTTCTATTTAATTCCGATGCAATTTCTGTGTTTCATCGTCAATAAGAAGGTCCAAGGGATACAGTGAACCAGAAGTGAAGCCTCGGAATCTATAACTAGTGTCACAGGAATGGTTCAAAGCATTGTCAGTAAGAAGAGCCAGTCCTCTTGTACTTCAGTCGGCATTGTGCCTTTTGCATTTAATTCCGATGCAATTTCTGTGTTTCATCATCAATAAGAAGGTCCAAGGGATAGAGTAAACCTGGAGTGAAGCATCGGAATCTGTACTAGTGTTACAGGAGTGGTTCAAAACATAGACAGTAAGAAGAGTCAGTCTTCTTGTACTTAAGTCGGCATTCTGCCTTTTTTATTTAATTCCGATGCAATTTCTCTGTTTTATCGTCAATAAGAAGGTCAGAGGGATACAGTAAAGCTGAAGTGAAGCATCGGAATCAATAACTAGTGTTACAGGAATGGTTAAAAACATAGACTGTAAGAAGAGTCAGTCTTCTTGTACTCAAGTCGGCATTGTGCCTTTTGTATTAAATTCCGATGTAATTTCTGTGTTGTATCGTCAATAAGAAGGTCAGACTGACACAGTAAACCTGAATTGAAGCATCGGAATCTATAACTAGTGTCACAGGAATGGTTCAAAACATAGTAAGAAGAGTCAGTCTTCTTGTACTTAAGTCGGCATTGTGCGTTTTGTATTTAATTCCGATGCAATTTCTATGTTTCATCGCCAATAAGAAGGTCCAAGGGATACAGTAAGCCTGAAGTGAAGCATCGGAATCTATAACTAGTGTCACAGGAATGGTTCAAAACAGAAACAGTAGGAAGAAACAGTCTTCTTGTACTTAAGTCGGTATTGTGCCTTTTCTATTTAATTCCGATGCAATTTCAGTGTTTCATCGTCAATAAGAAGGTCAGATGGATACAGTAAAACTGAATTGAAGCATCGGAATCTATAACTAGTGTCACAGGAATGGTTCAAAACATAGAGAGATGGAAGAGTAAGCGTTCTTGTACTTAAGTCGGCATTGTGTTTTTTGTATTTCATTCCGATGCAATTTCTGTGTTTCATCGTCCATACGAAGGTCCGAGGGATACAGTAAAGCTCAAGTGAAGCATCGGAATATAAAACTAGTGTCACAGGAATGGTTCAAAACATAGAGAGTAGGAAGAGTCAGTCTTCTTGTACTTAAGTCGGCATTGTGCTTTTTCTATTTAATTCCGATGCGATTTCTGTGTCTCATTGTCAATAGGAAGGTCCAAGGGATACAGTAAAACAGAAGTGAAGCATCGGAATCAATAACTAGTGTCATATGAATAGTTCAAATCATAGACAGTAAGAATAGTCAGTGTTCTTGTACTTAATTCGGCATTGTGCCTTTTGTATTTAATTCCGATGCAATTTCTGTGTTTCATCGTCAATAAGAAGGTCAGAGGGATAAAGTAAATCTCAAGTGAAGCATCCGAATCTATAACTAGTGTCACAGGAATGGTTCAAAGCATAGTCAGTAAGAAGAGTCAGTCTTCTTGTACATAAGTCGGCATTGTGCCTTTTGTATTTAATTCCGATGCAATTTCTGTGTTTCATCGTCAATAAGAAGGTCCAAGGGATACAGTAAACCTGGAATGAAGTTTCGGAATCTATAACTAGTGTCACAGGATTGGTTCAAAACATAGACTGTAAGAAGAGTCAGTCTTCTTGTACTTATGTCGGCATTGTTCCTTTTGTATTTAATTCCGATGCAATTTCTGTGTTTCATCGTCAATAAGAAGGTCCAAGGGATACAGTGAACCTAAAGTGAAGCCTCGGAATCTATAACTAGTGTCACAGGAATGGTTCAAAGCATAGTCAGTAAGAAGAGCCAGTCTTCTTGTACTTAAGTCGGCATTGTGCCTTTTGTATTTAATTCCGGTGCAATTTCTGTGTTTCATTGTCAATAAGAACGTCCAAGGGATTCAGTAAACCTGGAGTGAAGCGTCGGAATCTGTAACTAGTGTCACAGGAGTGGTTCAAAACTTAGTTAGTAAGAAGAGTCAGTCTTCTTGTACCTAAGTCGCCATTGTGCCTTTTGTATTTAATTCGGATGCAATTTCTGTGTTTCATCGTCAATAAGAAGGTCTAAGGGATACAGTAAACCTGAAGTGAAGCATCAGAATCTATAACTAGTGTCACAGGAAAAGTTCAAAACATAGTCAGTAAGAAGAGCCAGTCTTCTTGTACTTAAGACGGCATTGTCCCTTTTGTATTTAATTCCGATGCAATTTCTGTGTTTCATCGTCATTACGAAGGTCCAAGGGATACAGTAAACATGAAGTGAAGTACCGGAATTTATAACTAGTGTCACATGAATGGTTCAAAACATAGACAGTAAGAAGAGTCAGTCTTCTTGTACTTAATTCGGCATTGTCCCCTTTGTATTTAATTCCGATGCAATTTCTGTGTTTCATCGTCAATAAGAAGGTCACAGGGATACAGTAAACCTCAAAGGAAGCATCGGAATCTATAACTAGTGTCACAGGAATGGCTCAAAACATAGACGGTAGGAAGAGTCAGTCATCTTGTACTTAAGTCGGCATTGTGCATTTTCTATTTAATTCCGATGCAATTTCTGTGTTTCATCGTCAATAAGAAGGTCCAAGGGATACAGTGAACCAGAAGTGAAGCCTCGGAATCTATAACTAGTGTCACAGGAATGGTTCAAAGCATTGTCAGTAAGAAGAGCCAGTCCTCTTGTACTTCAGTCGGCATTGTGCCTTTTGCATTTAATTCCGATGCAATTTCTGTGTTTCATCATCAATAAGAAGGTCCAAGGGATAGAGTAAACCTGGAGTGAAGCATCGGAATCTGTACTAGTGTTACAGGAGTGGTTCAAAACATAGACAGTAAGAAGAGTCAGTCTTCTTGTACTTAAGTCGGCATTCTGCCTTTTTTATTTAATTCCGATGCAATTTCTCTGTTTTATCGTCAATAAGAAGGTCAGAGGGATACAGTAAAGCTGAAGTGAAGCATCGGAATCAATAACTAGTGTTACAGGAATGGTTAAAAACATAGACTGTAAGAAGAGTCAGTCTTCTTGTACTCAAGTCGGCATTGTGCCTTTTGTATTAAATTCCGATGTAATTTCTGTGTTGTATCGTCAATAAGAAGGTCAGACTGACACAGTAAACCTGAATTGAAGCATCGGAATCTATAACTAGTGTCACAGGAATGGTTCAAAACATAGTAAGAAGAGTCAGTCTTCTTGTACTTAAGTCGGCATTGTTCGTTTTGTATTTAATTCCGATGCAATTTCTATGTTTCATCGCCAATAAGAAGGTCCAAGGGATACAGTAAGCCTGAAGTGAAGCATCGGAATCTATAACTAGTGTCACAGGAATGGTTCAAAACAGAAACAGTAGGAAGAAACAGTCTTCTTGTACTTAAGTCGGTATTGTGCCTTTTCTATTTAATTCCGATGCAATTTCAGTGTTTCATCGTCAATAAGAAGGTCAGATGGATACAGTAAAACTGAATTGAAGCATCGGAATCTATAACTAGTGTCACAGGAATGGTTCAAAACATAGAGAGATGGAAGAGTAAGCGTTCTTGTACTTAAGTCGGCATTGTGTTTTTTGTATTTCATTCCGATGCAATTTCTGTGTTTCATCGTCCATACGAAGGTCCGAGGGATACAGTAAAGCTCAAGTGAAGCATCGGAATATAAAACTAGTGTCACAGGAATGGTTCAAAACATAGAGAGTAGGAAGAGTCAGTCTTCTTGTACTTAAGTCGGCATTGTGCTTTTTCTATTTAATTCCGATGCGATTTCTGTGTCTCATTGTCAATAGGAAGGTCCAAGGGATACAGTAAAACAGAAGTGAAGCATCGGAATCAATAACTAGTGTCATATGAATAGTTCAAATCATAGACAGTAAGAATAGTCAGTGTTCTTGTACTTAATTCGGCATTGTGCCTTTTGTATTTAATTCCGATGCAATTTCTGTGTTTCATCGTCAATAAGAAGGTCAGAGGGATAAAGTAAATCTCAAGTGAAGCATCGGAATCTATAACTAGTGTCACAGGAATGGTTCAAAGCATAGTCAGTAAGAAGAGTCAGTCTTCTTGTACATAAGTCGGCATTGTGCCTTTTGTATTTAATTCCGATGCAATTTCTGTGTTTCATCGTCAATAAGATGGTCCAAGGAATACAGTAAACCTGGAATGAAGTTTCGGAATCTGTAACTAGTGTCACAGGGATGGTTCAAAACATAGACTGTAAGAAGAGTCAGTCTTCTTGTACTTATGTCGGCATTGTGCCTTTTGTATTTAATTCCGATGCAATTTCTGTGTTTCATCGTCAATAAGAAGGTCCAAGGGATACAGTGAACCTGAAGTGAAGCCTCGGAATCTATAACTAGTGTCACAGAAATGGTTCAAAACATAGACAGTAAGCAGAGTCAGTCTTCTTGTACTTAAGTATGCATTGTGCCTTTTGTACTTAATTCCGATGCAATTTCTGTGTTTCATCGTCAATAAGAAGGGCAGAGGGATACAGTAAACCTGAAGTGAAGCATCGGAATTTATAACTAGTGTCACAGGAATAGTTCAAAACATAGACAGTAGTAAGTGTCAGTCATCTTGTACTTAAGTCGGCATTGTGAATTTTCTATTTAATTCCGAAGCAATTTCTGTGTTTCATCGTCAATAAGAAGGTCCAAGGGATACAGTGAACCTGAAGTGAAGCCTCGGAATCTATAACTAGTGTCACAGGAATGGTTCAAAGCATTGTCAGTAAGAAGAGCCAGTCCTCTTGTACTTAAGTCGGCATTGTGCCTTTTCAATTTAATTCCGATGCAATTTCTGTGTTTCATCGTCAATAAGAAGGTCCAAGGGATACAGTAAACCTGAAGTGAATTAACGAAATCTAAAACTAGTATCACGGGAATGGTTCAAAACATAGACAGTAAGCAGAGTCAGTCTTCTTGTACTTAAGTCGACATTGTGCTTTTTTTACTTAATTCCGATGCAAATTCTGTGCTTAATCGTCAATAAGAATGTCCAATTGATACAGTAAACCTAGAGTGAAGCATCGGAATCTATAACTAGTGTCACAGGAATGGTTCAAAACATAGTCAGTAAGAAGAGTCAGTCTTCTTGTACTTAAGTCGGCATTGTGCCTTTTGTATTTAATTCCGATGCAATTTGTGTGTTTCATCGTCAATAAGAAGGTATAAAGGATGCAGTAAACCTGAAGTGAAGCATCGGAATCTATAACTAGTGTCACAGGAATGGTTCAAAACATAGACAGTAGGAAGAGTCAGTCTTCTTGTACTTAAGTCGATATTGTGTCTTTTCTATTTAATTCCGACGCAATTTCTGTGTTTCATCGTCAACAAGAAGGTCAGAGGGATACAGTAAACCCGAAGTGAAGCACCGGAATCAATAACTAGTGTCACAGGAATGGTTCAAAACATAGTCAGTAAGAAGAGTCGGTCTACTTGTACTTAAGTCGGCATTGTGCCTTTTGTATCTAATTCCGATGCAATTTCTGTGTTTCATCGTCAATAAGAAGGTCAGAGGTCTACAGTAAAACTGAAGTGAAGAATCGGATTCTATAACTAGTGTCATAGGAATGGTTCAAAACATAGAGAGATGGAAGAGTCAGTCTTCTTGTACTTAAAGTCGGCATTGAGCCTTTTGTATTTAATTCCGATGCAATTTCTGTGTTTCATCGTCCATAAGTAGGTCCGAGGGATACAGTAAACCTCAAGTGAAGCATCGGAATAAAAAGCTAGTGTCACAGGAATGGTTCAAAACATAAAGAATAGGAACAGTCAGTCTTCTTGTACTTAAGTCGGAATTGTGCTTTTTCTATGTAATTCCGATGCGATTTCTGTGTCTCATCGACAATAGGAAGGTCCAAGGTATACAGTAAACCTGAAGTGTAGCATCGGAATCTATAACTAGTGTCACATGAATGGTTCAAAACATAGACAGTAGGAAGAGTCAGTCTTCTTGTACTTAATTCGGCATTGTGCCTTTTGTATTTAATTCCGATGCAATTTCTGCGTTTCATCGTCAATAAGATGGTCAGAGGGATACAGTAAACCTCAAGTGAAGCATCGGAATCTATAACTAGTGTCACAGGTATGGTTCAAACATAGTCAGTAAGAAGGGTCCGTCTTCTTGTAATTAAGTCGGCATTGTGCTTTTGTATTTAATTCCGATGCAATTTCTATGTTTCATCGTCAATAAGAAGGTCCAAGGTATACAGTAAACCTGGAGTGAAGCATCGGAATCTGTAACTAGTGTCACAGGAATGGTTCAAAACATAGACAGTAAGATGAGTAAGTCTTGTTGTAATTAAGTCGGCATTGTGCCTTTTGCATTAAATTACGATGCAATTTCTTTGTTTCATCGTCAATAAGAAGGTCCAAGGGATACAGTAAACCTGAAGTGAAGCATCGAAATCTAAAACTAGTATCACAGGAATGGTTCAAAAAATAGACAGTAAGCAGAGACAGTCTTCTTGTACTTAAGTCGGCATTGTGCTTTTTTTATTCAATTCCGATGCAATTTCTGTGTTTAATCGTCAATAAGAATGTCCAAGGGATACAGTAAACCTAGAGTGAAGCATCGGAATCTATAACTAGTGTCACAGGGATGGTTCAGAACATAGACAGTAAGAAGAGTCAGTCTTCTTGTACTTAAATCGGCATTGTGCCTTTTGTATTTAATTCCGATGCAATTTCTGTGTTGCATCGTCAATAAGAAGGTCCAAGGGATACAGAAAAGCTGAAGTGAAGCATCGAAAACTATAACTACTATCATAGAAATGGTTCAAATCATAGACAGTAAGAAGAGTCAGTCTTCTTGTACTTAACTCGCAATTGTGCCTTTTGTATTTAATTCCGATGCAATTTCTGTGTTTTATCGTCAATAAGAAGGTCCACGGGATACAGTAAACCTGGAGTGAAGCATCGGAATCTATAACTCGTGTCACATGAATGGTTCAAATCATAGACAATAAGAAGAGTCAGTCTTCTTGTACTTAATCCGGCATTGTGCCTTTTGTATTTAATTCCGATGCAATTTCTGTGTTTCATCGTCAATAAGAAGGTCAGAGGGATACAGTGAACTACAACTGAAGCATCGGAATCTATAACTAGTGTCACAGGAATGTTTCAAAGCATAGTCAGTAAGAAGAGTCAGTCTTCTTGTACTTAAGTCGGCATTGTGCCTTTTGTATTTAATTCCGATGCAATTTCGTGTTTCATCGTCAATAAGAACGTCCAAGGGATTCAGTAAACCTGGAGTGAAGCACCGGAATCTGTAACTAGTGTCACAGAAATGGTTCAAATCATAGACAGTAAGCAGAGTCAGTCTTCTTGTACTTAAGTATGCATTGTGCCTTTTGTATTTAACTCCGATGCAATTTCTGTGTTTCATCGTCAATAAGAAGGGCAGAGGGATACAGTAAACCTGAAGTGAAGCATCGGAATTTATATCTAGTGTCACAGGAATGGTTCAAAACATAGACAGTAGGAAGTGTCAGTCATCTTGTACTTACGTCGGCATTGTGAATTTTCTATTTAATTCCGAAGCAATTTCTATGTTTCATCGTCAATAAGAAGGTCCAAGGGATACAGTGAACCTGAAGTGAAGCCCCGGAATCTATAACTAGTGTCACAGGAATGGTTCAAAGCATAGTCAGTAATAAGAGCCAGTCTTCTTGTACTTAAGTCGGCATTGTTACTTTTGTATTTAATTCCGATGCAATTTCTGTGTTTCATCGTCAATAAGAACGTCCAAGGGATTAAGTAAACCTGGAGTGAAGCATCGGAATCTGTAACTAGTGTCACAGGAGTGGTTCAAAACATAGTCAGTAAGAAGAGTCAGTCTTCTTGTACTTAAGTCGCCATTGTGCCTTTTGTATTTAATTCCGATGCAATTTCTGTGTTTCATCGCAACAAGAAGGTCAGAGGCATACAGTAAACCTGAAGTGAAACATCGGAATAAAAAACTAGTGTCACAGAAATGGTTAAAAACATAGAGAGTAGGAAGAGTCAGTCTTCTTGTTCTTAAGTCGATATTGTGTCTTTTCTATTTAATTCCGATGCAATTTCTGTGTTTCATCGTCAACAAGAAGGTCAGAGGGATACAGTAAACCTGAAGTGAAGCACCGGAATCAATAACTAGTGTCACAGGAATGGTTCAAAACATAGTCAGTAAGAAGAGTCGGTCTACTTGTACTTAAGTCGGCATTGTGCATTTTGTATCTAATTCCGATGCAATTTCTGTGTTTCATCGTCAATAAGAAGGTCAGAAGTCTACAGTAAAACTGAAGTGAAGAATCGGATTCTATAACTAGTGTCATAGGAATGGTTCAAAGCATAGAGAGATGGAAGGGTCAGTCTTCTTGTACTTAAGTCGGCATTGAGCCTTTTGTATTTAATTCCGATGCAATTTCTGTGTTTCATCGTCCATAAGTAGGTCCGAGGGATACAGTAAACCTCAAGTGAAGCATCGGAATAAAAAACTAGTGTCACAGGAATGGTTCAAAACATAAAGAATAGGAACAGTCAGTCTTCTTGTACTTAAGTCGGAATTGTGCTTTTTCTATGTAATTCCGATGCGATTTCTGTGTCTCATCGACAATAGGAAGGTCCAAGGTATACAGTAAACCTGAAGTGTAGCATCGGAATATATAACTAGTGTCACATGAATGGTTCAAAACATAGACAGTAGGAAGAGTCAGTCTTCTTGTACTTAATTCGGCATTGTGCCTTTTGTATTTAATTCCGATGCAATTACTGCGTTTCATCGTCAATAAGATGGTCAGAGGGATACAGTAAACCTCAAGTGAAGCATCGGAATCTATAACTAGTGTCACAGGTATGGTTCAAACATAGTCAGTAAGAAGGGTCCGTCTTCTTGTAATTAAGTCGGCATTGTGCTTTTGTATTTAATTCCGATGCAATTTCTGTGTTTCATCGTCAATAAGAAGGTCCAAGGTATACAGTAAACCTCGAGTGAAGCATCGGAATCTGTAACTAGTGTCACAGGAATGGTTCAAAACATAGACAGTAAGATAAGTAAGTCTTGTTGTAATTAAGTCGGCATTGTGCCTCTTGCATTAAATTACGATGCAATATCTGTGTTTCATCGTCAATAAGAAGGTCCAAGGGATACAGTAAACCTGAAGTGAAGCATCGAAATCTAAAACTAGTATCACAGGAATGGTTCAAAATATAGACAGTAAGCAGAGTCAGTCTTCTTGTACTTAAGTCGGCATTGTGCTTTTTTTATTTAATTCCGATGCAATTTCTGTGTTGAATCGTCAATAAGAATGTCAAAGGGATACAGTAAACCTAGAGTGAAGCACCGGAATCTATAACTAGTGTCACAGGTATGGTTCAAAACATAGAGAGTAGGAAGAGTCAGTCTTCTTGTACTTAAGTCGGCATTGTGCTTTTTCTATTTATTTCCGATGCGATTTCTGTGTCTCATCGCCAATAGGAAGGTCCAAGGGATACAGTAAACATGAAGAGAAGCATCGGAATCTATAACTAGTGTCACATGAATGGTTCAAAACATAGACAGTAAGAAGAGTCAGTCTTCTTGTACTTAATTCGGCATTGTGCCTTTTGTATTTAATTCCGATGCAATTTCTGTGTTTCATCGTCAATACGAAGGTCAAAGGGATACAGTAAACCTGGAGTGAAGCATCGGAATCTATAACTAGTGTCACAGGGATGGTTTAAAACATAGACAGTAAGAAGAGTCAGTCTTCTTGTACTTAAATCGGCATTGTGCCTTTTGTATTTAATTCCGATGCAATTTCTGTGTTGCATCGTCAATAAGAAGGTCCAAGGGTTACAGAAAACCTGAAGTGAAGCATCGAAATCTATAACTACTATCACAGAAATGGTTCAAATCATAGACAGTAAGCAGAGTCAGTCTTCTTGTACTTAAGTCGGCATTGTGCCATTTGTATTTAATTCCGATGCAATTTCTGTGTTTCATCGTCAATAACAAGGGCAGAGGGATACAGTAAACCTGAGGTGAAGCATCGGAATTTATAACTAGTGTCACAGGAATTGTTCAAAGCATTATCAGTAAGAAGAGCCAGTCCTCTTGTACTTAAGTCGGCATTGTGCCTTTTGTATTTAATTCCGATGCAATTTCTGTGTTTTATCGTCAATACGAAGGTCAGAGGGATTCAGTAAAGCTGAAGTGAAGCATCGGAATCTATAACTAGTGTTACAGGAATGGTTAAAAACATAGACTGTAAGAAGAGTCAGTCTTCTTGAACTTAAGTCGGCATTGTGCCTTTTGTATTAAATTCCGATGTAATTTCTGTGTTTTATCGTCAATGAGAAAGTCAGACTGACACAGTAAACCTGAAGTGAAGCATCGGAATCTATAACTAGTATTACAGGAATGGTTAAAAACATAGACAGTAAGAAGATTCAGTCTTCTTGTACTTAAGTCGTTATTCTGCCTTTTCCATTTAATTCGGATGCAATTTCTGTGTTTCATCGTCCATAAGAAGGTCAGATGGACACAGTAAAACTGAAGTGAAGCATCGGAATCCATAACTAGTGTCACAGGAATGGTTCAAAACATAGAGAGATGGAAGAGTAAGTCTTCTTGTACTTAAATCGGCCTTGTGCTTTTTCTATTTAATTCCGATGCGATTTCTGTGTCGCATCGTCAATAGGAAGGTCCAAGGGATACAGTAAACCTGATGTGAAGCATCGGAATCTATAACTAGTGTCACATCAATGGTTCAAAACATAGACAGTAAGAAGAGTCAGTCTTCTTGTACTTAATTCGGCGTTGTGCCTTTTGTATTTAAGTCCGATGCAATTTCTGTGTTTCATCGTCAATAAGAAGGTCAGAGGGATACAGCAAACCTCAAGTGAAGCATCGGAATCTATAACTAGTGTCACAGGAATGGTTCAAACTTAGTCAGTAAGTAGAGTCAGTCTTCTTGTACTTAAGTCGGCATTGTGCCTTTTGTATTTAATTCCGATGCAATTTCTAAGTTTCATCGTCAATACGAAGGTCCAAGGGATACAGTAAACCTGGAGTGAAGCATCGGAATCTATAACTAGTGTCACAGGGATGTTTCAAAACATAGACAGTAAGGAGAGTCAGTCTTCTTGTACTTAAGTCGGCATTGTGACTTTTGTATTTAATTCCGATGCAATTTCTGTGTTTCATCATCAATAAGAAAATCCAAGGGATACAGAAAACCTGAAGTGAAGCATCGAAATCTATAACTAGTATCACAGAAATGGTTCAAATCATAGACAGTAAGCAGAGTCAGTCTTCTTGTACTTAAGCCGGCATTGTGCCATTTGTATTTAAATCCGATGCAATTTCTGTGTTTTATCGTCTATAAGAAGGGCAGAGGGATACAGTAAACCCGAAGTGAAGCATCGGAATTCATAACTAGTGTCACAGGAATGGTTCGAAACATAGACGGTAGGAAGAGTCAGTCTTCTCGTACTTAAGTCGGCATTGTGCATTTTCTATTTAATTCCGATGCAATTTCTGTGTTTCATCGTCAATAAGAAGGTCCAAGGGATACAGGGAACCTGAAGTGAAGCCTCGGAATCTATAACTAGTGTCACAGGAATGGTTCAAAGCATTGTCAGTAAGAAGAGCCAGTCCTCTTGTACTTAAGTCGGCATTGTGCCTTTTGTATTTAATTCCGATGCAATTTCTGTGTTTCATCGTCAATAAGAAGGTCCGAGGGATACAGTAAACCTGAAGTGAAGCATCGGAATCCCTAACTAGTGTCACAGGAATGGTTTTAAAGCGTAGTCAGTAAGAAGAGTCAGTCTTCTTGTACTTAAGTCGGCATTGTGCGTTTTGTATTTAATTCCGATGCAATTTGTGTGTTTCATCGTCAATAAGAAGGTCCAAGGGATACAGTAAACCTGAAGTGAAGCATCGGAATTTATAACTAGTGTCACAGGAATGGTTCAAAACATAGACAGTAGGAAGAGTCAGTCTTCTTGTACTTAAGTCGAAATTGTGCCTTTTCTATTTAATTCTGATGCAATTTCTGTGTTTCATCATCAATAAGAAGGCCAGAGGGATACAGTAAACCTGAAGTGAAGCATCGGAATCTATAACTAGTGTCACAGGAATGGTCCAAAACATAGTCTGTAAGAAGAGTCAGTCTACTTGTACTTAAGTCGGCATTGTGCCTTTGTATTTAATTCCGATGCAATTTCTGTGTTTCATCGTAAATCGGAAGGTCAGAGGGATACTGTAATACTGAAGTGAAGCATCGGAATCTATAACTAGTGTCACAGGAATGGTTCAAAACATAGAGAGATGGAAGAGTCAGTCCTCTTGTACTTAAGTCGTCATTGAGCCTTTTGTATTTCATTCCCATGCAATTTCTGTGTTTCATCGACCATAAGTAGGTCCAAGGGATACAGTAAACCTCAAGTGAAGCATCGGAATAAAAAACTAGTGTCACAGGAATGGTTCAAAACATAAAGGGTAGGAAGAGTCAGCCTTCTTGTACTTAAGTCGGCATTGTGCTTTTTCTATTTAATTCCGATGCGATTTCTGTGTCTCATCGTCAATAGGAAGGTCCAAGGGATACAGTAAACCTGAAGTGAAGCATCGGAATCTATAACTAGTGTCACATGAATTATTCAAAACATAGACAGTAAGAAGGGTCAGTCTTCTTGTACTTAATTCGGCATTGTGCCTTTTGTATTTAATTCCGATGCAATTTCTGTGTTCCATCATCAATAAGAAGGTCGGAGGGATACAGTAAACCTCAAGTGAAGCATCGGAATCTATAACTAGTGTCACAGGAATGGTTCATGGCATAGTCTGTAAGAAGAGTCCGTCTTCTTGTACTTAAGTCGGCATTGTGCATTTTGTATTTAATTACGATGCAGTTTCTGTGTTTCATGGTCAATAAGAAGGTCCAAGGGATACAGTAACCATGAAGTGAAGCATCGAAATCTATAACTAGTATCACAGAAATGATTCAAAACATAGACAGTAAGCGGAGTCAGTCTTCTTGTACTTAAGCCTTTTGTATCTAATTCCGATGCAATTTCTGTGTTTCATCGACAATAAGAAGGGCAGAGGGATACAGTAAACCTGAAGTGAAGCATCGGAATCTACAACTAGTGTCACAGGAATGGTTCAAAACATAGACAGTAGGAAGAGTCAGTCTTCTTGTACTTAAGTCGGCATTGTGCCTTTTCAATTTAATTCCGATGCAATTTCTGTGTTTCATCGTCAGTATAAAGGTCCAAGGGATACAGTAAACCTAGAGGGAAGCATCGGAATCTATAACTAGTGTCACAGGAGTGGTTCAAAGCAAAGTCAGTAAGAAGAGCCAGTCCTCTTGTACTTAAGTCGGCATTGTGCGTTTTGTATTTAATTCCGGTGTAATTTCTGTGTTTTCTCGTCAATAAGAAGGTCAGACTGACACAGTAAACCTGAATTGAAGCATCGGAATCTATAACAAGTGTCACAGGAATGGTTCAAAACATTGTAAGAAGAGTCAGTCTTCTTGTACTTAAGTCGGCATAATGCCTGTTGTATATAATTCCGATCCAATTTCTGTGTTTCATCGTCTATATGAAGGTCCAAGGGATACAGTAAAGCTGGAGTGAAGCATCGGAATCTATAACTAGTGTCACAGGAATGGTTCAAATCATAGACAGTAAGATGAGTCAATCTTCTTGTACTTAAGCCGACATTGTACCTTTTTTATTTAATTCCGATGCAATTTCTATGTTTCATCGCCAATAAGAAGGTCCAAGGGATACAGTAAACCTGAAGTGAAGCATCGGAATCTATAACTAGTGTCACAGGAATGGTTCAAAACATAAACAGTAGGAAGAGTCAGTCTTCTTGTACTTAAGTCCTTATTGTGCCTTTTCTATTTAATTCCGATGCAATTTTTGTGTTTCGTCGTCAATAAGAAGGTCAGATGGATACAGTAAAACTGAATTGAAGCATCGGAATCTATAACTAGTGTCACAGGAATGGTTCAAAACATAGAGAGATGGAAGAGTAAGCGTTCTTGAACTTAAGTCTGCATTGTGCCTTTTGTATTTCATTCCGATGCAATTTCTGTGTTTCATCGTCCATAACAACGTCCGAGGGATACAGTAAACCTCAAGTGAAGCATCGGAATATAAAACTAGTGTCACAGGAATGGTTCAAAACATAGAGGGTAGGAAGAGTCAGTCTTCTTGTACTTAAGTCGGCATTGTGCTTTTTCTATTTAATTCCGATGCGATTTCTGTGTCTCATCGTCAATAGGAAGGTCCAAGGGATACAGTAAAACTGAAGTGAAGCATCGGAATCTATAACTAGTGTCATATGAATAGTTCAAATCATAGACAGTTAGAAGAGTCAGTCTTCTTGTACTTAATTCGGCATTGTGCCTTTTGTATTTAATTGCGATGCAATTTCTGTGTTTCATCGTCAATAAGAAGGTCAGAGGGATAAAGTAAATCTCAAGTGAAGCATCGGAATCTATAACTAGTGTCACAGGAATGGTTCAAAACATAGTCAGTGAGAAGAGTCAGTCTTCCTGTACATAAGTCGGCATTGTGCCTTTTGTATTTAATTCCGATGCAATTTCTGTGTATCATCGTCAATAAGAAGGTCCAAGGGATACAGTAAACCTGGAATGAAGTTTCGGA